>NC_056660.1:220115381-221315381 GCF_018350195.1 Panthera tigris
AAATGAGAAGGTATAGTTATCCCAAAGTTTGTTGTTACTGGTGATAAAACTTTGAATTTTAAAGTGTGTTATTATTTTCATCACTGTTGGTTTTATGATGATTTAAGAAATTCATTCAGCCATTTTTGGAAACGTTCAATTTAACGCATTACGAATAGCTAGTTGTTTTCACTAGAAAAGAAACTGCACTTTAAAGTTCAAAGTTAGCAAACTAAGCATTTTAATGAGGCAGGTATTTCTACTAAGCCAAGTTTATTCAAAGAATGGATACTTAATGTGCTTTCAGCAAAATGTTAGACATCTTTAAATTCTGCCCTCCTAAAAACATCTGAAGCCTATATATTTTAATGGACTTTAAGATAATTTCTTATCTTTTCTTTCAAATGAGTCCATATAAAATTCATCTAGGTTAATGGGGAAGTTAAATAGATGAAAAAGCAGAATTGCGACAAAATGAAAAGTATATATGCTCTTATAATTATTTTCCTAATGTTACCTTTTCCTAAAGTTCTATTTCCTGGAATAAAGATGAGATATTTTCAACATGGAATTTTATTAAGAATCCCATTCCTGCAAGATTCATCCTTCAGAAGGGACTTACTGTTTGGTGGTTTACATTTCAATTAAAATTGACATCTTCAACTAAATAATAGCTAACAGTTTGAAGCAGGAAGGACAAAAGTCTAAATCAAAATAGTCAGTTTTGGAGTGGATGAAGAACTTGAATCCTAACAGGTTAATTTCATTCTTTTAGTGTTTTATTTTATCTTTGATGTGCCCCAGTATCCAGTATGCTGTTGCCCAGAAGAACTTTCTTCAGGTAACACATTTGACATTCAGCAATCTATAATTCTTTAGAGGGTCCTTTCATGCTAACCCTGTACTGTTAGATCCTGGAATAGAATGATCATTTGTAGTAGAGAACAAAGTTTTTCTTCCTATTTCTAGTGTCTACCAGCACTAACGTAAAGGTGACTAATGCCTTTAATGTCTTACCCTGGTCTAAAGGGGACCGGGATGGTTAATTTTGTGTGTCAACTCGACTGGGCCAGGGAGTGCCAAAATCTTTGGCTAAATATTACTCTGGGTGTATCTACTGGATTATCTTGGGGTGAAGGTAACCGTTTGATCAGTATACTATGAAAACCAGATTGCTCTCCCTAATGTAAGTGATCTTCATCCAATCAGTTGAGGGAGTAAATACAATAAAAAGGCATACTCCCATGAGTAAGAGGGAATTTCCTCCTGCCTGACTGCTTTGAGCTAAGATATTTGTTATTTCTAGCCTTTGGACTTGAACTGAAATATTGGTTCCTTCTGCCTGCCTGCCTGTGGACTAGAACTGCGCCATTGGCATATATATATATATATATATATACACATATATATATATATATATATGTATGGCATATATATATATGTATATATATATACATATATATATATATGTATGGCATATATATATATGTATATATATATACATATATATGTGTGTGTGTGTGTGTGTATGTATATATATACACACACACACATACATACATACATACATATGTGGATATCACACACGCACATGTGTGTGTGAGTAATCTTTTGGTTCTGCTTCTCTGGAGAATCTTGACTCATGCAAATTTTGGTACAGTGGTTCTAGAAGCACAGAATTTTAAGGATGAGTCTTCTGAATTGGTTCTGGGGTTTCTGGAATTTACTTTCTAATCTGGTTAGATTTATAAATTTGAATGGCTCTATTTCCAGTAGTAAGAAGCACACTGATGGTCTGTGGTGTGATTTGGTAATAGAAATAACTTGATGCATCTCCTTAGATACTCCTAATTAACCACTGATAAAAAGCAAGGATCTCAGTGACTGTGTATATGATATTTTCAAACATTTTTCTCAAACTAATGAATATAGAGACACTGACTGGCTGGTTGCCCCTAATGTCACTGGACAAAGTAGGAAAGAAAATGATGAGCTCAGGGATTTGAATTCCCAGCTTTAGTGCCCCATAAATGACCTGAAACCTTTTGTGTGTGTGTGCCCTGAGGAAACCATTATCTCCTACAGCCATAGGGGTGAGATTGCTGAAAATCAAATGCAGAATCTCAGCCTAGAAATGGCTGAATTACAACACAGATTGAACCTGCTGGGGGTCTGATGTTAAAATGAGGTCATTGATTGAGAACAATGGAATCCTGGAAGTTGGAATGCGAATGTGTGAGATGACCATATAAAGCTGGGGACATTGAGCCTCTAAATTCCGATGAGTTTTCTTGGCAAGTGGAGGAGGCCTCCCCATGCTTAGTGTAAGCAACCTCTCTTCTTGCCTGAGATTAACCCTACATTGCCAAAGGAAACTGAATGGACTCCTCTTAGGCAGTTGTGAGGCCAGATAATGCTGATTCTTTTCAGGACCCACCCACACACCATGCCTCTTTGCTTCTAGATCTCAAGTCTGAACAGGCCCTTAAAGGTGAGGTACACAGCATGACCTATGAGAGGATGTCCTTTACACCAAAAGAGCAACTTAAGTTTTTCTAATTTATATAATCAGAAATCATGGAAAACATACAAGAAAGGATATTTAATGGTGTGGGATAATGGTGGAAGGAATATAAAATGGATAAGACCAGATTTATTATAATGAGCTCTCTAAATAGAAATTCTGCATTTAATGTTGTAGCTTGGGGAATTAAAAATTTGGTTGTTTGGCTGAAACATGGACCACACCATGATCCATGGTGAAAGAGTTGAACATGCAGGGCCTGTCCTGGTTTAATGTATAGGAAGGGATTCAAATGCTTAGAGTTCAGAATGTTAGAATGGATTTATAATTTAAAACTTACACACACAGGGAGGGTCCACAAGATGTACCTTTCAGTACATCTCTGAGAAATAAACTTGTGAGGGGAGCTCCAACATCCTAAAAGAGCTCTGTAATTACTCTCCTCTGTAGGCCAGATACTTGGGACTGCAAAACCTAAATGTAATAGGAATAATTGGGTCCCGGAGGGGCCAGGGCCAAGTGGTGCTACTCATCTTTCAAAGTCAAGGAAAGCATGCTTACTGTAATGAGCAGCCAAGGCATGATCAGAATAGTCTAACTCTTGCAGATCTATGACATTGGCTAGTTGATCATGGTGTTTCCAGAAGTGAAATAAATAGAAAGCCTACTAATTTCTAATATGATCTGTAAAAGCAGAAAATTTCTGGGTTAAGTAAAAATAGTAACTTGAATCATAAAAACAGAGTCATGGCCACCTTGATCAATTCCCAGACTTGATCCAGTTTAGAGACCCAGGACCCTTTGAATGAAAGTAAGGCTAGGTCCTCTTGAAGAATGCACCCTCTACGCTATCAAAATTTTATACTATTCATCTTTCTCTGTGCCCTTCTCCAAAGAAACCTAAAGTGTTTTACCAGGGTAACTGTGTACTGGGGGAAAGGGAATAATTAGACCTTTTGAGGACTACTAAATACTGTCTGAACTGACATTAAGTCCAAAAGACCTAAAACATCACTGTGATCCACCCGCAGAGTAGAAGAATATGGGAGTAAGGTAATTAACAGAGTTTTAATTCAGGTCCATCTCACAGCATTAACAGTGTATTGCTGGACCCATCCTCTGGCTATTTCCTCAGTTCTAGGATGCCTACTTCTAACATATACTCAGCAGCTGCCAGAGCATCTACACTGTTTTTCCGACCTGTGGAGTGAGGGCTAATGTGGTAGGAATTGCCAAACAGAAGCCACTAGAACTGCCTATCCCTCAGAAAATAGCAAACCAAAAGCAATACCACATTCTTGGAGGGACAGTAGAGATTATTGCCACCAACAGTAAGATGCAGTGGTGGTAATTTCCACCATATTTTCATTCATGTCACCTGTTCAGCCAATGCAGAGAACAAATCTTAGAGAACGCCATATTATTGTAAGCTCAACCAGGTGGTGACTCCAACTGCAGTTCCTATACTACATATAGTTTTATTGCTTGAATAAATTAAAATATTTCTTGTTATGCATCTATTGATCTGGAAAATACTTTTTGTTCTAGATGTCTGTTAGTAAAGATCACTGGAAGTTTGCTTTGAGGAGGCCAAGCCAGCAATATACCCTCACTGTCCTACCTCAGAGGTGCATCAACTTTCCAACTCTGTCACAATTTGGTTCATAGAGAGCTTGATCATCTACCCTTCTGCAAGATATCACATTATGTGTATTTGACATAGCAAGCAAGAAGTAGCATCAACTCTAAATTTATTGCTGAGACATTTGCATGTCAGAGGGGGGAAATAAGTCTGACAAATTTCAGAGCCATTCTTTTACCTCAGTGAAATCTCAAAGAGTCCAGGGGTATGCTTAAGTTGAGATATCTCTTCTAAGGTGAAACATAAATTATTGTTTATTTCTGGTTCCTCCTACAGTGAAAGAAGAGGCATCATGCTCAGTGGGACTCTTTGAAATTTTGAGGCAATGCTTTCCTCATTTGCATGTATTCTTCCCATTTACTGAGTAGCTTGAAAGCTGCTAGTTTTGAGTGGGGATCAGGACAAGAAAAGCCTCTGTAAAATGTTTAAGCTTCTGTGCAAGTTGCCACCCTGCCATATGATCCAACAGATACAATGGTGCTTGAAAGGTCAGAGATAGAGATGCCCTTTGGAGCCTTTTGGAGGTTCTTCTATGTGTATCACAGTGTAAATTCTTTAGAATTTTGGAGGAAAGTCCTGCCATAACTGTAGATAACTTCTCTCCTTTTGAGAAATAGCTCTTGACCTGCTACTTGGCCTTAAGAGACTGAATATTTTACCATGGACAACCAGTATATCGCGTCAACTGAGCTTCTCCTCATGAAACTGGTATGGCAAAGAGACTACAGAGTAGGTTGCAAAGAAAGAAATAAATACCAGTCACAATCATGTGACCTGTTAGATAGAAACGACGACTGTAATTATCATGAACATGTCCGTCTTATTTTATTATAAATATCTCTGAATGTGAGTGTGTCCATATGTGTATGTACTAGGCAAATACCTTTTCTTCCTGCTCTTATTCCTTATCATGTAACATAAGAGATATTTAGTATTTAAGTATTGCTAATTTTACATCATAATATGTTAAGTTATCAGCTATCAAGGACAGAAGTAAACATTTACGAACTCTCTATCTCTTCTAATGGACAGGAGTTTATTTTAGTTCTACATGGCATAGTTGTATCATAAGGACCTTATTGTTTTATTTAAATTTTAAGTTTGTGGAAATGAGTATGGTTGTCACATTGACAAGTAGACTTGTGATAGTTAATTTTATGTGTCAACTTGATGAAGTCATGTGGTACCCGGATATTTTGTTAACCATTATTCTGCATGTGTCTGTGAGGGTATTTTTGGATGAAACTAACATTGAAATCAGTAGACTGAGTAGAGAAGATCGCCCTGCTTAATGTGGGTGAGTCTTCAACTAAACAGTTGAAGGCCTGAATAAAACAAAAAGGCTGACCCTTCCATGGGTAGGAAGGAAATCCTTCTTTACTGCATGGGCTAGAACTTAAGGCCTTAGTCTTTTTCGGCCTTTGGACTTAGACTGAGATATCAACTTTTGCTGTATCTCTAGCCATAACTATTCTTGAGTCTTGAACCAGCTGGTGTTCAGGATGGAACTTGTAACAACATCTTTCTTGGTTTTGAGGCCTCTGGAGTTGGAGTAGAACTACACATTGGCTTTCTTGGGTCTCCAGCTTGCCAAGTACAGATCGTAGGGTTTCTCACATCTCCATGATCTCAATGCTCATCTAGGTCATAACTGCCTAATTTTCATCATATTGTAGTGTTCATAGTCTGAAGGAAATCCATTTTTGACTTAGGTAATAATGGTTATAACCTCTTGATAATAACTTTAATAATGGGTTCTGAATAGGCTGCTCTTGGTCCAGATGAGATAGTCCTTCCTCCCTCTAGACACAAATGTAAAAGTAGAAGCTAAAGTGACTTCTTTAAGAAGGAGCCCATAGTAGGGAGAGGTGTAAACAGAGAGAGAGGAAGTGGTTTGTGGGGAGTGTAAAGGGCAATAACTAACATGTATAACAGAACATTCTTAGCCATAAAAAGGACATCTTTCATACACTCTCATGTCTATACATACTAGTCTCCGGAAATTATATATTAGCTCATTTAATTAGGAACCACCTCCAAAGGGCATGCCATTGCTTCCTTATGTACGTGGTTTAACCCTCCATCAATATCCTTTGCCTCTTTCTACCTAGTTTAACTTGATCATGGTCATGTGATTTGTTTTGGCCAATGCAATATGAGATGTGATACGCATCACTGGAAGGACATGCAATATGAATGAACAAGAAAGATGGCTTTGTGTCATAATTTGAAGACCTATGTTGCTACAATATACCTTGGTCTATTCTGACTGACCTTAGTGCATTGCTACCTTTTCTAGGTCACCTATATGATTCAACACCTCTAGTTCAATATGAAGCCAAATGAATTATCTTTTTATGTTCTCAACTGAAAACAAACAAACAAAAAAAACTGTATATGTAACATATGCATGTCACATGTTTGCATGTTGTATGGTAAATAAGTATAGTTTTGGTGCTTAGTCATTTTAAAATATGGCAGGGGATATTAGAGAGTGAGATAATTGTCATAAGAGATACACAAAATAGTGATTCCAAAAGGAAAAGGATGTATCTTACTAAAGAATTAAACAAAAACAATCACAGATGAAGTAACATTTGAGATGAGTCTACAAGAATAGGCAAAGTTTTAAAATGCTAGAAATTATAAATTAAGTATACAACATTTCAGTTACTAGAAATAGTGACAGCACATTTTAGAAGTGGGGCACTATGATTCGCTTTGGTTGGAGAGTGATGAGTTTGTCTGATTCAAGTACAGTTATGTACAAAATTGGATGTGTAATCCAGAACCATGCTGGACAGCCTTGGATGTCAGGATAGGGAGATAATATGTAATTAAATGGAATAGGAGGCCATTAGCTATGTTTGAGGAAAAGAGAATTACATGATGAGAAACCTGAAAAATATCTGCTAGTGTTAGTATGGCTATTTATTTATTTATTTATTTATTTATTTTTATAGAGAGAGATCAAGAAAGCATGTGTGAGTGGGGGAGGGGCAGAGAGAGAGGAGAGAGAGAATCCCAAGCAGTCTCCTCACTGTCAGCACAGAGCCCCATGCGAGATCATGACATGTGCCAAAATCAAGAATTGAATGTTTAACTGAGCCACTCAGGCGTCCCATGGCTTAAGTTTTAAAATGGTGAGAGAAGTGAGGAGGTTAGCAAAGTCAATAATAAAGAGGAGAAGCAAGAGGCCTGAGGGCGGCAGCACAAGATAAGAAAGAGGGCATTGAATACAAATTGTATTACACAGGTAGAATGTGCAAGGTTTGATACCTGGGGAAAGGAAGGAAGGAAGGAAGGAAGGAAGGAAGGAAGGAAGGAAGGAAGGAAGGAAGGGAGGGAGGGAGGGAGGAAAGGAAGGAAGGAGGGAGGGAGGGAAGGAGGAAGAGAGAGAGGAAGGAAGGAATAACTTGGCAATTTGAGCCACTGACAGCTAAGAAAGATTAAGAAAGGTTGGTTTTATTTGTGGGTGTACATGGAGCGAGTTTGTTTTAGGCCATATCACATTTCAATGTTGGTGGTATATTTATGGAGAGATGTCAGACAATCTGCTAAAAATGGAAAACAGAGAATCTGGAGCCTATAGAGCATATATAGATGTAGAATCTGCATAGAATAACATTTGAATATATGAAAGTCGATGAAATTCCCATGGAGAAGACTATGGAGAGAGAACAGATACGACATAAAATCAACACACCACTTCCTAGCAGCAAAGATAAAAGAAGGCAGTAACTGAAGGAGTCCAGGTAAAGAACAAAGAAAAAGAAAACCCCAGAAAGTGTTTCCAAATCAAGAGAGCGAGTAACAACACGAAGTGTCACTGAGAGATCCCGATACCTAGTGCTAAGGCCAGTTGGTGGGGGTGGGGGTGGGGGGAGTCCCCAGAATTGCAGGAAGCTTTGGAGACATCAGTTACAGCAGACAGATGACGGCAGAAGCTAACATGCCCAGAGATGTGAGTGGGTGGCACAGGTGCTTAAGGACATAGACCATTTTTTCCAGAGGTTTTGCAGTGAAATAAATGGGGAGCAATTGGAAATAATGTGAGAGACTGAAGGACTAAGATCAGGGTAGAAGAGGCCTCAGCGTGTTTGTAGGCTGAGAATTAGAAACCAGCAGTGTGAAGGAAACAATCAAAACTGAAGAATGACTTTGGAGGTGGTGGGAAAGATGGAATCAAGAAGGTTGCACAGGCCGGCTTAGGGAAGCAGAGGAGAGATTACTGTGGAGGGGGAAAAAAAGATAAAAAATGAAACACTTCTAAGATATTTGGAGTAAGAAGTAGTGAAGTTATAGGATCTCCTGTGAGATGATCTTCCACTAAAACAGTTTCATTGCTGAATATAATGAAGGAGTGGAGAAAATCTGAGTTTGGTGGAGAGTGGAAACGAAATATAAGAAAAGCTGGCCAGCAATGAGGGATCACTGAAATTTGCAGTGACTACAAATATCAAGTCATTTTCCCTAGCAAAAATTAAATATACCAGAGCCATAGTAAACAACAATATTAAAAAAAAAAAAAAAAAAGCAGGGGCTTTCGAGTCAGGCAGATTTGGAAATGATATTCGATGCTTTGATTTAATTGTCTGTGGGTGTGACCTTGGTCAGTTACATGTTCATGCTGAGCTTCAGGTCCCTAATCTGTAATCTGGGGATAATACTTCTTCCGTATGTGCTTGTTTTATTATCACTAAGGTAATATGCATAACCGTACTGCTTACCTAATATTTAGTTATCTTCAAATGGTGACTGTGTCTTACCACAGCTCAAAAACAAAGGCTGTCTCACTCTGAAAGCTTTATAGTCTTAGGCAGTTGATATGATAGCAGGAGTAGGTTGAGAAATGTAATCTGTTCCTGATACACTTATGGACAAACTGCATTAATTGTTGCTCATTGTGACTAACATACAGTATTGGACTCTAAAGTATTAAGTCCTGGTAGCCAATTTGGTTGTGTCTTATGGACTTAGACATTGATTATGCATGATAAAAACGAGTCTCAGATTTCACAGGAAACACATTTTTGGGAGATATCAAATTCCCTTTAGGAGTGACTAATCTATGACCTGCCAATCAAATCTGGCTGGCCACCTCTTTTAGTAGAGGAAGAGTCATTGCAATACAGCCATGTTCAGTCAAGTATTGTCTGTGGTTGCCTTTATTTATTTATTTATTTATTTATTTGTTTATTTAAGTTTATTTATTATCGAGAGAGCATGAGCATGGGAGGGGCAGAGAGAGGAGGAGACACAGAGTCTGAAGCAGGCTTCAGGCTCTGAGCTGTTGGCACAGAGCCCGACGTGGGCCTTGAACTCACAAACCGGGAGATCATGACCTGAGCTGAAGTCTGATGCTTAACTGACTGAGCTACCCATGTGCCCCTGTCTGTGGCTGCTTGTAGACTGCAATGGCTGAATGGAGTAGTTACAACAGAGACCTAGTGAAAATCCTAAAATACTTCATGTCTAGCTTTTTAGAAAAATGTTGGCTGACCTTATTCTAGGCAATAAACTAATATTCCTAGTAAAATAGTGCCTGGATGTCATGGGTCACCATTGCCATAGTCAGCATTTGTATTTATTTGTGAACAGTCTGTGTCATTTTATAGTGTTGTAGAAAATACATAGATTAGGTTCATTCATCTGGAAGTTGACTGAAGGTAAATACTACATTTCTTTCTGTATGTTTACTAAAGACTTGATCATGTATGCAGCCTCCAAAATTTTAATATTGTTCCTATTTACTTTTTACTTATCACATTCGAATAATAAAATGTTAAACATTATACATGCAAACTTCAGAACTGCTAAGGGACTAACAAAAATGATTAGTTTAAACATGCAATTAATATATATTACTAAGAAAAATATCATTAAATATTAATTTCATAAAATATTAATGTCTATCAATGCTTCTACTTCCCCTATTCAATTGCCCATTAAATTGCAAACACAGATAAAGTTCAAAATTCTAATTGATAAAAGTGGAAACAAAACACTTCCTGTAGGGATTTTTCTTTTTAATGAGCTCTGTGTTACCAGAAGCATATTAGGGCCATGAAACAAACCACCCCCTCTCCTCCCCCCCATCTCCTCCCAAGATAAAGAACTATTTGTTAAAAAGAATATGCTCTGGTAAGAAAGAGAAGGAATAAAGAAAGCAAGCTTTATTGCTTGTCTTACAAATAATGCAATACAGCAAAGGCATCTAAAAGGTAGATAGCAGAATTGCCCAATAAATAATTAACCCAAACCAAGTGCAATATATTTATGTGTACCTACAATAAAACAATGGATGATCCTTTTAATGTAGTTCAAGTCTAGCTGCCAGATATTTCATTATATCATATGCCTTCGCCACACATAGCTATCTATAAATAACTACATTGTCCTAAAACATTGACCAAGAAGTCCCTTTTGCTAAATATTAGGATCACTGCAGGGCTGCATTTTACTTCCACTTGACTTGACATCATTAATTAAAACCCTTAGGTGTTGAGCTCACACACACCTTTGCACATAATCTCTTTTATCTCATGCTCCAAAAAAATATGAGTCCATATTTCTTTCTATGCTTTAAGCCAGTTTGGATTAGTGAGACCACATGACTGTATTATCCATTCAAGTACACGTGCAATGCAATGTAAATTGGTTTTAATGGCCCCTCCGTAATTGTTCTTAGAGGTAGTTGGATCTAACTTATTTCACGGATTCCTTATAATGGATGTCCTTATGTATAATGAAGACTTCTAAAAAAGCAAAACCTGTTTCACTGCAAAATGCCGATGCATATTTCTCCATACCTGTCCACGTATAGAATTATAATGTCTCAATCGCTGCCTTGTGGAAATGTCAAGATTCCATTATGTTAATGCAAATCTAGTTTAGATAAACACAAAAAAATTGTTATTTGTAATTAAGTGAACGATAACTAACTTTATCTTTATTTGCATTACGTTTTTTGCTTTTCTTTTGAGCTGCTTCTGGCTGGGATTGCAAAGGTTTCCCTTCTCCCTTAGAAGCTTGCTCAAGTGCTTTTCTTTTTCTTTCTTTCTTTCTTTCTTTCTTTCTTTCTTTTTCTTTCTTTCTTTCTTTCTTTCTTTCTTTCTTTCTCTTTCTTTTCTTTCCTTCCTTCCTTCCTTCCTTCCTTCCTTCCTTCCTTCCTTCCTTCTTTTTAAATGTTTATTTATTAGAGAGAGAGAGAGAGAGAGAGAGGGAAGGAGCAAGGGAAGGGCAGAGAGGGAGGGAGACACAGAATCTGAAGCTAACTCCAGGCTCTGAGCTGTCAGCACAGTGCCTGATGCAGGGCTGGAACTCACGGGCTGTGAGATCATGACCTGAGCAGAAGTTGGACACTTAACCGACTGAGCCACCCAGGAGCCCCTCAAGTGTTTTTCTTTAATCTGTGGACAGACCCATGTTTCTGCCCCCAAATCTCATATCTATAATGTAATTTAATATCCCTTGGTTTTAGCTCTTTTCATCATAGAAGGTGCACTTTAAAAGGTATGATTTTTATATTTAAGTCAGAAAAAAAACACAACTCTGTGCCTATCATTGTATAAACATAAGTATACTACCTCTGTAATGTATTGCAGGTACTGCATTCCAGGAACTGTAATTTACAAACATATACAAAAAACCTTGGTTTGCAAGCATAATTCATTCCAGAAACATGCTTGTAATCCAGAGCATTTGTATATGAAAGCAGATTTCAAGAACCATTGGCTCATTTGGGATCATGTGACATTCAGTATCCAGTACTACTAACATTGCAACATGTCACTCATTTATCAAGTTGAAATTGATAAGAAACACTTGCTCATCGTGTGGAACACTCACAGAACAAGTTACTCGCAATCCAAGGTTTTACTCTATACAGTATTTAAACTTCACCATAACTCCATTAACTAGATGGTACATCCATTTTATTTGTAGTAAAACGGTGATTCCATGAAACTTTAGACAGTGCCTCGAGGCACACTATTATCCTGGCTCCAAAGCCAACAGTTACCATAGAGTAACAATTAAATATGAATATAGAGGGAGGGACACCTCGGTGTCTCAGTGGGTTAAGCTTCTGACTCTGGATTTTGACTCAGCTCATGATCTTACAGGATTTGAGCCCAGGTTGGGCTCTGCGCTGACAGCATGGAGCCTACTTGAGATTCTCTTTCCCTCTCTGCCCCTCCCCTGTTCATGCTCGCTCATTATCTCTCTCTCTCTCTTTCTCTCTCTCTCTCTCTTAATAAATAAACATTTCAAAAATGAAAATGGATGCAGAGAAGTCTATCAGTTGGAGGTAAATGTTGGTAACGTGAGAAAGTCCCAATGTGTATCTTTAGTGCTCCCACTAAAGTAGAAACTGATACGATCTGGAGGAAAAAAATTATAGTAATGAAGAGATAGATACTTAAAGCACAAATAGATTTAATGGAGCATTACAGCTCTTAGCCTTGGATAAGGGGGGCCCTGCCATTAGCCCTGTGCCTCATTGGACCCTCCTCCAGTGTCTCTTCCAAGCCTGATAGTGTGTCAGGACAGTGCACAACAGATCTTGTCCCACATATGTCCCTGTTGTGAAAGTGTCTACCTAAAAATCTTTTGTCTCCCTTTGGTGGGCATGGAATAGCAGGTACTAGCAAAGCACATCTTGACAGAATATGGAAAATTTTCAGCCAAGAAGGTCACCCGATGCTAGGCAAGGCAGACCTCATGGCAGGCAGCCCTTCAGGGTTGACTGAGCCTGTCTCTCCAAAGACTTCTGAAGACCATTGCTCAGTAATCACAACAGACCCTCCTGATTATTGTATTTTCTCTCTTGCTTCCAATCAACGTGATGACTGCTGTTACTCAGGGCTGGTCTTATGCTATATTGAGCAAGGGGCAGGCCTTCCTGTACCAATGGGATTGCTCATCTTGCTCTGCCTTGGTCCTTGCCTATCCTTCATCTCATCTAGTGGCAGGATGATGAGTCAGGGATGAGGCCACAACTGTAAAAGATCACATTCTACGAATTCAAGGATTATGGATTACCAGATCAAAAAAAGGCATACTTGGAATATGTCTTGTTCTACATTTATGCTATAAAATCCCATATGGCAAATTTAACATGTCCAGAAAAAAATATTTTCACATGTTTTCTACCTAATCTAGAAAAGAGTTGCATTCATGGTTTTCATTAACAAAACCTAGACAAAATTTTGAAAGGGTCAGTGACCAATATTCATGGACAATACAATGGATGAGTAACGATGGAAACTTTATTAAGTGGCATTAGGAAACTGCAGAGGCAAGAAGATCCACATTGTTTCAATACAGATGGACTCCAAGGAGCTATTGCCTGTTGTGGCAGAACATGCAAAACTAGCCAGTAAATGGTGCATTGAGTAAAGGACACAGAGATAGTTCCTGGATCTGAAGAGGAAGAAATAGTGCTTGGATACCAGGAAGAATCTCAACATGCACTGTTTTGGAAATAAACAAATGCAGCAATACCTCTTTTCTACCCTTATTCTCAATCTTTATCAATAAATCACTGTACTTCAGATGAGTCCATAGATTTTAGACTACAGATTTTAATCAATTTGTTTATGTAGGCAGAGGCCCATGAAAATACCTGCCTGGACCCTGTACACCCTAGAGATAACTGTGTCAAGACTTGGTGTAGGAAATGATCATGAAAGTTGATGAAAGATGCTAGGTAGCTTGGAGGACCCAGCTGAGGTTGGAGGTCAGAATCTGTAATGGCATTAATCTACAAAATCATGAGATATGCTCTGCTCCAGCACCCAAATGCTTGGTTGTTGGAAGAGGAAAGAATCATCTTTGCTTAGTGTCTGGTAAAATGAAAGTACAGAAACAAAGGACAAGGAGAGAGAGGGTAGAGACAAGGTTCATTAACTTCTGTATTGTGGTATCATGACTGGATAGGGTCGGGGGGCTTAAGAAGAAAAATTGAACGGTCTAGCATCCTTCACAATTTATGGCAGCAGGTATGCACATCTTATTTTGATGTGGCCTTGCTGGCCACTGCTTTTTGTAATGTTTCCGCAGGTTATTTCAAAGCCATCCCCAAAGGGGGTCTCTTCACCAGATCTCATTGACCTCTACGCTTTTTACCACATTGATTCCTTCCTCCTAAAAGTCCTCTCGGTTTTTCTCTTCTTGAAAATACCTATCTATATTCCAAGATCTATTAAAAGCATTTATGAAAAACCTATTTCTCTTTGCTGTTTGTTAATTTCATCATCTTTGTGTCTCTGTAAACCTTTGTTATATGACTTGGCAACATTTACCAAATTATCAGTTTTATCTTCAGTTTTGTACATTTCCTCAGGACAGAAACTATAATTGTTTTTTTTCCTATTGGTATCTACTCTGTTTTCAACAGTTTGCTAAATGAATAGTAGAATAAATACTGGAAATAAAGAATGGAAAACAAAACAAAGCAAAACAAGAAGTGAACCTACTCTCTATCTCTTTTCCCTCTCTCTGGCCTTTTCTACTTAAATGACAGAGAAAAACAAGAAGGGTGGTAATATATTGTCCAGTTCATTAAGCATTAATATATGATTTTAGATATGTGCACTTTTAAAGGCAGCATAGGGGCGCCTGGGTGGCGCAGTCGGTTAAGCGTCCGACTTCAGCCAGGTCACGTTCTCGCGGTCCGTGAGTTCGAGCCCCGCGTCAGGCTCTGGGCTGATGGCTCGGAGCCTGGAGCCTGTTTCCAATTCTGTGTCTCCCTCTCTCTCTGCCCCTCCCCCGTTCATGCTCTGTCTCTCTCTGTCCCAAAAATAAATAAATAAAAAAAAAAAAACGTTGAAAAAAATTTAAAAAAAATAAAATAAAATAAAGGCAGCATAACTTCCACAGATACATATGAAAAAAACACAAGATATGATTAACTTTAGATACAAATTCAACTTACCATTTTGAATAAATACATTTATATTGACATTAGGAAACTTAAGATTTTGAGAAGCACAAGTTATCAAACTAGAAACGCTATATATTTTTGTGTTCTTTACATGAAATATCAGAATGCCTATGACCTGGATTTCTGATGTTACTAAATTATTGTTAGAAAAAAATAACAAACACTAGCTTTAATAAGTTTCTGAATATGTAAGCTGTAAAATATAGATTAGGTATCAGTAATTTAATGGAGTTCAAGCTTGTTAGTCCTGTGGTTAATTGTCTAGTTTTAAAGAGGAGCTTTAATTTTAATAATGTAATTCTCTTCCACATGTGGAGGCTCTAAATCATTTGCTTTAACAAAGTTTTCCTATAGTTTCCTGATTGATAATGTTAACATTTTTGGGAAATGGTATTTTAAACACCCTATGAGCATGAAGATTTTTGGGTGAGTAAAACGTGACTTTGCTATCAGAGTGATAAATCTAAAGTACAGAATTTGCATTCTATGGATACAAAAATAAGTTTTTAAGTATGGAAAACCAAAAACTTTGAATGTAACACTATATAGGGGCACCTGGGTGGTTCAGTTGGTTGAGTGTCCGACTTTTCATTTTGGCTTAGGTCATGATTTCAGGGTTCTTGAAATCGAACCCCATGTTGGGCTCTGCACTGACAGCATGGAGCCTGCTTGGGATTATCTCCTTTCCTCTGTCTCTGCCCCTTGCTCTCTCTGTCTCTCTCAAAATAAGTGAGTAAAGTTTAATAAGTAAATAAATATAATACTATATAAATAAGAGTAACATAAGGGAAATATTTAAGCACTTTTTACAATTATAGATGTTAACTCCAATTTTCAAGTAATCTTAAAATTTCCAAAAATCTAAATACATTGTTTTTCTTTTAATATGAAATTTATTGTCAGATCGGTTTCCATACAACACCCAGTGCTCCTCCCAACAGGTGCCCTCCTCAATACCCATCACCCACCGTACCCTCCCTCCTACTCCCCTTCAACCCTCAGTTTGTTCTCAGTTTTTAAGAGTCTCTCATGCTTTGGCTCTCTCCCTCTATACCTTTTTTTTCCCTTCCCCTCCCCCATGGTCTTCTGTTAAGTATCTCAGTATCCACATAAGAGTGAAAACATTGTATCTGTCTTTCTCTTTTTGACTTATTTCACTTAGCATAACGCTCTCCAGTTCCGTCCATGTTGCTAAAAAAGGCTATATTTCATTATTTCTCATTGCCAAGTAGTATTCCATTCTGTATATAAACCACAATTTCTTTATCCATTCATCAGTTGATGGACATTTAGGCTCTTTCCATAATTTGGCTATTGTTGAAAGTGCTGCTGTAAACATTGGGGTACAAGGGCCCCTATGTATCAGCACTCCTGTATCCCTTGGGTAAATTCCTAGCAGTGCTATGGCTGGGTCATAGGTTAGATCTATTTTTAATTTTTTGAGGAACCTCCACACTGTTTTCCAGAGTGGCTGCACCTGCTTGCATTCCCACCAACAGTGCCAGAGGGTTCCCCTTTCTCCACATCCTCTCCAGCATCTATACTCTCCTGATTTGTTCATTTTAGCCACTCTGACTGGCATGAGATGGTATCTCAGTGTGGTTTTGCTTTGTATTTCCCAGATGAGGAGCAACGTTGAGCATATTTTCATGTGTCTGTTGGCCATCTGGATGTCTTTAGAGAAGTGTCTATTCATGTTTTCTGCCCATTTCTTCACTGGATTATTTGTTTTTCGGGTGTGGAGTTTGGTGAGTTCTTTATAGATTTTGGATATGAGTCCTTTGTCTGATATGTCATCTGTGAATATCTTTTCTCATTCCATCAATTGCCTTTTAATTTTGATTGTTTCTTTTTCAGTGCAGAAGCTTTTTATCTTGATGAAGTCCCAATAGTTCACTTTTGCTTTTAATTCCCTTGCCTGTGGAGATGTGTCAAGTAAGAAATTGCTGCATGTGAGGTTAGAGAGGTTTTTTCCTGCTTTCTCCTCTAGGGTTTTGATGGTTTCTTGTCTCACATTCAGGTCCTTTATCCATGTTGTGTTTATTTTTGTGAATGGTGTAAGAAAGTGGTCTAGTTTCAATCTTCTGCATGTTGCTGTCTAGTTCTCCCAGCACCATTTGTTAAAGAGACTGTCTTTTTTCCATTGGATGTTCTTTCCTGCTTTGTCAAAGATGAGTTGGCCATACGTTTGTGGGTCTAGTTCTGGGGTCTCTATTCTATTCCATTGGTCTATGTGTCTGTTTTTGTGCAAATACCATGCTGTCTTGATGATTACATATTTGTTGTAGAGGCTAAAGTCTGGGATTGTGATGCCTCCCACTTTGGTCTTCTTCAATATTACTTTGGCTATTCAGGGTCTTTGTGGCTCCATACAAATTTTAGGATTGCTTGTTCTAGCTTCGAGAAGAAAGCTGGTGCAGTTTTGATTGGGATTACATTGAATGTATAGATTGCTTTGGGTAGTATTGACATTTTGACAATATTTATTCTTCCAATCCATGAGCATGGAATGTTTATCCATTTCTTTGTTTCTTCTTCAATTTCCTTCATAAGTTTTCTATAGTTTTCAGCATACAGATCTTTTACATCTTTGGTTAGATTTATTCCTAGGTATTTTATGCTTCTTGATGCAATTGTCAATGGGATCAGTTTCTTCATTTGTCTTTCTGTTGCTTCATTGTTAGTGTATAAGAATGCAACTGATTTCTGCACATTGATTTTGTATCCTGCAACTTTGCTGAATTCATGTATCAGTTCTAGCAGACTTTTGGTGGAGTCTATCGGATTTTCCATGTATAATATCATGTCATCTGCAAAAAGCGAAAGCTTGACTTCATCTTTGCCAATTTTGATGCCTTTGATTTCCTTTTGTTGTCTGATTGCTGATGCTAGAACTTCCAGCACTATATTGAACAACAGCGGTGACAGTGGGCATCCCTGTCGTGTTCCTGATCTCAGGGAAAAAGCTCTCAGTTTTTCCCCATTGAGGATGATATTAGCTGTGGGCTTTTCATAAATGGCTTTTATGATGTTTAAGTATGTTCCTTCTATCCCGACTTTCTCAAGGGTTTTTATTAAGAAAGGATGCTGAATTTTGTAAAATGCTTTTTCTGCATCAATTGACAAGATCATATGGTTCTTTTCTTTTATTAATGTGATGTATCACATTGATTGATTTGTGAATGTTGAACCAGCCCTGCAGCCCAGGAATGAATCCCACTTGATCATGGTGAATAATTCTTTTTATATGCTGTTGAATTCAATTTGCTAGTATCTTATTGAGAATTTTTGCATCCATATTCATCAGGGATATTGGCCTGTAGTTCTCTTCTTTTCTGGGTCTTTCTTCTGTCTGGTTTAGGAATCAAAGTAATGCTGGCTTCACAGAATGAATCTGGAAGTTTTCCTTCCCTTTCTGTTTTTGGAACAGCTTGAGAAGGATAGGTATTATCTCTACTTTAAATGTCTGGTAGAATTCCCCAGGGAAGCCATCTGGTCCTGGACTCTTATTTGTTGGGAGATTTTTGATAACTGATTCAATTTCTTTGCTGGTTATGGGTCTGTTCAAGTTTTCTATTCCAGTTTGAGTTTTGGAAGTGTGTGTGTGCCTAGGAATTTGTCCATTTCTTCCAGGTTGTCCAGTTTGTTGCCATATAATTTTTCATAGTATTCCCTGATAATTGCTTGTATTTCTGAGGGATTGGTTTTAGTAATTCCATTTTCATTCATGATTTTATCTACTTGGGTCATCTCCCTTTTCTTTTTGAGAAGCCTGGCTAGAGGTTTATAAATTTTGTTCATTTGTTCAGAAAACCAACTCTTGGTTTCGTTGATCTGCTCTACAGTTTTTTTAGATTCTATACTGTTTATATAGAAGATCTGCTCTGATCTTTATTATTTCTCTTCTTCTGCTGGGTTTAGGGTGTCTTTGCTGTTCTGCTTCTATTTCCTTTACGTGTGCTGTTAGATTTTGTATTTGGGATTTTTCTTATTTCTAGAGATAGGCCTGGATTGCAATGTATTTTCCTCTCAGGACTGCCTTTGCTGCATCCCAAAGTGTTTGGATTGTTGTATTTTCATTTTCGTTTGTTTCCATATATTTTTTAATATCTTCTCTAATTGCCTGGTTGACCCATTCATTCTTTAGTATGGTGTTCTTTAACCTCCATTCTTTTGGACATTTTCCAGACTTTTTCCTGTGGTTGACTTCAAGTTTCATAGCATTGTGGTCTGAAAGTGTCTATGGTATAATCTCAATTCTTGTATACTTATGAAGGGCTGTTTTGTGACCCAGTATGTGATCTATCTTGGAGAATGTTCCATGTGCACTCGAGGAGAAAGTATATTCTGTTGCTTTGGTGCAGAGTTCTAAATATATCTGTCAAGTCCATCTGATCCAATGTATCATTCAGGGCCCTTGTTTCTTTATTGATCCTGTGTCTAGATGATCTATCCATTGTTGTAAGCGGGGTATTAAAGTCCCCTGCAATTACCACATTCTTATCAATAAGGTTGCTTATGTTTGTGATTAATTGTTTTATATATTTGGGGGCTCCTGTATTTGGCACATAGACATTTATCATTGTTAGCTCTTCCTGATGGATAGACCCTGTAATTATTATATAATGCCCTTCTCCATCTCTTGTTACAGACTTTAATTTAAAGTCTTGTTTGTCTGATATAAATATGGCTACTCTAGCTTTCTTTTGACTTCCAGTAGCATGATAGATAGTTCTTCATCCCCTCACTTTCAATCTCAAGGTGTCCTCAGGTCTAAAATGAGTCTCTTGTAGACAGCAAATAGCTGAGTCCTGTTTTTGTTTTTGTTTTTGTTTGTTTATAAATTCTCATACCCTATGTCTTTTGGTTGGCACATTTAATCCATTTACACTCAGTGTTATTATTGAAAGATATGGGTTTAATGTCATTGTGATGTCTGTAGCTTTCATGCTTGTAGTTATGTCTCTGGTACATTGTGGTCCCTGCAACATTTCACTCACAGAATCCCCTTTAGGATCTCATGTAGGGCTGGTTTAGAAGTGATGAATTCCTTCAGTGTTTGTTTGTTTGGGAAGACCTTTATCTCTCTTTCTATTCTGAATGACAGACTTGATGGATAAAGGATTCTCAGTTGCATATTTTTTCTGTTCATCACATTGAAGATCTCCTGCCATTCCTTTCTGGCCTGCCAAGTTTCAGTAGATAGATCTGCCACTAGTCTTATCAGTCTCCCTTTATACGTTACAGCATATTTATCCCTAGCTGCTTTCAGAATTTTCTCTTTATCCTTGTATTTTGCCAGTTTCACTATGATATGTTGTGTAGAAGATCAATTCAAGTTATGTCTAAAAGGAGTTCTCTGTGCCCCTTGGATTTCAATGCCTTTTTTCTTCCCCAGATTAGGGAAGTTCTCAGCTATGATTTGTTCAAGTACACCTTCAGCCCCTTTCTCTCTGTCTTCTTCTTCTGGAATCCCTATGATAAGGATATTGTTCCATTTGAGTGCATCACTTAGTTCTCTAATTCTCCCCTCATACTCCTGGATTTTTTTATCTCTCTTTTTCTCAGCTACCTCTTTTTCCATAATTTTATCTTCTAATTCACCTATTCTCTCCTCTGCCTCTTCAGTCCGAGCTGTGGTCACCTCCATTTCATTTGGCAGCTCATTTATAGCATTTTTTTAGCTCCTCCTGACTGTTTCTTAGTCCCTTCATCTCTGTAGCAATAGATTCTATGCTGTCCTCTGTACTTTTTTCAAGCCCAGCAATTAATTTTATGAGTATTTTTCTAAATTCTTGTTCCGTTATATTGCTTAAATAGTTTTTTATCAATTCATTAGCTGTCGCTACTTCCTGGAGTTTCTTTTGAGGAGAATTCTTCTGTTTCATTATATTGGGTGGTCCCTGTGGTGGCTCCAAACTGCAGGGTACTTCCCCTGTGCCATTGGGAGTAACTTGTGTTGGTGGGTGGGGCTGCAATCAGACCAGGTGTTTGCCCCCAGCCCACTACTGGGACCACAGTCAGACTGGTGTGTACCCTATCTTCCCCTCTCCCAGGGGCTGGACTCACTGTGGAGTGGGGTGGCCCTTGTCTGGGCTACTTGCACCCTGCCAGGCTTGTGGTGCTGCTTCGATGGGATCTGGCATATTAGCCTGGGTGGATCCACAAGGTGCACAGGGGTGGGAGGGGCAGCCTCAGCTGGCTCTGCCTAGGTGGTTCCCTGCAGGAGGGGCCCTGTGGCACCTGGAGGGAGGCAGACCCGTCGGAGGGATGGATCCGCAGAAGCACAGCGTTGGGTGTTTGTGCAGTGTGAGCAAGTTCGGTGATGGGAACTGGTTCCCTTTGGAATTTCAACCGGGGGATGGGAGAGGGAGATGGTGCTTCCCAGCACCTTTGTTCCCCTGCCAAGCTGAGCTCTGTCTTCCAGGGCTCAGCAATTCTCCCTCCTGGCGTCCTCTCACCCTCCCCGCTCTCTGAGAGCAGAGCTGTTGACTTTTAACCTTCCAAATGTTAAGTCCTGCTGGCTGCCAGGACTCACAAGTCCTGCCCCTCCACATTTACAAGCCAGACCTGGGGTCTCTGCCTTGCCCAGCAGGCTGCCGCTCCACCACACCGGCTCCCTCCCGCCAGTCCTTGTAACGCACACTGCCTCTCCGCCCTTCCTACCCTCTTCCATGGGCCTCTTGTCTACGCTTGGCTCCAGAGAGTCTGTTCTGCTAGTCTTCTGGTGGTTTTCTGGGTTATTAGGCAGATGTGGGCGGAATCTAAGTGATCAGCGGGAGGAGGTGAGCCCAGCATCCTCCTACACCGCCATCTTCCCGTCTCTCCAATAACATACATTAGTTTGAAGACATAATATTTTTAAAATTATTTTGTATTTAGTGGGTTTATCTTTTATGTAATAGTCTGTTTTTAGGACAAATACTCTTTTTAAAATGCACATTATTTTCTTTTACTGATATGTTACCTCACTATAGGTATTTAAGAAAATTAAAAAAAGAATAGACGTATAATTCAGTGATAATTTTTATAAGTATAGAATCGTTCATCTATTTTTTTGCCTATTTATTTATTTCTTATATATCTTAAATTTACATCCAAGTTATTTAGCATATAGTGCAATAATGATTTCAGGGGTAGATTTCTTAATGCCCCTTACCCATTTAGCCCATCCCCAATCCCACAACGCCTCCAGTAATCCTCTGGTTGTTCTTCATGTGTAGGAGTCTCTTATGTTTTGTCCACCTCCCTGTTTTTATATTATTTTTTTCCCTTCCCTTATGTTCATCTGTTTTGTCTCTTAAAGTCCTGAGTGAAGTCATATGATGTTTGTCTTTCTCTGATTGACTAATTTCACTTAGCATAATAGCCTCCAGTTCTATCCACATAGTTGCCAGTGGCAAGATTTCATTCTTTTTCATTGCTGAGTAATACTCCATTATATATATATATACCACATCTTTATCCATTCATCAATTGATGGACATTTGGGCTCTTTCCAATAGCTCTTTGGCTATTGTTGATAGTACTGCTATAAACATGGGGGTGCCTGTGTCCCTTCAAAACAGCACACCTGTATTCCATGGATTAATGTCTAGTAGTGCAATTGCTGGGTCATAGGGTAGTTACATTTTTAGTTTTCTGAGGAACCTCCATACTGTTTTCCAGAGTGGCTGCACCAGCTTGCATTCCCACCAACAATGCAAAAGAGATCCTTTTTCTCTGCATCCTTGCCAACATCTGTTATTGCCTGGGTTGTTAATGTTAGCCATTCTGACAGGTGTGAGGTGATATCTCATTGTGGTTTTGATTTGTATTTCCCTGATGATGAGTGATGTGGAGCATTTTTTCATGTGTCGGTTGGCCATCTGTATGTCTTCTTTGGAGAAGTGTCCATTCATCTCTTTTGCCCATTTCTTCACTGGATTGTTTTTTGGGTGTTGAGTTTGATAAGTTCTTTGGATACTAACCCTTTATCTGATATGTCATTTGCAAATATCTTATCCCATTCCGTGGGTTGCCTTTTAGTTTTGCTGTTGTTTCCTTCACTGTGCAGAAGCTTTTGATTTTGATGAGGTCTCAGTAGTTCATTTTTGCTTTTGTTTCCCTTGCCTTCAGTGATGTGTTGAGTAAGAAGTTGCTGCAGCGAAAATCAAAGAAGTTTTTGCCTGCTTTCTCCTCAAGGACTTTATGGCTTCCTGTCTTACATTTAGATCTTTCATCCATTTTTAGTTTTTTTTTAAATTTTTTTAATATTTATTTATTTTTGACAGAGAGATAGACAGAACATGAGCGGGGGAGGGGCCGAGAGAGAGAGGGAGACACAGAATCTGAAGCAGGCTCCAGGCTCTGAGCTGTCAGCACAGAGCCTGATGTGGGGCTCGAACCCATGAAATGCAAGATCATGACCTGAGCCGAAATTGGACAGTCAACCAACTGAGCCACCCAAGCGCCCCCATTTTGAGTTTATTTTTGTGTATGGTGTAAGAAAGTGGTCCAGGTTTAGTTTTCTGCATGTCACTGTCCAGTTTTCCCAGCACCGCTTGCTGAGGAAACTGTCTTCATTCCATTGGATAGTCTTCCCTGCTTTGTCACAGATTTGTTGGGCAAACATGTGTGAGTCCATTTCTGGGTTCTCTATTCTGTTCCATTGATCTGAGTGTTTTTGTGCCAGTACCATACTGTCTTGATGATTACAGCTTTGTAATACAGCTGGAAGTCCAGAATTGTGATGCCTCCTGCTTTGGTTTTCTTTTTCAAGATTGCTTTGGCTATTCGGCATCTTTTCTGGTTCCACAAAGTTTAGGATTTTTGTTATAGTTCTGTGAAGAATGCTGGTGTCATTTTGACAGGTATTGCATTGAATAGGTAGATTGTTTTGGGTACTATTGACATTTTAGCAATATTTGTTCTTATCCAGGAGCAGGGAGTATTTTTCCATTGTTTTGTGTCTTCTTCAACTTCTTTTGTAAGATTTCTATATTTTTCAGTGTATAGATTTTTCACCTCTTTGGTTAGATTTATTCCTAGGTATTTCATGGTTTTTGGTGCAGTAGTAAATGGGACCAACTCCTTGATTTCTCTTTCTGTTGCTTCGTTCTTGGTGTATAGGAATGCAACTGATTTCTGTGCATTGATTTTATATCCTGCAACTTTGCTGAATTCATGAATTATTTCTAGCAGTTTTTTGGTGGAATCTTTTGTGTTTTCATCTGTGGAGAGTGAAAGTTTGACCTCCTCCTGGCTGATTTGGATGCCTTTTATTTCTTTATGTTGTCTGGTTGCTGAGGCTAAGATTTCCAATAATATGTTGAATAACAGTGGCCAGAGTGGACATTCCTGTCTTCTTCCTGACCTTAGGGGAAAAGCTCTCAGTTTTTCCCCATTGAGGATGATATTAGCATTGGGTCTTTCATATATGGCTTTTATGATCTCAAGGTATGTTCCTTCTATCCCTGCATTCTTATGGGTTTTTATCAAGAAGGGATGCTGTATTTTGTCAAATGCTTTCTCTGCAACTATTAAGAGGTTCATATGGTTCTTGTCCTTTCTTTTCTTGATGTGATGAATCACACTGATTGTTTTGCAGATATTCAACCAGCCCTGCATCCCAGGTATAAATCCCACTTGGTCGTGATGAATAATTTTTTTAATGTATTGTTAGATCCAGTTGGCTATTATCTTGTTCAGGATTTTTGCATCCATGTTAATCAAGGAAATTGGTACATAGTTCTTTTTAGTGGGGTCTTTTTCTGGTTTTGGAATCAAGGTAATGCTGGCTTCATAGAAAGAGTTTGGGAGTTTTCCTTCCATTTCTATTTTTTGGAACAGCTTCGAGAAAATAAGTGTTAACTCTTCCTTAAATATTTGGCAGAATTCCCCTGGAAAGCCATGTGGCTCTGGACTCTTTTTGCGGGGGGTGGGGGGGATTTTTGAATACTAATTCAATTTCTTTACTGGTTATGGGTTTATTCAAATTTTCTATTTCTTGCTGTTTCAGTTTTGATAGTGTATATGTTTCTAGGAATTTGTCCATTTCTTCCAGATTGCCCATTTTACTGGTGTATAATTGCTCATAATATTCTCTTAATATTGTTTTTATTTCTGCTGTGTTGGTTGTGATCTCTCCTCTTTCATTCTTGATTTTATTTATTTGGGTCCTTTCCTTTTTCTTTTTGATAAAACTGGCCAGTGGTTTATCAATTTTGTTAATTCTTTCAAAGAACCAGCTTCTGGCTTCATCGATCTGTTCTGTTTTTTGGTTTCTATAGCATTAATTTCTGTTCTAATCTTTATTACTTTCTGTCTTCTGCTGGTTTTGGGTTTTATTTGCTGTTCTTTTTCTAGCTCTTTAAGGTGTAAGGTTAGATTTTGTATCTAAGACCTTTCTTCCTTCTTTAGGAAGGCCTAGATTGCTATATATTTTCCTCCTATGACCACCTTTGCTGCATCCCAGACGTTTTTGGCTGTGGTGTTATCATTTTCATTGGCTTCCATGCACTTTCTAGTTTCCTCTATAACTTCTTGGTTAGCCCATTCATTCTTTTTTTTTTTTCTTATTTTTTTTAACGTTTATTTATTTTTGAGACAGAGAGAGACACAACACGAACGGGGGAGGGTCAGAGAGAGAGGGAGACACAGAATCTGAAACAGGCTCCAGGCTCCGAGCTGTCAGCACAGAGCCCAACGCGGGGCTCGAACTCATGGACCGCGAGATCATGACCTGAGCCAGTCGGACACGTAACTGACTGAACCACCCAGGCGCCCCAGCCCATTCATTCTTTAGTTGAATGTTCTTCAGTCTCCAAGTATTTCCTATCTTTCCATAATTTTTCTTTTGGTTGATTTTGACTTTCATAGCATTGTGGTAAAAAAATATGCATGGTATGATCTGAATCTTTTTGTACTTGTTGAGGGCTGATTTGTGTCCCAGTATGTGGTCTATTCTGGAGAATGTCCCATGTGCACTGGAGAAGAATATATATTCTGCTGCTTTAGGACGAAATGTTCTAAATATATCTGTTAAATCCATCTCATCCAGTGTGTCACTCAAAGCCATTGTTACCTTGTTGATTTTATGATTTGATGATCTATACATTGTTGTAAGTGGGGTGTTGAAGTCCCCTACTATTATGGTATTATTATCAATGAGTTTCTTTATGTTTGTGGTTAATTGATTTATATATTTGGGTGCTTTCATATTTGGAGCATAAATGTTTACAATTGTTAGGTCTTCTTGGTGGATAGACCCATTAATTATGATATAATGTCCTTCTTCATCTCATGTTACAGTCTTTATTTTAAAATCTAGATTGTTTGATATAAGTATGGGTACTCTGGGTATTTTTGTCAACAATTAGCATGATAGATGGTTCTCCATCCCCTTACTTTCAATCTGAAGGTGTCTTTTGGTTTAAAGTGGGTCTCTTGTAAACAGCATATAGATGCATCTTGTTTTCTAATGAATTCTGTTACCCTATGTCTTTTGATGGGAGCATTTAGTCCATTGACGTTTGAGTGAGTACTGAAACATATGAATTTGTTGCCATTATGTTGCTTGCAGATTTAGAGTTTCTGGTGGTGTTCTGGTCCTTTCTATTCTTTGTTGCTTTTTGTATGTATGTATGCATGTATTATGTATGTGAATATATATTTACTTTATTTATTTATTTATTTATTTATTTATTTACTTACTTACTTACTTATTTATTTATTCATTCATCATTTCTCCCCTCCGAGAGTCCCCCTTAAAATTTCTCGCAGGGCTAGTTTAGTGGTCACGAACTCCTTTAATTTTTGTTTGTCTGGGAAACTTTTACTCTCTCCTTCTATTTTGAATGACAGTGTTGCTGGATAAAGAATTTTTGGCTGCATATTTTTCTGATTCAGCACACTGAATATATCCCACCACTCCTTTCTGGCCTGCCAAGTTTCTGTGGATAGGTCTGCTGCAAACCTAATCTGTCTTCCCTCGTAGGTTAAGATGTCTTTTTCCCTTGCTGCTTTCGTGATTCTTTCCTTGCCTGAGTATTTTGTGAATTTGACTATGATATGCCTTGTTGATGTTCGGTTTTTGTTGAATCTAATGTGCTTCCTGGATTTTGATGTCTGTGTCTTTCTCCAGGTTAGGAAAGTTTTCTGCTATGATTTGCTCACATAGCCCTTCTACCCCTTTTTCTCTCTCTTCCTCTTCTGGGACCCCTATGATTCTGAGATTGTTCCTTTTTAATGGGTCAATGATTTTCTCTAATTCTTAAATTGTGCTCTTTTGCCTTAGTCTCCCTATTTTTTTCTGCTTCATGATTCTCCACAAGTTTGTCCTCTATATCACTGATTCTGTGCTCTGCCTCATCCATCTTTGCTGCCATGGCACCAATTGAGATTGCAGCTCAGTTATAGCATTTTAAATTTCATCCTGACTAGGTTTTCTTCTTTTATCTCCACAGAAAGTGATTCTAATCTATTTTTGACTCCAGCTAGTATTCTTATTATCATGATTCTAAAATCTGGTTCAGACTTCTTGCTTGTATCTGTGTTTGTTATATCCCTGGCTGTCGTTTCTTCCTGCTCTTTCTTTTAGGGTGAATTCCTTCGTTTTGTCAGTTTGAAGGGAGTAAAGGAATTAATGAGGTTAAAAAAATTTTTTTAAATAAATTAAAAAAATAAAAACAACAGACACACACAAATCAAATAAATGACGCTAGACCTTAGATGTGTTTTTGTCTGGGTGTTGAAAGGGGCTTGGTAGATGAGAGAAAAAAGGGGAAAGAAAAAAAAAGGGAAGTCTGAAAATTTGAAAACAAAATGAATATACAGAAATAAAATGAAATGGTGAAAGCAAAACAGAATTTGAAAAAAATATATATACAAAAGTAAAAAATATAGTAGAAAAAAATTAAAGAAAAATAGTTTTAATAAAAATTGAAAAGAAAAAAAATTCTCTTTCTGTATTCAAGAAAAAAAAAAAAAGAGAAAAGAAAAGAAGATTTAATAAATGGACCAGGGAACAGATGGAAATACAGTTGAAATTACTTCTTTTTCCCATAGAAGTCAAACTATGAAGCACTTTATAGTCCATAAACTAAGCAGGCAGAGAGACTTGTGTTCCTGAAGAGTGAGGTTGGCCCAGTTGGGTGGGGGTTGGTGTCATGGCTTCATTCTCCACTAGATGGCACTGCTTAGCTTACTCAGGTGGATTGTTGTGGCGCTTGTAGATGTGTATGCACATGCGCCAGATCGGTGAAAATGGCGTCACCCCGTCTCTAGTATCCGAATTCCGTTCTCCCTGATCAGCAATCGCGCACCCATCCTTTGTCTTCGGTTTCCGTACACTCCCCACTTTTACGCTGTTCGTGACCAAGCCCCAGGCAGCACCTCTCTCCTGAGTCTTATCCCAGATGCGGCTGCGTTTCCCCACCCTTTACTTCTGAGGGACTGCGGCTTTGTCCTGCTCAAACCTTCTGCAGGAGGTTTTCACTGAGCAATGGCCGGGTGCTGGCCACACCCAGGAATGTTCGCAGGACCGTGCTGCTGCCGATGCCCAGAGACTGCCGCCGGGTGCCAACCCGTCTCAGGAAAAGTTTGCGCGATTATGTGGCAACAGCGTTTCAGGGATTATGGGCAAACGACAACACGCATCTGGCACCAGGCTTCATCCCCAGTGACCTTGTTCCAGCACCAGCAAATGTGTTTGTTCTCCCGGGTCCACTGGGGCCTTTGCCTTTGGGGCCTCTACCAGATGTCCTCCCAGCAGGGGAACCGCCTCACCCTGTGTGGCCCAAAGACCCTTGGACTTCACTCTGCTCCTGGGGATTCACCCTTTCCACCAGAGCACCACCAGGCATCAGCTGCTGAGTTTCCAACCTTGTGCTCCCCCTGTTTATAGAGTCTTAATGGAATTTAAACACTCTCTTTTCTGCCTTTTTAATTCGGTTCCAGCAGCTGTTTCCACTTTTCCATTTTCTCTCCAGCTGCTTTTGGGGGGTGGTGCTTTTCTGAATTCTCCCCCTGCCTCCCACCCCAGCTCTGTCTTCTCTCTGTATCCAAAAACAGCCTGCCCTCTGCGGCTTCTCTCTCCCCCAGTTCACCTCTCCACGCTGCATACCTGCTGAATTCTGTGGTTCAGGTTGTGGAGATTGTTGTGTTGCTCCTCAAATCAGTTTTCTGGGTGTGCAGGATAGTTTAGTGTTGATCTGGCTGTATTTCATGGACGTCAGAGGCAGAAAAAAATTCCATGCTGTTCCGCCATCTTGGCTCCTCCCATTATCCATTTATTTTTTATCACCTCTCCAGTGATTCCTTCTATTTCTGTATTTATATCTTATTTTTCTTTTACTTTTTTCCTAGCAGTGTAATGAATATACCACATTGCAATTTTGTTAACATAATCTTACGTACTTGTCATTATAAATGTAGTTTTCTAATTACCACCACCAAAAATTAGAGTATAGCAATTAACTTCTTAATAAAAAATAAAAATAAAACAATTTATATAATTTATTTTACTACTTTCTAAACTTTCTTGATATGTCTTTTCTTCAAAAAAGCAAATGGCATGTATATTATATTTTCTATCTGTATTTAGAAACATTTATATTTATTTCTTTAAGTGTGAGATTTTTTTTTTTCTTTTTGTATAATTTTTTATGCCTAAGAGTCAGAATTTTGAGTCAACTGATATTCATCTGTTCATGTTTTCGGGATAATGACAAGTTATTTGTAGGTGGCCTGGACCAATTTATATTTGTATCAATACTATAGGAATGTTCAAAAAGTTCCCCATCTTCTCAACACTGGCAATTTTTATATGTTTTATTTTTGCCAGCTTAATTGTACATTTACCTCATCATGACCTTAATGTGTTTTGACCTCTTTGCTAGTAAGTTTGGACATCATTAGATTTTTAACGGCATTTGTGTTACTGTGTTTTCTTAAATAAGTGTATGAGTTTCAACTAATTTTATAATAGAGTGTGTTTTTCTAGTTGTATTTGAGAGTTATTATATAATCAGGGTGATGATTATTTGTCATATCTATGACAAATATTGTTTCTCAAACTGCACTATGTCTTTTAATGTTCTTGTGTGTCTTAGTGAACCGAAAGTTTTAACTGTGTTATGTAGAACTTTATTAGCCTGTGTTTATATGGGTAGAATGTTTTAGTACATTTATATTAATGCCTATCCTGAGTTAATATATTTTGTTTTGTCAAAAATTTTATACATTGATCTTTCACACTTAAGTGCTTAATTTACTAGGATTGATTTTTGCCTAAGGAGTGAGGTAGGGATATAGTGTATGTATGTGTGTGTGTGTGTGTGTGTGTGTGTATGTATATATATATATATATATATATATATATATATATATATATATATATTATTTAGAGGTAATAACATTTCTCAGTACCTCTTCTTGAATAGTCTTTGGTTCCCTACTAGTTTTTCAAATATGCTTTGCTATATATCAGGTTTCCATACATGTGCATGTCATAAGTTTTTCTTGCCCATAGTCCTTATCACTGTTGTAAGTCATATATTTATAAATCTTAGTCTTGAGTAAGACAAAACCATGTTCTTTTTACTTCTTTATTAATTTTGTAACTATTCTCACCCTTTATTCTTTCATATCATTTAGTATCGCTTTTACAACTTTGATGAAAAACCTTATTTCTTTTGCCTGGGATTATTTGAGTTTAGAGACTGTTATTGATAGATTGTTAGAACTGATTCAATAAGGAAGATAACTTTCTACACGTATTTAGTTCTTATTTAATAGTTATTAATCATGTTGGAGCATTACATCAATAAACATTTTAAAAGATAAATTGAGAGGCATCTGGGTGGCCTAGTCAGTTGTGTCCAACCCTCAGCTCAAGTCATGATCTCATGGTGAGTGGGGTTTGAGCCCCACGTCCAGCTCATTGCTGATAGCTCAGAGCCTGGAACCTGGATTCTGTGTCTCCTTCTCTCTCTCTGCCCCTCCCCTGCTCACGCCCTGTCTGCCTGTCTCTTTCTTTCTCTCTCTCTCTTTCAAAAATATACATTAAATTTTTTTTTAATTAAAAAGTGATAAGTTGAGGCATATTAACAATTTTAAGGGCTTTTTGGAGCAAAAATTGCTTCAAATCTCATAGTGCCAAACCAGAGGTGTTAGGAGCAATCTGTCAGCAAGACCTAAGGGAGAGTCTTTTCCAGAGAGAGTGCAGAGGCGAAGAAAGGACATTATGTGATTATAGCTTCAAGCCCAGTTGTCTGTTGGTAATTGGTTGTTTTTTGGTTTCAATTTCTCAACCTTGTGGCATTTATAGGGCTTGTTTTCGGTTTGGTCACATAAGCCACCATGCCATTAGAGCCACATCAGTCTAATGACCTCCTTGTTTATTTTTTTTTTTAATTTTTTTTTAACATTATTTATTTTTGAGACAGAGAGAGACAGAGCATGAACGGGGGACGGTCAGAGAGAGGGAGACACAGAATCCGAAGCAGGCTCCAGGCTCTGAGCTGTCAGCACAGAGCCCCACGTGGGGCTCGAACTCACGGACCGCGAGATAATGACCTGAGCCGAAGTCGGCCACTCAACCGACTGAGCCACCCAGGCGCCCTCCTCCTTGTTTATTCAACAAAGATGTTAGACCTTTTTTGTTAAATGTATCTCTAATTATTTAATGAATATTTATAAGATAAATGATTTTTAAATTGTACTCTTTAACTCTTGTTGCAGGTCTTTCAGAATGCAGTTACCTAAACATTGTTCAGAAAAGTTCCTAAAATCTTTTATTAATCATAAAATTTCAATGGATGATTTGATGGAGAAACTTGGAGTTTTTAGGATAAAATACAGTCACATCTCAAATAGTGTTCTTCCTTTATGAACCTATCTCTGTTGTTTCTTGTTATCTTTTTATCTTATTGAACTTTATAGGACATCCATTATGTTTTGAGATTTTAGACTACAGCCTATCATATTTGTGGTAATTTAATTTTCAAGAGTTCCCTATGGTGTAGGTTGTGAGTTGTTTTCTGTAGCGATTTATTATCATCTGGAAGGCAGTATACACCCCAATCCACTTTAAATTCAAGTTTCGATCTCAAGATTGATTTTGAACCAAATAATGTAAATGACTTCTCCAGACTCAAGTGAGAGCCAGCCACCAACCACGTACCCTCAGAGCAGATACTTTTTTTTATCTCTAGAATAAAGAAGAAAGTATCTGTTTTCTATTAGGAAAGCCATTTGTTTTTTCTATAGGTATAGTCTTCCTGGAGCTCAGTTTTCTGCAGTTTTCATTAATTCAACTCTAACTCTGGGCCAATTCAAAGACTTCACTCAAAGAACACTTAGGCCGCCAGTTTTTTAGATGCTTAGTATATCTCTTGTCTACAATACTTACCTCCCTGTACTTGTCCTCCAGCTTTGTTCCTCTCTTTAGACTCTTCTTTTACTTTTAGACTCATCCATTCACTGAAAATGTGTTTCTATGTGTATTGTGTTTATTTTCTAATACGTTCATATATTATAGTAAAATTATTCCTCCATTTTATGGGAAATCATGTTATTTTATTATTTTTATTTTTTATTTTTATAATTTTATTTAAATCCAAGTTAGTTAACATACAGTGTAATAATAATTTCAGGAGTGGAATTTAGTTATTCATCATTAACATACAACACCCAGTGCTCATTCCAACAAGTGCCCTCCTTAATGCCCATCACCCATTTAGCCCATCCCCCCCACCCAACACCCCTCTAGCAACCCTCAGTTTGTTCTATGTCTCTTATGGTTTGTCTCCCTCTCTCTTTTTATCTTACTTTTCTTTCCCTTTCCTATGTTCATGTTTTATTTCTTAAATTCCACATGTGAGTGAAATCATATGATATTTGTCTTTCCCTGACTGACTTATTTTGCTTAGCATAATATACTCTACTTCCATCCACAAGTTGTTGCAAATGACAAGATTTCATTATTTTTTATTGCTGAGTAATATTCCAGTGTGTGTGTGTGTGTGTGTGTGCGTGTGTGTGTGTGCGCGCATGCCATATCTTCTTTATCAGTCCATCAGTCTATGTCCATCAGTCTATGGACATTTGGGCTCTTTCCATAATTTGGCTATTGTTCATAGTGCTGCTGTAAACATTGGGGTGCATGTGCCTCTTTGAATCAGCATATTTGTATCCCTTGGATAAATTTTTGGTAGTGCAATTGCTGGGTTGTAGGGTAGTTTTATTTTAAATTTTTTGAGGAACATCCACACTGTTTTCCAGAGTAGCTGCACCTGTTTGGATTCCCATCAGCAATGCAAAAGTGTTCCCCTTCTTCCACATTCTTGCCAGTATCTGATGTTTCCTGACTTGTTAATTGTAGCCATTCTGGCTGCTGTGAAGTGGTATCTCATTGTGGTTTTGATTTGTATTTCCCTAATGATGAGTGATGATAAGCATCTTTTCATGAGTTTCTTAGCAATCTGGATGCCTTCTTTGATAAAGTGTCTGTTCATGCCTTTTACCCATTTCTTCACTGGATTGTTTGTTTTTTAGATGTTGAGTTTTATAAGTTCTTTACAGGTTTTGGATACCAACCCTTTATCTGATAGGTCATTTGCAAATATCTTCTCCCATTCCATTGGGTGCCTTATAATTTTGCTGATTGTTTCCTTTGCTGTGCAGAAGGTTTTTATCTTGATGAAGGCCCAATGGTTCATTTTTGTTTTTGTTTCCCTTGCCTCTGGAGACATAGGAAATTGTTGCAGCTGAGGCCAAAGAAGTTTTTGCCTACTTTCTCCTCTAGGATTTTGATGGCTTCCTGTTTTATCTTTAGGCGTTTCATCCACTTTGATATTATTTTTGTGTATGGTGTAAGAAAGTAGTCCAAGTTCATTCTTCTGCATGTTCGTGTCCAGTTTTCCCAGCACCACTTGCTGAAGAGACTGTCTTTATTCCATTGGACAGTCTTTCCTGCTTTGTCAAAGATTAGTTGGCCATATGTTTGTGGGTATATTTCTGTGTTCTCTTTTCTGTTCCATTGATCTGAGCGTCTGTTTTTTTGTTAATACCATACTATCACCATACTATCTTGATGAGTACAGCTTTGTAATACAGAGTGGAGTCCGCAATTGTGATGCCTCCAGCTGTGGTTTCTTTTTCAACATTACTTTGGCCATTTGGGGTCTTTTCTGGTTTGATACAAATTTTAGAATTATTTTTTCTAGCTCTGTGAAGAATGCTGGTGTTACTATGGTAGGGTTTGCAATGAATATGTAGATTGCTTTGGGTAGTATCAACATTTTAACAATATTTATTCTTCCAATCCTTGAGCATGGAACATTTCGTTGTGTCTTCTTCAATTTCTTTCATAAACTTTCTAAGGTTTTCAGTGTATAGATCATTTACCTCTTTGGTTAAGTTTATTCCTTGGTATTTTATGGTTGTTGGTGCAATTGTAAATGGGATCAATTTCTTGATTTTGTGGTGTTTCATTATTGATGTATAGAAATATCACAGATTTCTGTATGGTGATTTTATGGTCTGTGACTTTGCTGGATTCATGTATCAGTTCTAGCAGTTTTATGGTGGAGTCTTTCGGGTTTTCCACATAGAGTATCATGTCATTTGTGAAGAGTGAAAGTTTGACTTCTTCCTTGCCCATTTGAATTTTTTTTTCTTTTTGTTTTCTGAGTACTGAAGCTAGGACTCCCAACACTATGTTGAACAACATTGGTGAGAGTGGACATCCCTGTCATTTTCTTGACCTTAGGGGGAAAGCTCTCAGTTTTTCCCCATTGAGGGTGATAGCTGTGGGTCTTTTGTATATGGCCTTTATGATCTTGAGGTATGTTCCTTCTATCCCTCCTTTTTTGAGGGTTTTTATCAAGAAGGGATGCTGTATTTTGTCAAATGCTTTGTCTGCATCTATTGGGAGAATCATGTGGTTCTTATCCTTTATTTTATTAATTTTTTTAACGTTTATTCATTTTTGAGAGATAGAGCATAAGTGGGGAAGGGGCAGAGAGAGAGGGAGACACAGAATCTGAAGCAGGCTCCAGGCTCTGAGCGGTCAGCACAGAGCCGGAAGCGGGACTTGAACTCACGAACTGTGAGATCATAACCTGAGCTGAAGTTGGACACTCAACCGACTGAGCCCCCCAGGCGCCCCTATCTTTTATTTTATTAATATGATGTATCACATTAATGGATTTGTGGGTATTGAATCAGCCTTGCATCCTAAGAATAAATACCACTTGATTGCAGTGAATATTTTTTTAATGTATTATTGGATCTAGTTTGATAGTATGTTGTTGAGAATTTTTGCATCCATGTTCATCAGGGAAATTGGTATGTAGTTCTTTTTTTGGTGGAGTCTTTGTCTTGGTTTGGAATCAAAGTAATGCTGTCCTGATAGAATGAGTTTGCAAGTTTTCCATCCATTTCTATTTTTTGGAGAAGCTTCAAAATAATAGGTGTTAAGTCTTCTTTAAATGTTTGGTAGAATTCTCCTGGAAAGCCATTTGGCCCTTGACTCTTGTTTGTTGGGAGATTTTTGATTACTGAAACAATTTCTTTACTTGTTACAATTCTGTTCAAATTTTCTATTTCTTCTTGTTTCAGTTTTGGTAGTTTATATGTTTCTAGGAATTTATTCATGTCTTCCAGATTGCCCAATTTGTTGGCATATAATTGCTCATAATCATGTTATTTTATTTATTTTTTTTAATTAATGTTTATTTTTGAGAGAGAGAGGCAGACTGCAAGCAGGGAGAGGGGCAGACACACACACACACACACACACACACACACACACACAGAATCAGAAGCAGGCTCTAGGTTCTGAACTGTCAACACAGAGCCCAACACAGGGCTCGAAGCTGCAAACTGAGATCATGACCTGAGCCAAAGCAGGGTCTTAAGTGACTGTGCCATCCAGGTACCCCATAATCATGTTATTTTAAGTGTTATGATACTACCAATTACCTTGATTCAGAAACACCTATATTTATCCTATTCTGTTATTTTAATGACTTATCTTTTTGTTGTTGTTTTTATTTGGCCTATTCTTTAAGTTTATTGAGTGAAAATACTCTTGTCATTTTAAAACATCTCTTCCTTTATTTAACACATTGTTTTTCTTAATATATTCTGCATTTGAAGTATCCTTAAATATTACTGATTCTTTCTTAGAACTTCTAGTATATGCTAAATACAGAGATTTCAAGTCAAGCATCATTTATATTTCAAAAAGTAGTATATTCCTCTTTGTTACATGGGTGATAGTTGAATGCTCCATGATCTGAAGTTCAAAAGCTGATAACTATGATATCCATTGTCAGCCATATTCATTATACAATGGGTGTGGAGAAACATCAAGTTCCTGGAGAGCACCTGCAGGTGAAAACTTCTTCTTTTTCTGCCTCCTCCTCCTCCTCCTCCTCCTCTTTCTTCTTCTTCTTCTTCTTCTTCTCCTTCTCCTTCTCCTTCTCCTTCTCCTTCTCCTTCTCCTTCTCCTTCTCCTTCTCCTTCTCCTTCTCCTTCTCCTTCTTCTTCTCCTTCTCCTTCTTCTAAGTAACCAACATTCCATACCAGATTTTTTTTTCTATTTCGTTGGGCCACCTTCCCTAGTGACAGTCAGACATATCAGGAGAGAACTCAACCACCTGCAGATACTTCATTGGTTTGGCTGTGGTTTATTGGTGGACTTCATGGTATGATTTCTTTGAAAGTTCTGGAAACAAAGCCTTTAAAGAAATCCCAAGTGCAGGCTACACAGAGGTACTCCAGTTCTTCAGTCTTTTAATTCAAGAGGTATTAGTGGGATATTATCTGAGTATCCTACCTGTTTTCTGTCATAACATTTTTCCGGAAGATAATTATTACAAGTATCTTCAGCTTATTTGTGAAATAGACTCATCTCATATTTTGGCAGAAATTTGTTTCTAATCCCCTTCATTACTATTCAACATACCACAGGTGTTACCTCTTTTTAAATCTTTTTCATTTTGGTAGTAGGGGCATTGGAAATGACATATATGTCTCAGCCCAGGTTACAGTTTCTTCAGTGAGTCCTGTCACCCAACATTTGATAACTACTTGTCCTCAGCTGATGTTGTTAGTCCTAGACTTTCTTACCTGAGCCGAAATGGCCTCATGAATTGTGCTCTTGCAGACTGTACTTGCTTTGAACTACTGCCCTGGGTCTTGTTGAAGCACAGCTGCTACCTGTTTTTTTCACTCTTCCCTCAGCTTATGTTTTTCTGGTGTCATTTATTTTCATTGCTGTACATCTCTACCACTACCTGCAATGAAGCAAGTTAGCTGCTTATAAGGGGATTTATCTTTATGCCAGAAGCAGGTAGAGGAACACAAAACAGTATCTAATCCTTTGGTATATCCTCTTTACTAATAAAATGGGATCTGATCTTATTACTTTGTCACCTAAGAGCCTTAACTACATATATTTCTTCTGACTCTAGTGTTGTCCTTTTTTATTAAAGTGTGTGGTACCAGCCCACTGTGTTTTCAAATATTTATATACTCATAAATCCTCTTAGTAATGCTGATCTGTTTTTGTGATTGTTCCTCTTGACTAAATTAGATATAATATTCTTAATCATGATTGTGATATAATAAAGAAAACTGCTGTGTCTAATATCATACACACTCCACATACAAACACAAACCCCCATGCATGCAATTATACACACACATGCAAATATAGACCAAAAATAAATATTTTCCAATGAATTACAAGTAAAACATTTTTAACTTAATATTTGAAATATGGACAATAATTGGTTGTATTTGCATGTGCATTTGTTATGAGTTTCAAAAATGCCAATTCTTTTAGGAATTTGCACAAAGCTTCAGTAAATATTCCTTTGCCTATTTCTTCGCACATTTGTGAAAGACTTTGTCTAGCATGGTTATACAGGAGGGAAATTGCTAGGGAAGAGGTTACCTGAATTTTTACGTCTACTCGTTATTGCCAAACGGTTTTTCAAAGTGGTTTTATCAGTGTTCACCACCAACACTATATCACTCCACATCTTTGTTTATTATTGATCATTTCAGGCATTATATTTAACTGAAAATATTTTTACTAATCTAATTGAGGATGGAATAATATGTCAGTGCCATGTTAATTTGCATTTCCCCAATGATGGCTGATGTGGAATCCTACAAATTCATTTTTTAAATATTAAAATTCTTATATAATCTATTCTCTAAACTTTGTTTCATAAATTACAAATCTTCTCACAATCACTGACATAGCTTCCTTTTGTTAGTAAAGTTAAATTCTGAATACATTAAATTTTAGCTCAAATGTATCATTATTTTGCTTTGTGCTTTTAACACTTTGTTTAAAGAAAAGCTTTTTTTTCCCATTTCATAAAAATATGCTGTGTATTTTCTTTCATATTTTTAAGGCTTTATTTCTCTACACAACTGAAAGTTATTTTTGTGTATGTTCTGATAAAGGAAACATTTTTTTTCTTTCTTTCTTTGACTCTGAAGACTTTAAATACATATATCTTTTACAAAATGTTCTATTATTTCCAGCTCTTAAGAAACAAATTTTCCATTTTATTGATTCTGCTGATGCTCATGCATGTGTTTTCCTTTCTCTTATTATTTTTTCCCTACTATGGCAGTCTAATCCCTTAGATTATGCAAGAATACCTTAAAGACATTTTTGTATTTGCTCAGCTGAAACTCTAATAGTTTCACCAGTGCTGTAATATCTTGGGTTCAAGTCCCCACACCATACCTGTGTGTGAATCTGGATGTCTTATACCCACGAAGTCTATGCTTGCCATCTGCCTTCTTACTGGTGACCTCTTTTCTATGATCCTTGGTGAGCGGCTAATATTTGTACAGCTTCACAGAAGTGATGTGCAGAAGTTTTTTTAAATTCCCATCCCATAGATGGGACAATCCTTTTTACATACCTCTTGCATTCAAGTATCTCATTCCTTGTTCCTTTAGTTCTTGTGGCTGAGGTCTGGATTCCCTTACCAATGCTGGGAATTTAAACCTCACTGAAGTCATTCATGCTTTTGTATGTTTCTGATAATTTCCCAACTAATCAGCTCCCACTCTTCTTACTTTATTGCTAGTTCCTTTCTTATGTCAAGTTTCCTTAAAAATTGACCAGGCATAAGATATTTTGTACCAGTAATAATAATTTATAAATGCAGTATGCAGTAGAATTCACAAAGCATTTCCTTTAAAATTTGTCTAAAGGTTTGCTTAATTATGAATTTTTTTCTAAAGATGGTGGAGCCATAATTCTGAAACTTCAGTTCTATAGTTTTATTTCATGAAGAACAACATAATTGTAAGTTATCCATGGTCCTAGTCTATAAGGAAAAGAGGGAGACGATTATTTAAGTTACATAATTAAATAACATCTATCGCTCTAAGGAAGTTAAAATTATGCCTGTCCTATATCGTCTTAAGCAGTATTTTAAAATATCCTTTCATTGTGTTTGATTATATTTCTAATGCTATCAGGGCTATACACACTGCCTCATGTGAAATAGACTCTTGAGAAAATTGTTTTATTCTAGTAATTTGTTCTCCTCTATGGAAGGAGATAGGAAGCAAGTCTACAAGGTAGTCTGTGGTGTGCTAAAAAAATAACCTCACAAAATATAGCTGTCTCCTAATTCATGAAACCTATAAATTTTCTTTGTGGCAATAAAGGGTCTTTGTGGTTGTGATTAAGGTAAGGATATTGAGATGGGAGGGTTATGCTGGATTGTCTAGGTGGGCCCAAAATGCAATCACACACAGATTGTCCTATACTGCATCTCAGTGAACCCATTACAAGTTGAAAATACCACAAGTCAAAATTGCATTTAATACCCTTAGCCTACAGAACACCATATCTTGACCTAACCTACCTTAAACATACTCAGAACACTTACATTAGTCTACAGTTGGGCAAAATCCTCTAAAGCGAAGCCTATTTTATAATAACATTTGGAATGTCTCATGTAACTTATTGAATACTGTACTGAAAGACAAAAACAGAACAGCTTTGTAGGTGCAGGATGACAACCAGGGTATCACTTGTTTACCCCCACGGATGGCTGACTGGGGGCTGCACTGGCTGTTGTCACCCAGCTTCATGGGACAGGATCCTAGGCATCTCACTCATCAACAAAAGATCAAAATTGCAGATTTCAAAATACGGTTTCCTCTGAATGTGTATCACTTTTGCACCATTATAGTGTAAAAAAAATCGTAAGTTGAACTATCATAAGTGAGAGACCGTCTCTATACGATTATAAGCATAGGGAGCTTTGGCCCACGCTGAGGAGAAAGGGATGTGAAAGAGGAAGGAAACGTTTGAAGATGCCAGCCTTGAAGACTGGGATGATATGGCCACAGGCACAAGGCATGCTGACAATCACTAGACATTTGAAGAGACCAGGAATGGATTCTTCTCGAGATCCTCTGGTGGAAGAGACCCCTGCTTGCCCCTTGATTTCAGACTTCTGACCTCTAAAACTGTGACAGAATAAATTTCTGTTCCTTTAAGCTACTACATTTGTGGTCATTTATTGTCACAGCCACAGGAAACTGATATAGATTTTGATACATTTTAGCCAACATTTCTAATAAAATTTATTTTATTTATTTTATTTTTTAAGTTTATTTATTTTGAGAAAGAGACACAGGTTGGGGTTGGGGGGGTTGGGGAGAGACAGCCTGAGTGGGGTAGTGTAGAGAGAGAGGAGAGAGAGAATCCCAAGCAGGCTCTGCACTGTCAGCACACAGCCTGATGTCAGGCTCGAAGCCATAACCATGAGATCATGACCTGAGCCAAAACCAAGAGTCAGATGCTTAACCAACTGAACCACCGAGGTGTCCCTCTAATATAATTTAAAGGTTTGGGATGGCTTAGAGTTTCTTTTGAATCTCTTTCTTACTTTAATGCCAGAATATAAGTAACTGCTCAATGAATAGTTTTATGTGATATGTCAAAAGGTCACAAAACCAAGTGCAAGAGCTCACAAAGGCCAAAGTTGGAACAGTTTGAACAACAAAAGAAATGATGTAGTATCAGATTATGACACAAAATACGAAATAAACATCTATGAATTCATAATGAGGTACACCAATTACTGAACGAATTAATGAATGATTGAAGACACGAACAAGCACATAAACTGGGAGAAGAGAAACAAGTCTTTCTTGCAGAAGAATTCCAAATAAATCCTGCAAACATTTCACCCTCAAGGAGGTGGAACATAATTCCCTTCCCCCTGAGTGTGGACTGTGTTTGGTGACTTGCTTCCAAAGGCACAGTGTGGAACAGAATAGAAGTCAGGCTGGTTTCCTGCATCCTCAATAGGAAGTTAAGAGGATGACCCTGCCTGAATGGTTTTCCCTCCAAACCTAGTGAGAAAAATTAGACCATACATCCCACTTATCTAGTCATAAGAAACAAAATCAGGCGAATTCCAATTGAGAGACATTCTGCAATGCCTCAGCATTACTCTTCAAAACTCTCAAGGTCATCAAAACCAAGGAAAATCTGAAAAACTGTCACCTCTCAGAGCAGGCTGGGGAGACATAAAGGCTAAATTCAAGGCGATATCTGGAACAGAAAAAGGACATTGGGATAAAAACTCATGAAATAAGAATAATATATCAATATTGCTTCGTTTAAGCCCATATATCACAATGCATCAAAAGTTGTGACAGTTAAACCATTCTAATGTAAAATGCTAATGACAGAAGAAATTGGAGTTTATGAGAACTCTGAAAAATCTTTGTAGCGTTTAAGTAAATGTGAAATCTTCTAATACATATTATATACATACATACATATATCTACATACATATATATTTATATAAAATTTTTGCTTAGCATAATATCTCTAGAGGGTATTATCTAAGCCAAATAAGTCAGTCAAAGAAAGACATATGATTTCACTAATACGTGGAATTTGAGAAACACAACAGATGAACACAGGGGAAGGGAAGGAAAAATGAGATAAAAACAGAGTTGGAGGCAAACCAAAAGAAACTCTTAAAGACAGAGAACAAACTGAGGGCTGCTGGAGGGGAAGTGGGTGGGGGGATGGGTTAAATGGATGATGGGCATTAAGGAGGGCATGATTTGAGATGAGCACTGGGTGTCATATGTAAGAGATGAATCACTGGGTTCTACTCCTGCAGCCAAGACTATACTGTACGTTAACTAAATTGAATTTAAGTTAAAAAAAAAAATAACATCATTGTGTATGTTTGTTTTTCCAGCTCTGTTTGGCTCTTTTTGGGAATACAGTCCATTTGGAACTCAATAGCATGTTGGAGTTTTAAAGGATGCCAGCCTTTTCAATGGTAGGTGACATTTAACTATCATTAATGCCTATATTTTAATCTCTTAATAATTCAAAATTTTAATTCTTTTGAAAATTCTTTTTTTTTAAATATATGTTTTCTTACAAATCAAAATATTCAAATGTTTATGTACTTTTAGGCGTCTGACATAAAGATGACACAACCATGAAACTTAAGTACTAATCATTTCTTTTAGCATGAAATCTATGTTTGAGCATCTTCATCATATTTTTCTTGCACTGTTTTAATTTACATGCAGATTCGAGAAGACCTAGTGACTGTGTGCTTTCTTAAGAACAGAAATTGATTTTCTGCTTTTATATTTTCATGACACCTTGACTAGCCCCTCATAATTAGTGGATATTACTTTTGTTCAATTGGATAGGTCTCCTTTCAAAGGCAAACTTTAGATGAAGCTCTGACACCGGAAACAGGGACACGGTCTCAAATTTTCTTGTCTTTATTAATATTAATATGGCAGAGTGTAGTTCAGTTGTTTCTTGGGCAGGTAGTGATAGGCTGCTTTTCCTTTGCCGATGGCGGGAATCTGAACTCTGAGATGTAGACACTTACAGTTAACCTTCTGGAGACAATAATTAAAGCACTGCCTTGACACTCTCTGCTCCGTAACCATTAGATCTATTCTTAGGCAGTATTCAAAACAAGCTTCATGCTCTCAGTTCTCAATCAGTGATCAATTAAGATTAACTATTGATATAATAGCTCAGAAAGAAAAGGTTAAAGAGATAAGGCAAATGTAATTAAGCTAATGTGGCTTTCTGGATCTTGCTGTGATATTTATTCAAACTCCCTCCGCATACTCAGTTAATAAATGAAAAAAAAAATTACATGGTTTCTTTCTGTTTTTAACTTTTCCTTGAAGAGATATATTTATTCAAAAAATGTTACACTTTAATCTAGTTTTATAACATTGTCAGTTAATTTCAAGTATCAGATTTGAGTAAATTCTATACAAATTTTAGATAACATTTTTCAGGTTTAAAAGTTTGAAATTAAGCATTGGATATCTCAAATACTAATGCCTTTTGTCATCTGTTCTGTCTTTCAAGTTGTTTTCATCAATATTCAGAATTTCTATACGTAAAAATCTCACTTTATCTTGTAAAATCTTCACATTTTTATAGGAAATTCAGATACTTTTAAAATTTCTGACCTCAAAATTTTGGAGTGGGGTTTCATTCCAGATCTTATATCGATAGGATAAAAGAGCTTCACGCTTCAGAATTAATTCTTGTAACCAGCAACTTGTCCTTTCTGCAAAACCATGATTTCAGCAACTTAAATATTATCTATGATACAAGTATGAGTAATCAAAAATTAATACCACACCGTACTAATTATTAATCTCTTTCTTTAAAGCTTGATGAAGCATTAAAATCACCAAAGATCCATATAAGGGGAACACACTCTTCCCAAGTATTCTTTGGTTCTCTCTGTGCTATAACCACAGTTAAAAGGAATATATAGGAAAATGATCATCATTTTACATGAGAATAGTTTAAACATAGTAACATGAGAAAGGATAAATTGAATTTTTTCTGAGAGACCGAGCATGAGCAGGGGAGGGGTAGCGAGAGAGGGAGACACAGAATCTGAAGCAGGCTCCAGGCTCTGAGCCATCAGCACAGAGCTGGATGTGGGGCTCAAACCCACAAACTGCGAGATGGTGACCTGAGCCCAAGTCGGATGCATAACCAACTGAGCCACCCAGGTGCCCCAAGAAATTTAAATACTTTAAATTTAAAGTAATTAGGATGTTCACTTGTTTTCAATGTGGAAAAAAAATCAAATGAATGCAGAAGACATTTGTAGAGAATGGCTTGAGATTGCTTTCCTTTTAATGTAAGAGTTTTCATAAATTTCACACAAGAAAGTAGACCTGAAAGTAATCTCAGTGGAATGATTTAACAAACTAGAGAGTGATCTCTAAGGACATTGAAGGCAATATGTTTCAATCCAAACAAACTTAGTACTAAAATATGTGTCTTTTATTAATTCAATATTGAATAGAGTAAGGTTCTGGGGCCTATTTAAAATCCTACAATCTCCTTTCTTAACTTCTTTTTTGAACAATCAAAGAACAGTCAATTTACTCTAAAATTTCACAAAATTTAGTGTTTGTCCTTATTTGTCACTTACATTCATGATTGCCTAACAAGTAATTAGATTAACTTGTAAATCATCTGAAAATGAAGACAATGAAAATATTCTTTTTTTTATGGTCAGACAGCAGTCTTTGATTATGTAGAGAATAGTTTTGTGTTGCATTATTAAAAATGCTGTGGTTTCAGAGAGGTTGGAATAGGATTTCTTTTGTATGCTATGGTTGAAAGGGGGTGGAAAATGCAGAAATGATACATTTGAACTGGACTTTAAAGATAAGTGTGTACAAATATGTAAAGAAAAGGCGATAGATGTATAACAGACATAAAGATATGTAACGTTTCATGCATGGTGAATCTTAAGCCATTTGGACAGTTAGGAAATGCAGTGAGCATCAAATATGAGGCGAGTTGGCAGATAAATATAGAAGAATAGGTCCAGATGATGAAGAAGCTTGAATGAAATTTCAGAACATATCTGGGCTGTGCGATTTATAAGATATGGAGCCATGTTTGTTTTTGCTATTTATTTTCGAATGTAGAGAAATAATCTGATTAGCAGGGTATGCACGTGTGTGTGTGCGCGCGCGCGTGTGTGTGATTAGCAGGATATGCACGTGTGTGTGTGTGTGTGTGTGTGCGCGTGCGTGCGTGTGTGTTTAAGGAAATAATTGCTGGAAATGTATTGGGGATTGGAGGAATATACATATTATATATCTTTGGATATATCTTATATATCTTTCATCTTATTTGTGACTAGATCCTGTATTTCTTAGACAATTACTTGTATGTAATCGGTATTCAAAAGGTATTTGTTTATTTACAGATATATTTAGTTTAGGGTTTTAACTAAATCAAATCTTTCAGGATTCCTTTAATATTTCATTTCATGAGGTCAAGAATGCAAAGTGGGGTCCCCAAAGGAAACTTTTGGAAATGAATACAGAGGCTGACACAGAGGTAAACAGATACAAGATCTAGAAAGAAAGAAAGAAAGAAAGAAAGAAAGAAAGAAAGAAAGAAAGAAAGAGAAAGAAAGAAAGAAAGAAAGAAAGAAAGAAAGAAAGAAAGAAAGAAAGAAAGAAAGAAAGAAAGAAAGAAAGAAAGAAAGAAAGAAAGAAAGAAAAAAAGAAAAGGAAGTCTTTAGGGCATTGGTATGAACATCAGGTCCTGACACTCAGGGAACATTGCCTCTCAGCAGTGATGAGGTGAAAAGGAAAGTGATGGAAACACAGAGGCAGCAACAGATCTGCTCAGCGAGAAGTAGATTTGAGCATTTCTGGTTTTAGCCCTCACAACATCCTGCTGAGTTGACAGTAGGATTCAAAAAAAAAATGAATTGCACAGCCATCTGTTTAAAAAGAAATGTACTTTGGTAAGGCATTACTAGAAATCATTTTGTAAATTTTGTTAGTGAGGTTTTCCCTGATGGGTTATTGTTTGCATTGCAATTAGCACATTTGGAAAAAAAATGCTGGGCTATTTCTAATTTGGGGTAACTGTCAAAGGCTAGTCATTTGAGACATGCCTATTAGGATTTCACAATGGACTTGTCATTGGGAATTATGAGTCATCATCTGCACAAAATAGTAAGCAGAGAACAGAAAGGAAAATACAGAAGGAGATGACCATTTCTTCTTAGACTCTGCTAGACTTCTTATTCAGAAAAAAAAAATTGTTCCAATTACTCATGATCTCTGCAAATTTCCAGGATTATTAAACCAGCTTTACTACAAGTGGTAACAGTAGAAGAAAAACAAAATCCTAAAGAGGTACTTCAATCTTTCACGAATTTTCCTTTATGTATTTTTTTGTATTTCTTTGTCAGTATTTGGTTCAAAGAACCATAGGCCACAAGGTGCTCTTAAAATCTTGCACACTCAGAGACTGAAAGGTCACTTTACATGTGTCTTTATTGCATGGCACACATCTTCAGTTAATTTTAAAGGTCACCTTCCTTCTGTGAACATAAAGATGGTGTTCCTTAAATAAAGAAGAAACATAAATAAAGGGAAGTTGTGTTGGGTTTTTTTTTTTGTTTTTTTGTTTTTTTGTTTTTTTTTTTTCCCCTTCCAACTTTAAAGTAATCCTGTTAGATGTCAGGCTGCTTTGATGTTATGTGATAGGTCATAATCCAGGTCATTGTGCTATCATTCAGGTTATCTTAACATTTCTTCAGGACTTAGGCAAGTAAAACTGTATGCGGTCTTTGTTCTAATTAAAAAAAAAAAAAAGAAAAAATCCTGCAGGAGAGATGAAGAGAATGCTTGGTTATGGTCTATGGGACAACAATCCATAATTTACTTTGCAGATGTCTGTGTAATTTAAGCAGCAGGCAGAACAGCCACACAGTTGTAGCTGCTCTGGGGAAAGGATACCAAGAGGCTCATAAATCATGGTAAGGATTAAAAGCAATGAACATTCATCTCCTTAACCTCGTAAAGGCAATATTGGAAAGCCAAGGATTAGAACATACGGAGCATGGAATCTCTCTGTGCAGGGATAAAAGGTATCAGAGTTTTTAAGGCTTCTCTCATTTAGCATCAGCCTGCCATTTGCAAGTCAGCAGGACATGATTTTAAAGTTCATTTTAAAAAGTCCCCTTCCACATCAAAATAAGGGATAAGATATATTTCCGGGGTATACGAAAAATGGAGTCAAATGACATAGAAATACTCGTGATTTTCTTAGATTGAAACACGTTTCTTCTTGGCTAGTATGTGGAAGATAACCTTAAAATATCTAATCTGACAAGATGTTATTTAGCTGAACATTTTTAAATAGTGAAATGTCAAGAGAAAATTCTAACTTCACAATAGTCAAATGAAGGAGATACAGACAGCTGGGTCTCTCCTATAACGTTTAGTAAACAAATGGCCTGTTACTAATTGTTTATATTTGAAAAATTATTCTAATCAAAGGTCTTTGAATGCAAATGAGTAAATCGTACATAGTGACAGGTTTCATTTTTTGTTAAAGATAAGCACTTTAATCAGATCTTAAACCTTTTGAAAAATACCAAATTGTTAATATTTTCAGTATTGTTTTCAGTCAATTCATGATACAGCTGACCTTGACAATTTTATTAAAAACACAAGGAAAGAGCAGAGAATAACAAAATCACTTATTCAAGGATAATTATGAGCCTATTAAGGAGACGCAAATAGATTCCAATTTCTGATTCCCTATCTTAATATCAGATATCCCTTGGCAATGATTTTTTTAATGTAGCCAATACTTAATTATCTATTTCAGTTAAGGGGAGCTATATAGTGTGATTCATCCAGAGTGGCTGAAAGTTAAAAATAGATATTTATATTTTGCATTGAAACTTATTTTGTGTTTATATTTGAATATGATTTAATTCAACACTTCAGAAAGTCTCAACTGCCCTTCTTTGAAAAAAACTAGAGTAACGTAGCAGATTTTTAAAATATCATTATAATTTGTATTGTACTTGATACTAAATATCATTTAATATCATGTTTTAATATTATTGCTACTTCTGCAATGAGTGTACCCTATTCTACACCCCATGCTTGGGACAAATAACCTTTCTTTCCACTCCGCAGGGAGTACTATATACTCCAATTTAGTTCAATTATCTTTTTAGCAACCACTTTTCCTTCCTCCAGAATGGTGATTTCGTACCATATGCTTTGATACAAGCTTCTATAAAGATTTTTAAGGAACACAGCTTTGTTTTATTGTGTACCTTTGCATTTAGTTGCTCCTTTAACTGTTCTGTAACAAGTCTGTGTTGCATATTTCATCAACAGTTCAAGAGAAGAATGGTACAGAACTTAGGCACTCAGCTAGGCTTCTTTGCCACATAAATTAAGGTTGATACTCAAATATATGGTGGATACTTACTGTATGTTGTCGGACTAAAAATGGACTATCACTTTTGACTTCATAATACTTCCTGCTATTTAATCACAAAATGGTGGGTGGTAGGATCTCCTGAAAAAACAATAGGCTACCAAAGAGCAAATATTTGCCCCTATGTCTATATATCTGAATTATTTTCTTAAAATAATAGATGAGAAAAATAATATTATATGTTAAATGGATTTCAGGATCTCAGTAGCATTTTAAAATGCTGTTTATTTTTCAAATGCTTCTGTAAAATGGGTATCATAAAAAAAAAAACTAATTCACTTTTCCTCTTTATTTTTTCCCTAATAACCTTCTCCCTAGTTACCTAAAGCATCCAGTGATGGGGGTGCGGGGGGGTATAGATTTTATAGATTCATGGATAATTTTACTGAAAAATAGTTTTGAAAATAGTCCAAATGTTAATTTGTGTCACGAACTCTTCTGCAAGTAGTGGATAAACGTATGAAAAATACCATTAAAAACTAATGACACTTTGGTGCTTTACATTCTAGTTAAGAGAAAAAAAAAACAAGCAATTAAATTATATAAATAATTTATATTAAAAGGATTGATAAATCTGATTATAAAAAATCATAAATGCTGTACAGAAAATAAGCCAGGAGGAGGGATAGAAAGTTTCTGTGCTGTGGAGGAAAGGAGAAATAGTATTTTGCCAATTTTAAACACATATTTAGAGAAGGAAGTCCCAATAAAATAACATTTTGAAAGAATGAAAGGAGACATTGGAGCAAGTCATGAAGGGGCACATGCAGACTTATGTATGTACGTCAGAAATAGATGTTCATCTTCAGACATTTTACTGAATGATTGTTGAAGTAATTAGTGGAACAACACAAGAACTAAATTTGGAAATACAAGAGAAACAAAGTTTAGACAAACAACCACTAAGAATATATTGGAAATTATGGAAAAGGAAAAAAAAAAAAAAAACCACAAACACTGAGAATGAATCTTTTAAACCTTTTCAATGGAAGGTAGCTGGCTTGAAATGGAAGGGTACCCATGGCTTTCTGGCACCAAAGAAATATTGGAGGAGAGATTATTCCACAAAGAAAGACAGAATCTAATAGTTGTTTAATAAAAGCCACTTAAATTTATTACAGGTATATTATTATTTATTTTTTTATTGGTTTATTACAGGCCAGACACTGTTCTAAGCATTTATAAATAGAATTTACAAATAGTAACTTGAATCCATGCTGGATTCAAATCTAGACAATCCAACAAATGTCTATGCTTGTAATTCTACAGTTTGGTGCCACATTAAGACCTGTAACTACAGGAACCCAAGCTATCAAGGCAACCCAGCAAGCCCACTGGGGTAGACACTACTCTGGTAAATGTATGGTAAATGATGCATTGCATTCTATTTTGATGATATAAAAATTTGTTTTTTTTTTTTTTTGACTCTGAGTTTACATGTTCTTGGAAAAGTGATGAAACATAATGTTAAATTTATTTTGACCTGTGTGACTTTGTCATAATCTTTCCTTGGTAATTTAAAATGTGTATGACAGGGGTGCCTGGGTGGCTCAGTCAGTTTAAGCGGCCGACTTCGGCTCAGGTCACGATCTCGCGATCTGTGAGTTCGAGCCCCACATCAGACTCTGTGCTGACAGCTCAGAGACTGGAGCCTGCTTCAGATTCTGTGTCTCCCTCTCTCTGACCCTCCCCCGTTCATTCTCCGTCTCTCTCTGTCTCAAAAATAAATAAATGTTAAAAAAAAAATTAAAAAAATAAAAAAAAAATAAAATGTGTATGACAAAGTTTTTTTATGACTTTTGAACCATGAACTACAAATATTTATTTACTTTAAAATAGCATAGAAATCCCAGATGATTTAGAAACTAGCTATTACACCTAAATAATCTGCGTGTCCCCCAATATGTTGGCTGCATAGTTGTCTGTGATAGGATCTATGAGAGTAGTGCCTGTGAAAGGTGCTTTTACAAGAAAGTGAGGAGAGGAGGCCACATCATTGAAACTGTACCAAGGCAATAAGATCAGGAGAAGTTGTGGAAATCCTGAGAATGGTTTTGGAATAAGATAAAAACTCATAAAGAAGCTCACAGTGGTAGTAAGAGTCTGTCACAAAGCAGGTTGCATATAAACGTACAAGGGATATGATCAAGAAATGGTGATGGAAATTTTCTGACCAGAGACTATGAAACAGAGTACATTGCTGCGAGGCTTCTAGAATTGCCGGAAATGGTTGGATCCCAACTTAATTATTTGGGTACTCTAAAGTCTCTGTAAGATATAGCCAGAGTATGAAAACAGTAGAAGTTAGTAAAACATTTCACATGTCTTCCCACCCCAAGCACCATAGCTAAATACTGAGACTTTTACAGGGTTAAAAGAAGTCATGCTGTGTCCTCATTCTGAACCAACCAGACATCAGATTTACGACAGATACAAATGATAACCTTTCTTATGTTCTTACCTTCCTCCAGTTTTCCAAGAACTGTATCTTTATGGGATCCAAAGATCAGATAATCAATTTACTTTGATGCTTCTCATAAGGTAGTTCCTTTAATAGGATGTATAGTAATTCAATTTGAAAAGCCCTTGTACTTGCCTCTAATTACCTGCATTATCACAAGTATGTCTTTTAACCATATCTACCTATATTTTCACAATGGGCATTTATTAATATTATGTTATATATCCTAATAATACATACTATTTAAGATTAGTTGTGGCCAGTGCCTTCAAATTATTTGTCCTAAGTATTCTTTTCGTGGTTGCATGGATTGCAATGTCACAGGTTATATTTACAATAAGACTTACATATGTAATGACAATATCATGTCTGTTTTCAGAACTGTTAATGACATTGGTCCTGAGCAGCCTCTTCTCCAGTTTAAAATTTTGTGAGTTCCCAAAATTTAAGCCACGTGTAGAAATACATATCCGTATCTTTGGAGTATTGTTAAGTCTTTCACATCCCTCCCTGGGCTTCCCTTTAAGATAAAAGGGGCTCACATGATCTTGTAGAGTTGGGAGCAACAGGGCTTCTTGGAACAGTGATGACCCTGTATTGTGGTGTGATTGGCATCTCCTGAGTTATGTTGAGTCCAGTTGCTTCTGGGAGTAGACTTGTTACATAGTGTTGATACGTGGGGCTAATAAATATGTTGCCTATTCTTCTCTGTTCATCGAGGTCCTTCCTTTGTTAACCATGCTGCTTCAACCTCATAATTCTTCTGAAGCTGCACATTTTGAGTGGGGCCACCTTGTTGCCTCTTTGAGTGCCCCAGAGCACTGAGTAAAGTTTCTTTCCCTTGGTGTGTTTAGCTCAACCCATTCAGTGACCCTTTCCTATATTCTCCATAGCCAGACTTCACTGCCAAATGGAAGCTGCTACTTAAATGGTGGGCAGACACGAGGTCCTCAGAAATAATAAATTATTTGTACATAACACAAATAACCTCATAACCCTGTTAATTGAATTCATATTTACAAAGTTTCCTCCACCTTTTCCAGCTTAATAATTCTTTCCCCACGCATGAATAGCCTATTAATACAGTGAATGTTCAGAGATTTTCAGTGAACATTTTTAAGGAATGTTTAGATGAAGAGTGGTAGGCTCCTATAACGTTTCGCTGCATATGATGAAGCAGATGGAGAAATTCATTTCTTTAAGCATGATATTTATTCCATCTTTCTATGTTATTTGAAATCCATTCTTCCTCTTGCCCCTTGGGGATGCCTGTCATCGAAGCACATGTTTGAAACTAGATAGAAAGCATATGTCCTGTGGGTCCCATGGGTCTGACAGAAGGGGTGAAATATAGGTTAGCTGCATCTTTGTGCAGAAGGGAGTTTCCTTTTTGCAACTGACATTCCTTCCATAGTGCAGGATGCTGCGTTGTAGCCCTCTGGTAGTTTAATTATCATTGCATTTCATTTCATAACTAGATGGGCCTTCTTAAAGCTCAAGAATATTGAAACTTGGCATAAATGTCTCTGGGGTGTAATTATACCTTAAATCGAATTCTTCGGCCTCTCCTTGTGTTTCAGAGCAGCAGTAGATAGCTCGAGTGATAAATTTATCCTGACCATATATATCTTACAAAGCTCTTCATGATCCTATTTTTGTTTTGCAGCTTTATTTAGAGCCACTCATGCCCCTGTACTCTGTGCTAATGCATACGTACTATAAAACTTCCAGTTTCTCAGCTACAGCCCCACTCACAGGGCTTTAACATGCCCTACTCAGCCCGGAACTCCTGTCCCCTGCTGTCCTTCTGCACACGCCTTCCCTTCCTGGGCCATCTCCCTGCTCACCACTCAGATGTCACTCTGTTCTTTGTGTCTCTCTCCTCTCCAGAATCTGTGGCAGATTCACTTGTTTGGCCGTCTCACCACATTGGATTGTAGGCTGTTTATTTGTCGGTATCTGGTATTAAACTGCAGGTTTCATGGTCCTCTGGCCTCATCTCAGGCCCTGGCTCCATGCCTCCCAATGGCCTATTGTCAATCTAGCGTGTTCCTGTTACACTGGCCTTTTTTCAGTTACTCGGTCTTTCCCCCCACCTAAGGTTTTTCCATATACTTTACCATCTTTAAAGCAACAGCTTTATCCCCTTTCATCCATAATGACCTTGCAAAATTTTACTCAACTTTCAGATCACCTCAATGGGTACTTATTTGGGGAAAAATTAAGGTTACAAAAAAAGAATTTGATTTAGATGAGGTGAGCCTAAATCAGAAGCAACAATTATATTGCATTCGATGTTTGGCTTATAATTTGTGTTTTGAGGGATGATTATCAGTGACTTAAGGACCTAGAAGAAGTAAATTAGTTTCAAAAGTATATTAAATACACCATGGTACTTGAAGAGGGGTTCAAAATTCAATCACATAAAATTAGTCATTGCAGCACTGCAAGGCAATGAGATAATGGAAAATAGGAGTAAACATCAGTCGCATTATATGTAGAACTGTGTTATCAAGGGATATATTATCATGCTGAGTCACTCCAATAGACTAGGATAAATCTGGGGTTCATTAAGAGATAGCAGAAATCTGTGTTAAGCAGAAAGTTAATTAAAAAAAAAAAAGGTTTATTTATTTTGAGAGAGAGAGAGTGTGTAGCAGGGGCGGGGCAGAGGGAGAGAGAGAGAGAGGGAGGGAGAGAGGGAATCCCAAGCAGGCTCCATGCTTAGCATAGAGCCCAGTACAGGGGCTCCATACAAGATCATGGACTGAGCCAAAATCGAGAGTCGGACGCTTAGCTGACTGAGTCACCCAGGCACCTCAGAAAGTTAATTTTTATAAAGAGATACGTGTTTGACAATATGTTAGCTAGGGTGGGAGGAGTCAGTACTATCTGGACTTCCTGGAAAGAGATCTGAACACCATCAAAGGGATGGCCAAAGGATTTTCTCGCTTAGGACAGGAAGGAGGTTGGGGGAACAGGAACTGACAGCTCTGAGATAATTCCATCTTAATCAAAATCCACGGATCAAAAATCCCCACAGCACAGCTAGCTGCCCATGACCTTCACTACAGCCTAGGTATCAGGAAGAGGCAGCCTGGAAGCAGGGCTTAGAGCCACACCCTCCTTCCAGATCTACACTGATAAGGTGGTAAGGTAACCTGGGTGACTTCATCATCCACTCCCTTCCCGCTTAACGTCGTGCCCCGATAAATCCAAATATCTCAAGACACATCTCACTGGCAGAAAAAAAAATCACGTGAAGTCCTATCTTGACAAAATGTGGAAAGCAAATTTTACTTTCTGGCATCTGCCAGACTTACAGCAACACAAGAAGGAAGTTGCTTAACAGTTGCTCAGTGAACCAGTACACTTTACAGAGTCATATTTAGCATTAAAAGATGTTTTCCAAACACTAATTTGAGCCATTCATAATTGCTGTTTTGTGTAGCAAAAATGAGTGGACATTGGCAATTTTTTTTATTCAAACTATATGCATATAAATATCACTTATGAAATTAAAAGAAACATTGGTTATTAGTAATAAAATGTCATTTGTAAGTTTTGAATGTACACTCTGAACATATATACTATTGCCCATAAAGAAAGAATATTTTTATTTATTTATTTATTTATTTATTTATTTATTTATTTATATTTTAACATTTATTTATTTTTAAGACAGAGCATGAATGGGGGAGGGTCAGAGAGAGAGGGAGACACAGAATCCAAAACAGGCTCCAGGCTCTGAGCTGTCAGCATAGAGCCCGATGTGGGGCTCAAACTCACAAACTGCGAGATCATGACCTGAGCTGAAGTCGGACCCTTAACCGACTGAGCCACCCAGGTGCCCCAAGAAAGAATATTTAGACCGGTATGAATAGATCAAAATGTTATTATGTTTTGATTGCCTTCTTTTCACCTCGGTGGAGGAGGGATTCCGCCCCAGGGTTACAGCAATCTCTGAACACACAACACCCGACAGCCGGGCATACAAGATTAATAACACTTTATCCGGTACATGTACTCACAGTCTGGGGGGGAGGGACACTGTGCCATGCAGGGCCACATGGGGATTGTACTTGGGAAAAGGGAACAAGCAGGGGCTGTGGGAGGCAGGCTTGGTAATAACAAGGGGATTAGATGATCTCCTATTCCTGCAGGAGGATTTGATTGACTTTTATGAAACATTCTGTGGGCTATTGGAAACTGACATTTGCTCCCTAGGGATGTTCAGGCACTGTGCCTGGTTTCTCAGATTAGGCCAATTGGGGGACCTTATTCGTGGACACACAATGGGGAGGGGAACATACCATTAAGACATTCAAGGCCCTCTTGGTTTTCCCAAGATGCTAAGGCACACACTACCAGGACTTAATTTTAGGCCTTTTACCATAGACGGTGATATGTTTGCACATCACGTAATGTGAAGATAATGGTATTTTTAAATAAGAAGATAATGGTATTTTTAAATATGACAAAGTAAGTTTCAAATTTCTTGTAGGAAATCTTGTACTCCTCCAAGTTTTAAGTTTAAATGAACACTAAATGAAGCTATACATTTAGTTTCTTTCTCATGAGCCACATTTTACATGTTCAATAGCCACATGCACGTGGTTAGTGACTATCGTATAGAATCCCACTGAAAGGAAGAAATGGACACACAAATAGTTAAGTTTCTAGCCTAGGAAATGCAGAGATTACAGCTTGGTTCTAAACCTGCTTACATTATCAAATATTGGTATTTCTGGTTTGGATCTTATGGCTAGCTGGGCTAGAGATGGACAAGGTGATAATGTCACCACACAAGAGAATGCACTGGAGGAAACGCTTGAGAGGGCTAAATTAAAATTATGCAGAAACAATTTAGATGAAGTGCGAAATTGAACCTTCTCTATTTAATTTAAAAAAATTATTCTAGTTTCAGTAATAAAGGCATCTTTGAAATAATGTGTGTTCCTAAACCGTAAACCTATTCTCAGTGCCAAGTACAGTGCCTAGCATATATTCGTGTATACATGAGTGAAATTTATCATATGCATTCATCCACTGATTATTTACTCATTTAACGGTTTTCAGGAATGTGGTCTAAGCACCAGTTTGGTTGCCTTGGGAGAGATTTGGACCACACCTGGTCTGTTTCTGCCCCCCCACCCTCTAGAGCTTATGTTGTGATTGAGAACAACAGAAAAAGTCAACAAATGAATTATGAATTTATAAGAAATGATTAGAGGTGAATAAAGTACAGTAAAATCAACAAGTTGCTGTAATAGGTAGTCTCTGAGTGTTCACTGCTAATTGGTGGTCAGAGAAACTGTCTCTGAGATGAAATCTTTGAAGCCAAGATGTGAATGACTGGGAGGAACTTGTGATGTGATCACACGTAGGGGGACTTTACCAGGCAGAAGCAAGAGCTGCTGGAAAGGAACCTGGAGAAACAAGCTTGGCATACTTTAAGGACAAAAGGGAATGCCAGGATAGCTGGAGTCAGTGAACAATGTGTGTGAGCAAGAGGATGAAGTTCGAGAGATTGTCAAGAACAAACTCTGCAGGCCTTGTTTGCATGCTAAGGAGCTGGGATCTTCTGTGTATGCTCAGTGGCCATAAGAGTGTATTATGCAAGGGAATAGCATGATGATAAAACACAAAGTTCTTAACCTCTGAGGAAAACAGAGGAGGAAAATTTTATTTGCAGTACAGGGGTAAGGAACTGCTGATGTGCAGCTGCACCCAAACAGACTCTACGGCAAGAGGAGGTGATGGTCCAGCGAGGCCAAAGAAGTGGCCCAGAGACAGGGATCAAGGCACATTAGCTGGGGGAACTTACGTACAGGGAGTCCAGGAGCAGCAGACTGGACAAAGCATCTGCTGCTGGGATCTACTTGCAGCGAGCTTTTATAGCACAGGGACTTAGCCTAGCAACTATCTGCAGCCTCTCCCGCCTTGCCATCCAGGGCTCCAAGGAGACAAAAGACTGCCATCTGTATACTCTTTATTCCAGAGGAGACGCTCTTTGTTGGCCAACCCCAGAGCCACTGACCTTGAACACTGAACAATACTGTCTTCTACATATTCTGCTTGCTGGGAATGTAGAGGGAGGCAGGATCTTTTCAAGATAGTGATTAATAGGAACATTCAGGGTGTGCTTGTGCAGGCTGGCTATCCAGCATGTACCATAAGCGTACCCTAGATGGCCCATATATCCTTTACCTGCCCCTCCGCGGCAATGACCTCGGGGCCAGGCATGCATAAACGCGCTGTGACTAGATCCTAGAGCAACAGCACAAGCCACAGCATCCAAATAATAGAACACAAATGGCTAAGAAACTATAAAAAAGTATGTCTCCAGGGGAAGCCTGTAGTTTCCAGTTAGGGGACTTTACTACATACCCAACAGTTAGTCTTATTCTGTACAGAAGCCACAGTCAGAGCCCAATGGGTACATAGGGATCCCATGCGGAATCTAAAGGCAAAAAGTAAGGGGTTTAGTAGGTGCCGGAAAAGGCAACTCATGATTGTCTAATAGAATGCAGGTGGTGTGGGGCACCCTGGTGGCTCAGTTGATTAAGCGTCCAACTCGGTTCAAGTCCTTATCTCACAGTTCGTGGGTTTGAGCCCTGCATCAGACTCTCTGCTACCAGCATAGAGTCTGTTTTGAATCCTCTATCTCCCTCTTTCTCTGCCTGCCCTGCTCTCATCCCTCCCTCAAAAATAAACATTGAAAAAAATGTATTAAAAAAAAAAAAAAAAAGAAAGGCAGGTAGGTGGTGTTGTTCTGAGATAACACTAACCCCACTGTGGCATGTCTCCAGGTTTATGGCACCAAATTGTTTGCCTCCCTCTTGTTATGAGGTGGGGCAAACCTGAAGAGGGTAGTGAAGGTATAACAATGCTCTGTAAGGTGATGATGATACTGTCCTTTATTAATGAGAGACCTGGGACACGCACCTTCATTGTCTTTGGTGATGTGGGGTGGAGAAATAGGGTGATGGTTAGGTCCTGCTTTATCCCTGTTCCCAACTGGGCTAAAAACCCAAACTACCATACACGTGTCTGCCATTCCCAGGGCATGTAGGTACCTGTTCCTCTCTGGATAGATCTTGTGGTGAGGACAATAAAAGGTTACCCTGTCTCCCTACCTGCGACAAAGAACATCCTTCCTGCATGCTACCTACCTGTATTGTAAGGGTGATGGGTGCTGTGAGGTGCTTGAGTGAATAGACAATAGGCACTGGGCCAATTGGAATGTACACGTTCATTTAATATCCATAGAGCTGTTGACAGGCAATGTGTCTAAAAGGCCAGGAAACAGGTTTCTCATCAAAGCTATTGTTTCAACAATGCATTCCTGCATTCTATCAGCTCAACTGCAGTGGGAATATATGGTGGATGGAAATGCCAATGGATGTCTTGATCTTTGGCCTTCTGTTGCATTTCATGTCCGGTAAAATGGGAGCCTAGGTTGCTGTCAGTATCAGAGGGTTGTATGTATACAGCACACACCTGTTCCAGACCACAAATGGTGACTTTCTGCATACCATGCTTATTGGGGTAGGTTTGCAAGGGCCCTGAATACGTTTCAGCACATGTCAGCATAACATCAGCCATCAGAGAGGAGCAAGGGACAGATGTAATCAGTCCGCCATCTCTGAACTGGTGCTGCCTTCTTGCTCTCTGGTGTCTCTTGGCAAAGGTCATGGTCATTCCTGGGCACAAGCTGGACATTGTTGGTCGACATTTACAATGTCTTTGGAATGCAGCAGTAAGCATCAGTTTTTAGCAATGGCCCACAAGGTCCATTGCCCTCGATGTCACATCTTCTTGTGCAGCCAGGTGGCAGCGTCTTCTGCTGGCACATCTTCCAGGAGGCAGACACAGGCCAGCTCATGAGCCTGTTGATTAACAGGCGGGGGACATGCTATGTGTGCATCTGTATGGTAAACAGTGATGTCCATACCTTATCTGTGTTGGAGTATGTCCTTCCACACGTTGTTGCCTTAGAGTGGGCACCCTGCAGCCATCCAGTCCCGTGCCTCCCATTAGAGAAGCCACGTGGTCGGTCCTTTGTCAGCTGCCCAGCTATCTGTACATAAAACAATGGGATCAAGCTCCTGGAGCAAGCAATACCATCCATGCTGCTCCTAGTTCAGCCCATTGAGTACTACGCCCAGTGCCAGAGTCTATCCAGATGGTGTCAGTTGAGGGCTGGATGGCTGGCTCCTTGCTGACCCATTAGTCTACCAGGCCTGCTCAGGGCTTGGTCCTTTCCTTCCTGCCCAAAGAATGGCGGCTGCCGTGGCTCTGCTGCCTCAGTTAATGGCTGTCTTTTAGAGGCGACGTGAGTCACTGGACCAAGAATGGAGTGTAACTCTAGAGTAAGGGGGCTATTTGTCAAGATAGTATGCCATTACAAGTCGGCGTGGCATTTGGCTACAGTTTCGTTTTGGGCACTGCCCACTGCCTGACTGGGGCGTTTGCAGTGCATCCTTTAGCCTTCCTGCTAGAGGATCCTGAGTGCCAGCAGTCACTGGGACCCCTGGGGGGGTATGTTCTACTTCCTGTAAGGCGTGATAAGTAGCACACAGCTATTCTCCACACTGTGCTCGTCTTATGTCCTTCCCACAGCTGTGACCAGAAACCTGACAGTACTTGTTTATGCCCTTGCCGTGGCCCAGAGACAGTGATCAAGGCACATGTTCATTGGGAGAACTTACATATGGGGAGTCCAGGAACAGCAGAGTGAACAAAGCATCCTTTGCTGGGATGCAGCGAGCTTTTATAGCATACTGACTTAGCCTAGCAACTGTCTGCAGCCTCTCCCTGCTTGCATGGCCAGGGTTTCAAGGAGACCAAGGCCTGCCATCTGAACACTCTTTGTAACAGAGGAGACCCTCTGGGTTGGCCACCCCTGAGCCACTGACCTTGAACACTAAACAGCATGTTCTTCTACATATTTGCTTGATTGGAATATAGAGAAGGACGATGGGATCTGTGTATTCTCGAGACAGTGATTACACAGGGATATTCAGGATATGCTTCTGCAAGCTGGCTGTCCAGTGTGTGGTATACAGATGGCATCCTAAAGAGTTAGGCATTGAGACTTGAAGAATGAGCAGTGTTTTGACAAATACATTTAAGACAGATTGTATAATGGTAGAGGAATGTCATGCTTAGAGTGTTGTATTTGCCTAGAGAGAATGCTGGTTTGTAAATCGGGTGTCTTATTGAACCTTCACTGATGTTGCTACATAGTGTACGTGTTCTCCTTCTCTTTTGCATACTCCACACACTGAATTCTGGACATGAGAGGAAAATAATTCATGGCACCTCCATTTCTGTTTCTGTTCTTTGTTAGTCAGAAATAGTCAGAAATGGGGGCACGTGGGTGGCTCAGTCGGTTGAGCATCTGACTCTTGAGCTCGGCTCAGGTCGTGATCTTACAGTTTATGGGTTCGAGCCCCACATTGGGCTCTGCACTGACAGTGTGGAGCCTGCTTGGGATTCTCTTTCTCCCTCTCTCCGTGCACCTCCCCCACTCTGTCTCTCTTTCTCTCTCTCTCTAAAGAAAAAATTAATTAAAAAAACATCAAAAAAATCTTTTTTTTAAATTTTTTAACATTTACTTATTTTTGAGACAGAGAGAGACAGAGCATGAATGGGGGAGGGTCAGAGAGAGGGAGACACAGAATCGGAAGCAGGCTCCAGGCTCTGAGCTGTCAGCACAGAGTCCGACGCGGGGCTCGAACTCACGGACCGTGAGATCATGACCTGAGCCGAAGTCGGACGCTTAACCGACTGAGCCACCCAGGCGCCCCAAACATCAAAAAATTCTTAAGAAGAAGAAAGAATAAGTCAGAAATGCTCTCTACCATATGCTAAATTGTTTCCGTCTCCAAATTCATATACTGAAGTCCTAACTCCCATTATCTTCAAGTGTGACTGAGGATAATGTCCTTAAAGATGCAATTAAATTAATGCGGTCATTAGATAGGGCTGTAATCCAATAGACTTGTGCCCTTAAAGAAGAACTTTGGGCACAGACAGGAACAGACATGATGTGAAGGTACAGGGACAAAACAGCCATATATAAGCCAAGGGGAGAGGCCTGGATCAGATCCTTCTCTCATGCCCTTAGAAGGAGCAAACCTTGCTGGCAGCTTGATCTGAGACTTAAGTCTCCAGAAAGGTGAGACAATGAATTTCTGTTGATAAAGCCACCCAGTCTGTGATACTTTGTTATGGCAGCCCTGTAAATTTTTGTAAGTCATGACAAGGGAACCTATTTAAATGGAATCCAGGTAGTTTCATATGCAAGAAGAGGAAGGCAGGAGTGACTAGAGTTGAGCTTTCACATACCCTGTCCACAAGGTCAATCCATGACAAGTTTACTGCTTTTATACAAAGCCTGTAAGGTTATATAATCAGAGATACTAATGTTATGTCCTTCCTATGTTTTAACTATAAAAAAAAAAAATCTCTTATAGATGAGACAATGTTAGTAGCAGTTAGTAGTTAGGTGAGGTTTATTTGAAATGTTTGTATTTAGTAGAAGAAAGCTGGTAAGCTGTGCTCATCCCTATATGTTTTAACAGTTGCTGATTAAGGACATTCCAAAGATGAAAATCTGCAGAGGACCACATCTTTCTCCTTTTTCTCTATGGATTTTCTGTCTCTGTGGAATCTCCTCTTATGAATTGTAGATATTTATTAGCACTTATTATTTTTTGATTTTCCTTTCCTCTGACCTATATCCTAGTATGAGATGTCTGGTTATGTAGGAATTTCTTGGTTTGATTAAAGTATTGCTATTCAGGGCAGTAAGGAGAAAGCAGTGCTCTATGGGATGTAGACAAAATAGATTGCTTCGAATGTAGGGCAGTGCAATTGGGATTATCAGGGAAGGAGTGTAAAGCAATGATATGAGAGAATAAATACTAACTTTATATAATATTCATCTTCCCTTCATTGAAGCCAAGTTTGACTTGAAATTAGCAATGTACATTTTTCTTGTGAGCAATCAGCATAGCATCAAAGCCCTGTCTATTCTCTATGGTTGAAAATAATTTTCCAAATAACTGAAAAAAAAAATAAAAGCGATGTATTTGCCATTATTGTTCCAGCCATTAAGATTATAACAATTATATTCAGTGATAATATAATTTAAAGTCATAATTTTTTGTATCTCAACAGGCAGACTCAAAGAGCATCAAAGAACAATAGGAAAGTAGGATTTGACATACATTTAAGTAAAAGTGCTTCACTGCATATAAGGCATCACAAAGTAGTCTAAAAAAGTTAAGACTTTTTAAAGTTACCTTCGCAACTGTAAAATCACAGCTTATGCATCTAATGTTTTAAATAAAATATTGTTCAATTAAAGTTTAAAACCCTTACAGTTAGTTTCGTGGCCATAGCTTTACTATCTAAATTATGTCAATTGTAGAAAGTTCATTTTAATTTCCCCATCATTATATGACAAAAAGTTGTTATCAAATTGGCCTTTATTTTAAAGATTTTATAGACAAGACTGTTGTTTTAATGGTACCTGGGATCTATTATAATCAGGTATGATAAGACATGCTGAAATGAATGAAAATGACAGTCATAAAGGAAGGCATTTTTACTCACAGTTCCTGGAAACAGGAGGCAGGGCCCATCATGCAGGGCCACATGGGAAAGTACCAGGGCTGGTCAGGAGGTAAAGGGAACAGGGAGAGATGTGGAGAAAGAGGACACACAGAAGCTTTTATAGTTTCCACAAGAAGGAATGGGGGAGGCAGGGTAAGCGGGTTTAGGACTGGCCAGTTTGAATAATTTCAGTGGACTTTGAGACGTAGAGGCTTTCCTTCGTTATCTAGTTCCTGGCCTTCGGTGTCTAATGGCCTAGAATGTGGGAGCCCAATAAAGCAGGTGGTCATGGGTGGGTTTTGGTTGGCTTGCATATGACAGGTACACTTTCTATGAGTTGGTTGCTATTTTTAGAAATGAGCTGTGACGGGCAGTCCTTCCTGGGTCAGCAAGGTCTCCTAAACAGAATATAGAAAATAAAAAGCATAGTTCATACAACTGCCTTCATTTGATTTCCTTTAAAAAATTGTGATTTTTAAATTTATATTTTTTACATACTATATTGAAAAAGTAAAAACTGAAATAATGGTAAGGTACATTGGCACCAATGGACTGAATTCATATTTTGTGATATATGAGACATAAAAGACCTTCCATTTATGATTTAAATGATTAAGTCACTTTTGCTGAATAATTTAAAACAATGAAGGAAAAGCAGACAAAGAACATTGTCAGATTTTGTTTGAAGACTTACTTAGCTGTCAGTTTCAGTAGTTTTCTGTATCAGGTTTGTCAAATCACCTGAAATGGGAACACTACATTGATACGTTTCTTTGTTACAAAGTACTTTCCTCTGAGTTCCATCATTCCCAATTCTAGAATATGTTACATGATTTCTACTTTTGCCACTAATTCTTTACTGTGATGGATGTTGTATCGGAATTAGTTATTGAAATTAATTGACACTTATGTTATCAGATATGTCTTTTGTATGAAATAAATATGATAGATTTATGTAACCAGTCAAATACATAATTTTCTTAAAAATGAAGCTTTAGGATTTCATGCCAGCTTTAAATGCTGTTCTCACACACTGTCATAGATGCTCACATATTGTCTTATGTTGGTGTCAGGTATTTGCTTATGTGTATAGACAACAACATGTGCATATTTTTAGTTTTGCTAGCCTGAGAGAAACAGTTTTTACCTTCTTGAGTGTTGTACCTGATTTTTTAGCCATTATCAAAGAAAAATAGACATTTCTTTATACACTTCTCTCATCTCTAAACTATGTCACTGACACTTCTGTAACTCTTAGACTCAGTGTTTGGCTCAGCTTTTTTTTTTTTTTTTTCTTTTGATGGTTTATTTAATATATTCCCTTGTATTTTTTGTTTTGTGTGTCCTCAACATTTATTTTCTTTCATCTGGAAGCAGAATTACAGGGATTTTTTTTTTTTTTTTTTTTTTTTTTTTTTTTTGTCCAGCTAAGGCCACCTCTGTTTTTTCTCCTATCATTTGTTGCCTGTTTATGTGAGTTATATTTTGCTCCTGTATTTCACCTTATTGCCCATCTTATACTCTGTTTTAACAGTCAGTATTATTTCTTGTTTGATTGCTTGAACAAAAATCTGTGCATTTTTCTTAGCATACATTTCCTCTTAAATAGTCCCATTCACGATTTGTCTCAGGCACGGTGCTATCTGATACCGAAGTTAGTCCGAAAATCCTGACAAATACCTGACATCTCCAAATGTCAAGGTCTGGGTGTAGAAATTAGAAATACTAGCCACCTCACTGTATAAATCATAATTACATATATGGCATAATTCCCCATAGGATATCTGGTGTTAAGTAAGGCTTTTTGAATCTGCATCAGAAGGGTAGAGACTTCCAGCTATAAGATGAAAAAATCTGAGGATCTAAGTAAAACATGGGGACTAGAGTTAATAAAACTGCATTGTATAATTTAAATTTGCTAAGAAAGGGGAGGCTGGGTGGCTCAGCCAGTAAGCATCTAATTTCATATCAGGTCATGATCTCAAGGCTCATGAGATCAAGCCCTGCGTCGGGCTCTGTGCTGACAGCTCAGAGCCTGGAGCCTCCCTCTCTCTCTGCCCCTCCCTGGCTCATGTTCTCTTTCTCCCTCTCTCTTCCAAAAATTAAAAAAACACAAAAAAATTAAATTTGCTAAGGAAGAAGAACTTCAATATTGTCATCCCACCCCCCTCAAAAAAAAAGGTATATGTGAGGTGATGGATATTTTAACTAACTAGATAGGGAGGATCCTTTCACAATGTATAACAATATCAAATCACTACAATGTACATGTTAAATATCTTACAATTTTATATGTCAAAAATACCACAGTAAAGCTGTTTTTTTAAAAATTTTTTTTTTTTTTTATGTTAGAGAGACAGAGCATGAGTGGGGGAGGGGCAGAGAAAGAGGGAGACAGAATTCGAAGCAGGCTCCAGGCTCTGAGCTGTCAGCACAGAGCCTGATGCAGGGCTCAAACTCACAAAGGGAGAGATGACCTGAGCCAAAGTCACAAGCTTAACCAACTGAGCCACCCAGGTGCCCCAAGCTAAGTTTTTTTAAAGTCCTTTTAGGAATTACAGGAAAGTTATTGGCCAAAGTTGTTAGTTTTCACTTCTCATGCTCTTGCCTCATCAGTGATTCTAATCTTATTTCTTCCGGTTGTATCAATTTAGATGACAAGATAGGATTTTGGTTTTGTTTTTGTTTTTGTTTTTTGTGTTTTTTGTGTTTTTTTGTTTTTTTTGTTTTGGTCTAAACTCTAAATCTAGAAATAACTAAAGTGATAATATTGTTTGATGGGTATTTTTATGTGAGGGCCACAGTGCCCTGAAGGAACTAGTATGGAGAGGAGACAATTTTGGGGATTATAACTAAAATTACGTTTCAGAGGAGAAGGAAGAGTTGACATGAAACAGTAAGAAGGAGGAAGTCAAGGAAAGAAGCAGAAAGGCGGGTCTGGTCGGGGTCACCAGTAGAAGAGGTCTGATGAGGTCTGGTGAGGGAAGTCTGAGGGCAGACATGCACAGAGCTCTGTGAAGCTAACAGTGGACGGTATTCTGCCTCCTGCACTGGGACAGCTGGCCTGCACGTAACTGGGTAAAAGTTTCCCAGCTCAGTGGAGACCTCCCAGTATTGGACAAGACTTGCTTGAATCTCATGGTCACTCTAGGGTTGTATATCCTTGTCGCCCTGCTATCCTCTTAGCAAAGCACTTCTTAACAAAAATATTACAAATGTGTAAGTAAATAAAAAACCAGAGGACTCCTGGGTAACTCAGTGGTTTAGGTGTCCGACTTCAGGTCCAGTAACGATCTTGCGGTTCTTGAGTTCCAGTGCCTGTCGGGTTCCATGCTGATGGTGTGGAACCTGCTTGGGATTCTCTCTCTTCTCTCTCTGCCCTTCCCCAGCTTGTGCACTCTCTCTTTCTCTCTCTCAAAGTAAATAAATAAACTTAAAAAAAAAAAAAACCAGAAAGGTGGATATTAACTCCATTATTTTGCTATGATTTATCTCTTGTAACAAAAGTGTTTTCCTCTATTTCCTGGGAAACTATAAAATGATTTCTTACATGCCGTAAATGTTTCCTGAGTCCATGTGAATATATAAGTTGAGCTAAAATCTTCCTTGGGGCTATATTTTAAAATTAGGGCTAAGGATACCAGGAAAGAAAATGGAAGATAAAACTACAAAAATAGTAGTCTGGATTTAATTCAATCAATATAATTTGTTGAGAAAATCTGAGTGTTTTAATTCTATGATGTAATAAAAAAAAGCATAAGAATAGAGGAAGGAAACATTTTTTTTAAGTTTATTTACTTAGAGAAAGAGAGAGAGAGAGAGAGCAGGGGAGGAGCAGAGAGACAGGGAGAGAGAGAGAGAATCCCAAGCAGGCTCTGCACTGTCAGCAAGGAGCCCGAGGCAGGGCTGAAACTTATGAACTGCGAGATCATGACCTGGAGCTGAAATCAAGAGTTAGGAGCTTAACCAGCTAAGCTTAACCTGAGCACCTCAACCAGGTGCGCCCCACAAGATTCTTTTTAAAAGGGCTTACGTAACATATAAAAATATTCCTTAAATAATATTCTACAAATAATTGTGTAAAAATAAATACGTGATACATTTTTGTGCAACTAAGTGATATTCATGTCGAGTAACTTTACTGATGTATCAACTAAGAGAAGTACGTTGATAGTTGTTTCTTTACACAAAGTCAACTTGCACTATATATTTCTCAAATAGGTACACTTCTGTTTCTCCTAATTTTCTTCAGATATTTTAAACTATGTATCCAAAGGCTCTTGACGATTATAATATTATTGTGTAAATAAAAAAATGGAAGAAGTATACAACATGAATTTGAATAAGCATATTTGTGAAATATAAACAATTGGTATAATTTGTACCATCGTCTGTGAAGTTCGCATCTATCTGTAGTAGTCTGGATGACAGTGTGTTTCCATTTTCTCATCCTCTGTGCTTATTTTTTGTGCTTTGGTTGCCCTGGCATTCTTTTGAGGATTAAGTTTATGTGTGTATGCTATTTGAAAACAAGTTTACCTTTACTCTCTGAAAGCCTCTACGGATTTGAAGAACTAATGTACATGTTAGTGTTGTCTAGTCCAAGTTCAAGGTGATCACTTACTCTTCCAATTTTAGTGTGTATTGTCTGCATTATTCATTAGACAATTCTCACTATGCTTTCAAATCCTTTACATGTGTTCAAACAGAATGACCATGATATAGTAAAAGCAGTAGTGTTGGCAGAGAGATTTCAGATTTAAATCCAACTGGATTTGGGTCTACTCTATTAATACCCCGTTTACTAACCCACCAGGTTATCTTTCAAATAAATCTCATGTGGTAAATCTGCTTTTAAGACCTACCTATGGGATCTCTTCCTTTTAAGAAGTCAAATGTTGATACGGTGTCAGGAATTAAATGTGATTTTAGTATAAATATATTTTACGATATGCAATTTTATCTTAAAAATTATCCATAAATTTTTTAGATAAAAAAAATGGCTTACAAAAAGAAGATAATAGCTATCACTCAGAACTCAGCATCCAAAGATAACATTCTGGGGCAACCAGGTGGCTCAGTCGGTTGAACATCTGACTTTGACTCGGCTATGATCTTGCAGTTAATGAGTTTGAGCCCTACATCGGGCTCCTGCTGTCAGCCTGTCAGCACAGAGCCCTCTTGGGATCCTCTGGCCCTCTCTCTCTCTGCCCCTCCCCCACTTGTACTCTCTCCCTGCCCCCCCAAAAAAACTAAAATAAAATAAATAAAAAAATAAAGACCACATTCAATATTTTGATCTATAATTTTATTTTTCATGTGTTTCTCCTAAATTTTAAGCTTAATAATGTTACACTCCATCCTTTAAATAAATCATGACTCATATACATAATTGCTTATTATTGAACAAAATTTGTTTCTGCATTTGGAGTTACCAGACTTATAGGTTTGCCGATGTCTTCTGCTGTTACCCACCTACTCTTACTTTCTACACCCACGTTTTGCCCAGTCTTTGCCCAGGCCAAGTTCAGTTCTGTGTTAAGGGTTCCTTATTACTGTATCCTCTGCAGGTAGCTTTTTCATCAGATATTCAGCAGGCTTGTTCCTGTACTGTATCTAGATTTCTGATCAGATGTCTCATTATTATAGAGGTCTCTCATCACCATGCAGTTTTAGAGGAATAACTATCTATTCCCTTCCATTTCTTTGCTCATTTGCTTTGTCTAATCTTTATGAGAGCAGAAACCATGTCCATTGTTGTATTCCCCTTACCTAAAAGAGCTCCTAGCACAGAGTGATTGTTCAATAAATAAGTGTTGAAGAATAAATGAATATGTTTGTATGTATATATTTTTTTCCTTATTTGTATAAGCTTTTGCTTCTTTTAACTAGGTTACAAGAAACTTGAGGGTAGCAATAATGTCTTACATTCTTTATTCATCTCCTCCCATACTTGTAAGAGTGGCTTGATAAAGCAGAAATTTTCACATGACACAGTTTCAATCAATAGGTAATACTTTTAAACTTTTCCTTGCAAAATCTAGATTTCCTTTTATAACTACAATGATTAATTAAAAAAAAAAAAAACCTTTATACCTTGAACAAAGAATGAGAAAGAGGAATAAGAGATCTGTGTCTTCCTATGTACCTTCTGAAAGTCACTAAATAATTTTTTTAAGGAAAGTTGACTGAAGTACCAGCTAAGCAAATGAAGCATTAAATTGCCAGAGGGTGTCCATCACTGAAAGAACACTCTGGCCATATGGATGAATTGTCTGCACTAGTTTGGACATTTTATGATGGAGATATATCAATTCATCATCCTCCAAGGTGAATGGCATTTGTTGGGAAAATCTCCGACACAATCATATTTATCGCCTTGGTAGAAATTTGATGATGGGATGTAAGTTTAACATATGACAGGGAGTAAAAGAAAGAATATTAAGAGGAATGTATTTTAATAGCTTATCAAGCTATAATTTGTTCCTTTTCAAGGAACAAATTATAAAATTCTCTTATGTTGACAAAATTGAGCCTTAATAATCTGCTAAAAATTTGCCTAAACTTTCATTTAAAAAATATGGAATGAGGAAAATTGCTGTTTCTTATAAGGAATGAACTCAGTTACATAAGGAATTCATTTGAAATAATTGGCTTGATTTTAAGAATGTCTTCTGGTTTTGGCTAGATTTGTTCTACATAAAGGCATGTAGAGAGGCATACTGCTTTTCAGATTAAATTGGAGATTTTTTTGTAAATAAATTTAGACTAGATGGATCTAGGAGAACAAATGATCAGCTAACATGTCAGGAATTCTGTGAAGAACTTTATAGACTACATATATACGTGTATATATATATATATACACGTATATATGTATATATATATATACACGTATATGTGTATATATATGTGTGTGTGTGTATGTATATATATATATATATATACATATATATATGTATGTGTGTGTGTGTATATATATATATATATATAGAGAGAGAGAGAGAGAGAGAGAGAGCGAGAGAGAGACACCTGTGGAGTGTGAATCAGGGATCCTGATTCTTTTAGGATTTGGTTTTCTCATCTGGAATATGAAAGCCTAGCAAATAATTTGTAAATTTAGTATTCTATCATTTTGTCTTTGTAGATTCTTTTCTCAAATAGTCACTGTCCCAATAGACATCAAGGTTTTATAGGTAATCATTGCTTATGAAACTTGCATAGGCTTCATTGATTTTCACTTACTTTATTATTTCAATTATGGCAATTAGTGAATTTAAATAGGAGGAAAGCAATGACCAAATATGAGCATAAGAGATACCAGGGGATGTTACCTACAAAGTCATTATATAACAGCTTTAATTTTTATAATAATTAATAATGAACAAAGATGAAACAACATACTCCATGCTGATTAAAAATAAATCTGAAGGAAATATGCTATAAATTAACTTTCATGTGAAAAAGATCTGTGTGTTCTCTTTTTGTTTATTTTAGTGACATTGCACCCAACTTTGCAAATACTATTAATCTATTTTGCAGTTAGAAGAAATAAAAAGAACCATGGATATTTACCATTACTCTTGGAACTCATCTCTCTGCCTACCTAGTCTGGCAAATGGCCATTTGTAATGGAAAATTCTAGAGTGAATATAGTGATCAGAGGCACCTTCAGAAACTATTATTTCAGGAAATCCTTGTGTGATTTTGTGAGGTTTGGGCACAACTTATAAAATTGAATCTGGAAGTATAATTACTGGAAGTATAAATTATATTGGAAATATAATTTAAATGTACTTGCAGATATACTTAGTGAGTTTAAAGGTAGTTACTGAAGGTATCTAGTGCAAAAGAACCACCTTTTTTTTCAAAAGAAAATCTGTTATAACAAAAACAGCAAGGCCATTTGGAGTATACATTTTTGCTTAATGTTTATTTATTTATTTGTCTGAGACAGGACAGAGTGCAAGTAGGGGAGTGGCAGAGAGAGAAGGAGACACAGAATCCAAAGCAGGCTCCAGGCTCTTAACTGTCAGCACAGAGCCCGACATGGGGTTGGAACCTATAAACCATGAGATCATGACCTGTGCTAAAGTTGGATGCTTAACTGACTGAGCCATTCAGGCACCCCTACATTTTTGCTTAGATCCAATTTGTATACATGATCTGCTAGTGTGAACAACAACAACAACAACAACGTATATATAGTTGGTGAAAAATTTGGTCTGGATTCAAAGTCCTGACATTTAAAAACATTGCCTAAATTTATGAAATATAGTTATCTTAGTTTTAAAAGGAAGGCTAGGATTTTATTTTGTAGTATTTGAAAATAAAGTCATAGAGGACTTGGAAATTTTTCTGAGGATATTCAAGGAAAGTCGTGGGAGATTGAATTTAATGTTTTTGTCTTTGGTCTTGTTTTGTGTAATGAACACATTCTGTTCTCCTTCAAGTACATGGATGCCAGTAAATTCATACCATAAACCAAAGAATTAAAAAAAACTTAAAATTAAAAAAAACATTTAAAAATTAAAAAAAAAATAAAGTTAAATGGGCACTCTCTTCTAAATATCAATTTTTGACATATTTTAATGAACTATTATAATTTTTATTAAAATGTTACTTTCAGTTACTTATACAGGGCTTATGTCAAAACTCATTTTTCAACAGATAGATACGTACTCAAATGCCATTTTAGATGTTTGCAGTTAGCCCACTCCCTTTTTAGTTGAAACCAGGAAGTCTCTATTCAGGGTATCTATTCAAGTCAACAAATTGGTAGACTCTCTCTCACCCTGCACATTTCACTCTAAATGTCTTGTCCTCTCTTCAGAGAGGCCATCCCTGCCATAGCTTCACTGTGGATGTTCTTTTTCTGTACGTTGGGTTCCCATCACTAGTGAATTTGAATGCTATATTATCTGTGTTTTCTTTTCTGTCGGATCTCCCTTTCCCACTCAACTATTAACTTGATTAGGTCAGAAACTATATGCCTATTGTTTACTATTTTATATGAAGTAATTAGCATAGTCCTGGGCACTTAGTAACAGATTAGTAAACACAGTTTTGTGTTTGTTTGTTCTGAATTAAAACATGTGAACAAACATTTGCTATAATCGATCAGCGACTGTTCCAGCAATTGAAAATACAAAGACTAAAGGAACCACATTTCTTGTTATTGTATAATTGGGAAAGAAAATGTATAAATAAGGAAACAGAGACAAAGAAAGGGTGTTAAATAAAGCTGTTTTTCTTCTAAAACTTGGCGGAGGTAGCAGATCGATCATTAAAATAATAGAGCCAAAATAAATCTTAAGACAGGTCGTGACCAGTATGTTTTAAACTAATTGTCTTATCTTCAGATGTTGTATCTGAAACAAGGAAATGTTCACTGTAAACACTTTCTTCAGGAATACCAGGGTGCCATGCATCTGCAGGCTCTGGTTTTGAAATATGAACCTCTTGTGTACGATTGTTTTGCCTTTTCATGTATACAGTTAATGGCCTCTAAATCACTCAATGAATCATAACAACCTACAACATAAACTTGCAAGAACACTTTGAAATATTAACATAGTTAATTGAATTTATAGTATCATTTTCAATGATCAAGAGGGAACAAAACGGCTTTTCCTCCATTTTCATTCTTCAGTTACACTAGAAAAGACCTTTCAAAATTATCTAAATGACAATATCTATTAGCATTTTTAGGAAAAGGAAAAGAAAAATGAGACCCAGATAAGAATTTATGATATATAGGATTAATTATATTAGTAAATGGATGTGCTGTGAGATTTTAAATCCATAATTAACAACAAACAGGGCTTTCTTTTCCCCATCAATTCATTCCTTCTCATAACTAGACTTTTCAGGCAGACCAAGTCTTTTAGGCTTGGAGAATAGAAGTCAGTGCCCCATCATAATACATTTGTTTTTTGATATTATTTATTTAAGTACTCTGATAGAGGTGGCTAAACTTGCACATCTCTACTTGACATGCACTTCTCTTTCAGATATTATTAATATATTTAGCTGCTAATGATTGTTTACTAGATTGGTTTAGACTGTTTGCTCAACAAAATTGAATGAAAATTATTTCTCAACTTGAATATTTAAAGTACAAATATCATGGGTGCCTGGGAGGTTCAGTCAGTGAAGCACTGGGCTCTTGATTTCAGCTCACACCACATTCTCATGGTTTGTGGGATCAAGCCCTGCATCGGGCTCTGCCCTGACAGCGTGGAGACTGCTTGGGATTCTCTTTCCCTCTCTCTGTGGCCCTTCCCCACAGCGCACACATGTGCTGTCTCTCTCTCTCTCTCTCACACACACACAAAACAAATAAAAAATAAACTTAAGAAAAAAAATAAAGTACAGATACCAGTGGAGATTTCATTTTTTCTTGGCAATTTTCAAATAAATGATGACTTCGAACTGGATTCCTTCTTAATTAGAAACACATTACGAAGAAATAGTGAATGTCTCATGGCACAAACCCTGAGTCAAATCCATAACTTGGATTAAGTGGCTCTTACCATGTTCAGTGATGTGATCTTATTTAGAAAACACCAGGAGATCCAATGGATGATGCAAAGGTTCACCCACTTTTACCATTCGAAGAGAGCTAAGTATTCTTACCAGAGTGGGTTTGTGAACATGACTCAAGATGTGAAACTTCTACGTTATCTTTGCAGCACTGTTTATTGTTCCTAGTGCGGCGGAAAGAGTTGAGGCCCTGAGAGTTCTTGTTGCTCATGATATTTTGTTTGCTGTTGTTTTGTTGTTGTTTTGCATTTTAGCCCTGAGGGTGGCCCAGTAGTGTGTGTGTGTGTGTGTGTGTGTGTGTGTGTATGGGTGTGTGTAAAAGAATTGAAATAGATGGATAGAGCTTAATGAGTCTCCAGACATCAAGGAAGAAAACCTCCTGCTGGACCTTGGGATAGACTTTTGAAAAACCATTCAATCCACTGCAATATGGTGATTTCTCTATCATGTGTCTATCACCTTCCCCAATTATAAACATAAGTAAGTAAATGTTTGATTAGGACTCTTCGCTTTGGAAAACATTTGAAGTCAGAGATAAGAATTGTCTTTAACGCACTATTTAATTCTAAATATCCAGTATGATGCACCATATATAGAGAGTATTATTAGATAATCACTGAATGTAGTTTTAATACACAAATGTGAAGATACATTGAAAATCACATTTTCAAAATACTTCACTATATGAAGTACACTCTTTGGTGTGGTATCTTATACAATGAAATAAGTTGATTACATATAAGATGACAGAATACATTATATGGTCAATTTAATCTCATCATTTCCAATGATACTAAGTATGGTTAGGAAGTGAGAAAGGCAACAGAAGAGATGAAGAAGACAGGTGGGTCTGAGTGGTATTTTACAGGAACGATGGTCAATGTTCCTGACTTAGTGATTTGGGAAGGAGAAGAGAAGAGACCTGATTGCTTACTTCATAAAATGTGTGACACCCCTAAGTTTCTTAAGACATGAATTGCATATTTATTTAGATTAATAATCATTTCTTGAAATCAATTTACACCATGAAATGCACCACTTAATAAATAGAAACAATCTTACTTGACTTTATTCTGAAACTCAAATCGTCCTAACACTCTAAAAGCAAGTTATTTATATAATAAAAGTTACAATTTATAAACTTCTGAATGCATAAATTAGGAATCTATTTATGTAAGTATAGACTTATATGGAAATTAACATTGCACTTAATGAAAAATAAGCAGGATTTCTGAACATGGTAAGTAGACAGCTGATAGACTACCAAATGCATAATAAGTCACCCTCATTTTACCTCAAATATTTATAAAGATAGATAAGTAGAACAGTTACATGAAAGGCAAAATTTGAAAAGCAATTATACAGGTGAATGCTTAATTTTCCTTTTCATAAAATATATAGCTAAGGATTTAACATTTAGATGGAAGGCAGTTTTTCATTACTATTTTTTATTAGTGTATTGATGGCTCAGAGGAAAAATAATCTCTAGGAAATTCTGTGAGTGATATATGAAATGCTATTTTTGCAAGATCAGGTAAATTACAGCTAATAAAGCTTCTAGTATTTAAAAGTGATCTGAGCTCTGGCAGTCCAAGATAATGGTGTCGGAAGGTACTGAATTCACCTCCCCCCATGGATACACCAGATCTACAGCCACATATGGAACAATTCTCTCTGAAAAACAACTGAAAACTAACTGAAGAGTTTTGGCACAACAAAGGATAAAGTGGTCACATCAAGATGGTAGGAAAGGAAGAAATGTGGTCTTGTTAAAAACTCAGCCCCCACACAATGATAGAAGTTTGGAACGTCTGAGGAGCAGTGAGCTGGTGCCTCACATCAGGCACCCAACCCTTCTACCAGTACTGGAGAGACATTGGCTCTGAGAACCAATGCTGTTCTGGGAGACCCAAAGGACTGTAATGACCTGAGATGCTCTTGTTAAAGGGCTTGCATGAAGAATTACTTGCTCCAAGACCTAGCATAAAAAAGCAAAACAGGAGTTTGAAAAGTACCTACATGATATGTGAAGAAGATTCATTTTCTGGTCATAAAGCATCTGATGGTGGGGCAGGGGCCAATCAGGATTTTCTCCAAGGTTGGAGGTTGGATGCCATTTTTGCATTCCCCTGTAACTTGCTAGCACTGGGGGACACATGCACACACACAGCAACCTCCCTCCTGCGTCCTCCCTAAGCCAGCAGTCAAGGGAAGTCCACACAGGGGACATCCCTTGATCACCTGGCCCTAGTGGTCATGGGTCTTGTGTTCTGGATCCCATAGGACTGTAACAATTGGGAAAACAAAACAAAACAAAACAAAAAACAGTTCTTGTCAAGCTTCCAAACTCAGGGCATTGCACAGATAGCAGACTAAAACCTGCCCCCAGGCTGCCAATGAAAAGTCCTACTTATTGGTCCTGGAGCTTCATTCTACATGACAGGCTTCAGTTTTGTAATGGATTTAGAGGCTATGGGTGTACTCTCAGGCAGGAGGACACCATTCTTTCACCCTTCCTTGGCCTCACTGGAGCTTGCTGGTATCTCCAAAAAGGAGCTTATATGCTCTTCCTGAGCCTGCTTTTTGTAACTCTCTCCCAGTGGACACTTTCAAATCTCCATTTTCTTGAAGCTAGCAGAGTTTATTATTGTGATCCTACAAGAGTCTAAGTATTTTCATACTTTAAAAGTTGCTGCCTAAAGATCTAGCTTCTAATCAGCCTGAAACCAGGTGCTTACTGAGATCCTTCCCTTTGGAATACTGACATGTCTTGGCACACACAACTGGGACCGATCAAGAGTAAATCCAGCTATGTAGACAGTCGTAAAGGTTTGAGACATAACTGACAGGTGGGGCAAGGTTGAATGCTAATTTTGATTTCTGACACAAGGCCACTTTTTGAAGAATAGGCAAGGCTGCTGTTTCACCTAATACATAGAAACAAATGAAAATTGTCAAGCAAAATGAGCAAACAGAGGAACAAATTCCAAAATGAAAGAACAAAGCAAAACCTCATAAAAATACTTTGTGGAAACAGAGATAAATATTCTACCTGATACAGAGTTCAAAGTAATTGATCATAATATGCTCGCTGAACTCTGGAGAAGAATGGAGGAACACATAGAGAGCTTCAACAAGGAGAAGAATTTAATAATGTACCAAACAGAAGTCATAGAGTTGGAACGTACAATAAGTGAACTGAAGAATACACTAGAAGGGGTAAAAAACAGACTAAATGAAGCAGAAGAACAGATCAGAGACCTGGAAGACAGGCTGGTGGAACTCATACAAACAAAACAGTAAAAAGGAAAGCAAATTTAGAGATGAAGGTAGCTTTAAGGGACTTATGGGACAATAAGCAGAATAACATTTGAACTACAGGAGACCCAGAAGGAGAAGACAGAGACAAAGGGACAGAACCCTTGTTTGAAGAAAAAGTGGCTGAAACTTCCCTGACCTGGGGAAAGAAATACACATCAAGTCTTGGAATCACAGGGAGTTCCAAATAAGATAAACCCAGAGGCACATACCAAGACACATTAAATTAAAGTGTCAAAAGTTTGAGACAGAATCTTAAAAATAGCAGGAGAAAGGCAAATTGTTTCATACAAGGGAACCCTTAGAAGACTATCAGCTGATTTGTTGGCAGAAATTTTGCAGACCAGAAGGCTGTGGCATGATATATTCAAAGTACTGAAAGGAAAACAAAACAAAACAAAATAGAAGTCTAAACAACAAGAATATTCCATTTAGAAAGAGTATTATTCAGAATTTGAGGAGAGATAAAGAGTTTTGCAGACAAGAAAAAGTTAAAGAAGCTCCTCACCACTAAACCAGCCTTACAGGAAATGTTATGGGGATTTCTTTAAGCTGAAAAGAAAGGTTACTAACTAGTGAAGAAAAAATATGAAAGTAAAAATCTCACTGGTAAATGTAAATGTATAGCAAAGATAGTAGATTAATTACTTATAAAGCTAGTATGAAGGTTAAAAGACAAAACTGAAAGTAAGTATAACTGTGATAATTTATTAAAGGCTTTCCAAAATAAAAAGATGTAAAATGTGACATAAAAAAACTTAAATCGGGGGATAAAATATAGTTTTAAGATGCTATCAAGTTAAAATAAACTGATACATATAGGCTATTACAGTGAACTCCATAATAACCACAAAGCAGAAACCTATAGTAGATACACAAAAGGTAATGAGAGAAGAATCTACACATAACCCTATAGGAAGTCATCAAACCACAAGGGGAGAGAGCAAGAAGAGAAGAAAGGGACAGGGAGGAACTATAAAAACAGAAAGCAATTAACAAAATGGCAATAAATACATACATGTCAATAATTGCTTTAAATGTAAATAAAGTAAATTTCCCCAATCAAATGACAGACTGTTAGAATGGATTAAAAAAAAAAAACACACACACACACAAGACTCATCTATATGCTGTACACAAAAGAGACTCATTTCAGATGTAGGGATACACACGGAATGAAAGTGAAGAGATGATAAAAGATGTTACATGCAAATAAAAATGAAAAGAACCCTGGCATAGAGGTACTTGTAACAGAAAATAAACTTTGAAACAAGGACTGTAATAAAAGACAAAGAAGGCATTGCATAATGATAAAGGGGTCAATCCAACAAGAGGATATAACATTAGTAATTATTTTTGCATCTAACATAGGAACACTTAAATATAAAGCAAATATTAACAGACTTAAAGAGAGAAAATTACAGCAATACAATAATAGAAGATTTTAATACTCCATTTACATCAAGGGGTAGATAAGCCAGACAGAAAATTAATAAGGAAATACCAGTCTTAAAAGACATATCAGACCAGAGGAACTTATTATATGTTCCATCAAAAAGCAGGAGAATGTCCATTTTTTTCTCAAGTGCACATGGAATGTTCTCCAGGTTAGATTACACATTATTCCATGGAACAAGAGTCAATAAATTTAAGAAGACAGATCATATCAAGATTTTGTTTTTCTGGCCATAGTGGTATTAAACTAGAAATCAGTTACAAGAAGAAAGCTAGAAAGGTAACAACCAATCAGTCAATGAAAAATATCAAAGAAGAATCAAAAAACAAAAAATCCCTTGAGACAAGTGAAAATGGAACCACACCATATCAAAACCTGTGGGATATGAAGTGATGTTCTAACAGTTCTAAAAAGGAATTTCATCAAAATATAGGCATACATCAAGAAGTGAAAAAAAATCTTCAGTGAATAATATAACTTTGTACCTAAACAATCTAGAAAAAGAGGAGAAAGTAGAGCCCAAATTAGTAGAAGAAAGGAAATAATAATAAAAAAGAGGGTTCAAATAAATAAAATCAGAAATGAAAGAGAAGTTACAACTGATATCACAGAAATGAAAAGTATCATAAGAGACTACTAAGAACAATTATATTCCAACAAATAGGAAAACCTGGAAGAAAAGGATGAATTCCTAAAAACATGTAATTTTCCAAGACTGAATCATAATGAATAAACAGAAAATCTTAGTAGGACAATTATTAGTAAGGTGAGAATCTGTAATCAAAACTCTTTCAAATGGCTTCGGTGGTGAGTTCTACCAAATATTCAAATAAAATTTAATATCCTTTTCAAACTCTTCCAGAGAAAATTAAAGGGAAGTGAATTCTTTCAAACCCATGTTATGAGGCCAGCATTACCCTGCTACCAAACCCAGACAAGAACAACACACATGCATAAAAGAAAATTGCAGGCCAGTGTCTCTGATGAACATAGATGCAAAAGTCCTCAACAAAATATTAGCAAACTGAATTCTGTAGTACATTGAGAGGAATATTCACCATGATCAAGTGGGATTTATTTTAGGAATGCAAGGATGGTTTGACATCCAGAAACCAATCACCATGACGCACCACATTAACAAAATAAAGTATAATAGTCATATGATTATCTTAATAGGTGCAGGAAAAACATTTGGCACAATTAAACATACATTTATGATTAAAATGCTCAAGAAAGTAGGTATAAGGAGAACAAACCTCGACATAGTAAAAGCCATGTATGAAAAGCACACAGCTAGCATCATACTTACCATGGGAAATCTGAAAGCATTTTCTTTAAGATCAGGAACAAGACAAGAATGTCCACACTTGCAACTTTTATTCAACATAGCATTTAAGTCCTACCCAGAACAGTTAGGCAAGAAAACAAAATAAAAGTTATCCAAATTGGAAAGAAAGAAATAAAACTGTTACTGTTTGTGGATAATGTAATTTTATATACATAAGACCCTAAAGATTCCACCAAAAAAATATTGGAACTAATAAACAAATTCACTAAAGTTGCAGTATACAAAATCTATATACAAAAATCAGTTCTGTATCTAACCACTAACCAAAAACTATCAGAAAGATTAAAAAAATAATGCCTTTTCCAATTGCATCAAAAAGGATAAAATATTTTGGAATAATTTTAACCAAAGAGGTGAAAAAAAAAAACTTTATACTAAACACTATAAGATATTGATAAAACAAATGAAGAAGACACAAATAAATGGAAATATATCTCATGCTTATTAGTTAGAAGAATTCATATTGTTAAAATGCCCATGCTACATGAAGCAATCTACAGATTCAGTGCAATTGTATCAAAATTCCAATGGCATTTTTGACTGAAATAGAACAGACAATCCTAAAACTTGTGTAGAAACCCTAAAGACCCCAAATATTCAAAGAATTTTGAGAAAGAACAAATCTGGAGGCATCACACTCTCTGATTTAAAATTATACTGTAAAGCTATAGTAAAACAAAAAAGTATGGTAATGACAAACACAAAGAAAACACATAGATCAATGGAATGGAATAGAGAGCCTAGAAATAAACCCATGTATATATGGTCAATATAAGACAGAGTAGGCAAGAATATAAAATGGGGGATGGACTGTCTCTCCAATAAATGGTGTTGGGAAAATTGGGCAGTCACATTCAAATGTAAGAAAGTAGGCTGCTTCCTTATACCAAGCACAAAAAGTAACTAAAAATGGATTAAAGAATGAATACAAGACCTGAAACTTAAACTAGAAAAAAAAAAAAAAAAGAAAACAAAAACAAAAAACAAAGGTGGTAGGTCCTTTTTAAAATATTTATTTATTTATTTATTTTGAGAGAGAGCATGCACACATGTGTGAGCTGGGGAAGGGCAGAGAGAAAATTTCAAGCAGGCTCCTTGCTGTTAGCAGGAAGCCTGACATGGGGCTCCACACAGAGGCTTGACTCAATACAGGGCTCAACATGGAGCTCGACAAGGGGATCCATCTCATGAACTGTGAGATCATGACCTGAGTGGAAATCAAGAGTTGGACGCTCAAACAAATGAGCCACCCAGGTGCCCCCAAAGGTGGTAGCTCCTTGACATTGGTCTTGGCATTTAATTTTGGGATCCCACTCCAAAAGCAAAGGGAACAAAAGCAAAAATAAACAAGTGGGACTCATCAAACTAAAAAGCTTATGCATTGCAAAGGAAAGCATCAATAAAATGAAAAGACACTCTACTGAATGGGAGAATATATTTGCATATCGTATATCTGATTAATATCTGATTAATATTCCAAAATATATAAAGAACTCAACTCAGTAGCAAAACAAAAAACAAACAAACAAAAACAACAATAAGCAATCCAATTAAAAACAAATGGCACAGGATCTAAATAGATATTTTTCCAAAGACATACAGAGATGGCCATTAGGCACATGAAAAGATTTTGAACATCAGTAATTATCAGAGAAATGCAAATCAAAAACACAATGAGATATCATGTAACACCTGTTAGAATGGCTATTACCAAAAAGACAAAAAATGATAGGTGTTGGAGAGGATATAAAGAAAAGGGAACCCTCTTGCACTGTTGGGAGAATGTTATTTGGTGCAACTAAAAATGTAAATTGATGAAACCAATTATAGAATGCAACCAAAAATAGAACTACCATATGATCCAGCTATTCCACATCTGGGTATTTATCTGGAGAAAATGAAAATGCTACTTTAAAAATGTATATGCACCTGTATGGTTACTGCAGCGTTATTTATAATAGCCAAGATATGGAAACAACCTACATGTCCATTGATGGATGAATGGATAAAGATGTAATATATATCATAGATAGATGATAGATGGATAGATAGATAGATAAGCAAATACAATATTATTTCGCTTAAATGTGGAATTTGATTAACAAACAAAACAAAATATACAAAACTAAACTCATAGATACAGAAAGCAGTTGGTGATTGCCAGAGGGGAGGAGTGTCAAAAGGTGAGCAAACAGGTAAAATGGGCCAAGAGGTATGAACTTCCAGATATAAAATAAGTAATGTGCAGCATTGTGACTATAGTCAGTAATATTGCACTGCATGTTTAAAAGTTGCCAAGAGAGTAAATCTTAAAGTTCTCATTGCAAGAAAAAATGTAACTGTATGGTGACAAATGATAAGTAAACTTCATGTAGTGATTATTTTGCAGTATACACAAATATAAAATTACTATGTTGTATATCTGAACATATATACTAATATAGTATTCTATGCCAATATTACCTCAGTATAAATAAACAAACAAACAAACAAGATCTGAAATTTATATTTAGGATATCTTGTTTCTTGACTAATATTTCAGTTTCTGGATTTTTTTTTCCCTATCTACACCATATGTCTTTAAAGGTTAATATACAGTTCGTTAGTTTTAGAATAAAGAGATTTGCGGAAGGCTGAATGAAAAGTTTAAGGAAAAGATCTCTAGTGACTTCCCATTTTACAATAGTTATGGTTTCCTTTATGTAACAAGATGTACTTAACATCATCTGCATTTCTGCTTGGATCATAGTGAATCTCGTATTGAAGAAAGTATTTTTTTTGTTGTTAAATGCAGTATCTTTATGCATCCTCTCTACTGAAAACATATTTTAGTTAATGTAGTCAATATTTTAATTTATGTTCATCTTGTTAAGTGCTTTTATACTAGTCCCTTATACTTTTCACTTAAAGATGTAAGTTACACGTCTGCAAACGTTATACTAAATAATTTTCTATTAATGGGTGAGTTATTTTTCCTATATCAGATGGTAAAGTTAAAATGCGTACTGTTCCATTTTTATATAAACTTAAAATATTCTCCTAAAGAGAATTTAAATAACACAAAATAGTAAAGTGTGAAAGGTAAAAGTCATGCTGGATCATACTGCCCAAGTGAAAATGCTATGAAAATTTCAGGGGCCTCCATCTGGACAGTTTGACTTTTAGAATCAGGTAATAGGGCTTCCTGCCAATTTCAGGATGCTCTCTGGCTGCACCTCTCACCAACAGGGGATGAGTCAAACTGTTCAAGATGAAGTGCCCAGTAGACATCCAAACACTCTCTGACCAAGCAATCAAAGATTGCTTCCAGGGCCCGCTTGAGGGTGGACATGGGACTCCATCCATCCAACCTGGACCTCCAGGTTGTTGTAAAAGTTTAGTTGTCAGGATAGGAGAATGGAGCCTATTAAATGATTCATTCTCTTTCACTGTTCAGACACAAGCTACGTGGCTCTACATTGGTACTCTTGCCTGAGCCCTATGTATATCAGAGTTGAGCCTGCTGTGGAGGTATCTTTCTGTGTTAGTGAACACACAAAACGCAAAAATTGAAAATGCTTTCTCTGTAATGATATATATCTCCATACTGATCTATGTATATGTATAACCATTAAAAGCCTGATAGTTTACACATCATCTTAGTATTTTATTATACTATATGTTTCTGTCTATTCCTGTTTGTTTATCCATTTATGCACATGGCCACGATGGAAGTAATCATTGTTTATCACTGTAACTCTACCAAATTAAGACCCTTTCCAACACTTCCTTCAGTTTGTTATAATGTTTGCAATCATCTGTAACATTTCTCATGTTTCCTTTTCTATCACTGATTATATTTGACCACTAAGTTGTACATTTTCTTCAAAACTCAATTGGATTTATCTCTTTATCATGCCACCCTGATGAGAATCATCCACAGCAGTCTAATTTTTGCAGTGTTTCTTGGTACGTTGTCCTGACGTAACCTCCTCTACCTATGGCAGTGTTTCTGTCCAGGTAATCTGTGAAAACTCTTTGAACATAGAGTTCTCCCCTTTGGGGCCTTGCTGAACTAAAGATTCTTTCATTTCTCACCAAACTGCAGCCACGCCATGCTCTTTCCAGACCATCCATGTCATCACTTCTTTCCAGTTCTTCAGGAAACACACATGAAATAAAATAAACAATCCTCTTCCTCATCATTCCTATACCTTGTTAACTTCTTATTATTAAGTCTTTAATTCACAGCCCAAGTATAGTCCAATATTGTGTATTAGGTAAGAAGATGAGCTCTGAGTTATAATTCTGTTGCTTCATCATTTACTAGCTGTGTCACTTTGAGCCAATTATGCAAATTCATTATGTCTCAAGGTATTACTTTTTTTTTTCTTAAAATCTGTGGACTTTTATCATTTCTTGAATGCCAATCTGTGACTTCTTAAGATGGTACAACATGATTGAGAAGACTATAGACAGAGACACTGATGAAAAGGACCCTGAGTTCTAATTTATCCTACATATGCACTGATTTACGCTATTTCAGCCTTAATTTTCATGAACTTAGAAGTTGGCAAAAATAAAATCCATGAGTGGGTACTAATTTAGGAAAGTCTGTAATGTGCACCATCATATTAGTAAGGATATTAATTCCTTTTTAAAGTGAAGGGCACTTTTGGGGCACCTGGGTGTCTCAGTAACTTAAGCATCTAACTCTTCATTTTGACTCAGGTCATGATCTCAAGGTTCATGAGATGGAGACCTGCGTCGGCTCTGCACTGGCATTGCAGAACCTGCTTGGAATGCTCTCTGTCCCTTTCTCTGCCCCTCCCCAGACACACACGCAGTAGCGCTCATGTGCATGTGCTCTCTCTCAAAAAAAAAAAAAAAAAAAAAAACAAAACGGGGCACCTGGGGGGCTCAGTCGGTTAAGTGTCCAACCTAAGCTCAGGTTAGGATATCACGGCTGGTGAGTTCAAGCTCCGCATTGGGTTCTGTGCTGACAGCTCAGAGCCAGAGCCTGCTTCAGATTCTGTGTCTCCCAGTCTCTCTCTGCCCCTTCCCCTCTCACACTCTGTCTCTCCGTCTCTTAAAAAATAAATAAACATTAAAAATTAAAAAAAAAAAAGTTAAGGACACTTTTAACAGATTCAAGTTTTTTGTTCAAAAATTTTACAATTAATAAAAGGCAGAACTAGTTTTATGTCCTATCTTCTCCCCTCGATTTTAATAACATTACTTTTATATATTCATTCATAAAAGCTTTTATCCAGTGCTTCCTATATACTTTTCAAAATGAAGAGTATTAAACTTAGATGAATACTCTGTGCACTTTTATTCATTCAATAAATATGTATTAAATGTGATGGAAGGTTTAAAGTATTAAGATACAGCAGTGAAAAAAAAGTCAAAATGCTTTTAAAATTTAACTTATATTTTAGTAAGGAGCTGTAGACAAACAATATGTTAATAGATGCTAAGTGCTATGAAGAATGTAAGTCAGCTTTGTACCTAAAGAGTGATGGATCAGGATGTGGATCTATTTATATAGAATTTGGGAAGCCTTCTTGAATAAATTGATATGTGAGAAAAGACGTAATTTAAGTGAGGAAATGAGTCATATCCAAAATTAAGGGACAGCATTTGGAAGAGGGAATATCTAGTACAAAGGCACAGATGTAGGAATATGTGTGCAGTGTTCAAAACCCATCAGTCATTGTGTCTGGAAGGCTGGAAAGATGCAAAAGTTTTTGAGGATAGAGAAGAATTCCAAGGACAGATTAGCCTTAAAGGTCATGATAATGAACTTGAATTGTATTACAAAGATCCTTGTAAAATAGAAGATGATTGGAGAGCATTGAGCAAATATGACTCACATTTCAAAAGCATTATTTTGGTTTCTGAAAGACGAATACAATATAAGAAGATGTGTGAAAACAAGAATTGGTAGGAGGCTAGCATAATAATCCATAATAGAAGTTAAAGGTATTATGTGCCTGGATCATGTTGCTGGGCATGGGGAATTTATTTTTAATTTTTTCAGTGTTTATTTTTGAGAGAGACAGAGACAGAGACAGAGCATAAACAGGGGAGGGGCAGAGAGAAAGGGAGACACAGAATCTAAATCAGGCTCCAGGCTCTGAGCTGTCAGCACAGTGCCTGATGTGGGGCTCAAACTCACCAATCAGATCATGGCCTGAGCCCAAGTCAGACACTTACCCGACTGAGCCACCCAGGAGCCCCTGGATATGGTAAATCTTTGAATCTATTTTGAAGATTAAGCCACAGGACATGATAGAATGGATTTATGAATGAAATAAATAAAGTATCAAAGAAAACTCCATCATTTAATGTGATTCAGTGATATGGGAAACACTGGGCAGAGATGCTGGTTTAGGGGAGGAAATCAAAAGTTAGACTTGGGAAATGTTGAGATGTAAATTCATACAAGTAATCCAACCAGACATGTCTAGTAGCCAGTTGGATATGCATGTCTGAACTTAGGGAAAATATTTAGGTTAGAAACTGAAGGATGAAAATTGGAAGAATATAGATTGTGTTGAAGGCCCCAGTATAGGATGAGATCACCTAGGAATAAATATAAAGAAGGTAAAGTGCCCAAAGACTAAGTCCTGGGGCATTTTACAATCCATTTTACAAAAAGTAGGATTTGACAAAGACTCTGTCCTTGACCAAACTTCAGTCAGGCGCCTGTTGTGTGTTTGGCTTTTCCAGCCCCATCTTGGCAAGAATCCTGCTAAGTCAATTTAGGGGGAATGCTTCTATCCTTGATACCTGATCACCTTTGATATCTGATGAAGGTCTTCATCCCTAACCTCTGATGTAGATAAGTCCTTGACCTGCCTTCAGCAAGAATCTTGTTAAGTAAGATTTGCCAGAATTTCTTTAACCTTGAAGTTTCCTTTAGTAATTTTGTTTCCACTGACATCCTTACTCCGCTCTTTGGCTACAAAGCTCCAGCTGCTTTTGCTGTATTCAGAGACCTGAGCACAGTCTCTCTCTCCTGGTACATTTAGCTCTATTGCGGTAGTTCTGAATAAAATCTTTCTGATCATTTTAATAAGTGTCAGAATTTTTTTTTCCTTTTAACAGATCCAGCAAAACAACCTAAGATAAAAGAATCTCCAAAATTGGAGAAAACTCAGAGTGAGGCTCAGGAGAGTGATGTTCTGGAAATTAAATAAAGAAAACACTTCAGAAAATCGGTGTGATTGATTTGTGGTATATGGTGCCATTAGAACAAGGTAATGACTAAGACCTACTGGGATGTGAAGTCATTGGTGTCCTTAAACAGACCCTGACCTGAAAGAATGGAGATAAAATATTTGGAATTTGTTTCAGGGAAAATGACAAAATATGAATTGGAGACAGAATATAGGAGTTTGATCTAATATTGGAGCAGACATAGCCTTGTATGTAGACTGGAATGTGGGATAAAGGAAGTATTTGGCTTGTTTTCAGATAGAATACAGTATTACAGAATACCTTTATTATCTCTGGTAGTGATTCTGCAGGAATTAAATAATATAAGGGTGATAGAAATATGGCAGACTGTTGTAAGAGTAGAAAGCTTAAGAGAGAGGTTGTAGGATCTCATGCATGTGGAACAGGTAGGTTTTGAACTTAGGGAAGAGTGTGACAGTTTCTTTCATTTTTCTAGAAAGCAAAGTGGAAAAATACACATACATACATATAAACAGGTAGTGTATAGATGGGGTGTTGGGAGAATGTATGTAACTTTTTTTCAGAATGCTTCCTATTATAAAAGAAAAAGTGTAGATTTATCCCCTCTGTGAGAAAAAGAAGGAATTGATTTGAGAAACCTAGTTGGATTCCAGATAGCACTAATGGCCTACTTCAGGGAGATGCTTATGAACTGAAAGTAAGAACAGTTACTGTGATTGTGTCTTTTTCTCCAACCAAATTTAGTTTTCCACATGCAGATGCAGAGTAGCAGAGATTTGGATAAAGTAAGAATTAGGGTTTTGTCAGTAAAGTGTGATGGAGGGACAAAGGAACAAGGAAGCTGAGCGCTCGGCAACGCCTTGCACTTAACAGTTTAAATGTAGAGATACTATATCTTATGTCTACCAAATAGTCTGAGAGCCATTATCTTAAAAATGGAAAAGAATAACTATATCAATTTTCATACAATGAAAAAAATTAGTGGTGAACGAGTTAAAATTTTGAAGTATCCATAAGAGAAGTGCAACCAAATTAGGAAACCAATAGTTCCCTATGATCTTCATGGTGCATGGTTCTTTTAAGCCAATAATGTAAGATAAAAAAACTTCAGAATTTTAATACCCAGATCTTCAAGGTGTCTGCTTATAAAATAAGAATCCCTTTACAACGTGAGATTTGTGTGTCTTACTGTGTCAGGACTGGATGCTTATAAGCAGCAGATTGTACTCTCCAGGGCTCATTAACTATTCATCATCACAAAAGCTCCCTTGCCCTAAGCCTCTATCTCATCTTTGATCTTTTCACCTCTGTCAAGGCTAAAGCAGCAGTTTTCATTCTCTTAAGGGTTCCTATATCCTCCAATAAGTAAATACATACATCCATACACGCAGACTCACTTGTTCATTTCAAATGGGAAAGAAGAATCGCCACACAGCTTTGAGGAATTACCCCACTTCTGAAGTTTTGCAGAAAGAAATTTGAAATTTCTCTGAGATTATGAGAACTTTTTGTATTTCTTATACATGAAAGTGCCTAGATACCTTCACCTGGATCACAAAGTCAGCCTCTCCACTTCTCTTGTAGTGATAAAGGGGAGAAAGCTTAGAAATAAATGAGTGGTGAATATATATATATCAATTAATAATTAGTAAAATTAAATATAGATGAATAATACTAAAAAATAAATATTTGTCATTAAACTGTTATGAGTTGAATTGTGTCCCTTCAAATTTGTTTGTTGAGGTCCTAAACTCCAGTATCTCAGAATGTGACTTTATTTGGAGATAAGGGTAATCAGTTTAAAATGAGGTCATTGGGTGGGCCCCAATCCAGTAGGGCTTGTATACTTATAACAAGAGGAAATCTGGATAGAGACATGCATAGAGGGAGAGGATTCAAAGTAGATTAGGGAGGAGGCAACTCTCTATCAAGCAGAGAGGCCAGGAAGGCTTTTCCTTCACAGCCTTGCTGACACCTTGATTTGGGATTTCTAGTCTCCAGAATTGTGAGACAATAAATTATGTTGTTTAAGCCTCCCAGTTTGTAGTATTTGGTTATGGCCTCCCTGGTGTATTTACATAGGACCCATGTAATTTTCAGTTGAAAAAGATTTGTTTGCTTTCCACTCCATGATGGGTATAATTTGAGGAGCTCTGTAGAATCACCTGTCTTTTAGGAGTAGTGGGTTTACCTGCTTGTTTGATGACGACAATTGTCCCAGCCACTCACCCTCCAAAATTTTGATTCCACTGGTTTGAGTTAGGGTCCAAGAATGAGAACATTTATTAGTACTCCAGGTAACTGTAATCCTCAGGCAAGATGGGGAAATTATAATTTACTAAAAAGTTATATCAGTAATGTAAACAGTTACAAAGTTTCAGATGTGTGAAAGAAGAAACTGGTGTATTACATGATAAAATTCTAATTATTTCCAATATGTTAAATATTGTAAACATATCACTGCTTTGCAGAGGATATAAAAGCATGTGTATCTGTATCTATACCTAAAATTCTATCTATCATATATGTGTGTCCATATATCTAGATCTGTATTTATTTACTTAAGATATATATTGCATAACATGTTTAATTATAAATTTTACATTAAAGGAGGAATAGTTATAAAAAGATTTTATAGTTTAAAAACTATATACACAGTGCTAAAGACATCTTTGGTATCTATAACAAAAGTATAGTATTAAAAACTGGAATACAAACATATAAAATATAAACATTTAAAAAAATTTGTGTTTAAAAAAATTTTTTTAACGTGTATTTATTATTGAGAGACAGAGACACACAGAGCATGAGCAGGGGAGGGATAGAGCGAGGGGGACACATAGAATCTGAAGCAGGCTCCAGGCTCTGAGCTGTCAGCACAGAGCCCGACGTGGGGCTCGAACCCACAACTGCGAGATCATGACCTGAGCCGAAGTCGGTCGCTTAAACAACTGAGCCACCCAGGTGCACCAATAATCTTTGTTTTTTTATGTTTATTTATTTATTTTGAGAGAGAGAGACAGACAGACAGACATGGGAGGTGCAGAGAGAGAGGTGGAGAGAGAGAATCCTAAACAGGCTCTGCAGTCAGTATAGAGTCCAATGCAGGACTCCACGCCATGAACAATGAGATCATGACCTGAGCCAAAACCAAGAGTCAGACGTTTAACTGACTGAGCCACCCAGCCACCCCTCTTATCAACATCTTAATAAAAGTGAAGTAAGTTTTATTTTCATGAAGGAGGGTGTTAAGGGGGAGAACAGTCATGATCATAGTACTAATTTATAAAGATGAACCTGCTTGTCTTTCACTGCCCTTTAGAAGGCAGGGACAGGGAGAAACTAGTTACAAATAAGAGTTAAGTATTTAATTAGTAGACATTATTTAGACATTACATCCGTGGCTTCACTTCATTCAAACAATATTAATGACCAACTATTATGCACCAATATATTTCTAAGCAGTGACAATATGGTGTTAAAAAACGGGAGACTAAGTCCCTCCCCTCATTTAGCACATATTTCTAGTGCAGGAGAGAGAAAATTAATTCCTTAACAAAAAATTAAAATCTAATGTCAGGTAGGGCTGACTAAAAACAAACATAAAGCAGTGAGAGAGATGAAGTGGGATGAGAACCCTTAGGAGGTTTCATCATGGCGGCCGATCGGAAGTAATACCTGAGAAGAGATGTGAAGGAGCCATGGAGGCCATGTCTCAGGGGAATTGGTTTCAACAATGCAGGCCCTCCCTACACATGCCAGGCAGCTGCTCCAGGAGTATAAATGGAGATCTACCTACTGTCTCTCTCAACATTTGCAGTTTTAACATGTAAACACAAACTGGGCTGTCAAGGTCTTCTCCCCAGCCCATTCCATTTCACCTCAAACCAGTATAGGCCAGAGGGGTAGCACGGATCTACTGCAGCTGACGATTGGAGGGTCTGGAACCTGGATCCTGTCAAGCTCCCCAAGGAGCTTCTGCATGTCTTATTTTTCCCACTCAGGATTTCCAAGCCATTAAAAGTGTCTCTAACATGACACAAAATTAGTAGAGGTGAAGGAGTAAGAGTTGCTATACACCCACTTTGGGGATTTGGGGAAGCCGAAATAAAACCAGCTAGCCTCCTCTCTTCTAGCTTACCAATTCAGAGACCGTGATTTTCTCTCTGCCCTCCCTCCTGCCCTCCCCCAATACACAGAAACACACCTGAACAAATGTACAGTGTTACATATTCTCATATATTCTCATTCACGCTCAGACATACTCACAAAGATTCACTCATATCCCTGTACATACTTACACATGTACACACACGTGCGCACACACACACACACACACACACTACTAAATGCTTAGTCATACCTTATCAAACACACTCACACACTTACACAAGCCCACATACAGACTCTGTCACATTATTGCTATCTCAGGCTTACATCCTTTTGCCATGCATGTCTCAATTCAGGCCTTGAGTGACCATCTTCCCATAATCCCCATGTGCTCATTGCCTTACTAAATTCCCAGGAACTAAAAACAAAATAAAAAACAAAACCCCTCAAAACAAAACAAAACGAAACAAAACAAAAAAACTTCATAGCATTCAAACAGGAAAAAAAGGAAACCCTGTTTCAGTTGTTTGTGATCTGTAAGGTCTTAAAAAGCATAGAGCTTGGAGAGGGAGTTGTCAATCTCTGGCCAAGGTATGTAGATGGAAATGCTTCCAGTCCTTCGAGTAAGAGAAAGCTTTGGCTGATTGGAGGAAAAATAAGATGACCAGTTTATTAAAGTTAATTTAGTCAAGATAAGATAATAGCTGTGATTTAAATTGTGAAAGAAGGCAGATCGTGTGAGATCTTGTGTAAGGAGTCTGATGATGACAGAAGTGTCTGGTGAGTTTCAGTAAGAGAATGAATTAATCTGGTCTTCATCATGAAAATGATAAATTCCAGTGTACCTGTGTGGATGTAGAGAGAGCTAATGGACTATTACAATTTAGGTATAAGTAATTGTGGTTTTGGGTTCTGGTGATAATAAAAGTACATGGTCAGCAATGGATGCATTTATAGAATATATAGAAGATGGATCCAGTGGATCCTGGTGATAAATTGGATGTAGGAAATTCAGGGAAATAGGGAATGAAGAATGTCTTCTAGACTCTTTACATGACACACTGAGTGCATTTACTGTGATGTGATAATGGTATTGGAAATAATTATGGGAGAAAGAAGTCTGGAGTTCTGTGACATGATTATTTGAAATATCTGTGAAACATCTAAATTAGAAACAGACTCATTATTTGGATATTTGATCCAAGGGTTAGGTCAGGGCTGGAAATATAATTGGAAGACAAACATATATTTGATGATTTAGAATTGTGGCTTTTCAGTGACTACTCCTAATATATAATTTTCTAACAAGCAATAGACAAGATATGTAATAGAAGTTCTGGCTGGAAATCAGTAATGGATTTATGGATGCAAGAGATTCCAGATACTTAGACCTAGAAGGAAATTTTCTGGTCAACTCTTTTGATGCCCACTAAATTTTTGGATGGTAAGTGATTTTTCTCACTGTTTGCATGTCAGTAGGATATCCAGGCTATGGGAATCACTTCACCCAAAGTTTCTGAATATCAAAGAAATGGGGGAAATTTGGGAAAGAGAGACTACAGAAATGAAGAAAAGGTGAACACTGGCAGAACTATAGGTTCTGCTACAAGAAGAATTGGGTCCTATAAAAGGAAATAGTTTTGTCACAAGAGTAGAAATGGAATAAATTTCACTAATGTGAAGGGAAATAAGTTTAAATTAAGAAGGATTTTCTGTAATGGCAACTGCTATAAGAGGTGAGGAGGGATAAGAGCTGATGAGACACCAGAAGGGAATGAAAATACATTTAAATACTTCAGGAAAATATTTGAATTTTAATGTAATAAAATTTTGTTACATAATCATTACTATGGACCAAATGTTTGTGTCCTCCCAAAACCTCCCAAAATTCCTATGTCTATTTGATATATATTACTTTAATTCATTTAGCCACTTTTTCATCCATGTACTCAACAAATGTTTTTGAATAATTATACATGAGGCACTTTGCTGGTACTCGATATTATTATGCATTTTCTGTATACCGTATTATTTAGAATCCAGGCAGTAATCTACTGGTCTATATACTTTTGCTTATATGACTTAATCTCATATTTAAAACATTGTATATGTAGTACTAAATTTGAATTTATGGAATATTTTATATTTAGTATCATTTTCATTGAGTAGTCTCTCAAAAAGGAATTAAGAAATTTATCATGAGTACTTAGAGCTCTGTATGAACATTGTCAAAAACCTATTCAGAAGCATTGTGCCATTTGCACACATGTGTGCACACCCATACAAGCAATTATTAGAGTGATCTGTTACAGTTTTGTGTTGCCAGCAGTGGTTAATATATTTTGCTAATTAGACTTTTGAAAAAGATATTATTCATTATTCTGTCTCATGTTTCTCTACTTTCAGTTTAAACATTTTTCTTGATTTATTCCTAACTGTATTGCATCTTTATGTTAATTGTATGTTTGTGGCCTGCCTGTTCATTTGCTAGAATCATAGTTGTTTTCTTATATTGTTTCTTTACTTAATGATATATTAGTATTTTGGCATCTCTCCTGAAACAAATTTTCCACTATAGATTCTGGCCATGATTTCCAAACTCCCTTATTAATTGCCCAAATAACTAAATTAACAGTATTTATATGGATTGAGTTGGTTCTTTCCTGCTTTGGTGGACACTCTCCTGGTAGTAAGTTTTTTCACTGATTTTCCTGTACTTTGTGAGTTTGTCTGAAGAGTGTGCCTTGTCTTCTCTAGTAGTTTTTCAGGTGGCCTGTGTTTAGGAACATTCCTATGGGCAGATTTTGTTTTTAATTTTGCTAGAATCTATAGATTATATTGATTCTAGTTCAGTTTTTTTATATTAATGTCTTCTGAGATTCAAGTTTTCACAAGAACAGGAAGCACATGATTTTTTTCTTCAGTGACTATCTTCCCACATTTTTTAGTTGCAATTTAAAACACTGAAAGTCACTCTCTTCTTTTTTTTTTTCACTATTCTAACCATTTTATTTTTTTTCAATATATGAAGTTTATTGTCAAATTGGTTTCCATACAACACCCAGTGCTCATCCCAAAAGGTGCCCTCCTCTATACCTATCACCCACCCTCCCCTCCCTCCCAACCCCCATCAACCCTCAGTTTGTTCTAAGTTTTTAAGAGTCTCTTATGCTTTGGCTGTCTTCCACTCTAACTTCTTTTTTTTTTCCTTCCGTCCCCCATGGGTTTTTGTTAAGTTTCTCAGGATCCACATAAGAGTGAAACCATATAGTATCTGTCTTTCTCTGTATGGCTTATTTCACTAAGCATCACACTCTCCAGTTCCATCCATGTTGCTACAAAGGGCCATATTTCATTCTTTCCCATTGCCACGTAGTACTCCGTTGTGTATATAAACCACAATTTCTTTATCCATTCATCAGTTGATGGACATTTAGGCTCTTTCCATAATTTGGCTATTGTTGAGAGTGCTGCTATAAACATTGGGGTGCAAGTGCCCCTATGCATCAGTACTCCTGTATCCCTCGGGTAAATTCCTAGCAGTGCTATTGCTGGGTCATAGGGTAGGTCTATTTTTAATTTTTTGAGGAACCTCCACACTGTTTTCCAGAGGAAAGTCACTCTCTTCTTAACTAAGGCTTGTGTAGGAAGCCCACTTTCAACTACCTTCCTAATAATGGGCCGGGCATTGCCTTATATCCCAGTTTTCCACAAGCATTCAACACTGGCTCTTATGATATCTGCTTAGTTGTTGTAGACTCTAAGTCTAAAGTTCTCTCTTGTCTATCAAGAGAGTGAGACACAGGATTAAAATGCGAGAGAGATGGCTAATGTCTGGGAAAACACAAGTGCCCCGGATAAGGATCCTTGCCCCATATTTATTAGGATCAGAAGGCTTACAAAGGTGATGGGTGTGCACAAAGAGACAATGAATCGGTGAACATTAACTCATGGGCATGAGGGAAATGGGGTTTTGAAGAGATACAGTGTTTGGGGTTTGGGTCAATATAAAACAAAATCCTGGCACTGGGCAGATGGGCAGATGGTTGTTAATGGAGATAGGAGATGCTGTGTTTGTTTATCTTAGCTATCCTGGGGATAAGGCAAGGGAAATAACCTCAGGTTGCACCTCCCTATTCTGAGGGCCCCAGCCCCCCTTCTCTATCCTTATTCGCCTCATCTTGTTTACCCAAACTCAGGTGTGAACATCCTATGTGTTAATACTTCTTTATGCTTTGTTAACCCATTGGTTTAAGCCCTGGGGATTCCTAAGCTTATTCCCCACACTTAGTCCTGATTTTAACTCCTCTCCCTCCCTGTCTCATGGCTCTCACTTTGATTCCCTCTTTGTTTCTGATTACTGGATTGTGATTTTTGCTTTTCTCTCAACTATATGTGAGTGTGTGTGTGTATAATATATAACTCTAAAAATTTTTAATGTTTATTTTTGAGAGAGAGAGAGAGAGAGAGAGAGACAGAGAGCGAGCATGAGCAGGGGAGGGACAGAGAGAGAGGGAGACACAGAATCCTAAGTAGGCTCCAGGGTCTGAGCTGTCAGCACAGAAGCCGACATAGGGCTCCAACCCACAAACCAGGAAATCATGACCTGAGACAAAATCAAACGCTTAACCTACTGAGCCCCCCAGGCACCCCCTCAACTATATATTTTTAATGTTTTGTTTTATTTGTCATAGTGTTTTTAAAAATGTTCATTTATTCTGAGAGAATGTGTGCAAATGGGGGAGGGGCAGAGAGAGAGGGAGTGAGCGAGAATCCCAAGCAGACTCCACTGTGTCAGCACAGAGCCCAGTGTGGACATCCATCTCACTCACCATGAGATCACGACCTGAGCTGAAACCAAGAGTAGGACACCTCAATGACTGAGCCACACAGGTGCCCCTGTCAGGTTTTTTTGGTGGGGGATTTCCCTATAATATCCTTAGCAAAGGTTTTGTTCCATAATGCATCAATTTTTGAGGTTATTTTTGTGATTTCTGTTAGGCCTCTAAGAGTCATAAGCCATCATTCTTTCAGTGTTTGACAGCTATTCCTTAGGACACATTTTAGTTTGTTGTCAATGACACTTTGGTCTGTCTGCAATGAACAGATGTATAGCATGAAGTCATTTTTACAATGAGGTTAGGTTTTGGTTGATTTTTCTCAATTGTTAAAAAATTTTAGTAGTATTTATTGAATACCCTTTCTTCACTCTTATACTATCAATATGTTTGTATAAGGTTTCACAAATTTGTATAAAAATAGAAAAATATAATGATAAAAACCAAATATAATGGAAAAAACATAAAGTCCATCAAGATCATCAGGAGATGATAGCAACAATTGAAATAAGTAAATAAATAAATAATAATAAGCATATAAGTAGAGGCAAAATAAATAAAGAGAATTATGAAATTTCCCATCATCCTCCACTTTGTACCTTTCCAAAAGTTTATATGTGTCATTAATATTGAACTAAAAAATTATTTTCACAAAGGCAGTTACACTATATACATTGTTCATTTTGTGTTCACAAATATATCTCTCCATATATTTGACTTTTGAGATCTACCCCATTCTTTCATGGAATGACAGGTTTTTTGTTTTGTTTTGTTTTGTTTTGTTTTGTTTTTTGTTTTCTAACCCATGGATGACCCATAGTTTGTTTAACTGGTTGTCCTTACTTGAATACACTTTTCTTTTTCTGATAATAGCAAAATGAGTATCCTGTACTCAGGATCACTGGGTCAAAATAAAGCATATTAAAATATTGCTGACTGCTCTAAAAAAGTTATATCAATCAATTTACATTATCACCAAAGGTTATGAACCTTCTCATTTCTTATGTCCTCAGTGTTACTGGATATTATGAAACTTCTTAAATATTTCTCCCATAAGTAGAAACTTAAAGTTCCATCTTAGTTTTGGGGTGCCTGAGTGGCTCAGTCAGTTAAGCATCTGAGTCTTGATTTCGGCTCAGGTCATGATCTCACTGTCATGGGATCAAGCCCCACATTTGGGCATGGAGCCTGCTTGGGATTCTGTCACTCTCCCTCTCACTCTCCCCTCCTCTCTCTCAAAATAACTAAACATTAAAAAAAAAGTTCCATCTTAGTTTTAATTTACCTTGTTTTAATTATGAATAATTTTTGAGCTACATTTAAAAAATTGAAAGGAGACTCAAATAAAATAGCACAATTTTTTAATTCATATTTGGCCTTTCAAAAGAAAGAGCAAAATTTGCTAAGTTTTCTGATATCTTTTCTAAAATTTTGGTACTTTAAACTTGATATTTACAAGTGCCTTTAGTTTCTACTTTAGCCTGTTCTTGCTTCATCTAATTTTCTTTCTTTCTTTCTTTCTTTCTTTCTTTCTTTCTTTCTTTCTTTCTTTTTTAATTTGGGAAGTCATCTATTTTTAATTCACAATTATGTCTTTGCTTCATTTTATATATCAATTATTTCATTCTTTTAATTCATTATTTTATATTGTTTTCCTAATGTACTCCACAGGAATTTGATTTTCTTCTCCACATGCTGCAGTTTTAAAGCAAAGTAATTTCCTATGTTTCTATTATTATCACAGTCACATGTATCTCATTTATTCATTTGAAAAGTATGAACTGACTCAACTGAGAGATCCTTAGTCTTTAAATTTCTGTCAGCTACTCTTGGCTCACCAAAAATTGAGTTGTTTGGATGATGTATTATTGAGCTTTTTATTTATTACTGGATTAAAGAAAGTGTAGACAGACAATATTTTAATGTTGGGGGCATATTAATTTTCCATTGTTTGCATAAGATTGTATAAGATACATCATAATGCAATCCTAATTTTGGCATAAAAATAAGAGTAAACTGTTATATGACTGATAATTCATTTTACAATTTTATAATACACATTTTATTATATACGTCAAACCAAACAAGTGAAGGTTGGGTAAATAAGAAAATTTGTTTTATGACCTGATATAATGAAATGCCTTTTTAAGAATAAAATCTAAAATATGTATGGCAGATAATTAATATTTAAGTTACAAAGGAATGCATGTTATACTGTGAAAAATCTGAGAGAGGCTCCTGCAACAGTTGGGGTACTAAATCCGTTGCTGAGGGTACAGTTTGGTCTCATACCATGATTATAGCAATAAAGTCAATGATATCATTGCAGCCACACCAACATTTTATAGTGCTATTAAATGGATATACTTACTGAAGGTGCATGAAAGGGAGCAGGTTTTAATAGATAAAAAAAACATGTTTTCTGCCATTTAGATTATTTTTTAATTTGAGACAAACAGGAAGTATGATTAACTATAATGGAAATAAATTAAAAGGAGCAATTAAATGGAAACACTTTTGAGGATCATATTAAACATAAAGTAATTTTTTTTTTTTTTAACGTTTATTTATTTTTGAGACAGAGAGAGACAGAGCATGAACGGGGGAGGGGCAGAGAGAGAGGGAGACACAGAATCGGAAGCAGGCTCCAGGCTCTGAGCCATCAGCCCAGAGCCCGACGCGGGGCTCGAACTCACGGACTGCGAGATCGTGACCTGAGCTGAAGTCGGAGGCTTAACCGACTGAGCCACCCAGGCGCCCCAAACATAAAGTAATTTTAATTTGAGTGTATAAAATGAGTGTTATTGAAATATAGCTATAAACTAACATGCAACATTAAAATATCTAAAAAGATACATTATATATTAAATTTGAATAAGAAAATACCAACTTTGTGATGTTACCATGTGTGAAAACATAGACCTACTAATTATGTAACAGCAATTGTATAATAATTAAATCCTCAATAGTCGGCCTGTCAGCTAAAATCTGTGATACTTTCAAAGTGGTATTTATTCCTCCTCTAGAGACAAAACTACTAAGATGTTCTTACAGGTTGAATTACATCTGCAAAAAGAATATATTGAATATTTTCCAGTAACTATGAATGTGGCCTTTTTGGGATTAGGGTTTTGCAGATATAATCAAGTTAAGATAAAGTCATTAGGATGGGTCCCAATCCCAACATGACTGGTGTGTTTATAAGAGGAGAAAAAAAAAAAATAGAGATATACTAGGTAAAGACAGCCAACTGACAGAAGAGGCAGAAATTGGAGTAATACATTTGTAAGCCAGCTAACTCCAAGAGTTGCCAGAAAATCACCAGAAGCTAAAACGAGGCAGGGAAGGATTCTTTTCTAAAGATTTAAAAGAGAGCGTGGTCTTAATGTTTTTGGTTTCACATTTCTAATCTCTCTGAGGCGATAAATTTGTGTTGTTTTCAGCCAACAGATTGTGGCTTTTTTTTTTTTTTTTTTTTTCCCATGACAGCCCTAGGAAACTAATACAGACATGGAACATTTTGAATGCATCTTCTGGCAATTATAGGGGCACTTGTTTGGCAAAGGAAAATGCCTTGGCTTTGTTTGTATGAATTCTACTCATGCCCAAGGTTTCAGGATCTAGGCCTATGTCTCTGGTCTCTGATGGATTTCAGGTCAAGGGAAAAACTTAGAATTCTCATAAGATAAATTGACCATGGTTTTCTTTTACTTTAGAATGAATCACTTCAAAGCACTCAAATAAAGAAATAGATAAAATAGAAAAGAAAAGGAAAGAAAAGGAAAGAAAAGAAAACCCGTAAATAATTTGGTTCAGTACAACCAGGTTGAACTCTCAAGCTCACTCAAAACTGTTGTGCATCCTCCTGATCTACTTTGCTATGATTACCACACTTGTCTTTTTTACCTTGAAGCTCCAACAAAAGTCAACCACACAGAGATCCTGGACTCTTGGGTGACATATATCTTAAGTTGGAGGAAATATGTCAGGATTTTGCATAAATTATGCCAGATTTGAAGTTCCCATGAGCTAATTGTTTTATATCATGAATATAACTCAAAGGAGACTTAACCCTCATAGGTTTCAAAGTCTTATACAAAAATGTTCTTTCCACTCAAAACCTTGTAGAGGTAGAAGGAAGAGGTCATAGATGTACTAACAAATAGATAATTTTATCGGGTAACTGTTCACAGGTTCAGGTCTGTGCCGTTTAAGAATACATATCACAAAGTGCAACTTGACTTGCCCTCTTGAACAGCACAACTGAGTAGATGATACAAGGCTAACAGAGTGTGTGTTAAGTACATGAAGAGATTCACAGGACTTGAAAAAAATATCACTTGAAGTATTAGATATGTTAGCAGTGGTGTGCAGGAATCTCCTAAGCACTGGCTTAGGAGAGCTGATGATTAAACCCCCAGAAAATTTTCAAGGTGAGTGCTAAACACAGCCATTATTAAAAATCAATTACATACTTATGGGGCACCTGAGTGGCTCAGTTGTTTAAGCCTCTGACTCATGATTTCCGCTCAGGTCATGATCTCATGGTTTGTGAGTTCAAGCCCCGCATCAGGCTCCGCGCTGCCAGTACAGAGCCTGCTTGGGATTCTCTCTTTCTCCTCTCTCTCTCTGCCTCTCTCTTGTTCATGCTCTCTCTCGCTCTTCCTCAAAATGAATAAATAAACCTTTAAAAGCTGAATTGCAATTTATATCTATAATTACATATTAATTATATAAAACATTGGTGAATATTAAAAACTCATTTGTTTCTAATTATTTTACTGGATTTTGCTATTATCTATAGACTTATCTTATCCATTCATCTATGGATGGACACTTGGGTTGCTTCCATATCTTGTCTAATATAAATAATGGTTCAGTAAACATGGGGTTGCATGGGGTGCCTGGGTGGCTCAGTTGGTTAAGCGCCTGACTTCGGCTCAGGTCATGATCTCACAGTTCATGAGTTTGAGCCCCACATCGGGCTCTGTGCTGACAGCTCGGAGCCTGGAGCCTGCTTCGGATTCTGTGTCTCCCTCTCTCTCTCTCTCTCTCTACCCCTCCCCTGCTCACACTCTGACTCTCTCTCAAAAATAAACATTAAATAAATAAACAAACAAACATAGGGGTGCATATATCTTGTCAAGTTAGTGTTTTTGTTTTCTTTGGGTAATTCTCAAGTAGTGGAATTACTGGATCTTACAGCATTTTTAAAAATTTTTTTTGAGAAACCTTCATACTATTTTTCTCAGTGGTTTACATTCCCAGCAGTAGTGCATGAGTGTTCATCCTTTTCCACACCTTCACCGACACTTGTTATTTCTTATCTTTTTGAGGCTAGTCATTCTGATTGGTGTGAGGTGATAGCTCATTGTGGTTTGGATTGCATTTCCCTGATGATTGAGCATCTTTTCATGTGTCAGTTGTGTTTGTATGTTGTCTTTGGAAAAATGTCTATTCAGATCCTGTGCCCATTTTTTAATTGAGTTGTTTGGGTTTCTTTCGTGTTGATTTGTATAAATTATATAATTTGCGTATTAACCCCCTTATCAGATATTCCATTATATTTTAAACAAAATCTACACAGGTCTCTATATCTATACCCTTGTCCACCTCTCAAAGCCTCCTTTTTTTTTTTTTTTTTCCTATGCTTCCATTCCTTCATTTAACTATTGTAAAGCTTTTTGAATATTCCAAGTGTCTTTCCCACTTTGAGCATTTTAACAGACTGTTTCTTTTCTATTATTTTTTTTTGTAGGGTTTCATTTATATTGGCACAATTTCAAAGATAAGTTTATTTTATTATTTTTAAAAGTTTACTTATTTATTTTGAGACTGAAAGAGCACCAGCTGAGGAGGGGCAGAAAGAGGGGGAGGAGAGAAAATCCCAAGCAGGCTCTATGCTGATAGCAGTCATGGGGCTCAATCCCACGAACTGTGAGCTCATGACCTGAGCTGAAACCAAGGGTCAGGCGCTTAGTGGAATGAGCCACCTAGGCGCCCCTCAAAGATAATTTTATTTTTTATTTTTTATTTCTTTAAAGTGTTTTTTAACATTTATGTATTTTTGAGAGACAGAGAGAGACAGAGTGCTAGCAGGGGGGCGCAGAGAGAGAAGGAGACACAGAATCCGAAGCAGGCTCCAGGCTCTGAGCAAGCTGTAAGCAGAGAGCACCATGCAGAGCTTGAGCCCACGAACTGTATATCATGACCTGAGCCAAAGCCAGATGCTCAACTGACTAAGCCACCCAGGTGCTCCTCAAAGATAAATTTAAAATAAACACAGAATATATCAAGGGAACTTCAGTAATATTTTACTATACTATATAAAAAGTACTATTCTTTTAATACAAAAATCCTGCTTCATCTTTAAATGCAAATTGGTAAAAATTTAATGTGGCTTCTTAATCTCTAATAACCAAAATAAAGACTAATTGAGATTTCTCTTCCCCACAACCACCATGGACTGCAAGTTTTAATGATAGGACAGGAAAATTCATTTTGCTTACATTGAATATGCATTAGAGGGTTTCCAAAAAGTGGCATTTTCTATTTTTAACTTTGCTTTATATTTTACTTCTATAATTATATCTCATATTCAAAATGTTAAATATCTTCCTTATTTTGGGCAATGCAATAATTTAAATACGAAATGTTCATGGATGAATGAACTCTGCAATAGCAATACCAAGAACCGTGCCTTCTTTCAAAATGGTAATATGTAAGGCCACAGTGGTAAGTAGGCCTTCCAAACAGATAATAAATCAAGCTGTGTCAGTCAGGAGAGGACTGAATTGTATTTGAAATAAGATGGAAATCATTGGTGGATTTGAGACAGAGAAATTATATCAAGCAATTGGTGTTTTAAAGAAGTATTTGATTGGCTGGAAAATATGGTCAAGAATGGAGGCAGGATGCCTAGTTAAGAAATTATTGCAATAGCTCAAGTCCAAGATTACAGTATTGCTAGAAAGAGGAATTAAAAGGAGGGAGGGGAAAATATAATCTTAAGTTACAGTTGGAAAAATATGCTAAAAGAATTGGTATGAAGGATAAGGAAAAATGAATAATTACTTTCTGTAATTTTGACCTAAGCAACTGGTCTTCCTTGTCAAAAGAAGACTTTGGATGAACAGGCTTTAGAAGAAAAGTAGTTCCCCATTTGTCTTTTGTCCATGGTCAATTTTAGCTTTCACACGCTTATTCATGTGGAAATATCAAGTGTAAATCTAATACCTGATGTATGGGAAGAACATGCTATATATTATGTGCCACTCACTTGGAAGGTCACGTAGCTTTGAAAAGCTAAATTACGGGGTCTACTCATAAAGTGATTATTAGCCAATTTCAGTGAGCTTTGAAAGAGGTTATTATAATTTTTTTAGTGATGTCATAGAAATGGTAATTGTGAAATACCTCCAACCATTTTCTATAGTTAAAGAGGGAAGTGGCAACGGGTGTTTCGTTCATGCTGATTTCGATGCGTTAGTGTTTTGATTTTGTCGTTTTACAATCGGGCAGTTTTTAGACATTTAAGAAATAGGTACATGAAATCACTGAGATAAAAAGAAAAAAGGAAGGAATGGTTGTCAATAAAATAAAATTGCACGCTGTTCATATCAATGAACTGAAAGGAATGTGTTAGTGTCCTCACATAGCATTGATTCCTCTCCCATCTGCCATTGCCTATATTTTTAATTTTGCAGAAGTAATTCATACTTTATATTGCCTTTTGCTCATTAGAAGTAGGTAGGTACATGATATCAAATAACTGATAATATCAGATAATATCAGATAACTGATATCAAATGTGTTCTTTCTGTTGAGCCATTCTAGTATCTTCCTCCACTAGTGAGGGTAACGATGTTGAGTGAAGAGTTAATTAGAGTTTCCAAATGGACTCATTTGAATACAATGAATCACCTCAGTTTCAAATTGTTTCTGATTATACATCTTGCATTTCAAAGTCAAGAGTTGAGTTGGTTAGACACACCTGGTAAGTTGTTTATGTAAGGAATCTGTAGACACCTAAGGAAAATACCATCTTTGAAAAATACTTGTTATCCCAGTGGAATTGATACGACACTCCCACTCTTACAGTTCAGCATATCTGAAACTTTCAAAAACTTTGAACCCCCCAAAGATCTGCATGCACTTGGTCAAGGGAGTTAATGGGGTGAGAAATGAAAGAAATGCTGTGTTGTGGTTTTGTAAAGAGACATGTTCACACTGCATTTAAAACAAGGAATTTCAGATGCCCTTTACTTGAATATGAAAGAGATGCATAATTCTCCAGGATTACTGAAAACTTTTGTTCATTCTCCCAGTGCTATTTGTTTCTTATCAAGCATTATATTGGATTTTAGTGTAAGACAGTAATAGTAAAAGGTCTGTCCCATAATATCTGAACTTTTAAAAAATTAGTAAAACAATTTATAAAATCAGCTGTAAACTTTTGACCTTTATCTTTGTAAAATATTTTTGTTTTGTGCTTTTTACTTTTTTTTGTTATATGAAGATCTTGAGGTAAAGAAAATTATTGCTATGACAGTAACACAATTGTACTTAGTAGAGTTTATTTAAAACATGATCATCATGAGGCGTTTATGCACTGTTTTGGTTGTTGGTGCCTAGCAGCAATAGAGACCCCAAATTCCTATGTCATATTATCGATACCAAAATAAATATTTTGAAAAAAGTATAAGGAATATATATTCTCTGCTTCTAGATCAGCCTATTTTCTTTTACCTTTATAAAAAAAAGATTAAAATACTAATTTTGGAAACTTCAATGGGAAACATGCTTTTATAATTTTAAATATATCTTAGTGCTGGGGTGCCTGGGTGGCTCAGTCAGTTGAGCGTCTGACTTTGGCTCAGGTCAGGATCGCGTGGGTTTGAGCCCCATGTCGGGCTCTGTACTGACAGCTCAGAGCCTGGAACCTGCTTTGGATTCTGTCTCCCTCTCTCTCTCTACCCCTCCCTGGCTTGCATTCTGTTTCTCTCTCTCTCTCTGTCTCTCTCTGTCTGTCTCTCTCTGTCTCTCTGTGTCTCGCTCTCAAAAATAAACATTAAAAATTTTTAAATATATTTTAGTGCCACCTCATTCTAACATATTTGGGTCCATACAGTCAAAAAGAGTTTAAAATTAGTGTAAGAATTCAGGGATTTAGACATACAGAGGATTAAGTCCCCTTGTTATGTTCTGTGTTATTTAAATTACTTGACTGTATCACAATAATTCACCAGATAATGGCATTTTGATCTATACTTCTACGTAGCTTAATTGTTTTTGAATGACCTTGAAGAAACTGAATCTTATTTTGATTATCTGGCTTAGAATTGCCTGTTTTATTTATTTTGGGGGGAGGTGAGGGAAAGAGCTGAAAAATTGGACTCACTCATTGACATAATTCTTATGCATTGACTAATGTTAAAACTGTATGGTATATTAATGAATGAAGCTCACAGGATGAATATAAGGATTTAATTTTTCCTTTTTACTTAATTATCTGTTACATTTATAACTTTTTTTTTTCATTTTCTAATGTTTAAGTCCATATCCTCTAGTATCATTATTTTAAATTAAATGGCTTTATTTTAGGTATATTATAACCAGTCACAAGTTTATTTCTCTTTTTTTTCTTTTTTTTTTCAATATATGAAGTTTATTGTCAAATTGGTTTCCATACAACACCCAGTGCTCATCCCAAAAGGTGCCCTCCTCAATACCCATCACCCACCCTCCCCTCCCTCCCAACCCCTATCAACCCTCAGTTTGTTCTCAGTTTTTAACAGTCTCTTATGCTTTGGCTGTCTTCCACTCTAACCTCTTTTTTTTTTTCCCTCCCTTCCCCCATGGGTTTCTGTTAAGTTTCTCAGGATCCACATAAGAGTGAAACCATATAGTATCTGTCTTTCTCTGTATGGCTTATTCACTTAGCATCACACTCTCCAGTTCCATCCATGTTGCTACAAAGGGCCATATTTCATTCTTTCTCATTTCCACGTAGTACTCCATTGTGTATATAAACCACAATTTCTTTATCCATTCATCAGTTGATGGACATTTAGGCTCTTTCCATAATTTGGCTATTGTTGAGAGTGCTGCTATAAACATTGGGGTACAAGTGCCCCTATGCATCAGTACTCCTCTATCCCTTGAGTAAATTCCTAGCAGCTATTGCTGGGTCATAGGGTAGGTCTATTTTTAATTTTTTGAGGAACCTCCACACTATTTTCCAGAGTGGCTGCACCAATTTTCATTCCCACCAACAGTGCAAGAGGGTTCCCGTTTCTCCACATCCTCGCCAGCATCTATAGTCTCCTGATTTGTTCATTTTGGCCACTCTGACTGGCATGAGGTGATATATGAGTGTGGTTTTGATTTGTATTTCCCTGATGAGGAGCGACGTTGAGCATCTTTTCATGTGCCTGTTGGCCATCCAGATGTCTTCTTTAGAGAAGTGTCTATTCATGTTTTCTACCCATTTCTTCACTGGGTTATTTGTTTTTCGGGTGTGGAGTTTGGTGAGCTCTTTATAGATTTTGGATACTAGCCCTTTGTCCGATATGTCATTTGCAAATATCTTTTCCCATTCCGTTGGTTGCCTTTTACTTTTGTTGGTTGTTTCCTTTGCTGTGCAGAAACTTTTTATCTTCATAAGGTAGTTCATTTTTGCTTTTAATTCCCTTGCCTTTAGGGATGTGTCAATTAAGAAATTGCTACAGCTGAGGTCAGAGAGGTCTTTTCCTGCTTTCTCCTCTAGGGTTTTGATGGTTTCCTGTCTCACATTCAGGTCCTTTATCCATTTTGAGTTTATCTTTGTGAATGGTGTGAGAAAGTGGTCTAGTTTCAACCTTCTGCAAGTTGCTGTCCAATTCTCCCAGCACCATTTGTTAAAGAGACTGTCTTTTTTCCATTGGCTATTCTTTCCTGCTTTGTCAAAGATTAGTTGGCCATACATTTGTGAGTCTAGTTCTGGGGTTTCTATTCTATTCCATTGGTCTATGTGTCTGTTTTTGTGCCAATACCATGCTGTCTTGATGATTACAGCTCTGTAGTAGAGGCTAAAGTCTAGGATTGTGATGCCTCCTGCTTTCGTCTTCTTCTTCAAAACTACTTTGGCTATTCGGGGCCTTTTGTGTTCCATATGAATTTTAGGATTGCTTGTTCTAGTTTCGAGAAGAATGCTGGTGCAATTTTGATTGGGATTGCATTGAATGTGTAGATAGCTTTGGGCAGTATTGACATTTTGACAATATTTATTCTTCCAATCCATAAGCATGGAATGTTTTTCTATTTCTTTATATCTTCTTCAGTTTCCTTCATAAGCTTTCTATAGTTTTCAGCATACAGATCTTTTACATCTTTGGTTAGATTTATTCCTAGGTATTTTATGCTTCTTGGTGCAATTGTGAATGGGATCAGTTTCTTCATTTGTCTTTCTGTTGCTTCATTGTTAGTGTATAAGAATGCAACTGATTTCTGCACATTGATTTTGTATCCTGCAACTTTGCTGAATTCATGTATCAGTTCTAGCAGACTTTTGGTGGAGTCTATCGGATTTTCCATGTATAATATCATGTCATCTGCAAAAAGCGAAAGCTTGACTTCATCTTTGCCAATTTTGATGCCTTTGATTTCCTTTTGTTGTCTGATTGCTGATGCTAGAACTTCCAGCACTATATTAAACAACAGCGGTGACAGTGGGCATCCCTGTCGTGTTCCTGATCTCAGGGAAAAAGCTCTCAGTTTTTCCCCGTTGAGGATGATGTTAGCTGTGGGTTTTCCATAAATGGCCTTTATGATCTTTAAGTATGTTCCTTCTATCCTGACTTTCTCGAGGGTTTTTATTACGAAAGTTTGCTGGATTTTGTCAAAGGCCTTTTCTGCATTGATTGACAGGATCATATGGTTCTTATCTTTTATTAATGCAATGTATCACATTGATTTGCGAATGTTGAACCAGCCCTGCATCCCAGGAATGAATTCCACTTGATCATGGTGAATAATTCTTTTTATATGCTGTTGAATTCGATTTGCTAGTATCTTATTGAGAATTTTTGCATCCATATTCATCAAAGATATTGGCCTGTAGTTCTCTTTTTTTGCTGGGTCTCTGTCGGATTTAGGAATCAAAGTAATACTGGCTTCATAGAATGAGTCTGGAAGTTTTCCTTCCCTTTCTATTTTTTGGAATAGCTTGAGAAGGATAGGTATTATCTCTGCTTTAAACATCTGGTAGAACTCCCCTGGGAAGCCATCTGGTCCTGGACTCCTATTTCTTGGGAGATTTTTGATGGCTGATTCAGTTTCTTCACTGGTTATAGGTTGTTCAAGCTTTCTATTTCCTCCTGATTGAGTTTTGGAAGTGTGTGGGTGTTTAGGAATTTGTCCATTTCTTCCAGTTGTCCAGTTTGTTGCCATATAATTTTTCGTAGTATTCCTTGATAATTGCTTGTATCTCTGAGGGATTGGTTGTAATAATTCCATTTTCATTCATGATTTTATCTACTTGGGTCATCTCCCTTTTCTTTTTGAGAAGCCTGGCTAGAGGTTTGTCAATTTTGTTTATTTTTTCAAAAAACCAACTCTTGGTTTCGTTGATCTGCTCTACCATTTTTTTAGATTCTATATTGTTTATTTCTGCTCTGATCTTTATTATTTCTCTTCTTCTGCTGGATTTAGGCAGTCTGCTGTTCTGCTTCTATTTCCTTTAGGTGTGCTGTTAGATTTTGTATTTGGGATTTTTCTTGTTTCTTGAGATAGGCCTGGATTGCAATGTATTTTCCTCTCAGGACTGCCTTCCCTGCATCCCAACGCGTTTGGATTGTTGTATTTTCATTTTTGTTTGTTTCCATATGTTTTTTAATTTCTTCTCTAATTGCCTGGTTGACCCAGTCATTCTTTAGTATGGTGTTCTTTAACCTCCATGCTTTTGGAGGTTTTCCAGACTTTTTCCTGTGGTTGATTTCAAGCTTCATAACATTGTGGTCTGAAAGTATGCATGGTATGATTTCAATTCTTGTATACTTATGAAGGGCTGTTTTGTGACCCAGTATGTGATCTATCTTGATATATGTTCCATGTGCACTCGAGAAGAAAGTATATTCTGTTGCTTTGGGATGCAGAGTTCTAAATATATCTGTCAAGTCCATCTGATCCAATGTATCATTCAGGGCCCTTGTTTCTTTATTGACTGTGTGTCTAGATGATCTATCCATTTCTGTAAGTGGAGTGTTAAAGTCCCCTGCAATTACCACATTCTTATCAATAAGGTTGCTTATGTTTGTGATTAATTGTTTTATATATTTGGGGGCTCCCGTATTTGGCGCATAGACATTTATAATTGTTAGCGCTTCCTGATGGATAGGCCCTGTGATTATTATATAATGCTCTTCTCCATCTCTTGTTACAGCCTTTAATTGAAAGTCTAGTTTGTGTGATATAAGTATGGCTACTCCAGCTTTCTTTTGACTTCCGGTGGCATGGTAAATAGTTCTCCATCCCCTCACTCTCAATCTGAAGGTGTCTTCAGGTCTAAAATGAGTCTCTTGTAGACAGCAAATAGATGGGTCTTGCTTTTTTATCCATTCTGATACCCTATGTCTTTTGGTTGGCACATTTAGTCCATTTACATTCAGTGTTATTATAGAAAGATATGGGTTTAGAGTCATTGTGATGTCTGTAGGCTTCATGCTTGTAGTGATGTCTCTGGTACTTTGTCTCACAGGATCCCCCTTAGGATCTCTTGTAGAGCTGGTTTAGTGGTGACAAAGTCCTTCAGTTTTTGTTTGTTTGGGAAGACCTTTATCTCTCCTTCTGTTCTAAATGACAGACTTGCTGGATAAAGGATTCTCGGCTGCATATTTTTTCAGTTCATCCATTGAAGATCTCCTGCCATTCCTTTCTGGCCTGCCAAGTTTCAGTAGAGAGATCAGTCACGAGTCTTATAGGTCTCCCTTTATATGTTAGAGCACCTTTATCCCTAGCTGCTTTCAGAATTTTCTCTTTATCCTTGTATTTTGCCAGTTTCACTATGATATGTCATGCAGAAGATCGATTCAAGTTATGTCTGAAGGGAGTTCTCTGTGCCTCTTGGATTTCAATGCCTTTTTCCTTCCCCAGATCCGGGAAGTTCTCAGCTATTATTTCTTCAAGTACACCTTCAGCACCTTTCCCTCTCTCTTCCTCCTCTGGAATACCAATTATGCATAGATTATTTCTCTTTAGTGCATCACTTAGTTCTCTAATTTTCCCCTCATACTCCTGGATTTTTTTATCTCTCTTTTTCTCAGCTTCTTCTTTTTCCATAATTTTATCTTCTAGTTCACCTATTCTCTCCTCTGCCTCTTCAATCCAAGCCGTAGTTGTCTCCATTTTAATTTGCAGCTCAGTGATAGCATTTTTTACCTCCTCCTGGCTGTTCCTTAGTCCCTTGATCTCTGTAGCAAGAGATTCTCTGCTGTCCTTTATACTGTTTTCAAGACCAGCGATTAATTTTTTGACTATTATTCTAAATTCACTTTCTGTTATATTGTTTAAATCATTTTTGATCAGTTTGTTAGCTGTTGTTATTTCCTGGCCGTTTTTTCTGAGGGGAATTCTTCCCTTTTGTCATTTTGGCTAGTCCCTGGAGTGGTGTGGGAATGTGGGGCACTTCCCCTGTGCTGTCTTGAATAACTTGCGTTGGTGGGCGGGGCTGCAGTCAGACCTGATGTCTGCCCCCAGCCCACCGCTGGGGCCACAGTCAGACTGGTGTGTGCCTTCTCTTCCCCGGTCCTAGGGGTGGGATTCACTGTGGGGTGGCGTGGCACATCTGGGCTACTTACACACTGCCAGGCTCGTGGTGCTGGGGATCTGGCGTATTAGCTGGGGTGGATCGGCGGGGTGCACGGGGGCGGGAGGGGCAGGCTCAGCTTGCTTTTCCTTCGGAGATCAGCTTCGGGAGTGGGCTGTGGCTCGGGGAGGGACTCAGACCCACCGCAGGGGTGGATCCGCAGAAGCACAGCTTTGGGTGTTTGTGCGGTGCAAGCAAGTTCCCTGGCAGGATCCGGTTCCCTTTGGGATTTTGGCTGGGGGATGGGTGAGGGAGATGGCACTGGCGAGCGCCTTTGTTCCCTGCCAAGCTGAACTCTGTCATCTGGGGCTCAACAACTCTCCCTCCTGTCGTCCTCCAGCCCTCCCATTCTCCGAGCAGAGCTGTTAGCTTATAACCTTCCAGATGTCAACTCCTGCTTGCTGTGGGAACACACTCGGTCTGGCCCCTCTGCTTTTGCCAGCCAGACTCGGGGGCTCTGCTTGGCCCACGGGCCGCCCCTCTGCCCCGGCTCCCTCGCCAGTCCGTGGAGCGTGCACCGCCTCTCTGCCCTTCCTACCCTCTTCCGTGGGCCTCTCGTCTGCGCTTGGCTCCGGAGACTCCGTTCTGCTAATCCTCTGACGGTTTTCTGGGTTATTTAGGCAGGTGTAGGTGGAATGTAAGTGATCAGGAGGCGCGGTGAGCCCAGCGTCCTCCTACACCGCCATCTTCTGCAAGTTTATTTCTCAATTACGTTCTTGTTGTCCTGTTTAATTTTGTTTAATTTGCCTTCAAAAGTTGGAAAATACGAGGAAAATTGACAAAAGGCAATAGTTTTCATTTGCTAGCCAATCATAAAGAGTTATCTCAAAAGAACTTTCTAATGATTAAAGAAACCAAATAGAAAAGTAATTTATTAAAAGATCACTCATATATCTACAGGTACTAGCTCATAATTTTAGAACTGGTCCCTATACATGTGGTTTCACCCAATATTTATTTTTTAATACACAAATAAGTTTCCTTCCTGTGTCCATATCTCCCCTTATTAAATACATCAGAATTTTATATATCCATTCAGGATTTTTAAAATGAGATGACATTTGCCATGTATGAAGCTTGTTACTATATATTCATTTGTACTTTATTTTACAGGTCTTGGTGTTGTTACCGAATGAGTGAAAAGTTGTTCTTTACAATTATTCTTTAGATCTTTCTGTCAGTATGTCTCCATTGACAAAACTAACCAAATCATACTAGAGTAACTTGTCTAAATAATTAACTGTAGAGAATTGTGTAACGAAGCGTATTTGGAACAAGTTGAATACAGAAGAGTAGTCTATGGGGCGCCTGGGTGGCTCAGTTGGTTAAGCGTCAGACTTCATTCAGGTCATGATCTAGCAGTTCGTGGGTTCGAGCCCCACGTTGGGCTCTGTGCTGACAGCTCGGGGCCTGGAGCCTGCTTTGGATTCCTTGTCTCCCTCTGTCTCTGCCCCTCACCCGCTCACATCTGTCTCTCTCTATCTCAAAAATAAATTAAACATTAATAACAAAAATTAAAAAAAAAAGAAGAGTAGTCTATGGATAGGGAAACAACACCTAAAAACTTAGGTAAACCTCTGGAATTAGGGCCTTATGCAAGAAGAACATAGCCTTCTATCTCATAATTACTGTGTTCAGTAATATAAGAGAATAAACATTCCTTTGCAGTATAAAAGAGTACATGTTGGAAACTACATGCTAATGCAAGGAAGGAATTTCTCATATGTGTGTTTGTGGTTAGCATTATTGATAGGGAACACACTTATTAGGCAGAAAGAACATTTATCTTAGTGATAGCTCTCAGAAATGGAAATTGGTTATTTCAATTGATTGGTTATTTATATTTTAATCTGGTTAGACCTAAGAAGTTACATTATTAAATCTTCATATTCCATGATTAAAACTTGAAGGATACTTTCAAATTTCAAATATATGCATATTAAGGGTATGTCGTAGATGGTCATTATTTGAGTACAAGTGATTTTGAAAAATATATAATTTGAAGAGATAAATCAACCCATTGCATGAACATGGCTGTATTCAGCAAATCCAAAGGTTTATTTCTGGTGTTGCTTACCTACACACCATGTGCAATGTTTGATTCTTTGTGGGTTCCTTCTAGGTAAGAACTTTTCTATATAAGAAGGAAACCTTCCTATCTTTTAATTTTTATATTTGCTTATAAATATTCTGCCCAAGCTACATACAGATAAACTACAAAGGAGCTGAACAGGTGTTAAAGAGGAGGCTTTTCAATCTCATTTTTGGTTGAAGATAATGTAAATCAGTTATCCACATGTTCTCAAATACCACCCCAGACAGTGCTATCAAAAGTATTCATAAGATACTGGTTTTGAAACTTGGCACTTTACCCTTTGGAAGTTATAGAAGATTCAATATTGAAGTAGTCACAGAGTTTGAGATCCAGAGAGGATTTTTTGGAAGTGCTTCAGTTCATTTTAGACCCACAAACTCAGGGAGAGTGGCTTTGATGTGTCTGTTCGGAGAACTGGCATATATCTCCTGAACTTCAAGGGCACAAGAGATATGTCATGCATTCCACAGGCTGAGAGTTTAGGACTGGCAATTGTTGCATGGACAGAATGAATAGAAGTTGCTTGAGTGGGGACTTCCTGCTTGTCCAGCATTTCTTATAACAGAGGATGGGTGAGTATTTTTCAGGGAACCTTAGAGAGAGACACCCTGGGTCATTCGAGGAAGGCTAGGTGATGTCAGGGGAAGGAAGCTAGAAGTAAACCCTGGGATGCTACGCAGCTTACAAATGACATGTAGGTAGCCCACCAATTTGTCTGTGAAAGAACACGTCTGTCTATGTAGAAGAAACTTCAGGTAGGATACCCAGGTGATTTTAGGATTGAAGGGGGAGCGATAAGGAATTGACACAGCGCCACCTGAAAGAAAGGCCAACCTTCATAGAGCATTCATGCCCACAGGGTACGGATGCTCGATCACCACGATGGCGCGAAAGTACAGCTTTCCTGCCCTTCATTCATCTCTCCTCCAGGTTTCATCCTTTTTCTGTCTTTGGAGGTGGTGAGGGATATTTGGATGTAGGAAGGAAAAGGCTGCAGTTTTTTTTTTTATATATATTTGTTTTTACACATGACAGGATATATCAGTTATAAAAATTGACTGAACTAAAGACTGAACTAAAGTCTTCTGTTGACTAGATTAAGCACAGGTTTTAATTATCTAACTGTGATCAGAATATTCCTTGTTCCATGCCCTAGATTTCGTCCAGGGAGAAGGAAAGGATGAATTCCACAGAATAGCTTACTTGGGTAAAGTGGGTGTTGGGGTGGGGAGAGAAGAGAGTTGTATTCTTATTATGTCCTTTGTGTGTGTAGTTTGGTCATCCTGTTTATTCAGCCTCAGCATTCATTCATTCACTCTGTGTGTGTGTGTGTGTGTGTGTGTGTGTGTTTGTACACACATGCATGCATATTCACAGCAAAATCACTGCCTGGAAAATCATATTATATTTGAGTTTCAGTGGCATTCCAAAGTAAACTCAATTTAAGATATTACAGATTCGTATCATTTTTACTATATATTTTTTCCTCTTGGTAGTTGTATGATTTTAATTGGTTATTTTAATTAAAGAGCCCCATTATCATTATTTTATTTCCTACGGCTTCTAATTTGGTTTGAAAGTGAAAAGCAGTTCAATACTATCATTATTCTACACTTTCTTGAAATCGTTAAAACCTTACCTCTTTCTTTTGTATATGCCAAAGTTCTGGCTTGCATTTAAAACACACATGCATACATATATAGTATACATGTATATGAATGTACATATATGTGTATGTGTATGTGTCAGGAAAAGGAAGTTTGTTATCTCTGAAAATGAAGAGCCTTTAGAACCAAAACCAGATCTGGAATATAATTTCAAATCCCTCAGTTGATGGCTCATATCTATTTAACTCGTACTAGTTAAACAAGTTACATTTTTTCCCTAATAACAATGGATTAATGTATATAACCTGAGTGGGATAAATATATTTGTGTTATTCTAATGTATTTGTATCATGGAGTTTGATAATTTGAAAATATATTTTAAATCAAATACAGCATGGAATTAAATCCCTTTACATTTTCTGGTTCATGTTATGGAAATTGAATTGATTAATAAATCTCTAAGCCTACTTGTCTTACATTCACAATATGCTATTTATTTGAAAACTGTCATATGAAACCTCTTAAGTATCAACTTGTACACATAATTGGTGCTACTTTTTATTTTCATGATAGTTTTAGGATTTCACAAGTCACTATGGGCTCATTTTACATGTGACAGCCTAAGCCTCATCTTCAACAGTTACTTATTAATTATTAAGGCTGCCTTGAACCTTCCCCGCAAGATAATTCATAAATGTATAGCCTAGTGAAATTTTGTGTTGGTGTGTTAGGCTGAATAGAAAGTCAATGAGTAGGAAACAAATCATAAGAAAATCTTTCAAATTCAGTGATAATCTTTATCTAGACTTCTGTTTCGAATAAGATTGCTCCTATAGATATGCATACAAGCTGTCTAACATAGGACTTTTTCACTAAATCTGCTTTTGAACACATGAGCATTATGTCAGCAGTGAAGAGGTCCACAAATAATGTTTAATTGAATTTGAATGAAAGTTGGCCTGTGTACTACTTATACTATCACTAAAGCATTCAATATGCTGTCTAAACTACCCAGTGTTGATCAATAATTTGTGTTGGGATTGTTTACATCACAACTGACGTAAAATGATCGCACTGATAATTCACTTACAATATACATACTCAAGTTTGGAACCAGAGGTGTTCTTTACACCTTGAATAGGACACTGATTTCCCTTCAGCTCTCAACCCTTTCCAGTCAAAGATGACCTATGATTAGACTCTAGACTCCTTATCCATTCTCAAGACTCTGATTCACTGATTCACTGTGGATAAATCTCATTATCCTCTCCAAGTAGATGGCTACAAATGGAGTGTAGCCTTAAACTGAGAAGCCTGATTATACCCACACATAATCAAAGCAATATTAAGAGAATGAAATGCAGGAATATCACAGAAATTATCTTGTGTCACAATTGGATGTAAATAGAAGTCACTGAGACCTCAGTCATATCTGTGCCTCATACTATTCATTTTGCCTTTTAATAATGCAAATACATAAAAGGAAAAGAAAGCAATGAGGGGGCCAAAGTTGAAAAAATGGGTAGGAAAGGTAAACAAAATCAGAACCAGAAGGTAGTATATTATAGATTATTTTGTGTACCTTCCTTTCATTCACCAGTGTTATTTTCTCTACTGAAAAGTCTTTTATAATTTAATGAATAAATATAATAATGTAATCATGAGTAACATACTATGAAAGTGGCATTTTAAATATAGCCACTCAGTTTGTCACTTAGGATCCTATTTTATAAAATAACTCCTCTCGTGTTTTTAGACTTCCTTGGAGAAAAATATCTCTTGCATTTCCTCTCTTTACATCCAGGAACCAAACATTTAAAGTTTTTATTGCTAACAGCTATAAGTAAAGCCATGTCTGTGTCCCCTGTTCCAGTCATTCTCAGACTCCTCACACATGGATGAAAACTTCAGACCTCACTTTTGTAGAAATTCCATTCTCCAAAAATGTATACAATGAGATAGGAGTACTACTTAGTTGTTGGAAGCAATAATTCATCATTTCTTTTTTGGTGTTTGAGTTGCTTTTCTTTACTATGTAATTATTTTGCTACAAGAATATTTAATAAGTAGACATTTTACAACTAAAATTATACTTGGAATCATGAAAAACACAACATAATTACTTGAGTTTGAAATCATAGTTAGAAAGCCAGAAGGAATCATGGAAAGCACAACATAATTACTTGAGTTTGAAATCATAGTTAGAAAGCCAGAAGAAAATTGTCCTGATTCTCTAAAAAGACATACACAGGAAAATTGCAAAAAAAAAAAAAAGGGGGGGGGAAGGCAGTCACTGACTTTTGAAGTTATAGTTGGACCATAATTTTTTTTTTCAACAAGCCAGGATTTTAATGCCATCTATTAACTAACTGCCTTAACTTTGAATGAATTATCAAAAATTAAAAAAACTAATTTTGGAGTCTATTATATGAACCATTTTTCACACAATTTTCCTGATTATATAAAATGTTTGAGTTTTCAGTATTGTTTTTTACAATGGGATCCTGAGTTTAACCACAGCTATAATAAATCATCCTTTTTCAGAGTATCTGTGATTTCTTTCACTATGGGAGACAAACTGATTTTCTTAGAATCTTAAATCAAGGGATAGACATCATCATTTATACTAATCTGCTGATTATATTCCAGAAGTATCAAATAGTGAATTAAAATATTTTAGGAAACAAATTTTTAAGACAGTTGGTTTTTATTGAAGCAGTGATAAACATCCATGTTTTGATATTAATATGTGGATATTCTGTTGTTTATATTTCTTTTTTTCTTTTTTATCAAACCATTAACATTTTAGTTAACAAAAGCAACAACTGGGACATTTCTAGAGCTTACAGTATATTTGACATAAAAATAGGGAGTTCTCCAAAGTATGTATTAAAAATACAAAGTCTGTGGACTAAGGTACACAGAAAATTTGTTTTACATTCCAGTTACCCAAAACAACAACTTGTGCCATCCTCCAATGGCACACAGTGAGAGAATTCTATTCCAGGAAAAGCCAGATCTACTGACTACAGAACCAACGAGGACAGACTGAGGGTGTCCTAAGTGATAAATTTGAAACTGGCTTGCCATTTTACCAGGATAACCAGTGGTTGCAAACGAGTTCTCATTAACTGTAGACCACCTGAATAGGCAGGCTTGATCCGTGTGGACAGGTCTCTTATCTTGAGGATAACTGGTTCGAGTAATATCCCAAATTAACCAGTCATTTCCTGAAACAGCTCCAACTTTGAAGGTGTTTTTGAAGCACCAGTGGGCTGGCATTAATGGCATCTGTTCAATTCAAGAGATAAGATAGCCTGTTGAGCTGAAAGATCATAAAACCGGCTTGTCCCCTTCTCTGCAACCATCAGCTTAAAAGTTCCTTAGGATGCCAGCACACATTCATTCCAGGGGAACGAAGAACAAAATGAGTTGTCTGCATTCCTTCCAACTTCCAAATCCTGAAGTATGATCATCACTCACACTTGCAATTTCTTGGCTATCTTTGGGCTCAAACACCAAACCATTAACGAAATCTGAATGGCCCTCTAAAACCTTGTATTCATTTTTGTCTTGAAGATCTGAAGTCAATAACCTTATTTTCATATCAGCAGCTGAAGTACAAAATTTGATTATTGGAGGCAATGAATCACATCTAGTTTCTGGGCTCCAAGCTATGCCATCGATTCTGACACCATGCTGAAATGTTCATAGTGTTTTATACTGAATTCCTTCAATGTCTGTACAATGTCTGAACTGTACACATGCCAATGACCACATAATTACTGCCGCCATATGCAATTAAGGTTTCCTGAATCCCTACTCTCAAAGAGATTAAATCCTACCACATGCACATAACCTTCACTATCCACAGTGTAGGTAGCATTTCTTGTGGCGTCTTGCTTCATCTTGTATGTCAATACTTGAACAGTTGTAAAAATAAAATAACCTTTTACTGGACAAGATCACAAAATGGGGGCATTGGGGTATTTATATTTCTTTAAAATCCCCTTTCCTCATTATTCTGGGTTTCATTAGAATGAAAATAATGAAATGTACAATATATAATTATATTATGATTTTACTATTATGTGTGTGCTTGTAGTAAATGGAGGACAGTAAAAAAAAATGTTAATTCAATGAATGTTCAGTTGGAATGATGAGAAGGGAATATTTTACAAAATAAGACCATTGGCTTAGTTTTAGATTAAGCAGTCAAAATCCACAATTAAAACAGTAGAATAATGTAAAACATATTTTAAGCATTTCTGTAGATTTTCAAGCTCATGACCTCCAGGTTATTGCCACATTCCTTTTATTCTAGCAATTATATATTTGGTTCATACCAAGAAAAAAAAGTGTCATCAATGAAAGGTTATATGATTCACCTCTAGAAAATACTTTCAGATAGATAAATCAGCTTCTTAGCTTTAAAACTAGCCCTCCAGCAAAGGAGTTGCTATCAAGCAAGGGAGTTGTTTTTTTTCAAATTTAAAAACAAAAGCAGAATAATTAAATATATGTGTATATATTCACAAATATTTACAAATATACTTTGGAGCAGATACCAGATATTATCAAATCATTCACAGAGTGAATGTAGATCCACCATATATAGTTGTGTTATAAAATAAGGCATATTTTACCTTACATGGGAAAAGGCACTTTGCAGATGTGATTAATCTAAGGATGTTGAAATAGAAAGATTATCCTGGGTTATCCAGGATGACCAGATATAATCACAAAGGTCCTTATAAGAGGGAGGCAGAGTGTGAGTCCAAGGTGATGTGAGGATGGAAACAGAGGTTAGGGTAAAACAGGGACACAAGCCAAGGAAAAAGGGCAATCTTTCTAAAGGCTGAAAGTCGTTTGCCTCTAGAGAATCCAGAAGGAACGTGTTTCTGATGATACATTGATTTTAGTCCAGTGAAACTGATTTTGGAATTCTGACCTCTAGAACTGTAAGGTAATATATTGATGTTGTTTTAAAAACCCTGTTGGTGGTAATTTGTTACAGTGGCAGTAGGGAACTAATACAAACTTAGAGACTAGAATAGACTTGGATGATAGAGGAGGTTCAAAAGGATAATGATTTCCCATTTTAAATGGACTGTGGCTATCATAATTAATTGTGGAGAATATCTGTTCCAGCATTTTGCTTTAACAGTCAGTAAATCCAGATCAAACATACATCTTCCTGCACGTTAATTCGCATTTTAAATTTCTCCTTTATTATAGTTCAAGGAACAACTCAGTTCCCACTTCTTTATCAAGCTTTTTCTATTATTTGTACAGCCTGGAAGAATCCCATGCACAAAACTTTTAAAATTTGCTTTCTGTTCCATGCTACGCATACTTCAATGGCACACCTTTCTACACGTGTCCTCTGCTACTTTCCATTATACTAGCCTAATTTTAAGAACCCAGTCTTATATCCGTAAGGATGAACATCAGACACAAATTCCTCTTCTCTCTGACATAGATCTAGGGGCAAAAAACTTTTCCCTTCTTCCATTCTGCATTTACTAGCTGGTGTAATAATTAAACTGACATAAGACAGAACAATAGGAGAGAAAAAAGTTAATGATGTACATATAGAGGGGGGAGCCCACAAAGACATAAAAACTCAAAGGCAATCAGGCAGTTGGGGCTTATGTACAGTCTTGAGCTAAGGAGGAGAAAGTAAAGGTCTGGAACTTCAAAGAAGAAGAAGACTATTCAGGTGAAGATGAGAAGAGGAAATGCTTGGTAAACAGAGGTGTACCATGCCATACAGATAAGTCTTATAAATAAAACTATCTCTGTTTATAACTGTCTTCCTGGTACAGGCTCCCTATCTAAATCCTTTTAGGCAATTAAAGGAGAGGTAAAAAGTTTGTCCTGAGTCTGCTGGGTCTTCATTGCCTTCAGCTCAAAATAACCTAAAGGCCAAAGTGATGGATCTCATCATGGCACATTTTGCTCCCTCTTGTGGGTTTTAACTTCTAAGCAGAGTTGGTTCTCATCAGTACTATGATGATGAGGTCAGCGATGATAATTGTTCTTTTTCTGTTGTCTCAATGGTGACAGTTTTAATGCAAATTTATACAGGAAAAGAATACAAGAAATTAGTTGTCTTCATAACGCTCCCTCATCACATTAAAATCGGCACATGTTCATTAGTAAAGAGAATCTTCAAGCTCCCTAGAAGCACCCAGATGATACTGCTTGATTCAGGTCACATGTAAGAACATCACATTCTTTCAGAAAACTCAGAAAATGTTAGACTTTTTCACGATATTTTTAACATTCTGTTCACCACCCTTTTTATTTTGGAGACTGCCCATTTTTCCACATGCTTATTTGATGTGTGCAGTTGATAACTACCTCAGATTTTCTGTGTGGTTATTTTCTGAAAGGACATTACAAGGTAAATTTCCAAGAACACTCTCAATAGGATCCGGACTTGGGTGTCCTTGAGATCTATTGGGATGAGGCCTTTGTATTTTGAAAGAGAAATGTCTTTTGCTTCCATTGAGGTTGATAGTTTTGAAATGTCAAAGAAATTCTCAATTTGGTAATATGTAAATTGATAAAATTGCTGGGTTTTTTTTTTCCATCCTGAATCATTCACTAAATACACCAAACCCATTTTGACCCATTTCCACATTACATTTCCAAACTACAACAATTTTTTTTAAATGTTATTTAGTGGTTTTGAATTTGGTAAACATTTTCTCGAAACAATGAATTTTAAGGTATATCTTAAATGTAAAGAGTAATATTTTCCCATTATTTATGTATTTTGCCAAAGTAAGGAGTCAGTTTTTATTTCTGAATAATATACATTTTAACTGTCCGAACATCCTTGGCTTTAACTCTACAAATTAATAATGTATTAACCAGATAGAGTCAACTTCTATATCCCAAATTGATATTGGAGGTAATAGTTTATTTTTTTTTTATCCTTTCTTTTATTAGCTTATTCATGGTCATCAAATTAGCCTGATCCTCAATTTACACTGTGCTTTGTAGACATAAGCAGTGTCAAATTATTTGTCTTAATTAAATCTCTCCTATCAAAATGAACCTAATTTATTTCTGTCTGTCATCAGCATAGATAAATCAGAGGTTCATTGTCTTTTTTCACATTACCATATTTATACTATTTTTAAGTAAATAGTAAGACTGCTGGATTTAAATTTACTTCTCAAATGTTATTGTTGAGCTTTTTGTGGATTTTTAAAAATAATAACTCTTTTGAGAGTAAAGAATCCCTAGCTAGATACAATAATATGGTAGATGTGATTAATATTTCAGTTTCAAGAGAGAAGTAATTTACTAGGTTTTTTTTCACCTAGTAAAAAACTCTGTTTGATAAAATCTAGTATGAGCAATGCTATCTGGTAGAATTTTCTGCAAAGATTGAAAAATTCTTCTGCACGGTCCAGTATGCTAGTCATTGGCCACATAAGACATTGAGCATTTGAAATGTGGCTAGTGTGAATAAGGCCCCCAAATTTTAATTATATTTCATTTAATTTAAATTCAGGTTCAGATAGTCAGAAGTGCCTTGCAGTTACTATATTGAAAAATGTAAGTCTAGACTAAAGAACTGTGAGCTATGTTTTAGATCTGGACTCTTGCTTAAACTTGTTAATTTAGTTCTGTTGAAGACAGTCATGTCAACTCTCAGAGCTTCAATGTCTCTATTCAGTCAGTAATATATATATATATATATATATAATTGGCCATCTGCTAAATCCTGTGAACTGTGCTAAGTGCTGGGGATACAATGATCATTTTGTCAGAATTGGTATCTTTAGGGAAAAATGATGCTAATGATACTATAGTTAATTGTTCAATTAAAATTATGAAAGAGACTCTGGAAAGAAAGTACAAAGTCTAATGAAAGTGTATGAGACTGGAGGCCTGAGTAGGTCTGATGGATCTGGAAAAGGTTTCAGGAGGAAGCAAATTTTGAATTTAGCTTAGAATCAATGTTAAGACATTTCTATGTGAAGGCGGGTACATCTTATTTGCCATTCACTCTGCTAGTTACTAGACATTCAGAGGGATTTTACTGGCCTTAAAAAATTATGGGATAATAAACACACAAATAATTTAGGGATTGAGCTATCATCAATCCCAAACAAATGTTCCATTAAGTAATCTTTATGAGAAAAGAAAAAAAAAAGATTATTTTTATGTTCCAACATATTTGGAAAAGCTAGTTTTGACAAAGATAAATTTCTATGTGCTAAGAATTATTGGAATCTTGGGTACATTTAAGGTAAAAACTTATTGGCACTGTGTATATTGGAATCTTGGGTATTACAAAACTTGGAGAACAACCTAAGACTTTTCCCCCTAAACTTTTGCAACTATAGAATACCTTTCTTTTTCGTTTCTTCTGTTTTTTCTTTCCCTCCTCCTACTCATTCCCCACCCCTCCCTGCTTCTTCCCATAGCCTCTTTCTTTCTTCCTCCCCTTTCCCTTCTCTTCTTTTTCTCCTTCTACCTTCTCCAATGATTTTCTTAGTAATGTAGTTCCCATCATGGAGTTCTCCAAATAGAATTTCCAAAACCCCAGTGATATTTACAGTCATGAAATATGTAATTTTAAGGTGGGCAATGGAATTAAGAATGTGAATAAGCTTAGATAATAAATCTTCTGTTCAGTGACATTATATACAATCCATGATATTATATAGCTAACATAATGTCAAGATGCAAGGACTATGAGAACACATTATGATAGATTTTGTTGATGATTATCCTACTTAACTGAGAAGAGTAGAGGTAAAAGACCATTTAGGGAGTAAGATGATGAGGTGTATTTTGAATATATTTTATTTAATGCTCCTGTAACATACCCAAATGGAAATATTCAGCAAGTCAATGGAAAAGGGGGTCAATTTAAGTCTAGAAAGGAAATTAAAATGGAGGAGGAAATTTGTATTAGGTATATATTTTTAAATGTTGATATGATGTCTACATATGGAGAGAAAATATATGGAGAGAAATTCCCAGTAAACATGGAACTTGAAGAGACTCAGGCTATAATTATTTGAGGGAAAAATTAATTTCCCTCATGTGATTTGATTTTGTCTTTTCTTTCTTCTCACCATCATTTCCCCAAATTCTATCTAATATGTCCATATTTGAACAAATCTTAACATTTCATAAAGATTGTATATTCTGAATAGCCTTATACATAGATGTGGAGTCATTTCTGATGCACCTTCAATTTCTGTGGTCCTTTGAGAGACATTTAGTGCATTCTTAGTGTAAAGAATAATTGGTGTTTCTAGGGGTGGATATACTTCTAGACATAAGAAGAAATTAGTGATGAGAAAGACTCAGAATATATATAGAATGCATAGTCTAGTAGGCGAAATAGATTCCTTTACAATATATACAATATATACAACAGCTTCCTGCATATTGTTTACATTTCATTTTAGGGGCACCTGGTGGCTCAGTCGGTTAAGTGTTCGACTCTTGGTTTCAGCTCAGATCATGATCTCATGGTTCATGAGATTGAGCGCCATGTCAGGATTCATGCTGACAGCTGGGAGCCTGCTTGGGATTCTCTCTCTCCCTCTCTCTCTCTCTCTCTCTCTCTCTCCCCCCCCCCCCGCCCTTGCTGTGCTCTCTGCTCTTTCCCTCTCTCAAAATAAATAAATATTTAAAAATAAATAAACTTCATTTTAGGCTTCAAAGGTTATGATTCTGAATTCGGAGTTTTCATACTCATGCCACAACTCAGTTTCCATTTGAATTTCAAAAATCAGTTCCAAAAGGTAAAATGTGTGTGTGCAATTAGTTGAAGCATACCTGCACCATGGCCGGACTGTCTGCATTTGAATTCCTGACCATTTAGTATGTTTTGAGTTTCCTTGGGAAGGTACTTAGTTTTCTTAAATAAATTAAGCTTATTTTATAGTTTTGTTGTGAAACTTAAAATATATTTATTAATACTCTACAGATTTTGTGACATGGTAGGGGATCAATAAATGTTATTTTTATTTAAAAATTTTACAGTCATACTACTTATCATATTGTATTGTGATTTTTCATTTACATATCTGTTGAATACATCAGGTTGTAAATTCCTGAAGCAAAGGATGCGTTCATACAAGCTTTAATATTTCCAGTACAACAATTGTATCAGGTACTACCTGGGCGTTGAATAAATGTGTGTGGAATTAATGAGTGATTACACAAACATATAGCAGAATGATAATGAATGAAATTTGAGTTTGTGATTATGAAGAAAAAAAATATTGAACAGAGGATGAAAACGTGGGTTTACTTAAGGTCTAGGCCTCAATTCAAAACAAAATTAATCAAGAAGAGTATAAAAAGAAAAGGAGAATAAATTTAAGCATAAGATTAGGGACCAATATAAGGGATATCAAAAACAATAAAAAATATTTTCTCAGTATTAGAAAGTATAAAATGTAAATTATTTGTTAAGCATCTTTTATCTTTCCAAATATTTTTGGAAATGCAATCAATTAAAACAGCAATGACATACCACTATGTACCTACTAGAATGGCTAAAAATTGGAACACAGACAACACCAAATTCTGGTATGGATATGGAACAACAAAAAGTCTCATTCATTGCTGGTGGCAATGCAAAATGGCACAGTCACTTGAAAGACAGTTTGGCAATTTCTCACAAAAGTAAACAGACTTATGTTATGATCCAGCAATCATATTCCTTGATATTTGTCCCAAAGTGTTAAAAACTTATATACACACACAAAAACCTGAACACAGGTGTTTAGGGCAGCCTTATTGATAATTATCAAAATAGGGAAGCAGCCAAGATATCCATAAGTATGTGAATGGATAAATAAACTGTGGTACTTTCATATAGTGGAATATTAAGGCTGAAAATAAATGAGCTATCAAGTCATGAAAAGACATGGAAGAAATCTAGACACGTATTATTACCGAATGGAAGAGGCCACTCTGAAAAGACTTCACACTGCTGTATGTTTCTACTAAGATGACACTCTGGAAAAAGGCAAAACCATGGAGACTATAGTAACTATGATTCTGAGGCCACTGCGGGCATAGGAATCTTTCTTAATATCATATGTTCATATGTGTTATTATAAATAGGTCATGTTGTCATATGCCAGGCAAATATTTACTTTTTACTCTCTCTTACTTAAAATCAACATACTACAAATAAACATCTAAAGAATGCTTAACATACAGGAGCTTGGAAGTGAGCCACTTGCCAAGAAAAAAACAAAAAGCAAAAAAACAAAAAAAAACAGTCCCTAAATTTAGCTTTTTGGTAGGCAATGAGCACAAAACCAAATCGTTGTTGGCTGCTCCATTATGTACAATGGTAAACAATTCCATTTGCCATTATTTCTACTGTGTGGCAGCCACTTAGTCCAGGTACAGATTCTCAATTGCTTGGTAACAGTTTGTTGCAGCGTACCTATTCAGAGCTAACATAGGCGATAGAAGATAGGAGAAGAGACAGCTGTAGTCTTACCGTTGATCTTCAATAACTGCTTCACTCAGAAAAAAATGAGAAGGAAAAATGCTAGTTAAGTAAAACTGGACTTTTAAAATCTTCCCATGGATTTTTTATTTCAGTCTACTCAAATGGGTGTGAAGTCTTAGTCATTTTCCAAGTGAATTTTCCCAAACCCTGATATTTATGTGTAATGATACATTTCTTTTTTTCTCTTTAATTTGAAGAAGTTAGCCATGAGTGTCCTGTTTTTCTTTACCTGAGAGATGTATCACTGAAAAATATTTTATCTCTCTGCTATGAGCCATGAAGTTCAAGAGATCTTCGTGAGGTTTTAGTGATCACCGTTATTACTGGGAGCACTATTAATCTGAACACCTCAGAAAGCCGAAGCTTTCTGGAGCATGAAAAGAGTACACTAGAAGTCAGTGGGAGATTACTTCTAACAAATTAATTTAGCAGAACATCACTTCTATACTAGGATTGAAAGTATTTAAAGTATTTTCTTAAGTAGTAAAAAGATTTTGAGGCTATGTAAAAGACCAGTGTAAAAATAGTCAGTCTTGATCATGATAAATGGTAGGTACTGTAACCAGTACATTACTCTGGGATAATTCTGGAAGTATCTTTGCATTGAGTTCTAATTAGTGTCTCTCAGTATTTAATATCTCATTATTTGGCCATCAGTATTAATTGGATACTCTTCATCTCTCATTCAAAGCTGTTATGACTTTGAGCAGGCCAATTAATTATACATTGACTTTCAATGTCACAGATACAACCTAGTAACTTGCAAATTTATCATAAGAACTTCGTATAGCCAAAATTAAGTAGATCCCAATCTGGAGAACTTGGCATTAAGTATCTTTACTTCAAAAAAAGAAAAAAAAAAGAGTAATCTCTGTAGAAATTGTTTTTGTTGCATTGCTCTAATAAACTTATGTTTAGTTTCTGGACTGTTAACTGAATCAGACTACAATGCTAGATTTACACATTACTACAATGAAAATAAATAATAGAATAGTACTGACAGGAGCAACAGAAAAGAAAAATAATAAAACTCTAAGCATTATAGAAAGGTGTGCAAAACTAGTTATATCTAATATTATTTTTTTAAATAAAGTTTTCCTTGGAGGGTGAGTTTAAAACACTTAGAAAAAGATAGGATATTGATTCACAGAAAGAAAATTTGCGGTCAAACAAGGCAAATTAGTAGTTTCAGAATTATAATAAAGATGTTTTATATGAGGATTGATAATAGGTTGGTCTGTTCTTGAATTTCAGTCAAGATATAATGTGACAAAATGGTGTAAGGTTCAAAAGGACATTTTGGAGTCTTGAAGAACCTGTGATTTTGCTTTGAGATAAATTTGGAATTGCCAACATATTCCTAAAGGAAGGTTATTCTTTCAGCTTACTAAGGGATTTCATTAAGTCTGGTAAGTGGATTTGCTAGAGGAGAGAAGAAAATGCTTTCAAATCAAGACAGACTTGGATCACCCAGCTAGTCACCCTCCTGCATTGGACTTCCAAGCTTTCCATTGTTCTTTACCTTAGTTTCTTTATCTGCTCATGTTATAAGGCTTGTGGAGTGCTTGACTCAGGGCCCAGCACATAGTAAGTGTTCAAATAATTTAACTGAAAATATATGTATATACACACACTATTATATCATAATAGATTTAGTCACATCAGTTAGTTGGCTGTAAACAGCTTTGTTATTTTGCACATGACATAATTGTGATGGTTTTCTAGATCTCTCTCTCTCTTGCATTCTTTGAAAACCTTGCAGCGAGCCATTTATCGTGTATATATTCCAAATTAATTTTAATATTTATACTTTACATGAAAGAAAGGATAAACTCTTAGTGAAATCAAATGAATTTCCACTACAGATGAAAATATATCTATTTTATGTACAGGTACTTATAGAAGTTTCAGAATATCTCCTTCCAGAATTGGACTAGCAGGAAGCTTTAATACGTAGAATTTGCTCTACAATCTTATAATGTTACCCAGAAACTCATTCTCAGGTTATAAAATAAATAATAATTAGCATCATTTAGTAAATACTATAGTAATATCTACCAACAATCCCAGTCATATCTGCCATCACTCTTCCTTACAGCAATAGAACCTCAAATCTTAGTTCTGCATTTAGTTTCTCATAATGAGACTGTATTTCCAGTTGTTTTTTTTTGTTTTTTTGTTTGTTTGTTTGTTTGTTTTTTGTGAAGACATGTATGGCCATCTAACTAGTTTTAGAAGCTGGAAAGAAAGCAGGCGTTTTTGGTGAACAGCTTTGGGGTCTTTGTTAAAATAGACACAATGCACCCTTTGTCCTTTTCTTCTTTTCCTTCCTCCAACCTGCATCATGCAATGTTAATGTAATGGGTTGACATCTAGTTGCTACCTTGGACCATGAAGACAAGGATTACACCCTAGGGATGACAGACCACAAACTAGAAGATTATCTTCATGTGCGATGGCTTTTTAAGAGCAGAGTTGCTGCACCTTCCTTAGCTAACCTATATCTATCTACATGTTTACGTGAGAGATGAGTTTTGTTTATGGTCACTCTGGAGTGTCTGTTTCTCATAGTTAAACATAATCCTGAATGCTACAAATACATTATATATGCTGGCCATTGTGTTCTGTGTGCTTTATATGTTTGGTTATGTTCATATACGCTGTAATATATAGTATATCACAATCTTATAAAGTATTACATCTTTACACACAAGAATACTGGTTTTCTTGCTCTACAATAATTGGAAACCTTCATGGAAAAAAGCAGTTTCTTGAAGTGCTTTAAATGCAATTTAGCAAATGAAATTTAATTTACCTACTAAAGATCTTGCAAGCACTGATTATAGGAATATAAAAGAGACAATGAAAAAAAATAGCAAATAGAATACAAGCAATTTGTTAGATGGTTTTCGTTTTATGACTAAGAGATCAAGTTCAGATCAAAAGCATTCCATTTATTCTCTGACGAGTATATTTGTATGAATAGATGACACTGAATACCCACCTGCCTATCCAGATACCCATTTCTACAAGGGAGAAGAGGAGGGAAAGAAAAGGCACAGTGGAGAAAGAAGAGGGAGAAGGGGACAAGAGAAGTGGAAGAAAGAGTGGGGAGGAAGACCAAGAAGCTAGAGAAAGGAGGAAGTTGAGGTGGGGTGGGAAGAATGAAGGGAGAAAACAGAAAAGCTTCATTGTATGAAATATTGGGATGGGTCTGCTTAGGAGGAAGAAGCATCAGGCAAAACATCCAAACTCTATACAGTGGTTTTGCCTAAATGTCCCATTTTCTCTATTTTTTTTTTAAATGACATATCGGATAAAGGGTTAGTATCCAAAATCTATAAAGAACTTACCAAACTCAACATCCAAAAAACAAATAATCCAGTGAAGGAATGGGAAGAAGACATGAATAGACTTTTTTTTCCAAAGAAGACATCCAGATGGCAAACAGACACATGAAAAGATGCTCAGCATCATTCATCATCAGGGAAATATAAATCCAAACCACACAAGATACTGCTTTACGCCAGTCAGAATGGCTAAAATTAACAACTCAGGAAACAACAGATATTGGTGAGGATGTGGAGAAACAGGAACCCTATTGCACTGTTGGTGGAAATGCAAACTGGTGCACCCACTCTGGGAAACAGTGTGAAGGTTCCTCAAAAAATTATAGAATCTATTCTATATCCCAGCAATTACACTACTAGGAATTTATCCAAAGGATACAAAAAGTTTGATTTGAAGGGGCACATGCACCCCGATGTTTATAGCAGCACTAAAAAACACTAGCCAATATGGAAAGAGCCCAAATGTTCATCAACTGATGAATGCATTAAGAAAATGTGGTATGTATGTATATTCCACACCATGGAATACTACTCGGCAGTGAAAAATAATGAAATCTTGCCATTTGCAGCAACATAGATGGAACTAGAAAGACAGATGTCATATGATTTCACTCATATGTGGAATTTGAGAAACTTAACAGATGAACATAGGGGAAGGGAAGAGAAAAGAAGATACAAACACAGAGGGAGGCAAACCATAAGAGATTCTTAAATACAGAAAACAAACTGAGGGTTGATGGGGGACAGGCATGGGTTAAAATGGATGACAGGCATAGCAAAGGACACTCTTCAGGATGAGCACTGGGTGCCATATGTAAGAGATGAATCACTGGGTTCTACTTCTGAAGCCAAGACTACACTGTATGTTAATTTACTTGAGGATAAAATTAAAATAAATTAAAATAAGATAAAATAAAATAATAAAATAAAATATAAAATAAATATATAATACAAGTGAGGAATAGCTGCAGTAATATGACTAACTGCAGCGTGAAAAAATAGACCACTTGCAATGATGGAAGACAGTTGTCCAAACACAGGTTGATTTCCTGTAATTAAATTTGGATTTGTTTGAATGGCCAGGAAGCTAAAGAAATTCATCTTCATATTGATACTTGTATCAGCCCATATCAGTATGTATTTATGTCAAATATTTATATTCGAGGTTTACTTTTTTTGAAGATAACTAGAATATTTGGGGTATATTACCCTATCGTTTTGTGTTGTATTTACCCCACTCAAATTTCCATTGAATGAAGTCAAGTAGAAAAGTATTTATAAATACAAAGGGAATATAAACGGACCATAGGTATGATTCAATATTTGTTTGTTTATTGTTTATAAGAACCTACATTATCTTATAGCAAACAAAAAGTAGTAGCACATAAAAGAAAATAGATTTGAAAGAAAATGGGAACCAAATTAAAGACAAGAGCTTAAGAGGAAAGTGACTATTATGTCTTAGACAATAGCTTTACCAATTTATATGTGTAGAAATTAAATTTTTTATAAAGTCTGTATTAATGATACGAGAACATGTGCTGTGTGTGTGCGTGTGTTTGTGTGTGTGTTCCCCAACATAATATGATTTTATGTAATTACCAAATGAGAAAATTCTTTAAATGAACTGATTAAAATGGTGTAGTTACTTTATTGTTATTATCACGTACAAGTAATACATATTAAGAAACTAAAAACTTTCTCCATATGAAAAAATACAGTTCACATCTCAGCTAATACATTTTAGTCTGCTAGTTATATAATATGTATTAAAACAAATATTTTTGATTAAGTAAATTGAAAAACTATTTTATCACTGGTTGTTACATTATATTTCATATTATAAATGGATTTTACATTTAACAACAAAATTTCAAAATATTTGTAAAGTACCTACTTCATATAAAAACTCTGTTGTAAAGGAATTGCCAGATCTCTCAGTGATCCATTGCAATAGAACAGGGTAAAAGCAAAAAAGTTCTATGACAAAATAAGAGGTCTTTTAATAAAATAATTTCAGTTCTTGGAAGTTATTCCAGAAATGTAATCTCACAAGTTATACAAGACATATTTGTAAGGACACTTATTGACACACTGTCTTGAAAGACAATACAAAACTACACACACACACACACCAAAAACAAAACAAAACCCTCAGTTACCATACCCACAAAACCATAGCTGGAACAAACCTAGAAATAGCCTAGATATTATTATTAAATATAAATTATGAGATGCATATAATAAAATACTATGAATTCCTTTAAAAAGAAATAAGTAGATATAGATAGGTTAATGTCCAAAATACTACAGGATTTATTATTAAGTGAAAAAGCACTTTGCAGATAATTACTCAATTCTTTATATCAGTGACATATAATATATGAAAGGAATTATTTTTTTTGTTTTTAATTTTCTGGGTATTATATTTATTTTTCCTGTATATTTCATATTTTATATTAAAATGAGTTTTAATCATTTGTCTTATATTTATTAGTAGCTTTAAATCATTAATTTCTTTTTTTCTCTTATTACATTATTATGTTTATATTATGGTTAAAAACAAATTAGCCAAGATAGGCTTTTTTTAAATAAGATATAGGGGCGCCTGGGTGGCTCTGCTAGTTAAATGTCTGACTTCAGCTCAGGTCATGATCTCCAGGTTTGTGAGTTTGAGCCCCACGTCAGGCTCTGTGCTGACAGCTCAGAGCCTGAGCCTGAGACTGCTTCAGATTCTGTGTCTCCCTCTCTCTCTGCCCCTCCCCCACTTGTGCTCTGCCTCTCTCTGTCTATAAAAAATAAATAAAATGTAAAAAAAAAATTAAAATAGGATATAAAGAACAGACACAAAAAATGTAGGGAATTGAATGAGTAAGACTAGGTAAGAAGGGCAAGACTAGGATAATTCCAGAAGAGGGACTATTTTGAACAAAGAGGAATGCAATCGTATATAAGCAGTACTGAACACTCCATAAAGATAGAACATAAAGTGTATATCAGCTTTTGTTAAGTAACAAATCACCACATAATTTAGTGGCCGAAAACATCAATCATTTACTTACTTCCTGATGATTCAGGTTGGTGATCTCACTGGACTCGGGTGGGTAGCTGTCCTCATGTTTCTGTTGTCAGTTGCGACTCAGTTGGGGTTGGCTGGCTTTCATCTGGAACAGCAGGGGTAATTAGGTCCTATTTGTTTCATTCTCCAACATGTTAGCCGGGGCTTTTTAACTTGAAGTTTTTCACAGTGTTCTTAAGAGAAGGAAGAAAGAAGACAAGCCTGTTGACTATGATCCCATTGGATAAAGCAAGGCATAAATTAAAGCCTTAAAATAAATGAACTTGTGATCATTTTTACAGACCACAGTCTGGTCTCCTGGCTGCAAACTTTTCAGGGACCCCATACAAGCATAATACTGTCACCTCCTTTGAGTACCACCAATGTGTCATCAAATCAAGTAGACCTATCCCACACTGGAAAAGTGACAAGATGGTGAGAAACAGAGAAATCACGAGGGTATAGCTATTCCAAAATTCCTCAGATCAATATCGCTAGGCTTCCCTGACCTGGAAGCATGATTTTTTTCCTGGACTAGAGATTCCAGTTCTGTCCTTTTTCTCCCGCCCCTCTTCCTCCTCCTCCCCTTCCCTTTACCCCTCCTCTTCTTTCTCCTCATCCTCCCTCTCTTTTACTCTGTCCATAGTTGCACAGATGGTGCAAAATCAGTAGTGAGTAAAATTGGTGGCACATTAATACAAACCAAGGAAGGGCCACCAAACTGCACTAGGAAGGAATATTATTCACCACACACTCACAGGAAGAAAACTAAAAGCCAATTGTACCTTGTCCTTGAAGAAACAGTAAAAAACATAACAGTTATTAAATATTGGCCAATGAATACCCAATGTTTTAAAATACTCTGTCATATAAATTTCATATTAAAATAATTAAAAAAATAAAATACTCTGTCATGATATGGGAAGTACACATACAGACATCTACTACAAACTGACATGTGACACATTAAGGAAAAGAATACATGTGACTGAGTTGTAGGCTGAACCAGGCAACTTTCTCCCATAGGACCTAAGTTTTACTTAAAGGAATGATTGACACACTATCGTAATTCAGACTGGTTTATTTGGTAGATATTTTATCAAAATTGAATGAAGTCTGTAAATTCTTTTTTGTTAACATCCCATTAAACGAAGCAAGTCATATGAGTGGACTCAGAGTCATTATGGAAAGCAAGTGTCCCAGAGGGAGAAATGTGGATACAAGAAGAAAAAAATCTGTAGCCACTTTTGCAACCTACCAAGAGGTGATACAGATTTTGAAATTATCCCTTCCATTATTCTCTAACCTTGTGGACAACTTATTTCTTCTAAAACAGTGATTGGAATTACTTTTCCTTAAGTGTGGTCAATTTTCAAAGAACAAATAATAAAGTCTCAATTTCTTTTTTTTTTTTTTGTTAATTGTTAAAGTTTATTTTTATGCATTTCAAAAAAAACTACACTATTTAAAGAATGAGTTTAAAAACTCTAACCATTTTTAAACTTTGGCTATTACTTTTTTCATAGTATTTTCTTGGAAACTTGGCATAGTCTAAAAACACTAAGATTATATTTTCATTGGACATTTTCATCCATCCTGTATGTGAGCTGCATATATTTTAGTAATAAAAATGGCTACTCTGAGATTTGTTTGCTGATGGAAGAACAATGTATTATCACTAAATAAGCAGGCTTCATATTTATTATATGGCTCTAAGTAATGTTATTAATTTTATTGAGTAGGTCTTTTATTAACTCAGAAAATGTTTTAAAGTGGTCTAAAATTTTTTTCCCTTTTCTATTTCTATTAAACCTTTATCATTAGAAAAGGTAAATCCAAAAAAACCACATTCCATTTGACCTCTGAAATTTATAATCGTAATGTAATAATTATGTGTGGGACTTAGTGTTAGAATTGTTAATGTACAAGTGGTTTTTGCTTGTTTATTCAATTAGTGATTCAATTAAAAAAAAAGGTATAAAAAAAAGAAAAAAAAAAGTATATAGTGAGGCTGTTCATTCCAAATATATGAAATACTCAGAACAATGTCAACATTTAGAAAATTTTTATGTGTATGTTGAAAAATTCACTTCTATGAAAACCTTGTAATTCAACCCAACCCTGCTAGAATTTTAAGCTACCAAAACTTCTTTGTTTTTGAATGATTCTACTATTGACTACCAAATATGGCTTAGAAATATGACATATATAATGTAAAATCTTTAGTGGAAGTAGGATTTTGACTTTCCCATATTAAGCTTGTTAATCTTTATTCAGACGAAAATGTCGTATTTTAATAGTTTGAGTAAATGAGTTGTTCTGCCATTAAAACTGCAATTGGTGGGTGCCTGACTGGCTCAGTCAGTGGAGAATGTGACTTGATCTCAGGGTTATGAGTTCAAGGCCCACCTTGGGTGTAGAGATTACTTAAAAACAAAATATTTTTAAAAAATAGTACTTGTTTAAAAGTTAATTTCACATGTCTAAACATCAGCCTGCATCTTTCTGACAACCTAATAAGTGCAAAACTGAATGGCCAAGTTGCTTTCATATAGATCCATTATATTAAGTATCCATGTTGATTATTTAGGCTTATGTGTACAGATTTTAAATAGATTTTAATGCTACATGTTCTTGCCTACTTGAATTAACTCAAGTATTTTCAGTATGACACAAAGCATATATTTAATTATAAATGTGCAGTATGTCCATTTAGCTATATACTTAAATGATACATATAAATTATCTGAGTTGGAATTTGGGGACTAAATATAATTACCAGGCTTAGGAAAGAAAATAATGCCTATTTATTTATTTTGAGAGAGAGACTGAGACTGTGCACACATGAGCAGGGGAGAGGTAGAGAGAGAGAGAGAGAGAGCGAGAGAGAGAGAGAGAGAGAGAGAGAGAGAGAGAATCAATCCCAAACAGGCTCCGTGGTGTTAGTGCAGAGCCCGACATGGGCTCAACCTCACAAACGGGAGATTATGACCTGAGATGAAATCAAGAGTCAGACACTTAACCCACTGAGCTACTCAGGTGCCCCAGGAAAATTTTTATTAAATAATATTTGAAAAATAAAAAAATATATACAAAATACTTGTGATATATAAAGAGAGAGAGAGAGAGAGAGGAAAAAAAAAACATGAAATTACCTACAAAGAACAGAAAACTTAGATTCAGTTGGAATTATTTTTCCAGAATAGTGACATCAACAAATCAAAAAATTCTGAAGAAAAGGAACAAGCTGAAAAAACAAAACAAAACAAAACCTGAAAGCTAAATAAAATGCTAGAAAACTGCTAAAGTAATGTGAAGATATACTGTGTGATATGCATCCCTATATGCTATACTAATGTAAAGAAATGTTATTATTGTAAAACACAACTTTGCCTTAAGCCCTCATGTGATAGCTATTATTCTGTAACTTCCCATCCCTGCCAGATTCCTTGAAATAGAAACATGAAACCACTGTGGCTGTACTGCCCATTTATTCACATTGTGAGCAGTATAATCTCATTTGTTCCCCACCTTCCACTGAGGCCTTTGTCAACAAGTTCACTATGACTTTATATTGGTGTAGTCCATGGTACCATAGACTTTATTTTGTGGGGCATTTTAGATCTCTGATTCCTTTTTCCTCTGTAACTCTGATCTCCCAGTGTTCTAGTGCTTTGTCCTAATTTTCTTGTAAATTCTCTAGCCAGCCATGCCTGTTCAAATTTTCTGCCTTATTTCTTCTAAAACCTTGTGCACTTTGAGTTCAGCATTTCCTTAACTTTTCATGACAGACATAATCCCTACGAGACACTTTGTGCTCACATAGCTCCAACAATTACTTAAATTCTGGTGATTCTCAAATCTTTTATCTCTGTTCTCACAATTTTCTTGTTTTGGAAATACTAACTGGATGGGAATAGTAGACAGTTAAGCAGTGATAATTTTGAATGAGACATTAAAAAAATAGCAAGAGCAAAGAAGCATTTGTGTTTCTAGAAGAATTGCTATTAATGTAAGGCAAGAGCCTGAAGGATGGCTGATGGTCATAATGAGGTAGACTTGAAGGAAGATTATTTTGATGATAGAGGAATATCAAGAATTTTAATATTTTGATGAAAACAGTTACAGGAAGGGAAATATTGAAAATGCAATAGACTATGGATTACAGATGGCAAAATAACTACAAAGGAAAAAAAAAAAAGAATAGGACTAAGCCATAGGTGAAAAAAATGACCCTGGGCACAAAGAAGAACACCATTTCCTCAAAGACAGAAGGGACTAAAATAAGAATGATTGTTTATATAGAGCCTGTATTATCAACCAAGGAGTAGGCATGGATTGATTTCTCATCCTTAACATTAGGCATCTTCTTATAACATCACTTTTTCCTCATTTAACTATGCCACATTTTTCTTCTCAATAATGAATATAATAAATGTATACAATCCTTTTTAATTTTTTTTTAATTTTTTTAACGTTTATTTATTTTTGGGACAGAGAGAGACAGAGCATGAACGGGGGAGGGTCAGAGAGAGGGAGACACAGAATCTGAAACAGGCTCCAGGCTCTGAGCTGTCAGCACAGAGCCCGATGCGGGGCTCGAACTCACGGACTGCGAGATCATGACCTGAGCTGAAGTCGGCTGCTTAACCGAGTGAGCCACCCAGGCACCCCTACAATCCTTTTTTTAAATGATGGTTAAGAGTACATAAAAAAGGGAAAACCTACAAATAGTGAATATATTTATAAGTAATGCAAGCCACAGCTAATGGCCATTTTAGTACATAACATGCAGTTTTTAGTTTATATTTTAGGTTATATTTTCAGTAGCATTTTTATTCACCGAATATTTTTATGTGCTATAATTCTATTCACAATAACTTTCTGTGAAGATAAAGTAGCAAGGTATAGATCAGCATTAATGTGATAAGCATTACACTCATTAAATACATAACAATTTACAAAATGATTCAAAATTGTATTGATATTATATATTAAAAGTAATGGTTAACCCTAATATTGAAAGTCAGTGGTCCTGTAAAAGAAATTGAAAACTGCACACATTTATGAGTAACCATCAAACTTTGAATTCTCATTCAACTGGCTATACCATATGAACTCAAGCTGAGTTTTGTACATGTTTTTACAGTAATACTATATGAATATGGTGATCGATATTCATTTTGAAATACAGCAATGTTTTTATTTTCATCCCTATTGGAATTAGAATTGTGGAATCTAGCTGATTCTTATACATAGTAAATACTGGAAACATTGATCAAGGGAATATGGATATTTTTGTGGAAAGATGATAGAAATTTCAATATTGATGTTTATCTGGGGATGGGGATGAAAGAAGACATTTTGAATTAAAAACAATTATGATTTAAAAACACATAGTACATTAACCTGTATATTCTGTTGTCACTTGTCTACTGAGTAAGTAGAATGACTTCAGAGAAGAAAAACAAAACCCTGTGATTGAGAAAATATTGGAATGAAGGATTAAATCATTATCCAATTAATCTAACCCAGTTGTCACTTCAACAAATAGATTGATGAGGTGTTCCCTGAAGTCTTCATGAAAATGCACATAAACCTATCCTCCAAAGTCATTATTTTCCCAGGAAGCTATATAAGAACCAGAACTATTAAAGATAACATAAATTGAAACTGTCTTGTCTGAATTTCTAAAATATAGCACCAAAACGTTAGGTCAGTACTATGTAAGTTAAAAAAATAAGCACACTCTTCAATAATATTAGTGAATGAATTACATTGATTTGAACACTACAGCTTATACAATTTTTAGTTGTCCTCTGGGAGGGGCGGTGGATAACATTTAACAGCAGTGACATTGAAAAAAAAAAGTAGTGGCATAGAGTAATCTCTTGAGCTCTAATTGTGCTGACCAACATCTCCTTTGGAAGGTTTATGGTTTAGGGCACCAGGGTGGCTCAGTTGGTTAAGCCTCCAACTTCAGCTCAGGTCATGATCTCACAGTTCGTGAGTTTGAGTCCCGCATTGGGCTCTGTGCTAACAGCATGGAGCCTGGAGCAACTTCCAGTTCTGTGTCTCCCTCTCTGCCCGTCCCCTGCTCATGCTTTGTCTCTGTCTCTGTCTCTCTCTCTCAAAAATAAGTAAATATTAAAGAAGTTAAAATAGGAAGGCTTATGGTTTAAAATCACATGGTTAAATGGGTTATGGGTATTAAGGAGGGCACTGGTGATGAGCACCTGGTGTTGTATGTGATTGATGGATCACTAAATTCTATACCTAAAACTAATATTATATTGTATGTTAGCTAGTTGGATATAGCTATACTATAGTATAGCTGGATATAGTTGGATATATTTCAAGTTAAATATAAACTTTAAAAAAAAATAAAATAAAATCACCTGGTGAAGCTCACCAAGATAACCTACAGAACTGATGACCTGTCAGAAAGATGAGGATATGAAGCCTGTCTCTTACCATTGGCTAATCATATTATTTGAGTAAATGATGTAAATGAACCTGAGTTTATCATCTATAAAACTGGTAAGAGATAATTGGGTTGAGATAATCCCTACCTTGTTGACGTATCATGATAATTACCAGTACCACATAAGCACTGGACTATGGGTTGTCAATTGTTATAATAAATCTATCTGTTAATGAAGACAAGTTTATACTATAAAATATATTTCATCTATTTTTAAATTATTGTAAATGGGTTTTTAGAAACAATATTCAGTATTTTATTTTCTCTTTTTTATCTTGTTTTTTTATTATGCATCTTTTCTGACATTTATTTCCAGATGCTTCTTCATAATTACAGACAGCAGCATTTCCCTTTAGTAGAGTGCCTTTATTTGAAAAATGATATTCTTGATCTTTAGATTACTATGCCAGATCTGATTTTTTTTTCTAGCTTTCTTATCTGTTCTGCTTTTTTTCACAACTTTGGCCAACTGGAGGGACAGTTTGGTGTGACGCATTCAAAATCTAGCACCTGTTATGCGACTCCTTCCCCCATCCTTCTTTGGGCAGGTGCTGTCTCTCATCTCTTAGAATTTGTTTCATGAAATATAACATATAACATTTCTTCTATATCCCAAATGTATGTTTTAAACAAGCAATAATCTTCACATCTAGCAAACTTCTTCATTGGAAGGATACACTCTTGTATCCTGCCATTTTTACTATTTGGAATCTAAATGAGATATCAATCTTAGTTCTAGTGAGTGAAATTATAAATAATCCAAACAATAGTTTCATTATCATAATTGTCATAAAGTAATATCATAGTCTATACTTTTATCATACTTACTATGTACCAGCCACTATTCTCAGCATTTAACTTTCAGTTATGGAAAATAACAGTAACTGACCCAGACCTTTTTTTCCCAGAATTACCACATCTTAGCTTCAAAACCTTTAGTAATACCATGTTCTAGGCAATTAATACCAGTGGCACAGCACTGGAATTCAGGGTTTGGCCTACTCTCCCCTTCAAACAGGTAAGCCTGTTTGCTTTATTTCAGTGGCCATTACATCATTGAGCTTTTAATTTTTTTTGTATACGAAATATTGAGTGGATTTTTCTTCAGTTATAGAATTGAAAAAAGGAAATTCAAACCAAGATTAAAGCAGAGAATTTTATAATTTTCCATTAACATGAATTTTATCACAAGAGAGAGCAAAGATACATGAGTCTCATCTTGTGCCTTAGTTTTTCAAATCCAACAAGAAGTCATATCCTTAACTTTGTAAAATATATTGGTTTTCAATCAGTTTTCTATTGGGAAATAAGAAACACAAGTAAAACATGGGGTATAGTCCTCTTTTTTTTTTTTTTTTGTTCCTGCCTGGGAACGTGTTGTGTTACAATAGCGTACCACAAAGAAGTAGACTAAAAAACACAGTGCACACATATGTAAGAGGTTTCTCTAAGAGGAAAAGAAAAAAAAATTTTTTTTTCTAAGTGTCAAAGTGGCTTAGTCACTGTGGAAATCTTTAATATGGAGAACAGAGTTCCAAGACTATACTCCCTTATTGTTTGAGAACTTACATAAGGACTTTTACTCTCTTACTTTTTCTTGCACAAAAGATACCTTGAAATATTTATAGGTAATCTCTAGATATGCATTTTAAGTACTGTTTGTGCAGATAGTTTTCTGCAACTTTTCATTAGTATATTGAAATAAATATCCTCAGTGTATGGCTTAATACTTTTAGTAATAGGTAAGTCAGTATAGCATATTGTGGAATGTCGATAATAGATATTCAGGTAGCTTATTAATTATCTACTGAAAAAGATGTCAATATATTATTTAGTGGAAACATTATCTGTTACCATTGTTGGGGGAAAAGTGGGTTGAAGGTATAAGAATAATTTTACCAGTGGAATTGGTCATCATTCTAGGGGCTTTTCCAAATGTGGTAGAATGTGCTTCTTCTACATATTTTGATTTAAATGATGTTGGGTCCAATTCAGCAGTATGGACTGCAGTCCAAATACATGCATATAAATTTATATGCAGATACTATATTTATATGTGTATATAATGTATATTCTGTATACAGTCATATAATTTGTATATTGTCATATAACTATTTATAATTATAAATAACCCACACATGTCATATGTACTATGTGGTTGTGTATATATAATATACATATAGAATACAATTTGAGTCTTACAATGCTCGTTGGCAGCAAGCTGAAGGTTTTGATTACTTTTGTTGCTCCAGGTCACAGGGGTGCCAGATAGTTTGAAGAATGTATTAAGAATGATTTTGACAGTTAGAAACTAGTACATTGGATAGTTGACCTACATTGAGATCAACTATTTTGGAGAGGAAGCACAGGGGAGGAAGACATGTTTTTAGGATCCTTCTGTGCTAGATTAGCCCTCACTAGAGTGTTGGAGACATAGATTTCAGTAATAACTGCTACCCCCAAAAGCCTCTGAAATTCTAAGTATCTGTGGTTTCTTAACTTTAAGGATTTATCTTCTTTAATCACAGCTTTTATAAACAGAGATAGAAGTGGAAATCACACCATTTTGATACGAGTTTCACTTACCTGTGCTCACCTCTAAAGACACTGTTCTGTCCTGTCCACATCACTGTCAATATCAATAACTAATGAGATTTTACACTCAAAACTTCTGATATGAACTTTTGGTATTAAAACCAAAAAATAAACTTGAAATAAGTAGATTGTAGTATAATGTAATAGAGTACAAAAAATTATAATATGCCATCTGAAAACTCATAATCGGGTGGAGAGATTGAGAATGACCTGGGCAATTTCCATACCGTATGGTGTGTGGAAGGAAGCAGTAAAAACATGTCCTATGTGAAGATGTGATTGAGCTTCTAAACTAAATCTGGACAGAGAAAAGGAAGGTTGACCAGAGAAAGGACAATAATTGCTTTTGTGGGTTAAATAAAGTGAAAGAAGAGAAAAGATGAGAATTTTAGATAGAGGAAACAGTAGGTAAAAGAGCTTTTTTTTCTTTTTTTTTTCTCTGTAGAACAAAATCAAGGAGCAGATTTGTTACAAAGTAGGGTGTAAATAGTTTGAGAGGAGGTGTAGATGACTAGTGATGGATGATGCAAGACAAACAAGCATAGAGAGAATCATGACACATGTGAAACTCAGGCAGACGCCGTGAGGAAAGATAAAACAGGTTTTTAATTAGGTAGTGTTGTAATCAGTTCGGGATTCAGAAAAGTCATTCTTACTGTCGAGTGCAGAAATAGTTAAAAAGAAATGGAAAGTTTAGAGTTGGAGGATACTTTAGTAGGTCAGACAAGATACGGTAATGTATTAACTAGGATAGTGATAGTTAGATGGACAAGATTAAATGGATTCCATTAAGACCCTTGAGAATAGTATTTGGTGATTCCTTGACCGTGGCTGATACATGAACGGGAGATAAAGGGGAGCAAGGGATTGTAATTTAGGAAACAGAATGGATTATAATGGTGCCTCATACTAAAATATGCAATACTAAGAAGAGACATTCTAAACAGAAAGGAGGGATGATTAGTTAAAATTGTAATTGTTGAGTTTCAGATGTCAGTGGCTCATTCAGGGGGATGTATATCAGCAGGCTGTTGGATATAATGTAAGTATTGATGGGAAAATCTGTTGAGAGATTCAGACTTTTCTTTCCTAGTGGCAGGCCTTAAAATAAGAACAGGATTGAAACCTCAACTTTTCAACCTAATAATAAAACTGTTGTAAAGATTAAAGTAATAAGAGATTATGTTTATGAAAGCACTTTGTAATCTGCAACTACCATATGAAGAAGTCTTATTAGTGTTGGCTTTGCTCTTGTTTTTGTGGACTTAGGATCCATTAAATCAGTCTGTTTAATAGTTGACTCCATTCTATTCCTATTAAGTCACATTGACTGATTGTAACTAAATTAGAAAAAAATTTTTTTCTTTTCCACTCTGCCTACCATTTTCCCATTTTTTGTATCTCAGGTAACCCTGCTTAGAATTTGGGTTGTATTATTATTATTATTATTATTATTATTATTATTATTATTTTAACCATTCAGTTCCTATCTTTGGCTTGATGGAATTTTGGTTGAAAACCAGCACTTTACTTCTGCATTGTAATGTGTGAGAGATTTTGAGCTTTCACAAAGATGTGTCACCTAAATATTTTCAGAAGGCTGGATTAGCATTGTAAAGATTGTAGAGGGTCTTGCTTATTTTTTAAATGTATGTCTTTTTCCAGTATTGATTATCAGTGCTGTAGAATGAAGTCACTGTGGACGTTTAAACAAAGAAGCTGGTAAGATACACAGCCAGCCTTAGAAAATAAATTGCTCCTACCTTCTGAACAAAGTGACTGTTACCTGTTTTTGACACACAAAGCGATGCAAGGTATTTAACTTTAAAATATTCTTCATGAATAAATACCAATCTTCACATTTAATAGTTTGTAATATCTTATAATTGTTAAAACACCATGTGGTTACTAAGAATGCATAGGGCAAACATAGAAATACTGGCATTTCTTAGATGCATGCCTCTAATTGCAAAGTTGTTTCCTCAAACGCACACTTCCTTTGTAATTATTCCTTACTTGCTCATTTCTACAGGTATTGTACTGTACAATATATCATGTTAAAGGTCTAGTCATTACCTTGATGCATGAGATTCATTTTACTGGTTAGAAAGGCATGGCTGTTATAGCAGTTTTAATCAAATACATAATTTAGGCAAGTATGTAAGAACATTTTTTTCTACACATTAATGTCCTCCTATGATGCCGCTTCTGTATATTTTAGCTAATAAAACAAACAAACAAATAAGAGAAAGGAAGTCAGGCTGCTTGATTAGAAGGATAAAATAAACTGGGAAGTACAAAGACAAGTTCATATATTTTTTATGTCACTAAAATGAATACTGGAGCTTGTAGCATATAAAAGGTATAGTGATTGTAGAGTGTGTACAAAGAGCCAAAAAGGGAAGTGAGGATTTTTATTCTAGTTTAACTTCTACCCCTGTCTGTATCAGTGAGCTTCTATATGCCACCAACATGAATTTCTTCAATTAAAAATGAAGTTAGATAGTGAGACCTCAAAAAAAATTAAATTCTGATATATATATATATATATATATATATATATATATACACACACACACACACACACATACATACATATTTCAATCATATATGTGGGATAAATCTATATATTTCAATCATACATGTGTCTATATATATATACACATATATGCGTATATACATACATATTTTGCATATATATACATGGATATATATTTATATGGCTTTCTATAAAACATAAAACTACAAAATATGTATCATCTCTAAGACTTAGAAATTGCTAATATTTTCTTGAATATATTGGATATTACATGTAAATAAGTGTGATAAACAGTGATCTTATGATTATTGTTCTAGGGAAGTACAGTTTCTCTTTCTCTCCTACATCAAATTTTGGCATTCACCTTTCAGAAGGACCTCAAAACAACACTTCAAGTAGGATTTATTACTATATAAGCATTATGTAGTAACATGGTGTAGTTGAATATTATACTGTATTACACTTAATTATACAATCATTGACATTTAATGTCATTTAAAAAATAGGAGGGTTGGTGCGGTAACCTATGCGCCTAAGTATGTCTCTAATGACTGACTCGGTAAGAACAGTTGCAAGGGCCTACGTCCCCATCAGATCTTACCACTGCAACATATTTCCTAGTTTCTTTACTTATTGTGTACTAATGGTGAAAACCACGTGAACTGATTTTGGCAAACTCATGGACTGTACTAAGCCCTTGACGTAAATGATGAATTACCATGCTGCCTTTTGGTCTTCGCGTGGCTGTGTGCACGTTGCTTCTATTAAGGTGGTGCCGTTGATGGTTGAGATTTCTGTGAAATCTTTTATTGGTGATATCTTGATTCTGATCATAAATACTGTGGTTTGTACCTTGGTCACATGCATGTTGTAGGTCCTGGAGGGATTGTAGTTGCTTAGATGTTTTTTTTTTTTTTTTTTTTTTTTTTTTTCCCTGTTTTGGAAAAATCTGTGTCAAGAACATACTAGAATGACTACAAACTGAATGAATCCTTTGATTATTTGTTCAGTCCATCATTATGCATTGACTGCTCAAAAAAGTAAAGGGTTTTTCCAGAGATTATTTGGAGTATTAATTGTGGTGTGGAATCCTTGAATACAAAAGCTTACTTTATTACCTAAGTGTGGTGTGACCATGGTGATGGTATTAAACTCCTCAACACTTCATGTGCTTGCATGTAAAGGGAGTGAACTACATATCAGCTTCCTAACACTGCCGTAATAAGTTGCCATGAACTGGATGGCTTAGAAGCATTCACTTACAGTTCTAGAGACCCTAAGTCTGAAATCTATGTGTCAGCAAATTTGGTTCCTTCTAGACACTTTAAGAGAGAAGCTGTCCCATGTCTCTCTCTGTGCCCTTGGCAATGGGGCCATTGCTCTGGATACCCTCATAGACATCCCTCCTTTATTTGAAGGTTAGCACATGTTTTAAAATTTTTTTTTTAACATTTATTTATTTTTGAGACAGAGAGAGAGCATGAACAGGGGAGGGTCAGAGAAAGAGGGAGACACAGAATCTGAAACAGGCTCCAGGCTCTGAGCTGTCAGCACAGAGCCCGACACGGGGCTTGAACCCACGGACCGCAAGATCATGACCTGAGCCGAAGTCAGACGCTTAACCTACTGAGCCACCCAGGCGCCCCAAAGGTTAGCACATGTTTTAAGCTAAGTAACTCTCTCAGCCCTTTACCTCCCTGTAGAATCCCTGAAGATTGACAGTCATCCTTTATTACTTCCCATGTCTTTTCCTTTCAGTCTGAGTTGGTGGAGTTTTGGCTAGTGTAACATTCTCAAAAACTTTGCATCTTCTGTGTAGGTTGAGGAGATCCACAGCATTAGAAAGAGGATTATGCAGAAATCCCTTCTAAATAATGTTGTCTCTATTACTGGCTTTATTAAAATGGTTAATTGGATACATTAATCACCCACCTAATCACTTCAACAGGAGTTTATCTAGCCACACCCTTTCCCCTCTCTCCAGACAGAGCAGGCTTTACACAACATCCTTTGCAATCTGAATAGGCTGGGAATCTCCTCAATCAAGTTTTGGGTCCTTCTTGCTTCGCAGTTTCTTCTTCAATTTATCTCATTCCTCTCCTATTTTGCTGTAAGGAGTAAGAAGATCCCAGGCTACATCTTCATCACCTTCCCTCAAAATATTTGTGACAAATGTCTGAGTTCATTGCTTACAGCCAACAGCGAATCACCTAAGAGTAGGAAACAATTCAGCTAAGTTTTCTGATACTTTATAATAAGGATCACCTTCCCTTTGATTTACAATAACATGTTCTTTATCATATTTTGTGACTCACCAGAAGCACCTTTAATGGTCATATTTCTACCAACATCTGTTTATGACAAACTGTGTTCTCTAAGATGATAGAAACTTTCTCTCTGGTGCCTTTTATTTCCTTCCCTCATCAAAATGGTCATAAACAGCCATGCTTCTAGCAGTTATCTCTTCAAGACAGCCTTATCTTTTTCTATTATGTGCCCCCAATTCACCCTGCTTCTATTACCTAAAACCAAAGCCACTTTTGCGTTTACAGGTATTTTATGTATTTGTTGCAGCAGCAGTATCCTTCCTAGTAGCAAAATCTTAGTTCCCTAGGACCACCCTAACAAATTTTCACAAATTAGATGTCTTAAAACAACAGAAATTTATTCTCTCAAAGTTATGGAGGTCAGAAGTCAAAAATAAAGTGTTAGCAGGATTGGTTCCTTCTGAAGAATCTGTTCCATGCTTCTTCCTATCTTCTGGTGGCAAAGTCAATGCTGACATTCCTTGGCTTATAGATCCTAGACCCATTGATCTAATCTCAGCCATCATCTTTACATGTCCTTTTCTGTGTCTGTGTCTCCACATGGCCTTCTCTTCTATGTGTCTGTATGTGTCTTCTAATTGTCTATCTCTTATAAGGACACTGTTTTGTTTTGTTTTTTTTTTTAAGTTTATTTGTTTATTTTGAGAGAGAAAGAGGGAGACAAAGCACTTTTTTGCACATAAGTTGGGGAGGGGCAGAGAGAGAGAGAGAGAGGGAGAGAGAGAATCCCAAGAAGGCTTCATGCTGTCAGCACAGAGCCTGGTGCAGGGCTCGATCTCATGAGCCATGGATCATGACCTGAGCCAAAATCAAGAGTCAGATACCAACCAACTCAGTCACCCAGGTGCCCCTCTTATAAGGACACTTTCATTGGACTTAGAGTTTACCTAATTCAGGATGATCTCACCTTGAAGTCCTGACTTTGATTAGATCTTTAAAGACTCTTTCCAAATAATATAACTGTCATGTTTTCTGAGGGATAAACTTGGACATGTCTTTCAGGGGTCCAACCCACTAGACACTATTATTATTAATTGCTTGTATAATAGTTTGAGAGTCGAATGACATAGTATAGCATTTGGTATACAATATACCTCAATAAATTATATCTATAATTAATGTTTACCACCAGTTTGGTTTAGTGCCATCATATTCCTACCACAGCTGTCAAAAGAATATAATATCATGAAGCTACTATAAAATATAATTCACCTGTGTTATGAAGTAACTAAATCATACTTTTAAACATAAATGCTGAACTTAAGGAAGGAAGACATCAGTGATAGATGACTTTTTGGTGAGTGAATATTCTTTTAGAAATAAAGAGTAGGTTCTGTGGGTTTTACTGAAGGGGAAAAACGTTGTGATTGAGAAGAGGAAGCTCTAAGTCTTAGATCTTAAGTGACAGTGATTGATGTAATTAAAAGTTTCAAATTTTGGCTGTGCTGTGGAAGGGATTTCATGCACAGAAGAAAATTTCCAGTGGTGTCCAAAAGCTGAGAAAAGGTTCAAACGTTTGTCTGACGGTTTGTCTACTTAATAATTTAGTTTGCCAAATCTCTTAGTTATGATTGACTAGAAATAACAAAGATCACATATAACAATAGTTTTATGAAATAGAACTTTATTTCTTTCGTGGAGGAATTCAGATGTATAAAAATTGAGTGCAGTGTGTGGTGCTCTGGTCCACAAAGCACAAAATTCATTACTTTTATCTCGTTCCACCTTATATAGCTTCCATTCCCAAGGTGAACTCACTTGCAAGTTGGCTATCCACCACAGCCATCTCATTTGCATTCCAGTCATTGGGAAGGATTAGGTCAAAGAAGAAAGGACAAAGTGGTAGGCTAACTATCATTTAAAAATTGTTACTGGAAGCTGCACATTACCTCCACTTACTTCCGGGGGGCGGAGCTTTTTTTGTGTAACTACACCCGCAATGGAGCTAAACAAACAAACAAAAATGGACTACCTGGACAGCAAAATACCTGACAGTCTAATGGCATCAAAGAAGTGAAGAAAATATAAGAAGTCTGTGACAATAGCTGTTCAGAAACCTGAACACAAATTTGTGTGTTTTTTTTTGTTTTTTGTTTTTTGTTTTTTGTTTTTTGTTTTTTGTTTTTTGTTTTTTTTCCGTGCATTCAACTTCTCTTTTAAGGGGAAAAAATCCTAAAGTCTCAACTGGTTACTGCATTCAGTCCAGTCTCCAATATCTCTATGTGATATATGGCCCCTCTATCAGATACATAACTTTTGAGTGTGCTGTGACATCTGTAAATAATGACCACCAGTAATTTTTAAGAACTAGATTAAAATTAATCTAGTTCTTAAATCTAGTTATTAAAAAACTAGAACCAAACTGAATTTAACTCACTAGGCAAGGAGATATACGAGTATAAGAAGTTAAGAGTACTTAATGAAGGGGGCAAATTAGAAGTATCTAACTGCTGGAAAGGATGGGAAGTGTGTTAGGTTATTTCTTCTAAGTTATGCTGATGAGACTGAAAAGGTGTTGTCTGGTCAGGAAGAAGTAAGTTTAGGAGTCTGCATACAAATGCTTAAAATAGGAGCCATTGTTCTTTGGTCTGGCCAGTGAGGTTCTGGCATTGTGGGGTCAATTAAAGATCATTGTATTTTTAATAGCTTTTCTTGATTCTAATGGTGGTGATAAAACACAGCAGGCCCTTATAACATTTCGTATTCAAGTACTGCTCTAGGTAGACACATTTACTTTATACATGTAAATTAGAATTCAAGTTATATGTCCCTAACACATTCAGTATACAATTGTATTGAGATAGTAAGTAACCCATTTCAAAACTGGCTTTCAGAAAGAGGAAGAATGGGAAACACAAGGCAGTCATTACTCTGGGAAGGAATTGAAGCCTCCTTGCATGGGCAGGGTGGTTAATTCCTGTTAGACCATCTGTTAATGGCTGGATTTGCTTTCTGGCAGGAGTTACCTTTTTCATTGTCCTCTATGGCCTCTGGATCTCTCTTTCTGCAAGGTTTATTTTTATCCATTATACTCTCTGTCCACATGTGAAGTTGGCAATGAAACAGATGTCCTTTTTAGAGGTTGAGTGACTTTAAAATGACAATTATATTGATATGGGTTTGTTGGCCTAGGGATTGTTTTGAAGGGTTGCAAGCTACGCTTGTAATATTTTTATATTTATTCTTTATTTTTTTGTTTTTTGCAGTACATTTCTCAAAAAAACCTTAGAACACTTCGTACACTTGTGCTCTTTGTCACATCCATTTGCCCGTTTTTATATACCTATTAAGTCTGAAACTGAAGAGTTTGAGATGTTACCCTACATGCAGAGATAGATGATAGATAGATAGATAGGTACACAGACCCACAAATACACTAGCAGAAACACCATATACTAATCCAAGACAAAAGAAAAAAAAAAAAAACCTTTTTATTTATTTCCAGAAATCCTAGGTCTCTTGCTGTTTCCCCAATCCCCAATCCTTTGTGGGGCTATGGAGTAAAAGCCAAATGTACCATGAGTATACAGAGTGGTCTATACCACAGGGTAGACACTCCAAAATTGTGCATCTTGAAGCTTATATAGGTGCTGACACAATCCTCAACCCTTCTGGTGTTAAGAGAAGGAGCTTATCTTTTATTCTGAAATGTAAACAGACCTTCTTTTAGGGATGGAGGAGAAATTTTATAACCAAGAATGTAAACCTTGGCTCTGGAGAAATAAGAAAGGCTTTATTATACTTTGAACAGGAACAGATGTCTTTGGTGAAAGGAGAAAACAGATTCCATATATCTACCACCTTTAAAATACAAAGAGCAGATGGTACTGAGGGAAAAGAAAAGGAGACATTTTCTATCATTACGGTATGTAAATTTCTGTTGCTTAGGAGGTCTAGACCAAGCAGAAACACCAGCCAATCCAGAGAGGACTGTCTTACAATACATCTTACGATACATCTTATTAGATGAAATTTTTGTCTGAGGATGTAGATAGTGTGAGTCATACTCACAGTGCTATTATTTCTAATTTCGTGACTGATAACTGGAAATAATATTAAAGAGAGAGGAGGGATGGGAGCTTGGTGTGAAACAGCAATCCGAATAAGATGTTTTATCCAGGCTGATTTTTACTGTTTGGCTGAGAACTCCTAACACCAGGTGCTGGAAAAAGCCCTGAGGCTAAGACTCCACTCCTGCTAAGACTCCACCTTAAGAGTCAGTGCTTAGGGCAGTTTCACTGCTACTGCTGCAGCTGTTGACTTCCCCACCCAGCAATGCGCCATATCACTGAACTGCTGTTAATAGGTATATGCTACCTTCAGAGAAAGCCTTCTTTAGCATGACTGTATTCCTCTGCATCTCTCTCCAGAACTGGTTATCTATATGCTAAATTTTCCTCTTTCTTATGGGAAGCTCCTAATAGTGGCAACAGGAGTTAATACACAATATAATTTTGATGATCTCTGTAATGGTACCACAGCCTGCCTGTCTTAAACAACCGAAATTTATTTTCTCACTATTCTAGATGCTGGAAGTCCAAAGCCAAGATGGTTTCTCCTGAGGCCTCTCTCCTTGGCTTGTAGATGACTGGGTTTTTTTGTTGTTGTTTTGTTTGTTTGTTTCTTCTGTGTCTTCACGTGGTCATCTTTCTGTTCTTAGTTTCCTTTTATAAGGACACCAACCATCTTGGATTAAGGACTATACTAATGACCTCATTTTAAGTTAATTACCTCTTTAAAGACTTTATCTCCAAATGCAGTCACCTTCTCAGGTACTGGAGTAGTCTCCAGTACTTTATCATAAGAAGGTTGGAGAGATACATTTCAGCTCATAGCAATTTCTGATAATTTCTTCTTGTTATCCAACTTTACCAGTACCTGATCTCCCTTATGAGGTAAAACAGGGACTTTTAACCATATTTTGCTACTGCGTTGTAAGTCCATAATGTGAGTCCTTGCCTTCTTCTGCTGGACAACTTCCATTAAACCAATGACACATGTTCTGTTACCAACCCAGTTTGAAATTATTAAAAAATCGATATTACTCAAGATTAGTTTCATATGTGAATGGCAGCAACTCCCAGTGAAATGTGGTATAAATAAGATACGCACTTCTCACTTAAAGTTTCTGAAATAGGGAGCACAGTCTCCCAAACTGGTTCAGCTCCATGTGTTTCAAGGGACACAGGTCCTTTTTAATCTTGTTGCTTCTCTGCTAGTGGCTCTATTTCTGAGTTTGACATTATGTCTGCATTCCAACCATTGGGAAAGAATAAAGGGTGAAAGGGACTTTCCTATTCCTTTCAGAGACTATCTGTAGAACCTCCTACATGATCCTGCTACTTGTATTTTATTGGCTATATCTCCATAACAGAGCCACACCTAGCTACAAGGAGGCAAGAGAGTGTTGCTTTTCTTCTGGGTGACCAAATGCCCAACTGAAGAAGAGGAGGATGAATATCGTGTGTTGGGAAGCAATCAGCAGACTCTCATACACTGAAGTTTATATGCATGTTGGAGAAGAGAGATTACCAATGATTATTCATTTTAATGTCATGTTGGCTAGGAGAATTCAAAGAAATTAAAAGAGAGAATATAAAGTTATCTGAGATGACAAAAGCTAAAATAATAAAATTATTTCAGGTTGTGTGTAGACAGCGAAAGTGACTAGAGGAACGTTTATTTCAACCAGATTGCCTTAGTCCTCGTTGCCTTCTGATGCTGATCTCTTCAGCTCATCCCTGTACCTTTATTGTTCCTTTGTACACCGGAAACACTGAACAGGAAAATAACCTTCCCCTCCCCCCCAATAATATTGATGTGGTTCTTTGTTCCAAAGATATGTTGACAGAGATCCTTGGTGAAATATTTTAAATACTATTTTTGTTTTGTTTGTTTGTTTTTATAAAGAAAGATAGCAGAAAAAAATTCAGTTTAAAGAAACTCTACAGGGGCACCAGAGTGGCTCAATCGGTTAAGCAAATGACTCTTTTGATTTTGGCTCAGGTCATGATCTCACGGTTCGTGAGATTGAACCCCATGGTGGGATCTGTGCTGACAGCGTGCAACCTACTTGGGCCTCTCTCTCTCTCTCTCTCTCTCTCTCTCTCTTTCTCCCCCCCCCCCCCCCCCCCGCCCCACCACTGCTCAGGCTTTCTCTCTCTCAAAATAAATAACCTTAAAAAAAAATAAAGAAACTCTACAAAAGGTGGGAATTAACCACCATCAATACAAACCAATCTAACTCTCATGAAGATGAATCCAGTAGAAAGTGGAAGATAGAAATGAAGTAAGATTAACTTAGAAGATAAGGGTTGAGGTTAAAAACAGGAAATGAGTTAGGCCTCTCTGGGCACAAACCACATAACCTCACTATCTCTTCCTTCTTAGTCTCCTTCACTAGCTCATTCTCCTCTGACAGTATGTGAAATGCAGAGGTACTTCAGGGAAGACTCTCTTCTCACTTATTAACACCATTTGAAATATGATACCTCAAATAGTCTGTATCTGTAAAGATCATCTTTGTCTCACTGTCCCCTACATTTATTTTTCCAGGATTGGCATTTCCACTGATCTTTTACACCCGTGTAACAAACTGCTTACCTGCCATTCTCACTCTAATATATTAGAGACTCTTATATTTAATATGTCCAACATAAATGATTGATTCTGAGCTCCAGATAACAAAAATATCCCATCTCTGTCGTGTTAGTTCAGGCTCTCAGAAAAATAGAACCCAATAAGAGATTAAATATGCAAAGATTTCATTAGAGAGGATTAGTTTCTTGTTGCTGCCATAATAATTATCACAAACTTGGTAGCTTAAAGCAAAATGAATTTATTCTCTAAACATTTTGGAGGACATTAAGTCCAAAATCAGTGTGTTCACAGGGTCTCACTACCTGCAGACACTGTGAACAAATTCCATTCATTTTCTCCTCCAGGTTCTAATTGCCACTTACTTCCTTGGCTTCCTTAGAATATGGCCACATCACACCAGTCTCTGTCTCAGTGGCCACATTGCCTTCTCCTCTTCTCTCTTTTTCTCTTCTATCTGGCTCAGATTCCTCTTCCTTTCCCTTGTAATGACACTTGTGCTTTTGGAATTAGGCCCTATCCAGATAATCCAGGATTGTATCTTTATTGCAAAATCCTTATTATAATTACATCGACAAAGGCTTTTTTTCGAAAATAAGTTAACATTTACAATTTCCAATGGTTAACATGTGGAGATGGGAGCCACTCTATTACCCATTACAGTCTCCCCTCTGACCCCTTAAAATTCATGTCCATCTAATACCTAACATCCAACACATCCCTCAAATTCCCAGAAGTCTCAACCCACTGTAACATGAACCCTAAATTCATAATATCATGTACATATCGTGAGCTTAAAAATAAGAATATATATATCATTTAACTCCTAAATCAGATATGAATAAGACTCTGATTGGGTATGGTACATCCAGAGGCAGAAACCGTTCTCCATTTGTAGACCTGTCAAACTAGAAAACAAATGATCTGCTTCCAAAATACAGTGGTTGGACTAGCATAGGATAGACATTCCCATTCCAAAGGGTAGAAATTCTAAGTAATAAAAAGGTCACCAGTCCCAAGCAATTTTTAAATCTAGCAAGACAAGTTCTATTAGGTTTCAAGGTCTGAGAATAATCATTTGTGACTTGTAGCTCCACTCTCTGGACATGTGTCTCCACCTTTTAGGGCTGATGCTCCATCTGTTTCTGCCTCAGAGTTGATCTTCCATTTCCTCAAGGGATGACACACGTTTGCAGCTGAGTAGCTCTATATTCTTGTTGCTTGCCTGTAGAATTTTGGAAGCCCAGCAGCTTTCTGTCATATCCCCCTATCTTGTTCCTTCCGGTTCACACTGGCAGTGTTCTTTCTCAACAAATTGGTGTATGTCACAATAATCCAGACCAGTGGACAAGAGGGTCCTCCTCAGATCATTCCTGGATAATCTCATCTCTATTCCTGGCTTTTGCTAAAGTCTTTGAAATGATCCATCATTTATAAACTTTCAGCATAAGGTTGTCCAGCCACAATCTTGGATCTCTCTCCAGAAGTCCACTTTCCTGACAGTGAATTTCCTCATTTTAACATTCTTTGCAAACTGGACAGGCTGAAAACTTCTAAAGTCTAAAATGGCTGGTTAATTTTTGAACAGTTCCTTCCTCAATTTCTCTTTTTCTCTCACATTTTATTGTGAATAGCAAAATAAGTAAGTAAACCAGGATGCATCTTCAACAATCTGGAAATCTCCCCAGCTAAATATTCAAGTTTATCACTTAGAAGTTATTCTTTCCATCCGATAGGAGAACATAATTCAGTCAAGTTTCTACACACTATATATAACAAGGCTTGTCTTTCCTCTAGTTTCCAATTACGTGTTTCTCATTTCCTCCTGAGCACCTTCCTGCAGTGCATTTAACATTCGATGTCCATCAATATTCTATTTATTTAAAAAAAAAATTTTTTTTTAATGTTTATTTATTTTTGAGACAGAGAGAGACAGAGCATGAAAGGGGGAGGGTCAGAGAGAGAGGGAGACACAGAACCCGAAACAGGCTCCAGGCTCTGAGCGGTCAGCACAGAGCCTGACGCGGGGCTTGAACTCACGGATGGGACCGTGAGATCATGACCTGAGCCGAAGTCGGACGCTCAACCGACTGAGCCACCCAGGCGCCCCAATGTCCATCAATATTCTATTTATGAAAATATATTTGTTCTCTAAAGCATTACACACTTTCTCTGCTTTGCTCTATAATTCTATCTAAACCTTCAGCAGAACTGACTTTAGCATCATAGATCTACCAACTATCTTTCAAAAGCAATCCAGGTATTTCCTATCATGCTTCTCCAAAGTCTTCCAACCTTTACTCAGAATCCAAGTCCAAAACCACATCCATATTTTTATATGTTTGTTACAGGAGTATTCCGCTTCCTAGTACTAAAATTGGCATTCGTTTCCTGTTGCTGCTGTAACAAGCTACCATAACAAATTGGCAGCTGAAAACAAGAGAAATCAACTTGTTCACATCACAGTTTTGGAGGCCAGAAGTTTAAAAATAATGTGTCATCAGGGCCTCATTCTCTCTAGAAGCTTAGTAGTGTTACCAGTGGGAGTGATTGCTTCCAGTCATTTGGAGGACTCCTCCCCCAAGTGGGAAGAAGGCATTTTGACTCTACTAGATTAGTACTGGAACCATCATGACAGCCTTTCTCCATGCAAATGCACTATAATGACTCTAGGGGTCACCCTGGGGCAGAGGTCGAAGACAAGAGTACATGCTCTGCACCTTTGGCCCTTGAACTGTCAGGCCCAAGGTCTTAGAGACAACAAGGTAGGGATGTTGTACCACCAGGCTTCCAATGTGTAACTTCTTTATCGCCATCCTTGCCTCCACCCATGTCTCTTCTCATTCCTCTTCAAGAACTTGGGACTCTGTCTCTGGATCTTCCTTCCACTGCTCCTGTCTAGCTTCTACCTAACAGTAGATACCTAACAGTAGAAAATTCCAGTTTCTGTTGGCCACCAGAATTTCTGGTTTCTTTGACTTACAGCCACATCACTCCAATCTCTGACTTTTTGGTAACATCACTTTTTCCTCTTTTCTATGTCTTCTACTCTTCTAACTCATATTGTCTCTACTTTTCTGTGACAAGGGCACCTGTCATTGGATTTAGGACTCAGGTAATCGAGGATAATCTCCCTATTTCAAGATTCTTTTAAAAATCGGCAAGAACATTTTATTCCTCAAAAAATAATATTCACAGGTTCCAGGGAGTAGGACGTACAGATATCATGTTGAGAGCCATCATTTAATACCCTTTTTGCCTGTGCAAGAGAAAATAGCCTACCTGCAGGTAGTAGCAAAAGTAATTTAACCACAGGCAAAATCTCTCTCTAATGGTGGAGGGTGGTTGAGAAGTTTGTGAACAATGTAAGGAAGATTTTCCAAACCTGTCTCTCAGCCACATGTGGTCTACTGATGTCCAGGCTCATGCCAGCATCACCTCCCATCTAGATAACTGCATATCACTCTTCTACCAACTTCCCTATAATCTAAATTATGTGGTGCATTTTTAATGTTTATTTATTTTTTGAGACAAAGAGGCAGAGTGTGAGCAGGGGAGGGGCAGAGAGAGAGGGAGACACAGAATTTGAAGTAGGTTCCAGGCTCTGAGCCATCAGCACAGAGCTTGATGTGGGGCTTGAACCCATAACCCGTGAGACCATGACCTGAGTCAAAGTTGGAACCTTAACCGGCTGAGCTAACCAGGTGCCCTTGCAGTGCACTTTCTATGGTGGTTTTTAATGAATTCTAATTCCTTCCATTGTTCCACAAAGACCTGACTGAGATGAAGCCTAGATACCTCTCTGATCTCACAATTGAAGCTGTAAAGTGATGAATAAGTAATGTTTCTTTATTTAACAATACTTAGTGTTCATCATGTACCAAATATGGCCAATCGCTTTGAAAATATTAGTAATACTAATTTCATCTTAAAAAATTATCTTCATTTTATGGATGAATAAATTGAGACACAGAGAGTTTTATTTTCTTGTCTGTTACAAAGCCAGTAATGGTGCAAAAGCTGTTGAAAGATAGATTCAGGGATCGAATGGATGGAGATCAACTGCCAGCTTTATCATTACTGAAAAAGATTAGAGAATGGAGTGGAAGTGTGATATGCGGTTTCCTAATATTCATCTTAGAGTAAAATTAATCTACACAACTTCAGGCTTCTCAGCTGACCGGAAGGCACCCTCTGTTCAGACAGGCTGTCCAGTTTCCTCCCCCCAAGCCCTATTCAGTGTCTACCTTACTTTTCTGGACCAGACTAAATTAAAAGGTAGGACAAGAGACCTAGAGTGGTATCCAAATAAATGTTCCTTCACATGGAAACATGAGGAATGAAGAACTCATTTTATCACCCAACAATCCCCCAACTTGTTCAGTACCTCTTTGTGCCTTTAATTGTTGCCTCTTGCTGAATTCTCAGGTTCTACCATTAAATTCCCTTAAGTTTTGGTCCATAGTATTATTTTTACTAAGGAGAGAGAAAAAGAGAGAGAGAGAAAGAGCAAGCACACTTGCTGGTTTATAAAAAGTGGTTCTGTTTTTTAAATTTAAAACGATATGTATAATATGGACATACCTACTTTCTTAATTTTCCTGCTATTGTTAGTTTTACTTGATTGGATTATATTGGCCATGATATTTATGGAGTGACTATTTGAGTTTTTATATGATTTTTTAATTTTAGCTCTGAACTGCACAAGAAAACCTCAGAAACACTCTTTTTTTTCTTTGTTAAAAATATTTTACCAGTAATAAACATTTTTATTGGTTATGTAGGAGGGATATTGACTCCATTTATAGTGTATTTTATGTTATATATTTACTACTTATGCATGTAGTTATAAAATATTCAATCCATGGGCATAATAATGAATCAATACAAAAGAAGAGTTCTCCTATTTAGGCGTAGGGTAAGAGGAGTAAACTCAGGGAAGTTTCTTGCCCATAAGGCTCAACATAATTTAAATAAAACAGGGGAGCTCAAATTTCAATGAGTTTTCAGAGCTATATGTACACTCAAATGGCTGGTATTCAATATATATTTGTTAAGCTGAATGCTTAATGAATGTTAATAAATTACTTGGAGTTTATTCAAGTGTTTCTATTTCAATTTGCCTTTGGGTTTTGAGAAATCAGTTCCTACAATTTGGAATCATTTTCCTAGATTCTCCCTATTTATCCTTCAGGGTTCATTTTGAATGTCACGTTTATATGAAAACATCCTTCACAATACCAGGCCCTCTTTCACAACACCACACATCACTCGATGGTAGAGAAAGACACAATACTCTGTTCCTAGCACTACCATAGACTGAGATCACTCTGTTAATAGAGTTGTGATTGTCTATAATTAACTCTAGCATAGAATTTAGCATCATCCCGGCCAAACAAAGTCTGATCCAACTCTGCCTCTTTAGTGACTAAACAATTTTCCACACTAACATTTGAATCATGTTTTTAAGGTTAAGATATTAAGGTTGCTGTTTTTTAAGTACCCACAGTTTGGGGAGCATAATGTATATTTAAGATTGTAGATTAAAAAGTACTATGCTGCAGTGGTTTATATATAGCCTCATGTGATGCTTTTCATGCAAGTAAGGTTTGCCCTTGTGTTCTTGGCCATGATTCTGTCTTTCCCACCGTTAATATTGCAACTGTCAAACCAGCTGCTGTCCTCGACCAAAAAGATATTATTTTTCAAACTTTAATAATCCACTTTAATAAGTGGATTTTGGGAAAACATGTTTACAGGTATATGCAGAAAAAGGCTAAATGATGTGTATCTCCAAGGATGCTAGAATACTTATGAATCTGTAGCAACACCTATATCTGTGTTTTTATATATGGTCTTTAATATTTATTTTTTATCTCAAAACCAATTTTACAACATTATTTATCATGTTATTATGTAGGTTTTTAAAAAAAATAAGCATTTTTTAGGAAAAGGAATAGAATTTAAATTGATGTTCTTACCTACATTTCATTTGCATGCCAAAGAGTGCATTCCTATTCTTGTCTGTACTGATATTTCAAGCAAAACTCACTTTTCCTTGAATAAGAATGTTATTTGTCCTTTTACTTAAGATGAATCATGAAGACTACTTATTTGTCAAATGGAAATTAGAACCTCAGTATGACCATACATGAATTTCAAATTTCTAAGGATTCTCTGTGTGTATGTAATGTACACATATATGAAACTTGACAATACATAACATATTTTGTAATATATAATCTATTTCAGGTTGTTCTTATCTATGGGGTCTTTTCCTTACACAAAAAGGAAAACGAAGTAAGAAAAAAGTGGCATTGCTAAGGTCATATTAATCTATAATAAATTAGCTTTAATGTGCCAAATAGTAAGTCCACCCCAAAAGCTCATCACTTTTCATTTTATGTATTCAGGTAAATGAGTCTGGGAGACAGATAGCCACCTAGGAGGACATCACTCTTGAAAGCCCAAATGTAGCATAAAGGAAATGGACATTAGCTGGAGCTTAACAGTAATCTCAGAGGATCTTTATAGGTATCAGCTAAGTCATAAATTGACAAAGAACCTTGTTTGCCCTCCGCTGTCAAGAATCATAAGAAAAGATGTTTAAAATGCCTTGAAAAACTTTAATGGATGGCCATTTGTTTAAACTCCAGCTGTGGTACTTTGCTTGCATTCTTTCCTTTTCTTGGAAGCATTACAAAAAATAAATATAAGCCCTCCAGCTATAGATTTTCATAGCTGCTCAGTGCTTCTATAATCCCAAATATTGATCAAATTGCATTTAAGAGTTATCAGAAGAGTTATATTTAAGTTAACATTTAGATCCTTTCCCAAAAGCATTTTATATTTAGGTGGTTATATTCTATGTAGAATTAAAACTACTGTAATTTTAAGATAATTAAAAATTAACTATTTTTATGTAACGTGACTACTGTAGATAATATGTTATAATTTTTGTGTTGTTATTGACATGCTTCAAATGGAGATATATTTAAAAAGAACTGATATCAAAAAATAATGAATGCAAACATTAAAATACCCTTTTTTCCTTGTCTTGGAATTTGTAATCTTCATTAATGTACTTATCAGATCTTAACATGAAATATTTTTTTAACCCCTATAATCTCAAGAAATTATGATTATATTTTAGACACTAAGTATTTTTTTATTCTCAAATGAATTGTCATATTATCTCTAAATGTTTAAACACATCTTAAAATAACATGATTTTATTTTTTTGTTAAAATTATAAATTAGTATAAATTAATAGAAATGAATTTTCTGATCTCTTTACCTATATTTGTTTTACACATGAAAATATACTTTCCCATTATATATATTTTGATACTAGAGGGTATAAAGTAAAACTTACATGGATGGAAATACTTATATTTGAAGTCAAATTCAAACTTCCTGCGTGTTCTGGAAATCTGATCTCACAGTGATGTCAACTTCCTAAATCCCTGTAGAAGTGACTCTTTATAGATACATGTAGCTCTTCGTAGATTCCAACTGTTGTTAATCAAAGTTAAATTTACTGGAATTACTGCCATAAAGAAGAATGTCAGTCTGAACAGCCTGTTTCTTCAAATGGAGGAATTAGGTAGAATATTTATGGGATTGGTTTTAGAGGCTGAACTGGGGGATTTTAATACTGATTATGCAACACTGATCATTTGCTGCATTAAACAGAGGTTATCACACAATGGCTTTGGATTTGGATTTGGATGAGGTTAGGTTTTTGACCTGAATGTTTTGAAACAAGTTTTTAGTCTCATAAGCTGTTTAATTGGTTCATGTTTTATACTCGAGAAGCTGGTGGTTCTTGGACCAAAGCAGTTAAGGTTTTTGTTTTGTTTTGGTCTTGGGATTATTTAACACAAGGACAAAAAAAATTCTGCTTTTGTCACTTAGCAGCCTCTCTCCCCAACTTGTAGCATTTTTTAACCTGAGCTTAAAGTATGACACTGTAATGAAACAACCAGTTTAGATCTCTACCACTGTATAATGTGTAATGTCTAGAGTGGTCATGTGGTAAGTTTTTGAAGGTAATTGTTCCACTATCTGTGTCAGGGTTTTCTATTCTCTTTGTTGGAAGATCATTTTTTTGGATCACTTAATTAGCTAGCCGTTGCAGAGACACATTGACTTCTCTTTCAGTCTCTCATTTGAGCATTACAACGTTGCACATACCAAGAGAAGGATTATAATCAGAAGTTGTAGTTCACTTCTAAGGAAGAAGCTGCGAGAGCTCAATTTAAAGTACAAGTACATATCCTTTCCACCAGTCCAAAGGACACATAAAAGTCCATTTGGGAATATTAGCCAAATTACATAGTTTCATGATTTTTTTTTCTTTTGTAATTGTTTAGTAACATTGAGAGTAACACATGACTCTGTATGAATGTAAATACAATTATATTAGTCTGAGGTAGCATAAACTTTACCTCAGATAGGCACTATTAGTTCTGTAATTGCCTTATTGAAACACTGCCTATCTAACTTCATGAATCTCTTTGATAGTCTTAAGGTCTTAGTGAAAAGATCTAGTTCTGCTATTCTCAGAACTATAGCATGAAGTACTCTGCTTACTTCCATGACTCATAAAACATGAAAAAAGAGCTTTGGGGATAGAAATTGACATTGCAAAATTTCCCTTATGGTTCAAGTTTGTGAACTCAAATGGAGTTGTTTTGCTCTTTAAAAAAAAAAAAAATGTTTATTTTGGAGAGAGAGAGAGACAGTGTGAGCAGGGAAGGTGCAGAGAGAGAGGGAGACAGGATCCAAAGCAGGCTCCAGGCTCTGAGCTGTCAGCACACATCCCGAATTGGGGCTCAAACTCACCAACCATGAGATCATGACCTGAGCCAAAGTCAGACGCTTAACCAGCTGAGCCACCCAGACTCCCCTATTTTGCTCTTTTTAGGTTAGATTACCTAGAGAACACCCTTCCTCCTTCTCTCCACTCTCTCATTTTCAATTATGAGAAGGAGGTCCCAAAATAAATTCCAAGTTATGTCCTGAGATAGGCATCACTCCACTGAGATGACACACCCCTGTCCAATTTGTAGCTGCAGCTAATAGACTCCCCTGACACAAACCCAGTGCGGGTCCTTAGAGCCATCAGTGATCTGTTTACAGTCAAAGCCACTCCAGCAAAACCAAAGATAGTTTAGGATTGCAAGACAACTGGCGGGGCGCCTGGGTGGCCAAGACGGTTGAACATCCCATTCTTGATTTTGGCTCAGGTCATGATCCCAGGGTCATGAGATCGGGATCAAGCCCCATGTCAGGCTCTTGGCTGATCATGGAGCCTGCTCAAGATTCTCCCTCTGCCCCTGTCCCCTGCTTGTGCTGCGCTCTCTCTCTCTCTCTCTCTTTCTCTCTCTCTCTCTCAAAAAAAAAAAAGACAACTGGAATGAATTTTAGGAAAGCAAAATCAAGAAGATTCAGAAGCAACAAGCCATAACAGAATAAGAGAACACATTCTTTTATAGACAATACATTTTATTTATTATTTTTTTATTTTGAGAGAAAGTACTATCAGGGAAGGAGAAGAGAGAGAGGAGAGAGAGAATCCCAAGAAGCTCCCTGCTGACAGCACAGAGCCCAAAGTGGGGCTCCATCTCAGGAAACTGAAATCGTGACTTGAGCAAAAATCAGGAGTCAGATGCTTAACTGACTGTGCCACTCAGGTGCCCATACTGAGAATACATTTAAAACACAATAATTTTTAGGAATGCAACTTTTTTAAAGCACTTTTTATTTAAATAACTTAGGAGTATGTTAAAGTTCAAGGAGTTAATGAATATTTTTTGTGTTAAAGGGAACTATTAGCTAGGCACAGGAAAATTTGGCCAGTTTACAGAAAGGAAGCCCAAATTCTAATTGTAATTTCTATAAAAGATCCACTCATAATTTGTACTCAAGCCTTAATGATGACATTAAATTATGAATGATTCTTTTCATATTGTGTCAACTTTGTCAACACAATATAATTCATTGTCTCTCTTAAATTAATAATTGTGTATATTATAAACTTAAGCCAATAGAAGTCACATTTCCAAATATTTTACAATTACCACATGCCCTCAAATTTGTCTTTTATGATATTTTTGTCTGTTAATATTTTTAATGAACCTCAAAATTCAAATATGCCTATGTATTTAAACATACAAAAATATATAGGTATGCAAATAGGTGGTATAATTAAAACTTTTAATTTTATACTTAAAATATATCCAATTCCCTCACAATATTGAACAATACAATGTGTGTACTATATTGATGATTTTTCATCTTAATGAATAATAAGAGACAAAATATTTTATATACACATTACAATTTGTGAAAATATACATATTATGATTTTTAAACGTAGTAATGAACTTTTTTCCTGGATACAAAAGAAACCCAGAGAGCAGGAAAGCAAGAATTGTTCAAATAACTCTTTCAAATGAACACATTTCATATCACTGTATTTTTTTAAGGTATATAAAAAAAATTACACTAGACAATTAAACAGGCAAGGAAGGCTGTATTTAAGACTGGCAATAGAGGTCCAGACTATTGCAATAGAGAAAGATTGCACTCATCTTGCTGAAATAAGGCAGGAGAGTTTTTAAGAACTGGGATGAGTTGGTAAAGTAATGGAAGAAGTTAGTTTAGAGGTTGATCAGTGTGGTTAGGTCATCTGTTTACTGATTGTTGCTTATGGATCTTAGCCTCTTTTCCTCTCACAGAAATTGGCAGATAGGGGCTCTGTCTCCCTTGATTACATTTCAAAGGGGTAATTCCCAGGCCCTTAAAGGAGACATTCCTTGGTTGTTAAATCTGCAGGAGGCTGGGAAAAGATTTACCCCACTAGGAGGAAGAGATATAATATTCAACTGAAAGTTCTCTGAAGTAGAGAAGGGAGGTCAGAGAACCAGAATCAGAAATAAACCCATCTAAAATGTAGTCAACCTAAGGGGAACATTAAAGCTATGTTACAAAATAAAGAAAATGATGTAATATGTGTTTGTGTATGTGTGTATATAATATATGATATATGTTACATGGTAATATATAACTATAACATATTTATATAAATATATATAATATTTATATACTATATACTATATATTATATAGTTATACATGATATATTTTTGTATATTTGTGAATATTTATATTTAAAGATATCTGTGTCTTCATGGTCTATTAATCTTTAGCTATCCTGTATATACAAATAAGAAAGATGGGCCTGGGTGGCTCAGTTGTTTAAGCGTCCCACTTCAGCTCAGGTCATGATCTCCGGTTCATGAGTTCAAACCATGCATCAGGCTCTGTGCTGACTATTCAGAGCCTGGAGCCTGCTTTGGATTCTATGTATCCCTCTCTCTCTGCCCCTCCCCTGCTCGCGCTCTCTCTCTCTCTCTCAAAAATAAAAATAAACATTAAAAATTTAAAAAAAAATAGGAAAGTTGAGCAATTTAAAATTATATACTGTAGCTAATATATTTTTTATCTTACTTGGAAATTATCTAGATATCCAAAGAATTATAATCTTATGTTAGTTTAAGGTCTTAAATTTGACTTAAGACCCTTGAAATAACAATTTAATCCAACATATTAAGTCTTTGTGATTTGTAACATTATAAGAATTCACAAGATTTCATTCACCCTCTTAAAAAAGATATTGCTTAATAAACGGCATACATTATTACAACTGTATTTAGCTTAACATTTTTTTTGAAATAAATTTTATTTATTGCTATATTTATCCAATTTGTAGAAACAATGATAGCCTATGGAACCCATGGAACTCATGTAAAGAATTTTAAATATTCAAATCATTTGAAATAAAATCATAGTCTTATTACCTAATTATATTGTACTAACATAATTTTAGCATGATTCTACCATAACACAAAGGAAATAGAGTTGTTTTTAAGCTAAAATTCAGTCACTCTGATTTGCTCAAAAAGTATATTAATCAGGGTTTTTGTATGAACTATCTTTGATGTAAATAAACCTCTGTACTCATACATCAAAACTTTTGAAGACATGAATTCATGCTAAGAGCTATAAAGAACCAAGGCATTACCAAGCTCGCAGTTAAATTCTTCCTTCTGAGCTATGATTTTGGTAATGGATAAAACTACCAAAGATAATTTCTTTGGAAACTGTAATATTTATCTAAGCTGCATATTCCTACTGTGTGCATATAGTAATAAACAAAGTTTCCAAAGAAAGGACAAGAGAGAGATGCCTGGTTGATTCTGTAGGTTGAAAAGTGTCTGATTTTGGCTCGGGTCATGATCTCATGGTTCCTGAGTTTGACAGCTTCACATTCTGTGTCTCCCTCTCCCTCTCTGCCCATCCCTAGCTTGTGCTTTCTCTCTCTCCCTCCCCAAAATAAATAAACATTACAAAAATTTAAAAGCAAAGACAAGAGAAAAAAAAAAAGTGAAAGAATTTAGAGAGAACTGTCTTCAGACACATTTAATATGAAATAAAAATCTTATTTTCTCTATGCTTAAAGTTTGGGAGAAAGCATTCAGATGAGAGGGCATGAGGGTGAGTGTGTGTAATTCAAATAAGAAGGTTTTTTTTTTTTTTTTTTGCTTATAGTCTCTTATAACCATTAAAAAAAAAATTAACGTTTATTTATTTTTGAGAGACAGAGAGATACAGAGTGCGAGCCGGGGAGGGGCAGAAAGAGAGGGAGACACAGAATCCAAACAGGCTCCAGGCTCTGAGCTGTCAGCACAGAGCCCGACACAGGGCTCGAACCCACAAACCGTTAGATCATGACCTGAGCTGAAGTCCGATGCTTAACCGACTGAGCCACCCAGGCGCCCCTCTTAATTTGAAACGTTTCCCCAAATAATCAATGACATTTTGCATTTTTTGGTTAACTTCGGCCAGTTAGGGAAATATACACGTGAATTAAGAGATGATTTTGGCCTGGAATATTTAGTTATTAAAGAAAATCCAAGAGAAGGAACTGCAATGCTCAGTAAGAAAAGAGCCCTCATAAATTGAAATTATATCACCAATATTTTTCCTACTCTCTAAACGTGTCCTATACTTTAACCAAAGGAAACAATTTAATGATGTCAAACACACAGATAGATGCTCTCTTGCCATACCTTTGCTTATGTTCTCTCAAAATGACATCCCCAAGCATGACCTTCTATATCTCTACTATACAACAGCTGCCTTAACATTCTGAAAATTCATTATGATTGACACGTTTTCCTAAATCATTTTGGATGATTGTAAGTTTATATCCTATTCTGTGTAACTCATTGGATTGGTATTGGCACATTTGCAATGGTATTTCCATCACTCTTGCTAACATTGTAGTCACTTTGTAGTAGCTAATAAATCTTCCCAGTCATAGTGCTAGTCTCCTGAGAGCAGGCATTCTTATTCAATTTCATATCCTCCGTAATGCCAACACACTTTTGGCAATTATTTGTTCAATTATGATTAATACCGAATTTACCCCAAGACATTTTCAGTCTCAGTTCTTGGAAGTAGTATCTATTTTTAATATATTAAGACTGAATTCTGATTTTACTACATTTATAAAATAAAGGAAGGCTTTTGGTTAAAGATGGAAGCTCGTATAGTGGCATACTAGCCCTTACTCTCTACTAAGACACTCATTACAATGTTTTATTAGTGTTATGAAATAACTAGCAAGGAATTTAGAGAGGAAACCTTATCAAAAAAAAATTTTTTTTTCTGAAGATGCAGTGCAGATGTACAAAGTAAAACTTCCCTAGAGGATCTGAGAAGTTTAAATCTTGAAACAGCAAAGGAAGAGAGACAAGAAGCCTCAAAATACAAAATCACTCAGTGATTGGTTTCATTGAGTGCCTCTGGAGAAGAAGTGACAGGGGGCTTACAAGGATTAGTTGAAAAGTCATATATATAAAATCTCCATTAAATTCCTTGATTCTCTTCTTGACTTCATATGAAATGCTCTCCCTACTCTGGGCAGAAGACTGAAGAATTCTTTGGAGAAATTTCTTCAGTGTCTGTGACTTAGAGAAAACCAAATATATTTGAGGAATAGGTGTCCAAGGTGAAAATAACAGGATGAATTAAAAATGTATATACTGAAAGTTAAGTGCCCCAAATCTATTACCTATCCAAAATGGGTAACTACGATTCAGAGTATAATATCTCCATAGGAAGAGTTTTCTCCTGAGATTTAATCAAATTCTTACCCAGGGAAGAGGAGAAAGGACCACTGACCAGGACACCCAACATCTGAATAAGAAATCTAATAAAGGAAACTAGAGATAGTGTATGGGAATAAAACTGCAAAGAAAGAGAAATAAATAGAATGACCTGGAAGAACGTGAGTTTTCATATTGGAAGAGGTCACTGCATGGCTAATCCAAAGGTCGAAAATACTCTTTTCAATAACAAACAATGTCGGTTTACAAAATATTTCTAAAAGATTTTCTGAATATAGCAATTTTGATGCTGTGGAGATATTGAAAGGAAAGAAGTTTATGGACCAAGGGCATAGTTTTTAGTTGACTACTGCTTGAGTATTTGAACGTGTGCATGATAGTTTCACATATTCCGAGGGAAGAGTGTCAATAAGTACACTTTTATTTCTATTCAATTCAATTTTGATGAGCATATATAAGAATGGCACTTTACCCCAAGGGAAAGAGAATAGATTGCAGTTGTGATCAACTACATCAATTTTTATTCTCTTATGCTAAGATCAATTACCTTCTTTTTTTCGATTCAAATGAACATTGTCATAATTTGTCTTCTTTATTATCATAGAGGAGGAAGAAAGGGGGGCAGCTCAGTGTCATATCCTCCAGCATCTCTTATATGATACCTTTTTGAATCTCATTTACATCTTTTATGAATATATTTATTGTACTGAAAGCCGATTACCTAATGTTGTCTAAGTTGTTCAAGGCAGTAAGCCAGGATCTTTCTAACTTATAAGCATATTGGTTCTGACAGTTAAGAGAATTTGAGATTTCTGTATTAATTACTCTGTTTACATAAAAATGAGCTTTATGTCATTTGTGCATTCTTATTATGCATATTTGCAAAATTACGGGGCAATTACATGAATTGCTAAAACAGCAAGAGATGCCTAATTTAATTTAACAAGATGCAACTACATCATTATTCATATATCATAAGAATAAGATATATTAGATTTAGAAATTATAATAAACCGTTAGCTTTAAGAACGTGTGTAGTTCTTAATAGGTATGCTTATCGGAAAATAATTATATTATGCAATATATAGTACTTTAAATTTTGTTCTATGCATGTTGTGTCACATTATTACTTAGTAAGTGCAGAATACTGTGACAAGTCAGTGTTGAAAACATTTTATTACATTACACCATTTACATTACAAATACGTTATTTCAGGAACGGCATTTTGAGTTGATCCTATTCTTCTAGAGAGAGATATAGTAAAAGAGCCTTTGAGAATAAATAATTTAGAATGGACAAATAAATTTGGTAGGTGAAGGCTTTCTGAAGAAATAATTAGTATGGCATATGCTAAGAAATCCTCAGTGGGGATTAGTCAGTTTATGTTAATGCTGCTTAAAGAATAATGATTTAGCCACCTTCTAAGTCTGTTGACTCAAAAGTTCCTTTATGCCTCAGCTTTTCTATGAGTTTATTCTTCTTTCCCTTTGTCCAGCTCTATATCTCCAATACATTGTAATATTGCACTAGTATTAAAAATTTTAACATTTCTAAAGTTTGGGGGGGGGTGCTTCACAATTTAGTACACGTATCAAACACATTCTGCTACCAGAGCCTCACAACCATCCCTAGAAAGGTGTATTATTATTCCCAATACATTATTAAGGAAATAAATGAGGACCAGAGACTTAGAGTTGCACAGCAGATAAATGGAAGATTTATACTTTCAAGCACAGATCTGTTCACATTGATTTCAGTAAAATTCCATTATTTCACAGGTGCCACTATTTTTATTTCCCAGGCAAACATGTCATTTAATCATGTCAACCATCTGTATATCAGTATGTGTCTCATTCAGTGGGTATCCAGAGTAACTCGAATGCTTGAGATATGGACATTTTGGAAACATTCTTTGTCTTACTATCTAGAAGTAGCTAGTATGCTAGTTTCATATCTACTGACCATATCTCTCCTCCCTCCTCCCTTCCCAATACACAGTCACTGAACATTAATTTTACCCCAAAACACGTTATCTTAGAATGTGATCTCTTTTTAAAAGTCGTATTTTGCCATAATTTGGCAGTTTCTTAAAGGCAGCAAAATATATATTTTTTAATGCTTTCCTAGTACCACACTGAGTTTCTTACTACAATTCTATAACCCTCCATGACTTACTTTTCCCAGCTTCTGGACAACTATCTGTGTTTCTCAGACTGTCTATGGTATTTACTTTAAAATGCTAAGTGTTTCTTTTTTTTTTTTTTTCTTTTTTTTAGTTTCAATATGATACCAAACGCCAGGGAAATCTATAAAATAATAGATGAATTTATAAGATAAAAGCAATCAGCATTCATTCTATTGTATTAGACTAGTTTTACAAGTATTTCAAGTTAAAGTTACTCATCAAGCAATAAATATAGGCATATATATAGCATTGCACTTTGTGAGCTAGAAAAATAAATATCATTTCTAAAGAGAATTTTGGTAACTCTAAGTAGTAATTCTACACCAGGTGAATATAGATCAAATGTAAAATTCTCTAAAAGTATAATGTAATGCAAAATTTTATTGCCATTGATGTTATTCTTAAGTTTAAGAAATAAGAAATGTTATTGACTCGTATGAGGAGATCCTACTCAGTGGAATTAGGCAAAATGTATATGAGAAAAGTTCTTGGAGTGTAAGTACTTATAATCCTCCCTTTGTTTTTGGAAATTATATTAGTCATCATTTTAGGTGATTTAAATCCTAGTTTATAGTTCTTTATTTATATCTATCTGAACTAAAAGTTTATTTTTCTCCAACTCTATAAACTATATGATTTTACTTATCAAAACTACTTTTGCTATATATGTCTACTGTAGTTGAGTTATGATACTGCTTGTTCAGTTAATGGTAGCATTCCAAGACATTCATCATTAACCAAACCAAAAAATACTGCATAAATATTTGCAATGAAATAGTTTTGGGGCAAGCTGTAGTAATATATGTGATCTATATTTATCAGAGGAAAAGTATGAATTTTCAGAATGAGCAAAAAGTCCTTCACCTGATTCCCTTCCAGTACCTTATGCATTTTGTCTTGAATTTCAATAGCTTCTGAATAGCAACTGATTCTGTCCATACACCCAGTGGTTTTACATGCACACGTTGCAGCAACTCCATTTTGGGATGATAATGTGCAGGATCAAAACTCAAGGTGCTAAAATGTAAAGGTAAAACATGTTTTTGCACAAAAAGTAGTGGGCAGAACACGTGTTATTAATTATAAAATAAAATTGTCTATACCTTAATAAATATACACTCAAAAAGTGTTTTCTCCATTAGTGAGTGAAATAATGTTAGCTTTACGAATTAATCTTCACAAAACTTCCAGCAACCTTTTGCAGATTATCAGTGTGACATAGTGCAGATTTCCAGATGCAACAGATCACCTTTGGTATTATCATGCTCACTAAAATAAGTGGAGCCCATGTGAGCTCTTAGTGCCAAGAATTTAGGGTGCCATTCACCCCTCCTCCCTTATGGTTTGAGGAGATATGGCACAAATGTCACCAGTCAAATGAGAAGTGAAGTATGACTTCATTAAGTACTATTGAAAATGGAAAGCATCGCACTGGAAATTTGTCACAGGAAATGAGGTGTTGAAAGGAACAGACTGTATTGCAATGAAGATGCAGAGGGAAAGCAGGGAAATCACAGACCTTTCCCAGGCAGTTGCAAAACATTTAACTCTATTGGTTCACTGAGAGTCAGGCTTGTCACAGCTTTCTCTGATTGTCCCTGCTCTCTCTCAAGCAAGATGGCAATTGTAGGAGCATTTGGCCTTCACCGCCCTGAAAACCATCTTATTCTCCCCAGAAAACTCATTTTAGACTAAAGCTAGCATTGTTCATACCAGTAAACATAATAAAACTGTGTTATTGGTAACCTCATTGAGATACTACATCTGCCATAGTTTTGTAAACTCTACCTACCCCTGAAAAAAAGTCAAAGGGTATTAGTGTTTCCTTGATATTTATTGAGTTGCTGCGTGAACTGAAACCACACATTCACTCTAGAAACATGCTGTATACTCACTTAGGACACAGCATTAAGGAAACTGGTAGGAAAAGTTTTGGAAGTTGTACCCTGAGGTCGGCTTATCGTCTTTGGTAAAGTTTCATGATAGCTCTAGTGGTAAGTTATAGGCCAGTGCATTATATTTAATGACTAAGCCAATTCAAATATGAATTTCTATCTAACAGCAACCTAGTGCATCTTAACTGATATATATATATATATATATATATATATATATATATATACACACACACACACAGACATACACACACATATATATATACACACACACAGGCATACACACACATATATATATACACACACACAGACATACACACACATATATATGTATATATATGAATTATTCAGTGTGTGTGTATATATATATGTGTGTGTATATATATATATATATATATACACACACATATATATATATATTTTTTCCCCCTCCATTAGCATTCCAGCCAACCTGACCTAAGCCAGCATCATCCCTGAACTAGTTACTTGTAATAGCCCCTTTTCTTAACTAATTCCAAATTTGTCCTATAATTCATTTCTTAAATTCAATCCTGACTCTTTGTTAGGATGACAAATACCATATCTTGCCCCAGCTTAAAATCTACCAAAGGTTTTGCAAGTATCTAAATATAAAAGACAGAAGCCTAGCATCCCCCACAAAGTCCTTGTATGACTGGCTCATTTTTATATCCTCAACTCATTTTTTTGTACTCTTTTACCATTTTCCTTGTTCTAGCCCAAACCTTCTTTTTCTCAGTTCCTTGAGGGTACCTGGATTCCTCTTGCAATAGCTATTTGGCACATGCTATTGTATATATCTGAAACACATATAATTTCTTTTAAAAACCAGTTAACTTACCTAATGAGTAGAGCAGAGAGATGCTTATAAAAAGATTAATGTTCATATAGATTAACTACCATATTGATAAGAGTTCTAGTTCAAGCCCTGGTCAAGGTAGCTGTATTTAAGACAAATTTGTTATTAAAAAAAATAAGCAGATGAGAACACATGGAAGACCTATAGCAAACTCCATTTCTTGTTTGAAAGAAGCATCTCAGGTTTTTTTACATTACTGATAAAAAAGTAAAATCATGTTATTTTTCAATTTAGAAATAGAACTCTTTGTTAATTTCAATTATGGTGGTTTAAATTATATTATTTATGAAAACACTGTTAAAATTAAAATAATTTTGCTTTGATTTAGCTTTTAATATTTATATATACAAACATACAAAGTGTGCTTGTACATTTATTTAAGATTTTTTTACTTTATATCACAGCTATTTTTGTGGCATTTCTCTGGGTTTATTGAATATTTCAGTTACATTCTTAAATTACCACCTACAATCAACCACACTTATTAAATTCTTTAGCAAGTAAAAACAAAACTCTTAGAGATTATTTCAACCAGCAAAGACGTTTTCCTAATAGTACCCTGACCCATGTTATTATGCTTTACCTTAAATTATTTGCCAATTAGATTTTTACTTCCTACTATCCTCTTTTTTAATTTCTCTCCCATTATTTATTATATTTTCCAAATAGAAGTCTAATTTGTGTGTGTGTGTGTGTGTGTGTGTGTTAGCATGGGACATCTCTTCATTAATCTTGAAGGCCTTGTTAATTGTTCAGTCTTCTTATAGAACTTTTCCAGTTGTTTTTCTTTTAGATGTTTTTTGTTTGTTTGTTTGTTTGTTTGTTTGTTTGTTTTTTTGTTATGGATGGCAGAACAGGTCAGATTTTCTAGTTCTTGGTCAAGTCCTTCTTGTATACATACCTGTTGATTTATAGTTGCTTTCAGTTTTTAATGTTTCCTCAAGTACACCAAAGTTTCCTATTGAACCTCATCATATTTTATCTCTCCAATGAGTCTATAATCTTCACTAGTACAAATCTAGGCACATAAAATATGGAAAGATGTTTTTTTTTCTAATTTTTGAATATTAAGTACTTTTCTAGTAAGAAAATACTTAAGTTGTTATCCAAAGAATTTGAGGAAAATGAGGATTCCATAAAATATTGATTTTTCTAAAAGGAATCCACATATTATAAATCCTGACCAAGGAATACATAAATGATTTGAAAAATGTATTCCCCCCTCCAAACAAATGATTCACAAATTTATTTACATGACAGATTCTGTTGTTTGTCTACTTGGTTAAACACCGCTCAACTGCACCCTTTTCTTGTTTGCTCACCATCATCAAAAGGTCAATGTGACCCAAGGGTGAAGGTTAAATAACCCAAACAAATTATGGTGATCCACTTTTTCCTGATGGTGATTGGCTGAAGAATGGCATGTGATGCAGTGAAATGCACTTCTCATAAATTAAGGGAAAAAAATAGTGAGGCCTTTTGGGTGGAGGGGAGTTTAAAAATAATTTATTTCTCTTGAAAATGGACATAAGACAGGAGTACTTCCTTTTTTCAGCTCTTAATATTTTTCTTTTTTTCTTTTCTTTTTCTTTTCTTTTCTTTTCTTTTCTTTTCTTTTCTTTTCTTTTCTTTTCTTTTCTTTTCTTTTCTTTTCTTTTCTTTTCTTTTCTTTTCTTTTCTTTTCTTTTCTGATAGCATTTTGGTCCATGATGGTAGACATAGACAAAACATTGAGGTGGACAGAGTAGATAGTAAATAGGCTTCTGATGAAATGATGGAATCATTGGAACAATGTTCCTGAGGAAATGTTTTAAGTACAGTAATAATTCATGTTGCTTCAGTCATTTGATTTGGTATTTTTTTGTCATTATGCCTGAAGGTGTCTAAACTGACACAGTATTTTAAGGAACACTGTGATTGAATACAAATTTTGGTTAATAGTAGTTAGCGACTCATTAATAGTAACAGTTTATTTATTCATTGTTTCACCTTCTAAGACAGGCAGTTCACATATTCAGACAGTAGCTATGAATGATTTTAAGTGTTTGAAATGAACACAGAGGACAAATTTAAGTTTCAGTCATCAAATTCAGGAACTTGACTGTTGAAGATTTTGTGTTTGAAGATCTTAAAAGGATACCCTTAGTGATCTGAGTTTATAGTAAGATGATGGCGTCTCTTCAATCCTTCAAAGGTAATGATACTCTCATTGTGTGTAGCAGAATTGACTACATTAACTTTAAAGGACATTTAAGAAGTTAAGTGAGGTTGTTGCCTATTTTCTCCTCTAGGGTTTTGACGGTTTCCTGTCTCACATTCAGGTATTTCATCCATTTTGAGTCAGTTTTTGTATATGGTTTAAGAAAGTGGTCTAATTTGATTTTCTGCACGTGGCTGTCCAGTTTTCCCAGCACCATTTGTTAAAGAGACTATCTTTTTTTTTTCCATTGGATACTCTTCCCTGCTCTATCAAAGATTAGTTGGCCATACATTTGTGGGTCCAATTCTGGGTTCTCTGTTCTATTCCATTGGTCTATGTGTCTGTTTTTGTGCCAATACCATACTGTCTTGATGATTACACTTTTGTAGCAGAGGCTAAAGTATGGAAGCCAATTTGACAATAAATTATTAAAAAAAAGTTAAATAAAGCTGCTTCCTTATAATCAGAAATCTTAAAGGCATGTGTTGATTTCTTTGTTTACTTTTTTTTAATGAATCATATAGGATATTAAATATGATGATGCTTTTTTGGTATTTTTTTAGGGAAAAAATAGATCCTAAGTGTATTTAAAGAAATACTAATTTTTCTTTAGAGTTATTACAGTTTTCATTAAATGTGCTTTACATATTAGAAAATAACATCATATTATTTCCTAAAAGAAATTTAAGCCAAAATGTTTTCTTATTAGCTTTAGCATATGTACCAGAAGACAATTCTTGCCCTTAGACATTTAACGCAGGTTTCATACCTGATTACAGAAAAAAAAAAGAAGAAATAAAAATATCTCAGGAACTATTTTAAAACTTATGTTCTGTAAATGATATAAATATTTGACAAAAATAAAAAATTTAAATACATACAGTAAAGTTCAAATGTTTATGTAATTACTACTGACTAATAATGAATATATATTTGTCTTTGATTTCACAAATCTTTTATATTTGGCTCTATGTTTCTGTAGAAATAGGAGGCCGAAGGACTTATGTTTCACTCTTTTCATGTAATATCAATATAAATATTTAATTTTAATTAATTTCATATTTCTGGTGATAATTCATAAAGAAAAGGCTGATCTCAATATGCATATATAACTCATGTATTTATAGGGAAAATAATGTATTAATCTGCATTATTTCTAGAAATGTTTGTTTTTATGATACAATGTATGAAAACAGTTGTGGTTAGAAATCCAGAAGGAACCCACAATATTGAACACATTTTACATTTGTTGAATCCAAGAAGCAAAATCATAGCATAAATTTTATAAGCATTTATAAACCTTCAAGTATGTGAAAAAATATAGGTGAATCCAAGAATAGCAAAAATGCCATAGTATAATCTCTATTTTCAGAGAGGAATGGATTCCTGTGTTTGCCTGATATAAACATTAAAATATGAAACATAGAGGCACCTGAATTTTGGAGGCACCTGGATAGAGTGCATAGAGGCATAGAGGCATAGAGGCACCTGGATTTTGGCTCAGGTCATGATCTCACGGTTTGTGAATTCAAGCCCCCCAATCAGGCTCTGTGCTGACAGTGGGGAGACTGCTTGAGATTCTCTCTCTCCCTCTCGTTCTCTCTGCCCCTACCCCCACACACATACTCTCTCTCTCTCCCTCTATTTCTCTTAAAATAAATAAACATTTAAAAAAATAAATTACAAAACATAAATACATAAATAACCCAAACAGAGGTAGGAAGATGTGATAACCTCTGTACCCGAATTGGAAAACCGTGTAACACAAAATATGACTGAGGGTCCCTGGATGTTCTCTGTTGTCACAAAGTATCTGCTTTGAGGTTAGATTTACCATAGGTTTAAATTCAAGTGATACAAATCTCATTCTGAAGCTGTCACCACCTAATGTGTGTTTTATTAAGTATTTGTGGGAATATGGAATACAGTGAGGGAATGGGTAATACCTAAGACAGCAAACTTATCAGATATCCCTGCTTTCCTGCTTGTCTGCCTGATAGTGAGCCTCCTTTTCCACTGGCACCTCAGCTCTCCAGCACTTTCTTCTGACTGCCCAAAGGAAGGACATAGACATAATTAGGTCAGTGAGATCACTAGGTACCTGAGGCAACAGTAGGCAGAAAGGAGGACAAGGTGTTAGAAGGACAAAATAAGGTTTCACTGTGTGAAAAGATTAAAAGCAAAATGAAACAAGTATGCAAATAGGCAAACAAAAGAGCTTAATAGTCCCCTCTAAATTATTTTCTAGAAGTAATTCATTTGGAAATATTTTTCTGGATGGATGCATTGAATATTATTTCAGGCTGCTTCAATTAAATATAACTGCTGGATGCTTGTTGAACAAAGAGTCAAGTGTTCATGCCCCATCCCCTGCCCTTTTTCTTTTTCTGCTAATCAGTACAATAGTTTAGACTATTATTTGGTTTATTTCTTTATTTTCCACTTGGCTCTTAGATACTGAAGTTAACTGACAGAATGATGATGGTGAAGCATTTTCCTTGAAGTGGTTAAAAATAATAGTTACAAGGGAGTTGCTGAAGTTTTGTAGATCAGTCAATTTTGAAATCAAAGTTATGCTGGATTTCTTCAAGAAGAGAGCTTTTCTCCATGGAGTTTTAATTAATCTGGACAGTTAACTTTATGCATCTATAGAAGTTTTCTTCCTTTTTCTCCTGTTGTGACATTTATTAGCATCTACTTATCATATGCTTATTTACATTTATTATTTATCTCCTTAAGGCATTTGAACTGTTTGAAAATGACATAGATATCTGATTCATCTTGTGTAACCCAGGAGCTGGGCATGTAGTAGTCATTTAATAATAGCATTGAATAAATGTCTCTCAGTGAAAAAATTACTTTCTAAATATTACAAACCAAATGTACCATTGAAAAACTAGACATAATAGGATTTTACTAGAATGGTAGCATTTATCAGCTAGACCCAATTTCAGGAGATATTTGAAGAAATTAGATCCTGAGGTTCACTTTTTTTTTTCCCATTTATTTTCCATTGATAAGGAAAAATACGATCCCCGCCTTCAAAATTGTTTATGCTTGTACTCCTAGAAAGGTACTTATTGGTCATATCTGTTACTGGAGGGAGGAATACACATATTAATAAATAAACAGTGAAACACCCAGCTATTGTATTATACATGCAAATATTTGAGTTTCAAAGTTGAGTAAATTAATTCACATTGAAGAAAGGGAGTCAGTTCCACTGGTAGTTCACATTTTAGTTTGAAATGTTGCTTAATATGTTTGTATTTAGGAAATAAGGGTTTTTTTTTTTCCTTTCTGTTGTTGCTTTCTCTTCTTGGTGAGTGTTTTCATTAATGTCAGTGTAGACAAAAGTTTGAAATACTTGAATTTTGCTATTGACCAAATCTCATCTATTGTAAGCACTCCATTTGATGAAGATATACTTGTTCAAATTCTGCCTCATTGTCACGTTCACAAAAGCGATTCACCAAATTCACAGACCAAGTTCATAAAAGTATTACCTAGAGATGGGAGATGATATGGCAACATTAATGAAATACTCTTTTTATAAAATTCTCTGGAACCACCCATTCATTCGCTTAGTTCCTGAGTAGTGACTATGTGACTAGCACTCTTCTAGGTACCAAAATGGCTAAGTCACATTTCTGCCCTTTTGATGGTTATGCTACAGTTGTGTCCTGGTTAGATCCTCCCATTTTTCTACACTTACTTTCTCACCTGTAACCTTTTCTACTAACGTAAGTCTCCCAATCTCCTGCTATATATTGCCACATAGGATAACTCCCATGTGTAATCCCAACTGCCAGTGGTTTATCACAAATCTATCATGACCTAGGTAAGTGATTTCCCAGGAGATACACAAAATTAAGTTGTAAATCGGATCTCCTTGTTTTATGTATGATTCACCTAGAAATCTTTTGAGTTACTATTTTAACCCCTTAACTACAGTTTATTAAAACAGTTGTTTTTCTTTTTTCTTTCCGTCACTCCTGTTTAGGGTGCATGGGCTTCCCTTCTTCCTCTTCTCTTTATCCCTCCTTCCCCATCCTTTTTAACACATAATGGGAAATTCTGAAAACAAAACAAAACTATATAATTTCATTTCTTCTGGGTCGTGCAATACCTTTTTGGCCCAAAGTAAAATACTCTTAGCCTTTAAACCTTGACTGCATTAAATTAGAAACAACAAATACATTTCTTGGTATCAGTTTCAACACCTGTTTTATTGCTCACCACAGACCATGAGCATGAGGACAGTGTCTTTATATAGCCACAGGATAAAGGCACTACTTTTGAAAACCATCTGAGAAAAGAAATATGATGGTTGGTAGAATATGAGGAGCCTACGAAGGCATATTTATTTTCCTTTGTCTAATATGCTCTCTTATTATCTAGTAATAGATTATCAGTATTTACTTGGTTTGATTAAAGATGTTGCAAGTATTGTCTCCAATTCTACTCAATATATTTTATCTAAATCAGCATCATATTTTTGGTTCCCAAAAGATGCATTTGTTTAAAGTTTTAGATCTGGTCTTGTTTCTTTGAAGGATTATTCAAACAACAGATATGTATGTAGGCGTATAAATGCAATGCTTACACGCTGAATGTTTGTGGCTCCCCAGATTCATAGGTTGAAGCATTAAACCCCCAAGTGATGGTATTTCAAGGTAAAGCTTTTGGGATGTATTGAGTTTAGATGAGATCATGAGAGTGGGGCCATCCTAATGAGATTACTGACCTTAGAAGAAGAGGAAGAGACCAGATCTCTCTATGTCTTGTAAAGATATAGGGAGAAGTTTTCTGACTGCAAGCCAGGAACAGGCCCTTCCCTAGGCATTGGATCTGCTTGCACCTGGATTTTAGACTTCTTACCTCCATAACTCAGAAATAAATGTCTGTTGCTTAAGCCATGGAGAATATGGTATTTTGTCACAGCAGTTCGAGCAGAGCAAGAGAGCGATGAAGGTTTTCTGCTGTTATATTCTTCAGCTTCCCAAGGACATCTTATCTTTGGGGGGAAAGAAAAAAAGCAAGAAAAGCAAAATGAGGAACTTATTAAATCTCAATGTTTTACATTTTTAGAGATAATTTTAGTCAGTAGAGACCAACTATGAGAAAGGTTTTTTAGAAGAAAAGAAATATCTTTTTCATGCCTTTTAATCTACATCACACATATATTTTTCATACCTTGCCTATAGAACAGGCCCAGTTGGCATATAATTAAATGGTTGTTTTCATTCTCTAAGATGAGTGTTTCTCAAATGAATTAACTGCCATTTGAAGATCAAAATATTTAATAAAAATGTAAATACACCTGGAAAAACATATGCTGATAAAGGCCATCTGCATTTCTCCATTAACTTTGCATATTGATAAATTTAAGAAATTTGTAAGGATATTTCCATTATTCATTTACAGACTCAGTTAACTGTTACATTTTAATTACTTAACCTTAGTTATCAATTTTCTCTTCAGAGTCTCTAATTTTTTTCATTTGAAAATACATATATATTACAAAACAGATGAACATCAGGGAAGAGAAGCAAAAATAAAACAAGAACAGAGAGGGAGACAAATCATAAGAGACTCTTAAATACAGAGAACAAACTGAGGGTTGCTGGAGGGGAGGTGGGTGGGTGGATGGGCTAGATGGGTGATGGGTACTAAGGAGGGCCCTTGTCAGGATGAGCACTGGGTGTTATATGTAAGTGAAGAATCACTAAATTCTATTTCTGAAATTATTATTACACTATATGTTGACTAACTTGGATGTAAAATTTTTAAAAAATAATAATAAATAATAACAATAAACACCTACATATTTAACTCAGTGTTTCATCTATGTGTGTATTAAAATTTTTAAAAATGTATTTAAATGTCTTCTAAGTACACATGTAAATGCACAGAAATATTGTTTTAAATAATATGTTTATCCTCTACATTAAATAGCTACTTTGTCAATTTGGAACTTTGTGAACCATCATCAATATAAATAGAACTCAGCGATTCAATTTATATGGACTACCATTAATGTATTTACTGGCATAGGAAAGCAGCATATTATGATCTTGCTTAATCAGTCCTGCTATTACCATGGGTGGCACAAATGACATATTTACTTAAGTCGTAAATGAACTTTCTGTGTTAACACGTGTTTCTCTTTTCAGTCTCTGCTCAATTCACTAATTCTGTACAATAGTTGGCAGACCACATGGTATTTTATTTGAGAAAAAAATAGGGTATTTTTATTAATCTTTGTTTTGACGCATTTGTGTATATTATGTTGCCAAATTACCCAGATTTATGACACTCCAGATAGTAAGTGAAGTATTAAACATAGAATAGACCTGGAGGAGGAGTTAAGATGGCAGAGTAGTAGGAGGGCCTTATGTTTGCCTAGTCCAAGGGGAATTCTACCAACCATTTAAAGAAGAGTTAATATCTATTCTTTTCAAACTGTTCCAAAAATAGACATGGAAGGAAAACTTCAAAATTCATATTACAATGCCAGCATTACCTTGATTCCCAAACCAAAGACTCTGGTAAAAAGGAGAACTACAGGGCAATATCCCTGATGAACATGGATGTAAAAATTCTCAACAAGGTACTAGCAAATCAAATCCAACAGTACATTAAAAGAATTATTCACCGTTATCAAGTGGGAGTCATTCCTGGGCTTCAGGGGTGGTTCAGTATTTGCAAATCAATCAACATGACACACCACATTAATAAAAAAAAGGATAAGAACCATGTGGTCCTGTCAATAGATGCAGAAAAAAGCATTTGACAAAATACGGCATCCATTTTTGATAAAAACTCTCAACAAAGTAGTTATAGATGGAGCACATACCTCAATATCATAAAGACCATATGTTAAAGATCCACAGCTAATACCATCCTCAATGGGGAAAAACTGAGAACTTTTCCTATAGAGGAAAAGACCATAGGGTCAGGAACAAGACACTCTCACTATTGTTATTTACCATAACACAGGGAGTACTATTTTCAGCAATCACACAACAAATAGATATAAGAGGCATCTAAATAAGCAAGGAAGAATTCAGACTTTCACTATTCACAGATGACATGACACTCTATTTTGAAAGCCCAAAGAGTTCACCACAAAATTGCTAGAACTGATACAAGAATTCAGCAGCATCATGGGATACAAAATCAATGTACACAAATCTGTTGCCTTTCTATACACCAATGGTTAAGCGGCAGAAAAATAAATTAAGGAATTGATCCAATTTACAATTGCAACAAAAACTATAAGATACCTAGGAATAAACTGAGCCAACGATGAGAAAGGTATCTACTCTAAAAACTAAGGAACACTTATAAAAAAGTGAAGACGACACAAAGAAATGGAAAAGCATTCAATGCTCATGGATTGGAAGAAAGATATTGTTAAAATGTCTACACTACCCCAAACAATCTGCACATCTAATGGAATCCCTATAAAAATAACACCAGCACTTTCACACAGCTAGAACAAACAATCCTGAAATTTGTATCGAACCACAAAAGACCTTGAATAGCCAAAGGACTCCTGAAAAAAGAAAAGTAAAACTGGAAGCATCACAATTACGGACCTCAAGCTATATTACAAAACTGTAATAATCAAGACAGTATGGTACTGGCACAAAAATAGACACATAGATCAATGGAACAGAATAGGAATCCCAGAACAATATGTTCAACTAATCTTCCACAAAGCAGGAAAGAATTTCCAATGGAAAAGACAGTCTCTTCAGCAAATGGTGTTGGGAAAGCTGGAGAGCAACATTCAGAAGAATGAAAAAGGACCACTTTCTTACATCATACACAAAAATAAATTCAAAATGGATGAAAAACCTAAATATGGGGCAGGAAGCCATGAAAATCCTAGAGGATAACACAGGCAGCAACCTCTTTGATATCAGCCGCAACAACTTTTTACTGGACATGTCTCTGGAGGAAAGGGAAACAAAAGCAAAAATGAACTAATGGAGGGGTGCCTAGGTGGCTAAATCAATTAGGCATCTGACTCTTGATTTGGGCTCAGGTCATGACCTCCTGGTTCGTGGTTCAAGCCCTGCCTTGGGCTCTGTGCTGACAGCACAGAGCCTACTTAGGTTTCTCTCTCTCTACCTGTCTCTCTGACCCTCTTGCTCACTCTCTCTCAAAATAAATAAACAAGCTTAGAAAAAAAATGAACTATTGGGACTTCATCAAGAAGTGAAGGAAATAATAAACTAAAAGGCAACCTATGGAATGAGAGAAGATATTTGCAAATGATATATTTAATAAAGGATTAGTATCCAAAAATCTATAAAGAACTTGTCAAACTCAACACCCAAGAAAGCAAATAATGCAGTTAAGAAATGGGCAGAAGACATGAATAGACACTTCTCCAAAGACAACCAGATGGCTAACAGACACATGAAAAGATCCTCAACATCACTCCTCAACATCACTCATAATCAAGGAAACACAAGTCAAAACTACACTAAGATACCACCTCACACCTATCAGAATGGCTAAAATTAATGACACAGGAAACAACAGATGTTGGCGAGGATGTGGGAAAAGGGGAGCCCTCATACACTGTTTATGGGATTGAAAGCTGTTGTAGCCACTCTGGAAAACAGTATGGAGGTTTCTCACAAAGTTAAACATAGAACTACCTTAAGAGCCAGCACTTGAACTACTAAGTATTAACCCAAATGACACAAAAATACTGATTTAAAGGACACATACACCCCTATGTTCATAGCAGCACTATCAATAATAGCCAAATTATTCAAAAAGCCCAAATGTGCATCGACTAATGAATGGTTAAAGAAGATGTTGTATATACAACAAATATGACAAATATCTTAACAAATATACAAGGAATATTATTCAGCCATGAAAAAGAATGAAGTCTTGCCATTTGCAATGATGTGGATGGAGCTATAGTGTATTATTCTAAGTGAAAGAAGTCAGTTGGAGAAAGACAAATAGCATATGATTTCACTCATGTCTGTAATTTAAGAAGCAAATCAGATGAACATAGGGAAAGGGGGAAAAAAGGGAGGGAGGGAAACCATAAGTGACTCTTAACTATAGAGAACAAACTGAGGATTGATGGAGGGGAGGTGGGTGGGGGATGGGCTAAATGAGCAATGGGTATTCAGGAGGGCACTGGTGTGATAGTACTGCGTGTTTAGTTTTAAACAGAATAGTACTCAGAGCAAAGCATGTGTAATTTCTTCTTTTTTTTAAGTTTCTTTATTTTGTGAAAGAGCGCGCGCACACACGCGCACGCGCGTGCATACACACACATACACACACGTGCGCGCACGTGCACAAGTTGGGGAGCAGCAGAGAGAGGGAAAGGAGAGAATATCATGCCTGCTCTGGACTGTCAGTACAGAGCCTGAAACAGGGCTCCATCCCACTAACCGAACCGTGAGATAATGACCAGAGCCAAAATCGAGAGTTGGCTGCTTAACTGACTGAGCCACCCAGGCATCCCTGAATGTTTTCTTAGTAAAAAGTTACCCTATATGTGCTGTTTGTACTTAAAACCTTAAATTAAAATCTGACTCATTCTAATATCCTAATAAACTTGATCCTTCTTTCTTTTGTACTTACATCTGCTTGGTAGATTGTTTGTTTGTTTATTTTATTTTTTTTTTTTTAGGGACAGAGAGGGATAGCACATGCATGCATGTGTCTGTGTGTGTGAGAGCTGTGAGAGGGCAGAGGGATAGAGAGAGAGTGAATCTTAATCAGGCTTCATGATCAGCAGGGAACCTGATGCCAGACTGGATCCCATGACCCTGGGATCATGACCTGAGCCGAAATCAAGATTTGGATGCTCAACCATCTGAGCCACCCAGCTGCCCCTGTCTGGTAGATCTTAAAATACCTTTAAAGACCCCAAGTCAAAACTGAGTGTGTCTGTTATAGACATCATATGGTTCCACCTGTTTTTTGGACCCTAACTGATATAAACATGTACTATTTTCATGATTGCTATTATGGCAAATGGGTCTTCTGTCATGTTATGCTTAACAGATTGACTTCTAAAATTTTTCACTGATACTTCCTTTGATATATAATTGCTGTTTAATTTTCTTACTTTGGTAATAGAGGAGTATGTACTGTGTATTTGTATATCTCAATAACAAGTATATACCCATATTTTTGAATTCGTAAATTAAAAAACCCAAGCATTATAATGTCTCCCTTTGCATTTTTATAGAGATTATAGTTTAACAACTTTTATGTATCAATGAATATTTTGACTATGTTTCTAGTCAGTAATAATTCTTTTTGAGTTAATTATGGTAATTTATATTTTCTTCCAAATTAAATAATTTCTTAATATTCCCTTCTGTATTTTATGAATTGATGTTTTTTTTTTTCTTGATTAGACTTGTATAGGGGTCTATTTTACTGCCTTTCCAATTGTTTTACCATAAAACTCTGATTCTTAGATCTATTATTTAAGTCTACAGCTTTTTCTTTAAAAATGTATTATATTATTTTCTCCTTTTATTTATGTTGTTCTATCCCTCTTGCTCTCTTTATGTCTGTATGCTCATTTTCTAACTTCTTCAGTTCCTATACATATTTTATTAAAGGCTATAAATGCACTTCATAACAGCTTTGCCCTCAGTCTCCTGAATTTTTAATACACATTGACCTGATAGTTGGCACTGATATTTAGAGTTTTAAATTTCCTCTTTGGCCAAAAACTAATCAAAAATAGTATTATTTTATTTCATTTAATTCACTTATTAAAAACATTTTATTATTACTTACTATTTCATTTTGTATGTTTATAATGCATGATCTGCTCACAATTTCTGTTTTGTGGAATTCATAAAAGTTTGTTGACATTTTAATATAATCTGAAAATATTGTCTATTCTGTTTGTAGGTTAGAGTCTGTTTTCTTTCTATCAATCTACATTCATCAAGATTGTGTAAGTGCTTTAAAAACTCAATAATGATAGTGGCTTAATTGAAGTAATGAAGTTTATATCTTGTTCCTAAAAACAAACAAACAAACATATATACAATAGACGTGAAAACACCAGCTTTTGTCAAATTTACTCAAGCAGGCTCATTCCTTCTGCTTTTAGTATTAAGGAAATCTACCCATTGGGGCTCCTGGGTGGCTCAGTCAGTTAAATATCTGGATTCTTCAGCTCAGGTCATGATCTCACAGTTCATGGGATAGAGCCCCATATTGGCTCTGTGCTGACAGCATGGAGCCTGCTTGGGATTCTCTCTCTCCCTCTCTTTCTGTCCCTCCCCGCTCTCTCTCTCTCAAAAGAAATAAAATAAACCTTTAAAAAAAAAGGAAAGAGTATCTACCCATCGAGGGTATATAGATAACTTGAGAAAACTATTGATGTACCAGTAGAGAAAACTATTAAATGCTTAAATTTGTCAAGGCACTTTAACAATATGGAAAGGTTATAGCTAATAATATCGATCATGTGTTCAAAGCCCATATTTAATGAAATGTGCACTAAAATACCAAAGGAAAGTACTCCTGAATTTCCATATAGTTAGATTTTTTTTACCAGAAAATATGCATTTTAATTAGGAACAAATTAGGACAAAGCCCATTGTGATAACTCTCTCTTCCACCCATTCTGTCTATTTTAACTTCCAAATATGTCTCATACATAAGATCCAATATGAGTTTTGTATTTGTTCTATACCTGAATGAGAAATTGATCAATGTTTACCTGTTAATAATAAACATATGTTTATTAATTACTTGCTGACTTATATGTCTTCTGGGGAACGGAGCAATTTCTTGGATCAATCTAAAGCTTTTTACTTGAATTAGTATGACAGTAGTCTGTCTCTCCCCTCCACCCCGCCTTTAATTATAAAATACAAAAAAGAGAATAATAGGCTTAACTACAGACAACATTGACAGTGATCTTTCTCATTCCCTCATTAAGCAGAGGAAGTTTTTATATTAATCAAATCTCATTTTTCCAGTCATATGATGTTTATAATTTTATGCATTATGCTACATTCTATTTGAAATATTGAGTTTATATTTGATAAGGAATTTGTGTGAGCAGACAACTTCGAGATCTATGCAATCTCTTTCAATATGTCACTTTAAAAATAGTTGTCAAGTGCCCACCTAGATATAAACAGAAGTATAAGTAAATACCAGAAGTCAGAAATAATTGGCTGTAGCCACAAGAATAAATAATGTACTCATCTCTCATGGGAAGACCCAACCTAAACACTTTTGTAATTCTGCTATTTTTGTCTGTTTCTGCCATTCTCACTCTTGGCTTATCAGCAATAACTATATTATCAGCATGTCTTCTTTTAAATGGTAGAAGAAATACAAATAATGTATCTATCTCTTTATACATAGATACTAATTTAGAAAAGGCCCATTCAGCCCAAGTCTTCCAACTGTTCAGAAATCAGTTTAAAACTATCTCACCTGAAGCTGTTTTTAAATTTTTTTTTAATGTTATTTATTTTTGAGAATGAGAGAGAGACAGAGAGAAAGACAGAGACAGAGACAGAGCGCAATCCAGGGAGGGGCACAGACAGGAGGAGACAGAATCCAAAGCAGCCTCCAGACTCTGAGCTGTTAGCACAGAGCCCAACACAGGGCTCATACTTATGAACCATGAGATCATGACCTGAGCGAGTCAGACTCTTAACTGACTAAGCCACCCAGGTGCCCCTGAAGCTGTTTTCCTTAATTACTTTAGTTGCTATTGGTATTTCTTTTTTCCATTAGAAGCAGTCTTTTCTTATACCATGATTTGACACATATCGAATACTGTTTCTAGTTATTTTGTGTACAGTTCATATCTCCGAGAGAGTCACTTGGTCCTTGAGATCTGAGATTTCATCTCTTCATTTAAATAGTACTGAAGTTTTTTACAGTGTTGTTAATGAGACGTGTACCAAGATATGCTTGGAGTTTATCATGGTTTGACACTAATTTGCAATTTGATCTGAACCAATATACCAATATTTGTAAATTATTTTAGACTCAGTCTCGTATTTGTACACACATATGTGTGTATATTCCCATTGTGTGTGTATGTTCCCATTATATACACACACACGCACATAATGGGAATACTTTCCTAGAAATTGCTATGAGGATGTAAAAAATATATGGGTAAAGTGCTTAGTATAAATATAAATATTTTTGTTTTATTTTTTATTACTAATTTTATTACTTTCATTTCCTGAATGTTATCATCTCTTGATAGTAGATATTTAGTAACTATTGTTAATTAATGGTGGGTATGTGTCTATAGTTGCCCAATATAGGTAGTGCTTTATAATAGATAAACACCATCTGCTTATAGGAAGGAAAAAATAGATGGCATTAATATTTGGTACTAGATGTACAAAAAGTCATGCGACTTAGTTTTAGGCAAGCCGTCTTAATGGTGGCAGATGACCTCCAGACAAAGTTAGGCTCCAGAGAGTGAAAGAAGGAGATGGGACATGAGTGAGGGATGGATAGCCGAATATATGAAGAGCATTGGAGTGATGTATTAGGAGACTGGATCATAAGAATAAGGATACACTAATCATATCACTAATATGATTAATGATAAAATGGTCAAAGGAAATCTAGCCATGAGCAAATCCTATGTTCAATTTTGACTTGTTGGTTTTCGTTTTTTTTTTTTTTTAATTTTTTTTTTAACGTTTATTTATTTTTGAGACAGAGAGAGACAGAGCATGAACAGGGGAGGGGCAGAGAGAGAGGGAGACACAGAATTGGAAGCGGGCTCCAGGTTCTGAGCCATCAGCCCAGAGCCCGACGCGGGGCTCAAACTCACGGACCGTGAGATCGTGACCTGAGCTGAAGTCGGACGCTCAACCGACCAAGCCACCCAGGCGCCCCACTTGTTGGTTTTCTAACGTGTAACCTTCATCCGTCTCCCCAGATAGGTAAAGTTTACTATGTATCAAATATGAATGTTTTTATGTATTTGTCTGGAAACTCTAAATAAGTGGGGTTAATATAGACAAATATTATATGTCAACTATAAGAGGGAGCTCAGCAGTCGCTGTGATTCAGAAATTTGAGTGACCCTGAAAATTGGTCAGTCTGAGCACCAGTAAACATACCGTGAAGGCCCACCTGAACTACTACAGGATTGACATAGGAGATTCAAGAAAAGTCCATCTAAATCTGAAAGACATTGAATTTAGTTGATATTCAGGAGATATATATATATATCTATGTCTATATCTATACCTATCTATATATATATGTCTATATCTATATATCTATATAGATATATCTATATAGATATATAGATGATATATATACACACACACATATATATATAGTCAAGTATATATATGCATATATATACATATATATAAAGTATAAGTATATAAACTATAAGTATATAAGTATATAAGTAGTCTGAATGATAAACATATTTTAAAATGACAACTTGGTTGATTTAAGTAAGTGATATAATGAGACCTGTGTTCATCTAAATGTTCTATGACTACCTTTTTCTAACTTTCAGTGTCATATATGTAAAGTTTTAAAATGTGCATGGTTTTATTGATTATTATTAGAGGCTTTCTTATTTAGGCAATATTACTATTCTCCCCCTCCCAAATTTTCATAAATAGCACAAAATGATTTGCTTTGATTTTACTAAGCTTAAAACAAATACCTCTCTGAATTTGGCTTTTGTTTATATATGATCAGTCTTAAGCTTTGGGCAGGAATGATTTGCACTTGACCATGCTGAAAAAGTAGTTTGACCATTTTAGTTACTTTATTTTATATTTGGTTAAATTAATATTAAAGGAATGACGAATAGTTTGCTGATTTGATGGGACATCCTCAGTAAGTGTGATATGTAAACTGATAGACTGCTTAACAAAACAAACCAAAAGTTATTTCTGTATTTTATATAAAGATATTCACCAATTTCTACTCTGTAGTCAGAGAATTATGGTTCCTTTTGAACTATGAAGTGCCTATGTCTGTTCCTGTATATGTGTCTGCATCCGTATAGGGTTGTGTTTGTTGCCTGATTCAAACTATGCTCATGTACGTCATCCTAATGGATCCAGTGAGGTGCCAAGAATGCCAGAATTATAGAAGGTCAGGCACTGGATGATAAACTGGGTAAGATCTGGAACCAGGATCTTTTTTCTCAGGACAGCTTTTTATGTACATTGACGTGGAGTGCTCGTGTGGATTTAGGTAGAAAAGTCAGTTCACTTAAAAAAAAAATGCTGCTACAGGGGCTCCTGGGTGGCTCAGTGGGTTAAGCGTCAGACTTTGGCTCAGGTCAGGATCTGATGGTTCGTGAATTTGAGGAGAACATCGGGCTCTGTGCTGACAGTGTGGAGCCTGGAGCCTCCTTTGGATTCTGTGTCTCCCTCTCTCTCTGCACCTCCCCTGGTCATGCTCTGTCTCTCTCTAAAAAATACATAAACATTTAAAAAATTTTAAAAAGATACTGTTATATTTTTAATTAAAAAAATACAAAATACAGTAAAAAAAAAAAAAAAAAGTCTTATCTTTTTCAATCAAAAGGCTGGGTGGATTCCAGGGTTTAATATATGAACTTCTACAGAAAAAAATACCTATGACTTAGCCAAAGTTTATTATCATTTAATTGCTTTTATTAGGAGTTTGGAATATCAGGACTCGTCCTAGGTGACAATTTCAGTTCACTAAAGGCAAGCTGTATCCTGATTTCCAGTGTTGCCAAAGCACATTTAAGAGGATTATTACTGTGGAATGAGAGAATCCCCCCTTGGCTGTAAATTACCTGCAAAGTGGAAGATATTGCCCATGTAATCTACTTCAAAATGCAAATTTATTTACTAATGAAAGTAATTAGAATGCCCAAATGGAGCAGATATCTAAAATCATTTACAACAATGAAATTATCTATATCTAAAATGAATACCTGGCTATAAATCATTCTTTTTATAGGTTTATATGGTCATGCAAGACAGCATGCTACATGCATTGAATAAGGGCAATTGGACTGAGATGTCTATGGTGTGAGTCCCAGCTCTGCTGGAATTTGGATGGCCTCAAGTCATTTCCAGTGATTTAGACTCCTCCTTGGTAAAACACTGATATTCCTTACCCCGGTGATAAAGATCAAGAGAAATAATGCTAGTGAAACTAAAAGTCATAACATATTACATAGATGGTATCTGCTTAGGACTGTGAAGTAGAGTGGAAAGATAAAAAAGGTTTTAAATACTTTTATAAGCATCTATAAACATCTATTTCTTTTTGTCTCTTAAAAAAATATTTCCCTCAATGTAACTCATCCGAAAGTGTTGCCATGGGAGTTGGCTGTAGCCCGCGCTACTAAATAGGAAATGATACCGCTCAATTTCAGTATTTCTGCCTCCACCCTCAGTCATCTAATATGTCCTGGATATCCTTCAGAGAGCTTTGCTTAGAACCAGGACTGAGAATGGGTGATGCGTCCTGCTATCAGGAGTTCTCTTTTAATTTATATGTACTTTCTGAAATAGTCTGCTGTCTTCCATCTGAGTGTTCAAGCATCTAGATGTGGCAGATAGCGAGTTCCCCAAACTACTGATTCAGAACTTCCTTTTCCCACTATTGGTGGTGGTGATAGTGTTAGCAGCGGGCAGGGAGGGGGCAGAGTGGAAGATGGTTCCAGGATAGAGTTTATTTCCTCTCAGCAAAGATTTCTTCAGTCCTTTGAGGATGCCCCGCTGCCTGGGTCTCTGGTGCTGGTATACTGAAAAAATTATTTCTTGCCTTATTTTGTCCAACCCATTTCCACTTTTTCCTCACCTACTCTCTAGGAAATAACAGTAAAATGATCCAGATTTGCCTTTGACAACCTAGGAGCAACTGCTCTGGATTCCTGACTATAGGAACATGCCCCACTTTCAGATCTCAGACTCACATCAAAGTTCAGTGCTTTTCAAGACTTGAAGGTGAATTTCATCACTTACCAGAGGGATTGACTCATTGGTTTCTCCTTTGTGTTAGTGGTTGGTCATGGGGTAAAGGCGTCGGGATCTGCAACTTTCCATCCTTCAAATTTGTATTTCTTTGTAAATTACTTCTGTCTCCATTCAAGCAATCCACATATTACCCATATGCCAGAATTAAAACATGTGATGTGTTTTCTTCTCAGAAATAGCTATAATTTATTTTTTCAAATTTTTTTAATGTCTACTTATTTTTGAGAGGGACACAGAGAGCGAGTGGGGAGGGGCAGAGATAGAGGGAGACACAGAATCTGAAGCAGCTCCAGGCTCTGAGCTGTCAGCACAGAGCTCTATGTAGCACTTGCACCCATGAACCGTGAGATCATGACCTGAGCCAAAGTTGGATGCTTAACCAACTGAGCCACCCAGGCGCCCCAAAATAGGTGTAATTTAAATGTGTGTCACTAAGATAGGTCGATCTTCAGTAAGTAAAATCTCTACGCATCCAGTGTAGTGAAATTAGAAAATTTAGATCAGCAAATTTATAAATCAAATACAGAAAATAATTGTCAAGTTTTGGTGAATACTCTTTCGAGACTTTCATTTTGCAGATATGTTTATATTTTCTTACAATAATAATGAGTTCTGATAGTATGCACTATTTTGAAACTTGTCTTTGTGGTTAGTAACATATAACACCTATTTATTAAAACTATTAAACTCTTACATAAGAAAGTATCAATTTTAAAGGTTGAAAAATCCCACTGTTTGTACATACCATAATACTTTTAATTTTTTTTTTTCAACGTTTTTTATTTATTTTTGGGATAGAGAGAGACAGAGCATGAACGGGGGAGGGGCAGAGAGAGAGGGAGACACAGAATCGGAAACAGGCTCCAGGCTCCGAGCCATCAGCCCAGAGCCTGACGCGGGGCTCGAACTCACGGACCGCGAGATCGTGACCTGGCTGAAGTCGGACGCTTAACCGACTGCGCCACCCAGGCGCCCCGATACTTTTAACCAATCCCATGATGCGGGGACTTTTATGAACTACCCAGTTCTTTTGCTTCTGTAAGATCATGTATTTGTTCCTATAAGTAATAATTGTTAAATATACAAAACTGTAAGACCCTACAGGTAAGACTTAGGAGTAGTTAAATTAGGGTCTTAGGGCAGATTTCAGTAAGTTTATTCACTCCCCAAAATGATGTGGAAAATGTTTGTGTCTGTGCATTATAAGTGATTTATTTCTAGAAAGGAATTCTGTATTTCATCAAATTTTTACAGATTTTAATAATCAGTTATGTGACCTTATGATTCTAGAAAGAGCATCTGATTGATATAAGCAGGTCTGCATTATTGGGAAGACCATAATGATGGGAAGCTTCAGAGGACTGTAACAACTTTTAATTTCCATCTGTGTCTTAGCACTCCTGAATCCTGTCACATGCTCCATCTCTCATAATAAATGAGGACCTGTTTGATACCTAGCCTTGTTGTGTGGTTTTCAGGACTGATTTTTAGTCTCCATGTTATGATACCAGTATTGATTTTGATCTATTCCTAGTCTTTTAATCCTCAGTAAATCGTTACCAGTCCTCACCCTGGGTGGACTGATTCAGTAGTTTTGAAATGTCTATCTGTAACTAGTTCCACTTCCATTTAGTGTAAGTCCCAGATGTCAGAGGGGAGAAGAGGTCTGCATTGATCTGCACATCGTGTAATCATTTCACAAAGAGCGCCACCTCCAGTGTTTCTGTTAATTTTGAAAAGAGAAGCAGATGCAAATCTGATTGTCTTCTGCGACATCCTGACCATTAATGGTATCCAGAACTTGATTTTATTTCCTAACTCTTGGTGAGCAAATCTATGGGTAAGATTTATTACATTGTCTTCTAGCTTCTGTTTTTTTCTCTCATTGGTATTCTTTACAGGGCTTATAAACTCAGCAAGTCAGCAGGCTAATCCTGTCAGATTTCAACTTTTTCTTTTCTCTGTAATTCTATTGCTACCGGAAAGCAACTTCTGCATTGTAGGTTTTATTTTTTTCCCTTCCTTTTCTTCCCTTTTATTTTTTTTTCTTTTATAATTCTCTGCATCACTGTGTCTCCTAACACTAGACAACATATGAGAAGAAAAAAAGGTCAGAAATATGAAAAGAAAAGAAGACAAGCAACTACTAACACAAACTACTGAGTAACAAAAGACTAGCAGACAAGAATAGATTCAGTTTTACTGCCGGCAAACACTAGGTATAAAATAATGCAGCTTTCCGAAACTTAAAGAGAGAGCCAGATAATAGAGGGAAAATTCTCCTGGATTTCTGAGTACAAGAACAGGGCTAAAAATATGATCCCAAACACCAACCAGACCTTTAAATAGCAAATATTCTGATGAATTTCATTTTAAAATATGTGTTACTTGATAATCTAGAAAGTAAACAGGGGCATCAGAAATCAAATTTAATATAGTCGTGGGATAAAATATATTCTGTTTCATTCAGAGAATTCTGCCTTTCTTTCCCAAGTGAAATGTTTGCTGAATTATTTTCTTTCCAATTATTACTATCTATGTCATTGAATCTGGTAGTAAGGAAAGATGCTGTTTGTCAAAAATAGTCTAGGGCGCCTGGGTGGCTCAGTCGGTTAAGCGTCTGACTTCAGTTCAGGTCACGATCTCGCGGTCCGTGGGTTCGAGCCCCGCGTCGTGCTCTGGGCTGACAGCTCAGAGCCTGGAGCCTGCTTCCGATTCTGTGTCTCCCTCTCTCTCTGCACCTCCCCCGTTCATGCTCTGTCTCTCTCTGTCTCAAAAATAAATAAATATTAAAAAATAGTCTAGAGCATTTCCATTCTACCACATGTGTGTAAATAGTAAAATTCTAAATTGAATATATTTTCGAAAATAATTTATACACAATAAATGGCTGAAAAGATCTTTGCCCTTGTGGACTATATATATCACTATGTGATTGTAATAAAATTCTATAGGGAAACTGTCTTAAAATAATATTTGATATGAATATAATAAAGGCCATTGCTAGTATTCTAATTTTTACAATGATGCTCCAAGTTTGATTTTTGCAATGTATGTAAATTGGTAAGAAATATATATATATAGCCTGGAAGACTTGCCTTTTATTTGTTTATTTTTTTTCATATTTATTTATTTTTGAGAGAGAGACAGAGACAGAAAGAGACAGAATCCATGTGTGCACAAGCTGGGGAGGAGCAGAGAGAGTGGGAGACACAGAATCTGAAGCAGGCCTCAGGCTATGAGCTGTCAGTGCAAGGCCTGATGCAAGGGTTGAACTCATGAACTGTGAGATCATGACCTGAGCTGAAGTCAGACGCTTAATAGACTGAGACACCCAGGCACCCCAAGACCTGCATTTTAGACAATATGATGGCATCCTGTTAAAGTATTAATTACTTAATTTTATTTATTTTTTTTAATTTTTTTTAACTTTTTAATTAATTTATTTATTTATTTTTGAGACAGGGAGAGACAGAGCATGAACAGGGGAGGGTCAGAGAGAGGGCGACACAGAATCCGAAACAGGCTCCAGGCTCTGAGCTGTCAGCACAGAGCCCGACCAGGGTCTCCAACTCACGGACCGCGAGATCATGATCTGAGCCGAAGTCGGCCGCCCAACCGACTGAGCCACCCGGGCGCCCCTAATTACTTAATTTTAAAAGGGCATATGACATACCTTTTTGAAATTTATTGTTTTTGATTGAACTCCCCTTATCCTCAAATGAGAACTAATAAGCTTGAGTCCATGTGATAAAGCACCTATTTTTTTATTTCATTCCTGCTAAGCTATTTCAGTTGGGTTAATTAGCTTGACAGAGAACCAGCTTTGCTTCACCTGTCCCCCCCACCCCCCTGACCCCCGCCATCGCTGCTGAAAGCTTGACTATAGCCTACCTCATTACTCAGTTTTTAATTTGTTTCCATCATCTATCAATGTAATGTACCCAAAGAGCTGGGCTTATTTATTTCTAGCTTTGTGTTTTTCTTCATTAAAAAAAAATCACAATTTAATTTAGGAAGCTCTTATATTATAGGATACTCTGATATTTTTGTGCGGCTTTATTGCCACTGGGGTTTTATAGCTACGTGGGCACGATATACCACTGTGTAAACAAATGAAGCTGGTTGAAGTTAAAAATATTACTCTTTTAAGCCAGGCTTTTTGCCTAAATTCCTTTATCTTGAGCTTCATATTAAAAACGTGTTTAACATGTAACTCAGGCAAAGGCCCTTTTGAGAGTATAGTGTAATAGCTTTTATAACACACCATGCTACTCTGTGAAAACCCAATTCTCTGTTTAGAGCACCTCACCATTACCTACAAATGTAAAACCTAAAGCAAGTTAATTTGATAATTCGATAATAATAAATTAGGTTAAAATTAGATTTAACGTTGATTCACATTTTGACTGTCTTGTCTGCATACTTAGCTACTTGTCTGTCTGCATTTTGATTTTCAACTCACTACTGTTGTGAATGATTATCAGTAATCGTACACACAGAAGTGGGGGAATATCAAACAATACTTGACAGATAAAAATTAATTTAATTTTTTTCTTTAACTTTTTTTAGTAAATAAGGTCACATTATGTAATATTCAGTTAAACGTTGGGCAAACCCTGAGAAGATGCTTGGAGACTGAATAAAAATGTACAACTGGATGATTTTATGATACTCAAGTTTCAAAGAGAAAAGTAACCCCTTTTTGCTTTTCTTCAAAATCTTATTCTACTCATGAGTTTACTTCCTAGCACATTGTTAGCTGTGCAGTTCTAGTATGACATACATTTCAGTGAATGTAATGGTACTACCATTATGTATAAATACAACAAGGTTAAGCCCTTTTTTAAAAACAATTTGTAACTTCTTCAATCCTTAAGAATAATATTTATTAATAAAAATGTTGGTCAGTTTATAAGCTTAAGTCTTATTGTGATACCTATAATTTCTTGAATAGAATAGAATCGAAATCCTCGTAAATCAAATGTCTGGAATCATCGAGTTCACTATTTTCTATGTATTTTCATCCATCGTTGAAATTATGATTTTAAGCAGAGATCACTAGGTAGTTCAATTTATTTAAACCAAATTATTTGAGAGCTTATAAAGTGTAAATGTATCTACATGCGAATTGTACCCTGTATTAAATAAAATAATAATGAAGAACCCTTGTTCTTAGGAGTTTCACAGTCTAGACCTGTGTACACACTCATTTATTTGCTCATTTAGTTAACTTTTTAATGAGCTCCTGGTTCACAAACTCTTTAAAGATTAGCTAGATTAGGTTTATGGGGATTCTAAAACAGTGACATGCAAATGAAAATGCGAAGTTTTAGGAAAGTAAATAAAATATTTGGGGATGTGCAAATCATCCATCTTGTCTGGTGTAGTAGGAGCAGAGAGAGATAAAAAGAGAAAGACTTTTGAGAGATGCCTTGAATGTCAAGCTAAGACATCATATTGACGTCATATAGAGCTAGGAGAGGGGAATTGAAATTATGTGGAAGAATCATATTCACTGAGGAAAATGTAACTTAAAATTTTGAAACCAAAGGAGTAAGACCTATACACAGAATTGAACTGTGAATAAGGCATATACAAATAGAGAAAACGAAATTATAAATTCAGATTGATAGAAATTCAGGTATAATATACTTCACACCATTAACAAGAGATTGCCATTCTTTTAATATGGAAGTGCCTCCACACAATGGTCCCATCTAGAGGAGACAAAGACGTTTACTGACAGCCTGCTGTTTGCCAGGGTCTATCCTGGCTATACTTCCTACATAGCCATCACTGAAATGTAAGCCCAGGGAATCATCTGGTTACCTACTGCTGAATTGTGTGTCATTGATAAGTGCCTAGCATAATGGACGTCTCATCTATATCTGTTAAATAAGTAGATTAATTCAATAATTCAATCCACATACTATCCTGCTAAATCTATATCAGTAATACCAGTTTACAGATGAGACAACTGAAACTGAGCACTCAGGGTAAGAGAGCCAGCAAATCCCAGGTTAATGATTTGATTCCCAACATCCTTGCTTTCAAGTATAAAATTCTGTCTCTTCCTGGTTGTATATGCATGGGGTGTGTGTGTGTGTATATGTATATATACACACACACACACACATATATACATATATACGTATGTATATGTATGTGTGTATATATATATATACACACATATACATATATATACACACATATATGTATATGTATGTATATGTATGTGTGTGTATATATGTGTGTGTGTGTGTATGTGCATATATATATATATGTATGTATATATATATATATATATATATATATATATATATAAAATCATTCAATTTTATTTAGTCTATTCCTACACTATATAGTCCCAAGAAAGAAAATGCATTCCTGGGTTGAAGCTTGAAATAGTAAGCAGACCCTAAGTAAAAATGAAAGCCTTTTTATCCTAATCAAGTTAGTGTTGCACTGACTTGGTTCAACAGACAAAACAACTTTGCACACCAGAAATAAATGAAACAATACGTGATTTCAGAAAATTGATGGTAACCTCTATGCCCTCCCTAATGTTTCAGAGAGGGGTTGTGACTCTCTCTCCTCCGCTTCAGAAGCTTTCAGGCTTAAAGGAAGCCGGGAGGTTTATTGCAGCAAAGTGACAGGAAGCAGGGCTATGGGCAGCCAGGTGAGATTGTCCAGATCCTTACCCTCTTGGAGCTGTGGTGGTTTCTGCTGCCTATAATCTCGGTGCCAGACTAGACCACATTGTCCAAACAGCCTCTTCCACAATCACAGCTTTCAGATTTTGTCCCTCACCACAAAGTTCTCTGGGCATGAGCTTCAGTTTTGGTTCCTGGAAGATGAAGCATCCTAAAGCAGAGCCAAAGCCCCACGGGCAGAAAGCTTAACCCAAGTACATGACCTCCCCCTCAGAAAAGCTACAAGCAGTGCCAGTGCCAACAGTAATACTGATGGCACCACTGCTACTACAAATAATGCTACAGATGATGATACTCATAGTCATATGAATGTGCAGGCTATAAATAAACAATAATAGCATTAAATATTTATCCAGTGCCAAATATGGCTCTCATATCCATCATGTGTTTTATCTTTTGGAAATGAGCCCCAGGTAGATCGTAAGCTCAATTCATAAATGCAGGAATTCCATCTGAAACTGTTTTTCTGTATTAATCAAAGTGAGATAAGCAGCAACTGGAGATGGGAAACTCAAGTCCACTTCTCCTCAATTCAGTTCTTTGTTGTTGTTGTTTCCTTCCCAGTTACCTAGAGGTGATCTGAAGTATACACACTCCACTCTGTAGTGAGTAACATTTCAAAGAATCATTAAGACATAAAACTCCCCAGCTTTAAGGGTTTTGACTTTCCACTGACCTTTTCCAGCAGGTTGTACTACACATGAATAGATTCCTGTAAAAAGAGCTCATAGTGGGCAATCGACCCTTGAACAACATTCAACTATCAAGCAACGTCAAGGGCTCCTGTAGTGAGTGCCATGTTTCATGTTCAACTTTCCTGTGATGCCCCAATTCCCAGGTTGAAATTTCCTGCCCAAGATATTTTTAGTAAAGGTTTGAAGTATTATTTTTATATAGCTAAAATCTTAGAATCTATAACTGGGGATTGCATTCACATACTTTTGTGTGGAAAGTGATATATCTGTGACATTTCTAACAGTAATTTAGGTGGTGGTGTCTCTCAAAGTATGTGGAGCTAATAAGAGGAATAGTTTGTCTTCAATTTGGACCACAACAAACTAATTACTGAAGTTGATTTAAGGATAATCTGGGTAGACAATAAACTTGTCGTTTTAGAAGTTCTTTAAGAAATTATGTAAATAAACTTAAAGATGAAAATGATACCATTTTCAAAAGTGGAATAAAAGGGATTTGGCAAACTAGGAACAGTTGATTCATGTTAATCTAATGTAAATTTCTAGAGTGTCATTTTTTTTTTTTTTTTTTAAGTACGTGTAAAAACTTAAGGTAGAGGGGCGCCTGGGTGGCGCAGTCGGTTAAGCGTCCGACTTCAGCCAGGTCACGATCTCGCGGTCCGTGAGTTCGAGCCCCGCGTCAGGCTCTGGGCTGATGGCTCGGAGCCTGGAGCCTGTTTCCGATTCTGTGTCTCCCTCTCTCTGCCCCTCCCCCGTTCATGCTCTGTCTCTCTCTGTACCAAAAATAAATTAAAAAAAAAAAGTTGAAAAAAAAAAAAACTTAAGGTAGAATGCAGTAACCACTGAAGCCAATTTTGGTGTCAGAAGAACATTATGGTAAACAGTCACATTCTCCTTTTTTGACAGAATTAGTAGACAACACAATCTTGAAATTGCTGTGGTTATGTGTAGAGTGTATCTTGATTTCAGTACTTTTGACAAAGTTTCTTTAATACTTTCTTTTGAAATATGGAAAGATGTGAATTTACAATTAGGTGATTTTAATTGGTTGAACAAGCATGCTCAAATGGAAGCAATTTGTAAAATTAAGTCATCAATCAAGTATTAATAAAATATATGTATTAGATTCATGTTTATTAATGTTAAATAATACATTTAACATTTGTGTTAGCAACTTACATGATGACAACAGTATAGATTTAGGAATCTGTAGCTGACATAGATCTGGTTAGGAATCTGGTGCCTTGGCTTTTAGAATTGTGATGTAAAGAATTTCTCTAGATTAGAACGATATATCCTATTTAATAAGGCATAAGAGATATTTCCACATTAAAATTCAAAAGGACCAGGGAAAAGACTAGTTTAACTGCTGTTAAACTAGTGAAAAAAGTACTGCATGCACTAGTATTCATTGACTGCAAGCTCATGAGCCAACAGCATGATATGAATAAAAAATAGACGAAGAAAAAAAAGAAAGAAAAAAAAAATAATAAAGTCAGGGGTGCCTGGGTGGCTCAGTTGGTTGGGCATCTGACTCTGGATTCTGGCTCAGGTCATGATCTCATGGTTCATGAGTTCGAGCCTTGCATAAAGGCTTTGCACTGACAAAGGAATCTGGGATCCTCTCTCTCTCTCTCCCCCCCCCCACCCCTCTGTCCCTCCCCACTCATGCTGTCCGAGTTTCTCTCTCTCTGTCTCTCAAAATAAATAAATGAACTTAAAAAGAAAACAAACAAACAAAAAACGTCACTTGGGCTGCGCTAATGAAAGACTGTCAGAATAGGAATGCTAGGGACCTTTTTACAATGTCCTCAACACATTAGCATTAGAGTATGCTCTTAAGTTCAACGTTCTGTCTTATTTTGAAATTAGCACATTTCAACATCAAAATTAGTAAGGACAGTGGTATTTTTAAAATCTGTGCCAATTAGAGAAATGAGTCATCTTGGGAAAGATCATATTAAAGAGTTTTGATAACTTAAATGACCCTCAGACTATGTAGTGAGGAAACAATAAAGAGAATTTTAAATTTGGGTGATACAGACACACACATTCACATGCATACCTATTCCAGAAGGAGGAGACAGCACATTGGATTGTGAACTGATTGTCACTGGTAATATCTACAATGTCTATGATGCTAATGATACACTTACATTTATATATATTATGACAGAGTCAAAATAACCTTGGCAAATGCACGTTGCTTTTATTTTTTATTTTTTGGCTTATTGAGATATATTTACCTAATAAAATTATAATATATTTAAAGTGTACAATGTGATGATTTATATATGTGTATGTTGGAAAGGATTCTGATCACTGAGTTAATTAACATATCCATCACCTCACATATTTGCCATTTTTGGGGTTAAGAGTACTTAACTTTTACTCTCTTAGCCGATTTCAGTTATACAAGACAGGATTATCAATTATAGTCATCATTTTACATATTAGATCCTCAGACTTTATTTCTCTTGTATCTAAGAGTCTGTGCTCTTTACCAACCTTTTCCTATTTCCCCCACTCTCCAGCCCCTGGCAACCCTCAATCTATGAGTTCAGCTTGTTTTTGGATTCCACGTATAAGTGATGCCGTGCTGCATTTGTCATTCTCTGTATAGCTCATTTCACTTACCATAATATCTACCAAGTTCACCATTTTCTTGCAAATGACAGGATTTCCTTCTTTTTAAAACTTGAATAATACTCCTTTGTATATAAGTATCACATTTTTGTTATCTGTTCACCCATTAATGGACACTTAAGTTGTTTTTATCTTTTGACTATTTTGAATAATGCTAGTATGAAAATGGCAGTATAGACATGTTTTTGAGATAATGATTTCTCATTTCTTTAGATATGTACCCAGAAATGTGATAGCTGGATTACATAATAGCTCTAATTTAGTAGATTTTAATTTCTTGAGACTGTATACTGTTTCCCATAGTGGCTGTACCAGTTTACATTCCCATCAACAGTGTACAAGGGTTTCCTTTTCTTCACATCCTTGCCAACACTATCTCCTGTCTTTCTGGTGATAGACCTCCTAACATGGTGTGAGGTGATATTCCACCGTGGCTTTGATTTACATTTCCCTAATGATTAGTGATAATGATATTGAGCACCTTTTCATGTACCTGTTGGCTACTTGTATATCTTCTTTGGAAAAATGTCTATTAAAATCATTTTCCCTTATTTTTTTTTTTTGCTATTAAGATGTACAGATTCCTTGTGTATTATTTATATTAACACCATATCAAATAGGTGATTTGCCAATGTTTTCTTGCATCGAGAAGGTTGCCTTTTGTTTCATTGATTTTCCTTTGCTGTGCAGAAACTTTTAGTTGGATGTGGTCCCACTTGTTTATTTTTTTACTTTTGTTGCCTTTGCCAACTTTCAGTGTCAAGTCCAAAAAATCATTACCAAAACCAATGTCAAGGAGATTACCACCTATGTTTTCTTTTAGGATTTTTACCATCTCAGAACTTATGTTGAAGCTTCCAATCCATTTTGTGTATGCTGTGAGACAAGGGTCCAGTTTCATTCTTTGGCATGTGGATATATGCATTTTCCCCTTCACTATTTATTGAAAACATTATCCATTTGATGCATATTCTTGGTGTCTTTGTCAAAAATTAACTGTATATGCACAGGTTTATTTCTGGGCTCTCTATTCTGGGCCATTAATTTGTGTGTCAGTTTTTATGCCAATACCATCTATATGCTCTTGAGAGCTTTGTAACAGAATATAAAATCAGGAAGTGTGATGTCTCCAGTTTTGTTCTTTCTTAACATTGCTTTGGCTATTTGGGGATTTACTGTGGTCTTATAAGAATTTTAGGACTATGTTGTTTTATTTCTTTGAAATATGCCCTTGAGATTTTGATAAGGATTGCACTGAATCTGTAGATTGCTTTGGATGGTATGGATGTTTTAACAATTTTAAATATATTAATTATTTTTAAATAATTAATTATTCCAATCCATGAGCATGTAATATCTTTTGATTTATTTGTGTCTTCTTCAGTTTTTTCATCACTGTCTTATGGGTTTTAGCACAGAGATCTTTGATCTTCTTTATTAAAGTTATTCCTGAGTATTGTATTGTTTTTGATGCTATTGTAAACACAACTGATTTTTCTGTATTGATTTTGTATCCTATAACTTTACTGAATTTGTTTATTAGTTCCAATAGACTTTGGTGGAGTTTGGGGTGTTCTATATAGAATATTATCTCATTGCAAACAGAGACCCATTTACTTATTCCCTTACAATTTGAATGCCCTTTATCTCTTTTTGTTAACTTATTGATCTAGCTAGGACTTTTAGTACTATGTTGAATAATAGTGGTAAGAATAAACATCCTTACTTCTCTCATTGGATGTATTTCAGTGCCATGTGTTTGAGTGTGCTGATCCTTTCTTCCACTTGATATTTAGTGTTGAATCCTTCTCTTGAATTTTTCAGTTCTTAAGTTTTGACTTCTGTTTGGTACTTTTTAAATATTTTATTTTTGTTGAAATTCTTACTTTACACATGCAATTTTTTCCTGACCTAGGTGAGCATCTTTCTAAGTGTTGCTCAAAACTCTGTATTGGGTAAACTGCATATCTCCATTTCATTAAGATTGGTTTCTGAAGATTTATTTTATTCTTTTGTTTGGAACAGATTGTTTTATTTCATTTTCCTTAACTCTTTGTGTTGGTTTCTGTGCATTAGATAAAACAGCCACCTGTCTTAGTCTTTAGACACTAGTTTTGTGTAAAAGATGAACATCAGTAACCATCCCAATCCAAGCTCCTGGTTGCCTCTCAAACCTTTGTGATCATCGAAGTCACTGTCTCATCATCTTTGTACTTAACGGCTCCAAGTAGTAGAATATCAGTTAAGATCCATCAGTGTCCCAAATGGGAGGCTCACAGTAGAGACAACAGGCCTGTTAGAAGCCAGATTCCCAGTAAGCAACTGGTAATGGATACAGTCAAACCTATGCAGGGAAGACTGAGACAGCGTTTTGCTGAGCCCTGCTGTGATAGCACCCATGAATGCTTGCATGCCTGTTAACTCCTTTTTGTGTACCTCATACTGTGGGACTCATGAGTGAAAGCCACATTGCCTTTCGGAGGTAAGTGATCCGGGGGGCCCATCCCTCACGTGGTAGCTTTAAAATTTGGGGTAGTTGGGGTGCCTGGGTGGCTCAATCGGTTAAGTGTCCAATTCTTGATTTGAGCTGAGGTCATGATCTCATGGTTTGTGAGTTTGAGCCCCGAGTCAGGCTCAATGCGGACAGTGCCGAGTCTGCTTGGGATTCTCTCTTTCCCCCCTCTCTCTCTGCCCCTCCCCTGTTCTATCTCTCTCAGAATAAATAAATTGAAAAGAAAACTTAAAAAAAGTTGGCATGGTAGATGTGTGCTTCATAGTCTTCAGTTTTAGGGAGAAGTTTGGAGTTGAGGGTTCTCCCATGCATCTACAGAGTTGTGTTAGGTTGAGTTTATGGTAGAGTATGTCTCAGCCTTTTCTTCTTGTGTTGATGTGGGTATTTTTTCAGTCACTCAATGTATAGGAGTCCCTCAACTAGTTTCTGGATTTCTCTCTAAGGAAACTTCTCCATGTGCATCTATATATTAGACACACATTAGGTGTGTCCATGGCAAGAGAGAAATTCAAGAGCCTCTACATCACCATCTTAGTCCAGAGTAGAATTTCATGCTCTTTAAAAATGAAGCTTTAGAGTGCAAAAAGTTAAGCTATTTTCTCATGTTCACATATCTAGTAAACAACTGTTCCATAACTATCTCATCTGTAACTCTTCTTTACTAGTATAGAGCTCTCATGGCAACATGACTGTCGGCTATGGGTGATTCTTGCTATAGATGAAATCTGAGTCTCATGTTACCTTAAAACCCTATAACGAATTGAAACATTTTAAATTGTATTGTAGAATAAGTGGCCAAATTAATGTCATTATTGATTTTCGGATTAATAACTACATGAATATTGTCATTGTCTTATTACTGATCCACATTCTTAGTCCTGATACATGGCATTTTCATCAGTGGGGTAAAAACAAAAGCAATATTCAGTGTTTAAATTTTTTTTTCTAAAGTGGCTAAAATATGGTTGTGGTGTAGGGATTTAAAGTGAAACATGTATATAATACAACAAGAAAACCAGTACTGTTTCCTTGGGGTTCATAAAAATTATTGAAAATAATTGGTAATAAAATATGGTAACTACACATTTGTAAAGAAGCTATCTTTGATGTCAAGGACCTGAAGCACAATTTTTGCTTATGATAAGGCAATTAGTTTTGGATGGCTTACTCTAGACATTTTTCCCCACTCATATTAGAAGTTTATATCCTCCAACCAGAAGACCATAATTTATTTTAAAGCCCTTCAAGTTGTTTTTCAAGTGATTTCCTATAGTTAGCCTATCCCAAAATACCACTGCTTTGCGTATGTACAGAGTATGAACAGTTTCAGCTTGTTATCCTCTTGAATGAAATAATGACACAGTGCATTAAGGAGAATATTAACCTACAACTTATGCCATGGTAAATTGAGCAATTAACACTAGATTTTTGTGTTAAGAGAGACTTTACTGTTGCTGAATATTCCTGAAAAAATTGGAAGTCACTGTCCAGTATGTCCAAGATGTGTTTTAAAAAGACTGGATATTTAATATGTGTGGTTTGGCTTTTGACTGACCCATACTAATTCTTACCAAGAAAGAGGTATGCAGCTTGTTTTGTCCCTTTCATCATGCTTTAATCTGTGTTTTGGATGTGTGCGTTTGTGTGACATTTTCTCTTTAAACTACTTTTTTAGATTTATTTTTGTCTGATTTAAAATTCCTAAAAGATGGATGATGAATGGAGGACTGAGAGTACATAGAAAACTTACCATTTTGCTCTATATCCTACCTTGAAAATACCAGGTGATGTAGAAATTTGATAAAAATCAGAAATAGCAGGGCTATTTCCTGAAGTCTCAACAACAAACAATACTAAACATTACTGAATGCTGTGGGATTTGTTTGGGCCTATGTTCCTACAAGACTGAAGAGAGATAATGTATTACTGAAATCTCTGATACACACTATAGGATTTCTATGAGTTATATAGCTGGTCTGACCATCTTATGACACAATAGTGAGTAGAACAATCCTCTTCTTCCCTTCCCCAACCCCTGTTCCCAAGCTCAGCAGTGATTTCTGTGTCTCTGTAGAATGAAAAGATTTGGGGAGGAAAGCACTAAGATTAAGTGAAGAATGCTGGGTTTGGTTCTTGGTTCTATACAGAGGTGTGATTGCCTAGGGAGTGAAAATATCTTATCAGAAAGTTTTTTGATGTAATTAAAGGTAAAAGCTGCACAATTTAAACAACTTTTATCTAAAACAGCCCCCTTGGTATTGCTCAGGATATTTATCACCTTTACTCAGTAAATATACCATTGCTGCTATTCACCTGAAGTAGTCACAGGGAGATGAGTAAGTGGGAACTACTATAATAGCAAATGAACCTGCTTTCAGAAAATCTTGTCTTTGTAGCTTTTAATTGTGGATCCACAATGAGACCATGTTTTGTTTTGTTTTGTTTTGTTTTGTTTGTTCTCTTTGTATCAGGTATTAATATGTCCAACAAGGTCCTCTTTACCAGAAGCCCAAAGGGCATTCCTTGTAGATTAGTTTTGCTAGCTCTAAGGCATGTTCATTTATCTCCTCAGTAGCTATTCAAATAAAACATAGTCTATATTATAAGTCTGACCATTGTTCATATTGAAAGATTATCTACCTGCTTGCTTTTATGGACAGAGAGAGACACCATGATTTCTAATGATTGAGAAATTCAGCAGTTCTTAAAATGGAACAATTTACTTTAGCTGAAACTCAAAAAGTATACGTGTTGTAGAAAGAATCATTCACACTGATTAATAGAATGTTTTCTTCAGATCTTTAAGCTAAATGACAGGCTGCCTAAAAATCTGGACACAAAAGTTAACCTCAAATAAAATCTCTCATTTATATCATAATTATAAGGAAATCAAGGAATTGACCATTGAGACCGAACTGATTCTGAATAATGGTTTTCTTGGAAAATTTCAGGTATTTTTCTTTAGTATCCCAGGTCATTCTGAAGAGTAAATAAAACACAGACACCAAACCTTCCGTAAACGGAGATGGAAAAGCTCTTAGTGACATTAACTATTTGCCTCTCTAATAGTTTAAAAAAATTAAAAAAATTTGCAAGACTAACATACAAAATAGAATTATTGTCTACGGAATAACTGACTTAGCTTCTCAAAAAAGTCCTGGTAAGAATTCAATAAATATTTGGGAATGAAAGAAAAACTAAGTAAATGAGTACTTTCAAATAAATGAAGATCCTGTGAAGAACATTTTCTAGCTTTGAACTTAGTAGAGTTTGAAAAACCCTATTTTAAGAATATGTTATTATATTAAAAAAAAAGAATATGTCATTATAAAGATACCACCCCATAAGGTTAAAGAAACTAGGTCTGATAGGGAAAGCTGAGGGAAAAAGCATTTTTCTTAAGTTTGCTAATGCTTAACATACATACACATTTCAAGTAGTCCCAATAAATTAGTTTAAAAGGCACACTATAGATATAAAAATTCTCTAAATTCATTTCAATGTATTTCCTTCTACTGAGTGTTTAACATAGATGGACAGATGATGTCTTTCAAAAAATATATATCCATACACGTACATCTATATATACATGTACACATATATGTTGAGAATATAAGTGATAAATAACATAAATTTAAGTTTTAAGGAATCCCAGAATATGGTTTAGAAAAGTACTTTATACGTATATGTTTAATGTCTCTCTCTCATTCTTCTGCTCTTTATATTAAAGGAAAAATGAGTGCTCAATAATGTCCTTATACTGGCCAACTGTTTTCTTTCCTCTGTGTTTTGAGGACCTGATGGAGGCTTATGATTTTAATTTACGAAAATAATTGAATTATATTTTATTTTTCAAAATGAAGTAAAACCAGAATCCGTTTTTTTTTTAATAGGTTTATTTTCCTCATTTTTACTTTGCATGTTCTCTGGATCCAATTTCTTCCAGGGTTATGTTCCTTAACGATTTCTTTCTCACAAATCATTAGTTTCCTCTGCTCCTTCTCCTCACTCTCCAAATTAGCTCAATCATTTCTCCTTAAAGAAAAACAAAACAAAAACAACCCCAAAGCAAACATTCATAAGCATAACTAACACTTACCCTGTGTGTCGGGCATTTACCCTGAGTTAACTCACTTAACTTTCACAGTAATTCTATGAGAGAGCTGTCATATTACCTTCTTTGACTGATAAGGCCATTGAAATACTGAGAATTTCAGTAATGCTCACAACACTAAAATTGTCAGAGCTAGGATTTGAATCCAGGCGCAGGTGCATTTTCTGTTTGTTGAGTCATTTAACTCTGTTTTACCCAAAGCGGGGAAAAAAAAAAAATGCATACAAGGTTCCTTTCCAGACTGTGCTATTTTTATGCTGTGCTATGAAAATTTATCACAAACTTAGTGGCTTAAAACAAGAATCATTTATTATGTCACAGTTTCCATGGGTCAGGAATCCAGACATGGCTTGGTTGAGCAATCACAAGGCTGCAATGAAAGTGTCATGGAACATAGTTTCTTTCTAAACTCTGTCTTCTTCCAAGGTCATTGGAGAGGGAAATTCCTTTAGTCCTCTTTGAGGCCACTGCTTTTTTGCTGGATGTCAGCTGAGGGCTGACCTCTGGTCCTAGAGGCCACATTCCTCTATTACTTCCCCTATATGTGGTTTTCCATGGGCCCCCTCCCAACATAACAGTTTACTTTGTACAAGCCAGAAGGGGATTTCCCTCTCCAGTCAGCTCACATGGAGTCCTGTGCCGTAAGGTAATTACAGAGTGACATCATCTGCCGTATTCTATTGGCTAGGAAAAAACACAGGAACATAGGGGAAGGGAATTGTATGAAAGTGCAATTCATTGTGGAATGTCTTGGAAATTTGCCCGACACCCTCACCTCTCTACCCCCCAATCTTTGGGCCTTTCTGTTCCCTTGTTACTTCAGCGTCTAAAGGAAGAGGCTCTGTTTGCAGTCTTGGACTTTTTCAACCTCTCTGCAAGTTTCATCCTATTTAAATCTGATCCCGACTCTAGTTTGGTAGCATGTTCTGTTTTGTTTTTAACCTACATTCTTTTTAACTTTCCTCCAGCATTAATTTTGTGATATTATTTGACCACCCTAGAGAAGTGATTATCAAGGCCAATTTTATTCTAAATTAAGTGGTAATTCATTGAATCTGGAATATATTAACGACTCAGTTTTATTTGAAAATATCTCTTTCTTTAAATTCTCACTTCTCTTATGCTATTTTACCTGCCCTTCTACCTTTTCTTCTCAGTTTTCCTTACTGGCATCTTGGTGTGGATTCAAGTTACCTTCTGAGTCTCTGTGGCTTCTTACTCTTTCTACTTCCTTGGAACATTCCCTATGCAAGAATTCCTACAATCCAATCCTTAAATCCACATTTCTTTAAAAGCCCACAACAGGGGCACCTTGGTGGCTCAGTCTGTCAGTGTTGGACTCTTAATTTGGGCTCAGGTCATCACCTCACGATTCGTGGGGTCCAGCCCCGCGTCGAGCTCCGCACTGTGTCAGCAAGGATCCTGCTTAGGATTCTCTCTCTCCCTCTTTCTCTGCCCCTACTCCATGTGCTTGCTCTCTTTCTCTCTCTCAAAAAAAAAAAAAATAAATAAATAAATAAACAAACAAACAAACAAACAAACTTAAAAAAAGAAAGAAGAAAAGAAAAGCCCACAACAAATCTGACCCAAATCCAGTTCAACACTTTCTCTGTTAGTCTCCCTGGGACCTTCTCCTCTCCCTTAACATTCTTTGACTGGCTTCTATTGCCAGATGTAGATACTCAAAGCCTCCCTTTGTTTTTGTTTTTGTTTTATTTTATTTTATTTTTTTTATATCTATACGGACACCAAATCCAATAGTTCTACCACACAAAAGGCTGTTCAGTCTTTTCTTCATATCATTCAGTCACTTCTCTCACTTTTACATATTTACCTTGTATACATAAACACTACCTTAAACAGTGTTAAGGATTTTTTTCCACGTGTAAATATTCAGTTTTATCTTTATAACATGAACACAAACAAAAGTCTTCCCCAGTAATCAACGACTGGATGTATGGCTCTGTAGGATGACATATTGGCATGGTACATCTGTGCGTTACCTTTTAATAAATGTGTGTAGAACAAATTTATGTACAGGCCTGATATGTCTTATAGAAACAAGATTTAACAATATTGTTTATTAAAACCATTTGACAATGATTAGTAACACCAACAGTAGTAAAGCTGAAGAGTCTAATCACGTATTTAAAGAAAAATGATTTAGTAAGGTAGAATCATTGACTTAAGTCTCAAACAGGAGTTTAGGAGTATAGAATTTGTGGGCCTCAGTGTTTTGGGATTTGATAATCTGTGGAAAGCAATGCCTGTTAAGCCTTTTTCTTTTTTTTGTGTAAACCCAACCTCCCACTCCCATTTCCAGATGCCACAAATTAAGCCATGGTGACTATATTATTAGATTAGACACTCATGCTTTTTCATTACAGTACGTAAATCTATCTTCATATGTACATACCGCCAGCTAGCATATTAAACCATTATAATCTATTTATTACAGAAACGTATTTTTGGAACCTATTTATCAGATTAGAACTAGCAAAACCTCTCAAGGGCAGGTCCCAGGACAAGATAATTTTGCTTAAGTAAAGGCTGCTAAAATTTTGAAATCTGATGTGTAGCCTGGAGAGAAGAGAGTGACCCAAAGAATTTTAGCAGGAGATGACTCACAGCAGAATGGTAAGACAGAGAAGAGTTACAGGCTTTTAAAACTTGAGTGGTCATGGAGTAACAAGAGGTTAAAGGAAAAATCTCTCTCTATTCCTTTATTTTTGACTAGGATCAGCCTTCTATGACCTTCCAGAGGAGTAACTTATTTTACACGGATAAAATCTTGAGAATATACAGAAAGTGTCAGTCTATTTTATGTAAATTGCCTCCGAAATGCATTCACAATTTTTCATAGAAAACACACTTTACACACATATAGACACATATATATTTTATCTCTCAGTCAGTGGTCCTCTGGGTAAACCTCCATTTTAATACAAAATAATAAAATGCTGACAATTCATGAGGAACATTACCATTTTAATGGTTGCCACTTTTTTTTCTTTTTTTTCTTATTTTTATAATAGAAAAATGACCGTGTGTGTGTGTGTGTGTGTGTGTGTGTGTGTGTGTGTGTTATGTGAAAAAATGCAATTCTTCCTTGGTAGGTTTGGAGACATTACATGTTGACCTTCCATTTCACAGGAGTCCCTGAGAGTGGGACAAAGCCATTTGACCTCCTGTGACACCAATTAGACATTTCTATTGTATAAATGTCTCATGTCAACCAGAAAAAATATTTTTCTCTATTCTTTTGTGCCCTTTAAAAGAATGATGTCCTTCCTAAAAACAAGGAGAAATAAGCACTGTGAAATGAAATGGTCACTTAATAAAAAAAGATTTTGTTTTTCCCTCCTCAGTGTATTTTTTTTTCTCCTTACTAATCAAAAGAACAAGATTCCAAGATTTCTTAGACAATATGATTTGTTTCAACTCTTTTTCTGCTTTCCATATCTGGAAATTATTTTTACAATCAGACTTTGAGATGATGTATACATGGCTGAATAGGTGAAATGCAACCTATGTTACGGTGTCTTCAATATTTTGAAGAATATTTTAAAGAATGAAATCTTGCCCTTTCATATGATCAGTATCCATGGCAGAGGTAGAAAAAGGACTTAATATGCAGTATATTTTCATTGTCAAATAGAGACACGGAATTTGTGGTCTTTACACATGCAGTTTTTCAGAACTGAGAAGGAAACATTTCTCTCTTATGTCTTTTACTTGCTATACAGTTCAGTCTGCCCAGGACAGTTTGGGGCATATATTTGATACAGTGTGTTGTTAGATGCCCAGTATGTTAACACAGTTATTGTTTGTAGTTAAACGTGAGTTGTAAAGCCAATTGGGAAATTAAAATCCTGCAGGAATTGTGTTTTATTTTCCTTTGTTTCCAAATACTGACATTAAGAGGGAAAAGGGAAAAAATTCCTAAATGCATATAATATTTTGAAAAATGTAATATTTCACATTTATATATGTGATAATAACCACCTGCGGTTGGATTTACTACTGCCCATTCCCTTCTGGGATCATCTTCAGTATAAATTTCTCATTCATTAATCCAATTTATTTATCCTGATGAGTTCTATTGCTTGTGATTACCTCTCTTTTGGGGTTAATTACACAAGTGCAATGCTGCACTCAGACTGGAGAGTAGGTCTACCTTACTAGAGTACTGATCAATAATACTGTAAATTTAGATCTTTCAGTTTTTTTGTGTGTAGTTAATGTGATATGATAGAAGTATAAATTTAGATTGCTTTCTGGATGCAACACATACATTTTCTCATAACAGCATACATATGTAAAATCTTCAAGATAAAACTCTCATTATTTGTATTTACAAATACTATGTGAATAGACTTTTCTCTCCTTTTAAAACCAGACCTTTCAATACACTTGCCAGCTTTTTATTTTGTTGTGTAGGATTATGACTTTTATTTACTATGTAACATAAAATGAATACACCTTTGAACTCAATCAAAAGAAACTTATTTTATTTATTTATTTATTTATTTATTTATTTATTTATTTATTTATTGCTATAGCGTATATTTTAACATTATTTGTATATAAATACATGAACAATTTTTGGGTTTTGGCCAAATTCTAAATGATATGTTTTTAGGCCATCAGCAGGTATACTCCTCCTACCCAGAAAAATAACACAACCATTTTCTTGCGGGTTAATTTCTGCTGCTGAGGCATGTGCCCTGGTTTTCACTGACATTGAATTATTACCTACAGCTATAAATCTTGAGTCAATTTTCTATGAATGGCATTTTACAGGTACAGGGTATATTAAGCCTGCTTCCCACTTAGATAATGGTCTTCCCACCATGCTTTATTAAGTTAGCTAGCTTCAGTTTATGTTGTTTAATGTAAACTGACTTCTAATTTTCCTACAAATTGTTATATTTGATTACAAGCTATAGTGAAAGTAAACCTCATTGTCAGATTTGGGATAAAGAGACTTCCTGTGTTCTATTCTTAAAGAACATATCAGACAATGAGGATCTAAAAATAAATAAACGGATATATCCAATGACAATTATTTCAAAGTCCTCTTTTAAGCTGAAAATAAATGATAAATATAAATATACATAAATATTTTTCCTGCTACTTAAAGTTACGCAGTCTAGATAAAACACCTAAATATATTTTATGAAATAATACTATTTGATTATTTATTGCTGTATGAAAGTTTAAAGTTTTCTCATATATATTCTCTTTTTTGTTAGATTAGGGCTTGAGATCTGCTCTTAGTAAGAAGTAATCTATGGATTTGATAATTTGGTAATTTTTCAGAATCTCATTTACACAATTCTATGTTATACATTTCAACTTATAAGGATTACACTGCTCCTCCATAAATGAGGTTGTATAAACCAAGGCTAATATAAAGTTTTTCATATGGAAGGGAGCCTGGGTGGCTCAGTCAGCTGAGCATCTGAGTCTTAATTTCAGCTCACAGTTTGTGAGATTGAGCCCTGCATAGGATTGTTCACTGACAGCATGGAGCCTTCTTGGGATTCTCTCTCTCCCTTTCTCTCTCCCCTTCCCTGATCTAGCTTTCTCTCTCTCAAAATAAATAAATAAACATTTAAAAATATTTCATATGGAAACATAAACCTAGATGATCTCTTTCTCATAAATGATAAATGGTTTTGCTTTACACGAAAATGTGTGTTGTTTTACCAATAAGATAGTAATTCCATAATCATAAACAAAATGGTGGAATTCACTGAAATATTTCCTGACTTCCTATTTACTACTAATTTTGTGCTAAAATTTGTATCTCTGATTTTTCATGTCATGTGATTTCTTCACAAAAATGAAGGAATAAAATTTCTTTATTATAAGATCATCATTGCAAGAATTGCATTCACTCACACAATTTGCTCATTATGGTGCATTTTGTGCTCTGTGTTGAGAAAATAAATGCATTTTATGCTTATGCAAAATTAGCAAAGTTATAAAACAATACTTAATTTGACTATGGAGGGAAAGTTACAATAATAGCATGTTTAATTTTTTTTAATGTTTATTCTTGAGATAGGGAGAGAGAGAGAGAGAGAGAGAGCGAGAGCAGGGGAGGGTCAGAGAGAGAGGGAGACAGAATCTGAAGCAGGCTACAGGCTCTGAGTTGTCAGCACAGAGCCTGAAACAGGGCTTAAACCCATGAACTATGAGATCATGACCTGAGCCAAAGACAGATGCTTAACCTCCTGAGCCACCCAGGTGCCCCAATAATAGCATGTTTATTTGGGATAAATTATTAGGAAGTTTGTATCATATTTGTAAGTTTTATGGGCCTCATGACTCTTTGAGGTAAACTATCATATACATTTACAGTTGAAGAAATGAAGGATGCAAAAAGCAAGTAATTTATCTACACTTAAAGCAATGGTCTGGGATCTGGACTCTAGACTTGATTTTTTACACCTTTCTGCTGCCTCTCCTCTCCATAATTTAAAGCATCAACAAACCAACACTGAATCTTGTGTTTATTGTGATGTAATTCTCTGTCTTCTTATTTTAATCGTATTTCATTATTCCTTCATTTTCTGCCTTTCCTAGATCTTAGACATACAGACCATCAATAAAATGGCAATATGTTTCTTGATTCTTTCTGTAGAAACCCATTTCAAATTTAGAGACTTAACCATTATTTTCCATATTTCACATTAAGTAACTTATGCCAATAAACATAAAATATATATCTTCTATTGGGGTTTCTGAAAATAAATTATTATTTATAGTCAATGGCCAATAGATAAAATTGACTTAATTTTTTTGTTATTGTTAATGAAAACATCAGTGTCGTGAACCTAAAACTGATCTAAAAAAAAACCCTAATGGAAAAATTTAAATATTTTTACAAGAATACCAATATACCTACTTAAACTTTTGTATTTAACATAATTTTTAATTGTAATACATGGAATCATGTGTTGATTGGAAGTAGATCTAGTTTAATTTCAAATTTTTTTTTATGGGAAGAAGCATGATACATTTCTGATGAGTACAGAACTGTTCTAATTCTGAAATGTTTACAAATTTGAGGCTGAATGCTCCATTGTATTAGTTAAGCTTTCTGAAGTGATACACATCTTATGAATGATAAATCATCCTGCCATCACTGATCAATTACAGATGTGGCTGTATCGCAGCAAGCAATTGCCTCTTGCCTAAAACTGATTACTCTTATTACCTGACAAGTCACTTCACAATTTTAAATGAGAACTGAAGACCAAATATACAGATTGGTTGCACTCTTAGTGTGATTGATAAGGATTTAATTATAAATCATATTTTAATTCAGTTATTCTGTTCAACCAAGTATAACTTATGAAATTTAATGTATAAAATATTAATTTACGCTATAATTGAGTTTGTAGTTTTACAAGGGCTCATTGCCCCAGAATGTGGTGGGTGACATCAAAAAAGATAGCTCAGTAACCTGCGCGGTGAATGAGCCTGATAAATAAATCCTGCATCATCAATATAAAAAGTCTGTGTCTGCAGTTTCGATTCTCATCAAAGTATAGCAGAGACAAAACCAAAACAAATCTGACTTCAAGTTCTTTAGAAAGACAAATTCAAAGTTAAAATGCATGTGGACTTCATAACAGATTTTTCAAACGGTGTGTGTCTCAGAGAATTTATCATCATCATCATCATCATCATCATCAATTTATGTTTATTGAGTTCCCACTGGGTATTTGGGACTGGACCAGACTGAGCAGAGAAAATAATGATTTGAAACATTTCTAGAGTCCCAGCCATCAGAGTATTATTTCCTGCATTCCTAAATAACATTAAAGCAAAGCAGATAACCATTTATATTTTCAAGCCCAAATACGTTTATGAAACTTTGAGTATTTTTTAAAAGGATTTTTTTTTCTGCTTCTGATAATATCTTCTTTTAAAGAGTAGCCTTAACTTCATGAGAAGAATGCTAAGCTGATGCCTTGGAGAATCTTTTGAAGGCATATTGTTATGCTTCTCTTTCAGCAAACCTAAATGGCCTTTTTAGTTTTCATCGTCTGCTATGGTTTTTAAGTGCTTTTTAAGTTTTCCTGACTCGCATCCTACACAGGAAGCTTCAGTGAATACGGAATGTGTGGTTGCAGTCAGGAAAATCACACTCATTAAAATGATATTCTGAGGTTGCCCATTTATTTGCTATTTATGAAATGCGTATCGAATTTGCTTATTGTGTAAAAGTCAAGGACTGATTGTTCTGTCAGAACTGGAGACACAGCTTTTGATCTGAAAGTTAGCTCTCTACGTTCTTCGTCTGTCCTATCATCATCATGAGGATCTTCTTATTCTGAACTTAACCTATGCTTGCTTTAAAAATAGTTTGCTGCTTGCTATTCTAGAGCAGGAGGGATACAAGAATAAAAGACCTGCACTGAACTACTAAAAAAAAATTAAGTTAACAATTAGCTCAGCCTACCCACCAACAAAATGCTATTGAAACATAAAGGTGCAAGGTAGTGATGCCTTTAGTATTGAATTTATTTTTCTGTGAGACAGTAATTTTCTTCTTGTCCCCTATCAGTTGTATGGCCCTTTTTACTAAAATTACAGTTTCATAGAATGAGGGTTATTTTCTTATGAACCTTTGGTTCACATTTATTTACTACTTATTTTGTGCAAGCTAGTATGGAGTAGCACATAAGGATTGGAATAACTTCCTTGCCCTCTGGGAGATCATTGTACAGTTGGACTGTGATACACTGCATCACTATTTTTCAAAATATGTTCTGACCCTCCCTTCAAGAATAATAGACTTACAACATCTTAGCGAGGGGTTCTTCCAGCTGGAACCCAGAACGAAGATAGTGACCAGTGATGGACATGAGCTCTAAGCAGGAAACAGCCCTTTGTTGTTCAAAGCCCAAGAGGTTGTAAATTTAGCCTAGCCAATGAATACTGGGAGGAAAGTCAAAGATCTCGTGTAAAATGTTTAACCTTAAATCCCTTTCTGATACAGCATCAAATCCTAAGTACATATATCTTCTGTAAATAAATATCAGAGATTTGATTTCTGGGGTTTTGTTTGTTTGCTTGCTTGCATTTTACCTAGGTATGCTCTGCTTTAAGAATATTCAGTTTATGATAATTCTAATTTGTAAATGAAAACCTGGGATCTTTATTTGATAAACTGCTGTATTGAATTATTTTAAATAGAAAAAAAAAGCCATTCCATTTTTAAAACAATGAACTTGCATATTTGAAAAAACCTGCTGCAAAAAATTGGACAACGCTTTTGCAATTTTCCCATTCCAAGGTAATCAAACAAAGTGACTTTGAAGGGCGCCTGTGTGGCTCAATTGGTTAAGCCCCTGACTTTGGCTTAGGTCATGATCTCATGGTTTGTGGGTTCAAGCCCTGCATCGTGCTCTGTGCTGTCAGGGCAGAGCCTGCTTTGGATCCTCTGTGTCCCTCTCTCCCTGCCTCTTCCTTGCACATGTGCATGCATGTGTGTTCGCTCTTTCTCTCTCAAAAATAAACATTAAAAAAATAAAGTGACTTTGATATATAACCTTTCTTAGTTATTTTAATAATGTATATTAATTTTATATCTCCTCTACCTGAAACATAAATCACTTATGGTTAATTTCTACACTTCTAATATATTATGTTTTCTGTCTCTTCTTAGGCATCGATTGATTCTATTTACTGTACTTTCTATTTTTTTTCTCACTTTTCCACTTTCTTAGGTCCCATGTCAGAAACTGATCATGGAAAACAAGTCTTAACCCTTTCTCTTGGGTCAGAATAAGGGAGGATCAAAGTGGCTTTAGTTCTGAAGGAGTTGCTTTAGTTTAAGGAAGAAGACTTATGAATATGATACCCCCAATATCTACCCACTGCTCAATAGATGTAAGCCTACGTATGTCTCAATCTCCTTTTCTCTCCTCCTCCTCTTTTCTTCCTTCTTCCTCCTTCTCCCCCTCTTTCTCTTCCTCTTCCTCCTTCTTTTTTCTGTCCCCACCTCTGCAGGAAATCTAAAATGATCATAATGAAAGGATGATGTTTTATTAGTCTAGTTCACATATCCTTTGCTTTAGTATGAAATAAAAATTAGGGGTGTCTGGGTGACTCAGTCGGTTAAGCATCGACTTCAGCTTCAGGTCACGATCTCACCACTCATGAGTTCGAACCCTGCATCCGGCTCTGTGCTGACAGCTCAGAGCCTGGAACCTGCTTCAGATTCTGTGTCTCCCTCTCTCTCTCTCTCTGCCCCGCTCATGCTCACACTCTGTCTCTTTCTCTCTGAAAAATAAATAAACATTAAAAAAAAGAAATAAAAATTAAAATGGAAGATTTACAAATTTAGTCTACACATGTCTGAAGAACATTTTATTAGCTGAATCACAAGTTTCTATAAATTTCCATTTCCATAATTAAATTCATGATTTTATTTAGTTCTTCTGATCTACCATCATACTCTCAGTTATCACAACACTGTCACAACACAGGATCCCTATGAAGCCAACTATACTGTTTTGTTTGTTTGTTTTTAATGGAAGTGTAGTTGACACACAATGTGACATTAGTTTCAGCACAACATAGTGATTGGGCAAGTCTACACTCCATTTTATATTCTTATAAGCTAAGATGTTTACCATTCAAGATAGAAAAAAACTAAATGTCCACAGATTGCCGCTAATATCTGTATAAAGTCTTTTGTCTTTTATCCCTTCCTTTCCCACATAGGACTTTGATCTTGTGGTATTTTCTTAGTTCTGTTGTCTCTTTTCTTTTAAGTTTTTTTTACGTTTATTTCTTTACTTTTTGAGAGACAGAGAGAGAAAGAGAGAGAGAGAGAGGGAGAGAGAGATAAAGAGAGCAAGTTGGGGAGGGACACAGAGAGGTGGAGAGAGAAATCCCATGCAGGCTCCTCACTGTCAGTACAGAGCCTGATGGGGGGCTCGAACTCATGAACTGCGAGATCATAACCTGAGCCGAAACCAAGAATCGGATGCTTAACCGAGTGAGCCAGCTAGGGGCCCCAATATTGTGTCCTTCTTAAAAAGGAGTAAAAGAGGTTGACATCCTAGCTTACTTGCGAATTTTTTGCTGCTTCTATATTCCACTCATCATTCTCTCCTGAGAATATACTCCTAGAGTATCATATGATTCTAGTTTTGTTCTAATTCATATAATTGGGGCACCCATCTACATTACCTATCCTTCCTTTAACTCATAGTGCTTAATTAACATCTCTAAAATATTTCCTGATTTGCTTTAACTCTAAATCTAAGTTGTTCTGATGTTTCTTTTCCTCCATAACACAGATTGGGTGTGTGACAAAATGTTTTCTTCTGAAAACTGAGGTTATGGGGAATTAGTACATAACGTTTTCCTAAATGATCTTATATTTTTCTAGGCCCTCAAAAATACAGGATTTTCACCAGAGCAGAGACATCTATACTGATATATTATATATATATATATATATATATATATATATATATATATATATTTATATATATATGCACACATACATATACATATACGTATATATTTTTTATATTTATATAATTTTATAATTTATATATAAAACCACTAATGTTTTTTCCTGTTGGATATATATTTTTATGATTGATTTACATAGGCCTGAAGACCTTCGTGTATAAATAATTAAAATAGTTTCACCATTTGAGAAATATGTCTGTGCATATACAGATGTGCCTATAGAAGCCTATATGTATAGACAGACAGGGCAAACTGGAAGAGATCCGCGATAAGGGAAACAGCAAGGTTGGCCTTGCTGGTCCCCTGGAAGAAAATCTACCCTGACTAAAAATCAAATCTGACATAGCCGCCCGAAGGCTGAGAGGACAATGGCTTCGGGTTCAGTTTGAAGCCTATTACTTGAATTGCCTCAATCCATGCACATTAAACTTTTGTGAGCATTCACTGGAGAAGAAAAAAATTGTAATCCTTCGGAGGTCGTGCAATCTTCAGATGGAACTTTGATAAGTGATACTCGTATAATAGGACTAAGAGAACCTCCCCCTACACATGTCACATGGGATAATGAACTTTGATTCTGAGCCGACAGTTTCATGCAACAGTGTGCACGCATTTCCTGAGTGGTAGGTCAGCAAAGGGAGCTTGCTAGCCCTTGCCGGAGGCAGCCTGAAAAAGGCAAATTGGCCAGGTTTGTTAGTGCCGTGTGAGATCTCTGTAGACCGTAAACCACCAGAATCAAAGGTAGCTGTACGCACGCATTAACAAGAATCCCTTTGTTCCCACTGGCTAATGAGACCTAAACACAGGAGGACTGGTTTCTAAAGTGACTTGATTTGACAAGTCCCTTGGCCCATAGAAGTTTCTCTCCTGATTGTTTTCAAAATGAAGACTATTTCGGTCCTTTAATTTCCTCCAAGCAACCGAAACGATTCTTCTCTATTAAGGTATTCCGGACTTAGTAAATTAAGATGGAAAAAAGGAGGAACTTGTAAGGACAGGTTCAGAGAGTGCAATATTTGCCTTAGTTTTTTGGATGACGATGAGGCTTAAACACTGAAGTGCAGTTCTAGACCAAACACACTGACTGAAAGTGAGTTTTGCTGTGTGTCAACACACTGGTACCAGTCACAGTTGCCCTAACTATCCTCTTCAATTTGTGCGTATAAACAAAATCTAAATTTGGATCTGGCCATTTTGCATGGGGACGTATTGTATCATTAATTGTATTATAATTATGTTAGCACTATTAATTGCATGAACAAGGGTTATTTATCACCCAAATGCTTATTATCCTTTGAGTTTCCTGTAGCTACAAGGCATACAATAGATATTTTTTAAACACTCTATAGGTATACCCCACTTGTTAAATTTGCCTTAAGCCACTTTGCTCTTATGAAAGATCTTCATTAATACCTGTTTTCACCAATTCAAAGAAGCTTTTTCCTTTTACAAAAGAAGGTGAAAAAGCAAAAAATAGCCTCCGCTTTTGTTTCTCAAGGAGGCTTTATAAAGGCCGCGTGCACCTTGAACGGCGAGGATGGCGCCATCTAGGTCCTTCCTAGCGAACTACACTCGGCATCTCCGTGTCAAACCACCGTAGTTTGAAGTGTGTATGTAGATGAGATTTATCTAGCTGTATTTTGCCCATCCATTAGTAAGGTGTGTCCTAAAGTATCAGAAAAAGCTAAAAGAGGTAATTTTTTGGGTCTGGGAAAGTTAAAAAATGTTTCCATTAATGTAAGTTAATGGCAGTTGCTTCTTTGTTTTACACCATTTTAGCTTACAAAAGGTTTCATAGTGGGGAACCTGGGTTACTCAGTCAGTTAAGCATCCTTGATTTCGGCTGGGGTCATAATCTCCCAGTTCGTGTGATCAAACCCCATGTCCAGCTCTGTGCTGACAGGGCAGAGCCTTATTTGGAATTATTTTTCTCCCTCTCTCTCTTGCTTGTGCATCCTCTCTCCCAAGCTAAATAAATAAACATTAAAACAGGAAAAAAAAAAAAGAAAAAGAAAAAAAAGGTTTCATAGGAAAATTCTACTTTCAAATGGTAGGGGGACCTGTATATAAAAATTTCTCATTCTGGGGCACCTGGGTGGCTTAATCAGTTAAGTGTGTGACTCTTGGTTTCAGCTCAGGTCATGACCTCACAGTTCAAAATAAATAAATAAACTTAAAAAAAATTCTCATTTTATATATATATTTTAAAGTGAAAACAACTGGGGGCTCCTGGGTGGTTCAGTCAGTTAAGCATCTGACTTCAGCTCAGGTCATGATCTGGCGGTCCGTGGGTTGGAGCCCCGCATCGGGCTCTGTGCTGACAACTCAGAGCCTGGAGCCTGCTTCAGATTCTGAGTCTCCTTTTCTTTCTGTACCTCCCCCACTTGCACTCTGTCTCTCTCTCAAAAGTAAATAAACATTAAAAGAAAATAAAGTGAAGACAACCAGCATTGTATGGAGTACTTATCCAGATTACATTCAGTTCAACAAGCACTACAAATATATGACATTCCATGACTTTCTCTTCTTGGTATTTGTGTTTATAATACTATTTATTTGTATATGTATACATACATACATGTATATATGTATATATACATATATGTATATATATGTATATATACATATATGTATATACAAATGTACATGTATATATACATACATAAATATATGTGTATATATAATGGATAAAGATTTAATTTTCAATTAAACGATGCAAATAATGTGTATTAAATTCACTTTCAGAGATGACATCTTCTGATTTATAATCTCCATAAGCTTTATCCCCCTTCTTCCTTTCATTTCTCATTAACTAAATCAAAACCCATACAAATACAGCCTCATCAGATATCTGACATACAATCTAAACTCTCTGCATATGCTATTTTTTTCTACTATGATAAAGGGGTAAATGATTTTTTTTTTACATAAAATATTAACCCAGAGATGTCTGCTTTCATCCACTCAAGGACTCAAACATGTTGTATACAAACAGACTGCAAAATTAATATTTTCCTTCTTAAATTTAAAAAAAAAAACTTATTTAATCCCAGTGACCTCAATGACCACTCATGTTTATGATCCTTCTTTACTTTTACGTTTTTGTTTTTTTTTTTGGAAGGGTATCTGCATTCTGTAGGTTTCTATTCCATCTCATGAGTTGTAAATTTCTTATCCTTTTGGATAACCTTTTGCCCTTTTTCTCGACCTTTACATTTTGGAGTTCCTTCATCCATACTCCTTTGCTACAAACTCTTCTTAGATGGGATAGCATCTAATACCATATGTATTAGTCTGCTAGGACGTTTATAACAAGATACCACAAACCTTGCACCTTAAAAAACAGAAATTTATTTTCTTACAAGTTGGAAGGCAGGAAGTTCCGGATCAAGGCTTGTGGATGGCTGCCTCTCACTATGCCTCATGTGCCCTTTTCTCTGTTCATGCACACCCATGGTATCTCTTTCTCTTCCTATAAGACCACCATAACCCATCCATACTAGAGAATTGTCCCACCTGATGTACTGGGAGTTGGGACTTCCACATATCCATTTTGGGGGGACACAATTCAGCCTATATCGCCATTACTCTGAGTTATGTCCAGGCTATTTAGCTCCAGATTTATATACATTGTCTATTGACATTGCAAGTTTGAGGTATAATCCACATCTCTTAATATATCCAAAATAGAACAAAGCAGCACCTAGAAAACAACTTCATCTCTTGAATAGATTATTGCCGTAGTTTCCTAATATCTTACACTTTCTGCCGTCAACCCCCACCCACCATATATTCTTCTTAAAGCAGAATGATCATGTTAAAATAAAACTGACATAGCCTGAACAATCATTTGGCTTGCCTGAGGTTAAGAGTGTTCATAGAAAATAAGACTTTCAGAGAGAAAACTGAGAAAGTTCTAGGCTAACCAGGATGAGTTGGTTACCTTAAATTCATGTAATGTCACTCTTTGGTTCAAAAACCTCCAGAGGGCATTCATCTGACCATATTTGCTGTCAGAATTATTTTAAAGATTTGTATACACCCTCCCTGACTTTATTTTCTGCTTTTTTCAAAATTTGACTTCAGACAAGATATTTACAAAAACATTGAAATTTCTGTCTCCGCAAAGGCTAACTTCAGAACTTACTGCCTCGATAAAAAGTTTTAATACACACCCTAAGCTGTCCTGCAGCAAAAAAACCACTAGGGCCTCTTAGGAAATAGTTTGCAGCCATAGTCATCCTCTTGCCCAAGAGATACTTCTCTCCAGAAGCCTGGAGACATTTGGCAAAGTCTGTAACCAGTTTCTGTTGTCACAGCAGGCATGGGGTGCTACTGGCACATAGTGGGTGGAGGCCGGGGATGCTGGGATGCTGATTACAGGCACAGTCAGCCCCCACTAGCTATGCAGCCTACAATTACAAGGGCACCAACAGACATTGTCCTAAGACATGGAATGACCAAAGGAGAAGGGTTCTAAGAGGAATATAGAATATATCTCTCAAGCATTTGTAAATATATTCTTATTACATTTATTAATGTGTTCTGTGTTGACCTGTCCACCTTGTACCCATGCCTTAAATATGAGGGGAAGAGGCTATATTTTCACCACTAGAATGTTTAGTATTTGTAATAAAATGCCACAAAGTATGTGCTTAATAAAGATCTGTTGAATATATTTATGGAGACAGAAAAGGTATATTGGTGTTTATAGAAAGCAGAAAACAACTGATTTACAAAGAAGTAAATCGAGAGTTCCCCCTGCCCTAACGTGGTAATATATCGCATATAAATATATCATTATTATTATTAGTTTGGTATACTTGCAGCTACCAAATGCAAAATAAAGCAGCATGTATGAAAAAATCAAATGAATAATTTCACCAAATCCCCTTTTTAGTTCATAAACCCATAAGTAGAGTGAAAAGAAAAGCCAAAAGCATAAGAACACATGCATTAATGAATAATAATGAATGAATATATTAAGGAATAAATAGGAAAACACAGTAAGAAAAACAGAAAATGAAGGTACATTTATTTTTTTTATTTTTTTAGAACTTTTTTTTTTTTTTTTTTTCTTAATGCTTATTTATACTTGAGAGAGAGACAGAGTGTGAGCAGGGGAGGGACAGAGAGAGAGGGAGACACAGAATCTGATGCAGGCTCCAGGCTCTGTCATGTCAGCACAGAGCCCAGCATGGGGCTCAAACTCACGAACTATGAGATCATGATCTGAGCCAAAGTTGTACACTTAACTGACTAAGCCACCCAGGTTCCCGAAAGGTACATTTATTTTTTTTTAATTCTCATTTCCTAGAGTTATGTACCTTTTTAAATTAACGGCTTTATGTCGAAATAATTGTTGGTTCACATTCAGTGGTAAGACATAATAGATTCCATGCATATTTTCTACAGTTTCCCCTGACATCTTGCAAAACTACAAAAAACTATGACAAAGTATTTTGAGACAGACAAGGTATAGAACATTTCTATAATCTCCAGGGTCCCTCATGATGCCCTTTTATGGCTATTGTCACTTCCTACCTGCCTCTCGCCCCACCCCCCCGCCCCCTGCCGCCTTTAGGCAACCCTAGAACCACTAATCTGTTTTCCAATTCAACAATTTTATCATTTGAAGTTTGAAGATCATTACATAAATGGACTCTGAAAAACATAAGCTTTTGGAATTGGTTGGTTTTTTCACTCAGCATAAGTCTCTGGAGATCCACCTAAGTTGTGGCATGCATCAATCGTTTGTTCCTTTGTATTTGCTGTTTACTATTCTATGATATGAATGTACTTCATTATGTTTTGTAATTCGTCTGTTGCAGAGCATTGGGTTTTTTTTGTTTTTTTTTTTTACAATTTTTGGCAATTACACATTGAGCTGCCATGAATGCTTACTCACAGGTTGGTTTTTGTTTGACATGCATTTTCCTTTCTCTGGAATAAATGTCCAGTCTTCAGGTCATGTGACAGTTTCATGTTTAGTTTTGTTTGTTAAGAAACTGCGAAAGTGTTTTCCAGAACAGTTGTACCATTTGACATTTACACCAGCCAATGTTTGAGTGATCCTGTTTCTTGGGAACCTTGCCACATTTTTGTGCTATCAGTATATTTTGCTCCAATGTATATAATTTTATTTTTCAACTTTAAAGAGGTATATAGCAAATTGTACATATTTAATGTGTGCATGTTGATGAGTTTGGGTATGGATTACATATCTGTGACACCATCACCATAGTCAAGGTAATAAATGACATATTCATCACCTCCAAAAGATTTGTTTCCCATTGCCGTTACCCTCCACTTTTATTTTCTTTTGATAAGAACTTTTGGCATGAGATCTACCCTCATAACAAGTTTTGTGAGCAACACTATATTGTTAACTATGTTAACTATGGGCACTGTGTCCAACAGAAACTCTCTGGTTCTTATTCATCTTGTGTAACTGTAACTTTATACCCATTGAATAACAGTCCCCCATTCTGATGGGTGTATAGTGATACTACTTAACTTTACATTCCCTAATGAGATGGGAATTAGCGTTAACTTCTTTTAACATTTTTAAAATTTCTTCATTGAAACGACCTGGTCCTGGAAACTTCTGTTGGAGGAAGGTTTTTAATTATACATTCAATGTCTTTAGAAATTTAGAGGGCTACTCAAATTATCTCATATTGGATAATTTGTGGCAAGTTGTGTTTTTCATACAAGTGGTCCATTTCATCTGAGATTTCAAATGTATTAATTTAGAGTTGTTCATAGCATTTCCTCACCATTTTGATGACTGCAAGTTCTGTTATAATATCCCCTATTTTCACTCATGATATTGATAGTGTCCTTTTTTTTTTCTTTGTCAGTTTTGCTAGAGGTTTGCCAACCATTTGAATGTTTCAAAGAATCCATTCTTGCTCGTTTATTTCTATATGGATTCTGTTTTCAATTTCATTGATTTTTGCTCTTGTCCACATTATATTTTTCCTTCTGCTTGGGTTATTTTACACTCTCAAGTTTTTGAGGCGAGAGCTTAGATGATCAATCTGAAAATTTTCATCTTCTAATATATTTATTTAGTGCTGTAAAATTCCCTCACAGCAATGCTTTAGATGTTTCTAACAAGTTTTAATATGTTGCATTTTCATTTCAAATCAGTTCAATATATTTTGTTATTTCCCTTGAAACTTCCCTTTTAGCCCATGGATTATTTAGAAGTGTGTTTTTTGGTTTTTACTTGTTTGGAGACTTGCATGCTACTTCATTATTGATTTCTAGTCTGATTCCACTCAAAACGCACACTCTGTATGATTTTAACAATGTTAAACTGAGCAAGGGTAATTTTATGGGCCAGAATATGTAAGTATATATGTCTTGCCATGTTATACATACCAGCTAGAGACTATTGGTTGGTGGCGGTGACTTTTAGAACTTTGCTGATTTTCTATTCAGATGTTCTATCAGTTGTTGAGAAAGGAATGTTGAATACCATACGTTAATTATGGGTTTCTCCATTTCTCTTTTAGCTCTATCAGATTTTGCTTCACATATTTTTTGAAGACTGTTTTTCATTGCATACAAATTTAGGGTTTTTGTCGAATTGATCCTTTAATCACTATGCATTCTCTTTCTCTGTTTTTGTAATTTTATTTGCTGTAAAGTCTTCCTTATGGAATATTAATATAGAAACTAGCTTTTAATTTTGATAAATGTTTACATGATGTATTTTTTCCATCTCTTTCATTTTGATCAATATAAATCATTATATATGAAATGAGCTTCTTGTATCATACACATTATGTTTTTAAATCCACTCAGCCAATCTCTATGTTTTAATCAGTGTACTTAGATAATTTACATTTAACATAATCACTGATACTATTAACATTTTAGGGCTGCCATTTTATTCTGTTGTTTATTCTCCGTTTCTTTTCTTTTCTTTTCATCTTTTTCTTTCATTTCTTGTCTTCCTAGATTACTTGAATATATTTTATGATTCTACTCTGATATATCTATAGTGTTTTTAGTACATCTTTTCATATAGCTTTTTATTGGTTGCTCTGGTTATCACATCATCTATCTATAACTTATCACAATCTACTGTCATGACATTTATCAGTTTAAATGAAATGTTTAATATTATTCTGTTTAAATGTCGCTCTAGTTTCCCTCATTTATAATAAAATTGTCTTAAATGTTTCCTCTCCATGTAGTTAGACCCACTACAGACAATGTTATAATTTCTGCTTCAACCATCAAAGAAAACTAATTGAGAAAACTAAGAAGGAAACGGAAAATGTAATATATTTTCACACACTTTTTGTCTTTCTGTTGTTGCTCTTCCTCCTGAAGTTCAAAGATTCCTTCTTCTATCATTTCTTTTCTAGTTTAAGATATTCCTTTAACCATTTTTGAGGATAGGTCATTGATGATAAATTTTCTTTGTTTCCCTTCATCTAAAAATATTTTGCTTAAAAATATTTTTATTTTTCTGTAATTCCTGGGATATATTTTACTGGGTATAGAATTCTGAGCTGACACTTCTTTTCTGTCAAACTCAAACATTTTGCTGGCCTCCCTGGTTTCTGATGAGAATTCTACTTGATTCAGCTTTTTCTTGTAGGTGAGATATCATTTCTCTCTTGATGATGATGAGACTTTTTCCCTTTCTTTTGGTTCACAGAAGCTTGGGTCTGCTGTATTTTACATGAACTTATTTGAGTTTATCTTGGAGGTAGTTCAGCTTAGTGAGTCCATAGGTTTATATTTTTTTGATCAATTTAGGAAACGTTTTAGTCTTTTATTTTTTTTTCAGCACCTTTCCAGCCTCACCTTTTTTTCTCTTCTCTTTCTGGAACTCAAGTGACACGAATGTGAGATCTTTTATTATAGCCCCACAGGACCATGAGGCTCTATTTATTATTATTATTTTTTTTTTAATTTGGTCAATTTTCTCTGTCCTTTGTAGATAGCATAATTATAACTGTTCTGTGTTCCAATTCACTGATTATTTTCTCTGCCATCTCCATTCTGCTGTTGAGCCCATCCATTATTCTTTGTTTTTTTGGTGGTGTTGCTTTTTAGTTCTAAACTTGCAGTGGTCTTCACTTAGGCTGTGGTTGGAGTGGAGGTTGACTTCATTGCCATCAGCAGGATAAAAATCCCAGCCCCTACTTGACCATTTCTGACCCCAAACTCTTGACAGGATGTTTGAGGCACCTGGTTACAGCCTGACAAGTGTAGAACTCTTGAGCCTCCACTGACTTCTCTTGGCATGAGTGAGCTAAGGCAACAGTTCCTTCCTTCCTTCCTTCCTTCCTTCCTTCCTTCCTCCCTTCCTTCCTTCCTCTCTCTCTCTCTCTCTCTCTCTCTCTCTCCCTCCCTCTTTCTTTCTTTCTTTCTTTCTTTCTTTCTTTCTTTCTTTCTCTTCTTTCTTTCTTTCTTTCTTTTTTTCTTTCTTTCTTTCTTTCTTTCTTTCTTTCTTTCTTTCTTTCTTTCTTTCTTTCTTTCTTGTTTTGTTGAAATACAGACACTTATCTTCTAATAGTTTCTGTCTTTGATGACTCTTAAAGGCACTTTGGATACAGAGCATGTGTGTTTGTTGGATTTTCTCTGTATGCATTGTCATTTCTTGGACACCAGCTTCTTCTGCTTCAGTATAGGATATATGAGGCTAAAAGAAAATCTAGAGCACAGAGCACACATCACTGTGTCATTCTTGAGTTCTGAAGTCCTTAGTCTCTCTGCCTTTTTCTATCCACCTTTCAAGGGTTTTCTATATTCAGTTTATACAATGCTTAGGATTTTTAGGTGTACTCAGTGGGAGGAATAGGAAAACATACATCTACTCCATCTGTCTGGAATCAGAAATCTGATCAAGTCATTGAATTTTAAAACTTAAGAGTTCAAAGGGCGCCTGGGTGGCTCAGTCGGTTGAGCGTCTGACTTCGGCTCAGGTCACGATCTCGTGGTCTGTGAGTTCCAGCTCCGTGTCAGGCTCTGTGCTGACAGCTTGGAGCCTGGAGTCTGCTTCAGACTCTGTGTCTCCCTCTCTCTCTGCCCCTCTTCTGCTCATGCTCTCTCTCTTTCTCTCTTTCTCTCTCTGTCAAAAATAAATAAACATTAAAAAAATTAAAAAAAAAACAACTTAAGAGTTCAATATCCCAAAAATCACAGACATTTTATGCGTTAGGAAACCTACAGCAGTAAAGTGGACTGCCTTGTCCTGGGCCCAAGAGAAACTTGTTAACAGAAGATTATAAATTAGTGAAGATTTTTTTTTTCAATACCATTCTGTTTCTTTAAAATTTAAGAGAAAGATGACTAAAGATCCAGTTGTGTTAAAGTCAGTTATCATCACACAGACTCAGGTATAACATATGTAACTTATTTTTCTTTGTCTTCCTCTTCATCCTCTGGAGTAGCTATGGAAGGAAAATATTTGATTACTAACATTTTTAGAAACTATTAGCCCTGTGGACCTGTCCTGATACAGGAGATATAAACCTGAACTTCTGTCGTCTCTTACTCTGTAGGAAGTAAGGAGTATCATATAAAACCGCGTAGACTTTATTGGAACAATAGTCCAACTTGTTTATATCTTCAGATTCTGGAAGCACAGTATAAAAACTAAGGTCATCAGACCTGGGTTTTAGTTCTAACTCTGTCTGGGGTTCAACCATGGTTGTTATGCCGACTATGAACTCCTCTTCTCTAAAAGTTTCCAACCATGACTGTCTTCAGGATTATTAAAACTATTGAGTGAAATTATGTATGTTAAGCCCATACAAATTGTTGCATATTCAATATATGGCAGGTTTAAGACATTATAGCCATATTAGGGTATTTTTAAATTTGAAAACTGAAATAATGGGAGAATCTTTTGTTTTTTTAGACTTACCATCTGAAATCCCTGCTGCTGACCATTGACCAGCTGTGCAGCTGTACAGCCTCTCATTAAAAAGAGATTACCTTAAAAATTAGAAATCTATTATGTCTGTTTATTCAGAGTATACCCACCCCATAATCCAGTCAACATATTTGTAAAGAATATCCAATTTGATAGCATGTCCACTCAAAAGAATCCATTTTAGTTCATGATTTGCAAACATATAATTTTTTTATTAACTACAATATATAATAATTTTGCCAGTAATGTATTTCTGTGTTTTTTTGTTCTTTCTTTCTTTCTTTCTCTCTTTCTTTCTTTCTCTCTCTCTCTTTCTCTCTTTCTTTCTTTCTTTCTTTCTTTCTTTCTTTCTTTCTTTCAGGCAAGCAGTATGTACCTACCTCCAAATTCAGTGTAGTTTGGGAACAATCCTTGAAAAATTTCAAAAGATACTCAATCCAATTATTTATGTCTTTATTATTTTTAGCTTCTATTATAAGTTGTCCCCTTATGAACATAAAAGTTTTGGGGACACATCATATTTGGATTGTGGGCACCACTTATAAATAAGGTGAAATTAATAAAAAACTAGAATGAATATCTTAAATATATATTAGAGCCTGCCTAATTGCAAAAATAATTTCAGGAAAAATTAGTAAGTTCTTAAAATAAAATAACAAAATAAATAAATCATATTTTAAGAAAGTTGAAAACAAAGAGAACCCATAATAAAGTAAAGGACTTTCCAGCTATAAAATATGCAAATAATCTAAGAATTACATCCACATAATTAACCAGAATGCCATCTGAGTTGCCAAGGAAAATAATTTTCATTTTCATTACTGGGTGGGAAGGAACATCTGAGACTTCAGATGGTGAGTAAGGGTGACTTTGCCCTAATTCATGAAAATCAGGACAGCGCATTTCAATATGATTGAATTAAAAAGAGCCCAGGGAGCAACCATGCCGATAAAAGATGACTACAATTAAAACTTGTGTTATTTAGACATTGTTATTGACACCATAAGTATCACCATGTGCTCTGCAAGCTCCAGTGTGCCCTCAAGGTGGTCATATGGATAACAAGATGCATTTTTCCTCTCTGTTAGATGGATGCTATGGGACAGGCTTGCTTGAAATAAAGGAATTTCAACATGCCAGAGAGGAAGATGTCAAACTGGAGTGTTATCAAGTTAGATATAAAAGTTTTAGTCAGATGAGCCACACCAGCATGATTTATTATATTTTTATCTTTGTTGTTTGTTTGTTTATTTATTTATGGGAAGACTGGGGAGCCAGAGGACTTAAGATAGGCCTTTTATTTGGCTCCTTCTCCACAAATTAAAAACCTTGTTAACATGGTTCATTTTGGAAGAACATCGACTGGCAGAAACTATCTAACAAAGTACTTGTTTCTTGAGGGACTCATGGAATAGGAGTCTCTTGATGACCTCCTCTAACCTTAAAGCATTATAAAGAAAATAATTATAGTCTGACACTCATCAATTACATCTGATAGCTTACCTACATTTGCATTTTAAATATATAAAGGTATCAGTATTTTTATCCACCATTTCTTCTGGGGCTCTGGTGTTTGTCTTTTTAATCTTCCTTTTCACTTGCTGTGTATTATTATTTAAAATTTTTTTTGGGGGCGCCTGGGTGGCGCAGTCGGTTAAGCGTCCGACTTCAGCCAGGTCACGATCTCGCGGTCTGTGAGTTCGAGCCCCGCATCAGGCTCTGGGCTGATGGCTCGGAGCCTGGAGCCTGTTTCCGATTCTGTGTCTCCCTCTCTCTCTGCCCCTCTCCCATTCATGCTCTGTCTCTCTCTGTCCCAAAAATAAAAAAAAAAAAAAATAAATAAAAAAAAAAACTATGTATAAAATTTTTTTTTAATGTTTATTTATTTTTGAGAGAGAGAGAGAGACACAGTGCAAGCGGGGAGGAACAGAGTGATAGGGAGATACTGAATCAGAAGCAGGCTCCAGGCTCTGAGCTGCCAGCACAGAGCCCGACACAGGGCTCGAACTCATGAACCGTGGGCTCATGACCTGAGCCGAGGTCAGATGCTTAATCAACTGAGCCACCCAGGCACCCCAAGGATTTTTAAGCATATAGTTTTTTGTGTTGTTGTTCTGTTAATCCCCTAAATTCTTGGAATATTTAGAAACATACATATTCTTGTGCTAACCTGATAGGCTTAGACAAAAATGTGAGAGAACAGGGAGTATATTGTGAACACTCTCATTGTTACTGGAATTATGTTTTTATGCCAACCTCAATACACAATCTGAACTGACCTTTGTATTTCCACGTGAGCTATGGTGTGGTACTATAGACCTTGCTAAGTGACTTGCATCTGTACTGTTATTGAATATGTTTTATCACTTTGTATAATTGATTATCTATATCTGCTTTTCTCTCATTTAGAAAATGATTTTTTTTTGTATATCGTGAATATTTGCACTTAAGACATTGTGGTAGACTGAATAATGGCCTTCCTAAAATGTCTTAATTCCCAGAACTTGTAAATGTTACCTAATTTGGAAAAGGAATTTGCTGACGTGGCCGAGTTAAGGATTTATGAACTACAAGATCATAACCTGAACTGAAATCAAGAGTCAAGATGCTTAATCGACTGAGCCACTCAGGCACCCCTCAAAGTAAAATGTTTGTAAAAAAATAGCACAACTGTTGCTTAATATAGGTGGCAGCTCCCCAGTGATAACTGGTCAAAATAATTTATTTTTGTTAGGAATGGAGTAGAGATGGGGTAGGGGAGAAAACAGGTAAGGACCTTGAGGGATATGTTTGTCATCCTGGGCCATTTACAGTAACACCTAACTGTCTAAAGCATCATAATGATAAGAAATCCAGTTTAATTTTAGACTAGAAAGGAAATTTAGGCTAAATCTCCTTCTTTGCTCTACATATTGCTGATTCCAGAAAGAATTTCAAATGACTTCCAAAGAATCTAAAATAAAAACAAGAAAAAAAATTACAAAGACGAAACTTCTACTACAAAGGATAGCTGAGAATTGAGCTTAAACTATACCCTATAGTGACCCGTATGAGTTACCTGAGTTGAACAGAATTTATTACCAAACTTTTGAAAATTGATGAGAGAGAACTCGTTTTCGTCACAATATTAAATGGCCTTGATGTAAAAATAAACTAATTGTCCAGGGAAAACTCGATGCTTCTTGGTAAAATAATTAGAAAGTGGTAATATTGATGAAGGCTCTGTAATAAATTGGAATCATGTATCCACAAATATTTATTCAGCCTACCGCGTGTCAGATGTGAACACTACATGTTTGCAATGCATCAAAAAAGAAGTAGATCAAACCCTCTGCACTCAGGGCACCCCAGTTTTTTCAATCAGCTCCCTCCCAACATCCTCTAAAGGGACTTAGAAATGAGTTACCTAAGGCACCACCCCACAATCACAACTTAGCAAAATCAGTTTTGAAGACAGGCTAGACTATGTCCTTGAAAATAAATCATTTAGTGTCACAATTCTTATAGTAAATTTTGGCTGACATTGATTTGAGATTTTACTCCTCGCAAATGCCAGAAATTCAGCTCTTCTATGCAGCTAAGAGAATTGGGAGCCATGTTCCTCAGGAATAGTCAAGGTGGGGTTACGGTTATAATCCTTTTACAGAGGCTTAAAATCTCAATAAAGCCATCAGGGGTGAGCTGTGGGCATGTCCACATTAAGGACTCAAATTCTCTTTAGAAAATTGTTTTGGATCCACTTCACTCATAGAACCGTAATGAGCAAGGATTCCAGATCCACTCTGTAAAGCAACTTAGTTTTAGAAATAATGTTCATATTAGCATGTAACTCAATATGCTTGAATGGAAATAACATCTTAATGAAACACCCACAGAACTTTACATCGAAGAATGATATTCTTCTACATTTTAAAAAACAAAATCAGGCAATTAAAACAAGCATGGCTAAGATTTTAAAACTGTAAGATTTTTAGTGCAGGGGCATGGTACATTTAATTTTGTTTCTCATCATTTTACCCTTAATATTTAACACATTATCTTACGAAGCACGAGGTATTTGATTTCACACGTATCTTTGAAAATAACTTGTTAAAACCAAGCTAATTATTTTGCCAGCAAGTAGAACAGACAAATCTCATTCAACTGACCCCAGAACCCAGAGTTTTAATAGTTATCATTTATTGAACACAAATTGTGTGCCAGAAACTATAGATGACTTGACTCTCTATTTAATTTCTATGATGTGTTATTAGCAGTCTTTTATATATTAGGTAATAAAACTCAGAGAGGTAAAGTAACTTTCTCGATGTCACAGAGATGATTAATTATTTGGCAAGTAGGTTGTTCTAAATGCTTAGGTGACTTAAAACATCTCATTTTTAACCAGTTGATTTTCCCCAACCACCTCCTTCCCACCTTCTCTCCTCACCCCCATTGCTTTTCTTAAATCTCAAGACAAAACTTCTTGTCATTGCCCACATGTACCAGGCACTTCCTCAAGAATTGCTCATACAGATGTTACACTAATATTTCTAAATAGACATTCTAACATGGGCTGAAGTTTTTGTTTGTGATGGAGCTAGTTCAAAGAAGAAGTAAAAACTAGTGCTGGTGGACAGTGTTCTTACAAAACAGTGAAACTTTACCAGGCTGGCATGAAAGGGGTAAAAGATAACACCAGTATCAGAGGAAAGAGCATGAACAAGAAGATAAAGACATTGAAGACCGTGGCACAGAGACAGAAGTATTGTGATTCAATTGGACTATGTGTAGGCAAATGGGTGTTTAAAGAAGTTAGCCAATGATGGTAAGGATCCATCTAGAAGGCAAGGGAAGTTGATAGGTAGTTGAAGCAGTTCATGAAAGAGGACCATTCAGGCAGGCTACCCAGGTATGAAAGTGAGCAAGGAAATGGGCACAAATACTAAGAAAAAAGAAAAGATAGTCAAGACTAAGACAGTAGCAGCCAAGCTGTAAAATACATAGCAGATAGAGAAAAAAAAAGGTCAGTATTTATTGGAACTGGTTGGTGAATGCTGGTATGTGGGAGTGAAATGTGGAATGTGGTGGACAGGTGCTACATCCCCAGAGTCCTCAGGCTTCCCTTCCCCAGGACATGATATCTGCATGGACACCCTTGTCCCGAGATCACTCCCTTCCCAAGTGCAGCCTGTATCCAGTGAGTGATCAAAAGGCACATAAAAGGGCCCAAGGATTTGAAGTTGGCTAAGAACCATTTTGATGAGCCAAGCTTTGCCTAAGTCTTCATCAGCCCACATGCCACTCTGACTACACTCTGCTCAAACCTGCTTCCTTCCCTTCCTTTGACAGACAATTGTTAAAAAATCAAAAACAAAACAAAAAAACCCAAAGGATCTCACCTCAAACACCATCTCAGTCTCTGCTTTCAGAGAACCCAATCTGTGATAATGCTCACGTACCTGAAGTAAGGCTTCATTATCAAAATAGGAAATACCAACAGGGAAAGTGGTGAAAAGTAGTACATTCATTTTTAGGGTATTGTATTGGAGAGAACAGTGGATGCACTAGATGAAGATCTCTTGCACATGGAAAGATATTCAGGGCTATAGCTCAAGAGTAAAGGGTGAGTGGAAATTTGTACTTGAGGACATTGTTTTTAAAACAAATCCAAAATATCTTTCACATTTTGTTCTGTTTTAGATATAATTCATAGCCTATTTTTCCAAGATTCTAACTAAAAACAAAAGAATATTTTGCTTACAGTATAAGAAGATTTTAGCAACCCTTCCATTGTCTATTGGAATATTTATAAATTAATTCTGCTGTGCGACTTGGCATCGTCTGGTGTTGTTGATGGCTTATAGCAGACAAGTCCAAATTGAAGTCAAGATTCCATTCCCTGAGCAGTCCTCCCAGGATGTGGCATCCCTTATGTCAAGCTATTTTCTTTATTGCCCAATTTATACATAACTGACAAGGTGTCCCAATTGCCTGGTTATGATATCCTTGCTTCTTCTTTGATGGGAAAGTGATTATGTTTTAAGGGGCTTTCTACACACACATTTGTCAGCTTTTAGCTGTTGCTTATGTCCTCAGTTAGTTATAATTGATGCCCAAGGGTAACTTGTATATTTAAATGAGAACTGTTAGTGATTATTCACATCATATCATCTATAAACACAGGAAGAGATACAAGAAAGTTTATTTCTTCACCTTCATATCTCCTACACGTGTATTTGAATGCTGAATGGCGTCCTCGGGCTGCTTTTTTTCTATTTAGCCCTTTTATGCCTTTTGGATTTCACATTTCATTAGTTAATAGTATTGGATTTGTGCCAAGTAAATAATATATACATGTATGACTTTGAAGTTAGGCTTAAGAGTACATAAGATGAGAGGCATCTGCTACTAATAATCAAATGATTATTTTGTGTGCATTCACACACACACACACACACACACACACACACACACAAGCTTTGTCTTAAAAGGTGTTATGGAGAAATTGCTTCCATAAATGACACTGAGTAGTTGTTTGGCAGGAAGAGTTAATGTAACAAATACTATGCTCTCATATCTAATAAAACAGATGAATATATTTAAATGAATATGATCTGTAGTAATGGAGACGTGCATCCTGGTTTGCCTAGAATAGTCCTGCTTCACACGTATTGTTCCTATGCAATCATTTATAGCATCCCTTTAATTCTCCAAAGTATCCTTGTTTACATATTAAGTCCCATGACCACCTTACCTAGAGTACTTCTAGATTATTTAATAATTTAGTCTATCAGTATGCTGGGTAACATGTGACCTGCCACAAACTTTTTATGAAATAATTCTAATCTATGAACCAAATTATTAACCCTAGAAGGAAATAGTGGTTTGAATGCTTCTGGGATTGTTATAAAATGTTTATTATGATTTGTTTTGGAAAATATGACATTTATCATTTAAAAACTAAAATGGTCTTAAAATATATTAGTTTCTCGATCTCATGTCATCAACATGATGACAATACTGACTCTGATCCACAATGCAGGAGATTTGGTGGTGTTGATAATTTACTATGAGGCTTTGATGGGACAGCACACTTCAGTTTTCAATGAATATTTCAATGAAAATATCTGTTACTTAAGTTTATTGATTGTGTCTAAATTAAATAACTACTTTTATTCGCAATTTTTGATGGCTCACGAAGCTACAACCATTGGACATTTGAGAGTATTTATAAGGTCAACAAAATATTTATTTTAAAATCTTGAAATTTTTAATAAACACGAATTGGGAACAGAGCATATTAATATCTGAAAAGTGATGATTACAGGATTAATGGAAGAAATTTAAATAAATATATACCATAGAGATAAAATATTTATTACCAATGTCATGGCCTCTACATTATAGTCAGCAGTAACAAAACAAAAGCCAATATGAATTCATAAAAAGCAATCAAAGGACTTTTTTAAAACATTTTTAATTAAAAAAATTAATTTATTTAATTACTCCCAAGAGTCTGACCTTTAAAAAAAATGTTGTCTTTGTACATTTGAGATGTTCCTTTCTTGGTGGGTTGTCTTCCTATCAATATGACATTTAAATCAAACTTACTATCTTCCTGTATCTAATTCAAAATATTTTGCCTTAAAATGTTTGTATACATTAAAAAAATCCCATTTTATTTCTATGTTTTCTTTCCTTCTCAGACAAATACTGGCAAAAGCAGTATACACTTCCTGTCTCTAAAACCTCAACCACATTCAGATTTTAACACTTATGATCCATGTTACATTTCAACCCAAAGCTAAAAATTATTCTATGAAGAATGACAGTGAGAGAGTAGAGAGAGAGAGAGAGAAAGTGGTGTATGTGGTCCTTAAGTAATTAGATTTTCCTAGAGTAACTGTCATTGATGTTAATTTCCTGTGAAAAGTTTCTCTTTTCCATGTTAGTATAAGCTGTTCATTTTACTCTTACTTTCAAAGTCACTTTTTTTAATTTGCTTTTTTCTGTTATGCATATTATTAAAAAAAAAAAACCTGTGTCATGACAGTGCTTTTACTCTCTTATAAGCTATCCAACTTTGAGGATTTCATATATTCCAAGATTTGAACTTCTATGTAGATTTCATCTTTTTAGACTCTCCTAAAGTGAAAATTGCTTTCCCAACTGCTTCCTGACATCTCCATCTGGAGTCCCTGTAAGCAACTTAAATTCAACACACCTGGAATTCAGTGAATGACCCCTTCTTAGAAAAAAATGTCTGCTCAATCTACATTAATTACATGTTTTCCCAGTATCCCAGGATAGCACTCTTGGAGTATTCCTTTATGACAACTTTTTTTTTTAAATCACACCCTGGTTACTTGATTGCCAACTTATATAAACTCCATTTATGCAATTTCTAGTTGAAATATTTCTTTTTTTCTAGTTTCTTGACATAGGGACTAATTTACCTAGTCCTGTGTGTGTGTGTGTGTGTGTGTGTGTGTGTGTGTGTATTTTCCCCTGCACTTACACAGTCTAAAAAGCACTTTGTACATTTCTTTTTTACTTTCTTTTTGCTCTTTGTTCGTTTTTATTTTCTTGACTATCTAACTGAATTCCCTTTTTTACAAAGTCAACTGTAATCACATGTACATCTAAAGTTGACAAGATAATTTTTTTGCACTTTATGAATTCAATTATTTAATTTGAATAAATTATTTTAACATATATGCTTGCATAAAGTGAGTAAAACATGTTTCAGAAGTTAAAAAAACCCTATTATTATATAATTAGAGGAGCTATTCACATCTTGATGTTCCACTGTGTTTTGTCACTAGCTAAACTTTAGTTAGCTATTTTGTAGAAAGTGAATTTCTTCGTCATCTCTTAATGATACTTTCTTCCCCTGGTGCTTTAGTCACTTTTGTTTATGCATCCACACTACATATTTGATGACAGTAAATGCTTCTTATTATCCTTGTCATCAAAAGGAACTAAATGAGTTTTGGGCATTATAACCAGTTCCAGGTGCACAGACTGTCCTTGAAAACTGTTTGTTGAATAAATGGATGAATGATTTTTTTTTTTCTCTTGATTGTCTCTTAAGGACGAGGACAATATTTTTAAGTGTCATAACAGCCACTGTATTCTAGCACCTGACTAACGGTTTTTTAATAAGCATATGCAGAACTTAAATAGTCCTTGATAGAAAATCTTGTTCAATAAAAATATTGAAACTAGTCTCTGAAATAAAAGGCAAAATTTGGGAAATCCAAACAAATTTTTTAAAGTTTTCTGCTATTGTGAATGAAATTAATTTTAGGTATCATTTTATGGCCATGATTAATGATGTCAAAATGCTATTTATACTATCTAAAATGCTGATCAGTTTTTATTACTGATTCATATAGTAGGTATTATATAAATATTATTTAACTGAAAGTGTAAGTGCATATATATATGTATAAATTATTTACCTTGGAAAATAGCTTTGAGAGGAAATTGATAAAGTCAAAAATGCTATTAGTTTTCTACTTCAGGTCTATACATCAGCACAATGTTAAACATATTTAAAAGATGAGTGAGTTTTGTAATGACCATTATGGATTCTGTATGGAAACAGCATTACACATACAAAATACAAAAATCAAATTCTTCATGGCCACATTCTTGCATTTGAGAAATGTTTCACAACATTTCACAACATTATGGTGAACTATGCTTTACTGAGAATTGATCTTTATTGCAGAAAGTTAAAAATGTATGGCTTCAAAATTGTTGTGGTTCACATTTTTCAATTGAATTCTGGAGTAAAGTAGGGCTGGTAATCAGTTCTCTGAAAATGACAGCTGTAATAACCTGGTAGGGAATTCTCAGAATAGTTCATGATTCTGACCTTTGGAAGGTATGGATTTCAGGGGAAATTTAATTTGGAACCACAGATGGAAGAAACATCCACTTTCCTTGGCTAATATTAGAGAGTCATTTAAAAAATTGAGAGGAACCAGTTTTAAGTTTTGCACAGAGGAGAGGAACCAGTGTATGCATATTGTGGGTTTTTAATAAATGTTACTGTCATAGCTGTAGCTTTTATATAGCCAAAGTGCATAATACCACAGACCCAGTGGCACCCACACTTTTACTTTGTGGTTTCTGGCTGTCCACATCTTTAATGCAAATAGATGCACCTTTTAGACAATGCTATTTTTGTGTGAAGTAATCTCATTTTCATCCAAATGTCATTCTCTTCGACTTTTATCCACTCCTACTACTATTCCAACTTACAAAGAAAATGAATTCCGTCTACTTTGGCTTAAATGAATAGATATGGAGTTTAAAATGTAGGATTATAACCTCTCAATATATTACTGTCCTTTGTACCTATCTATTTCAGTGATAGCTATAAAGTTTAGCTAATTTGCCTGAGACTTATTTTTCTAAAAAGTGTGTGAACTTGCAAAAGAATAGAAAAAAGAATAAAAGTGAACCACAAATTTTGGTATACTATCTCCTTTCACCAAACTAAAGTTGTTTCGTACTCTAGTATCAAAAAAGAAAAGAAAAATGCCTTTCCCCCAAACAACAAAAGACAGTGTGACAAAGTGAGTAAAACACAAAACTACTCATTTATCTGCCTAACAACTTGAACAACAAGGCATAGGGAGTTGACTCAGAGCTCAGAGTCCTAGAAACTTTGACCTGGAATGGAAGAAACATTAGAAATTCCACCTGGCAATCTCTCTCAGCCAGTAGGAAGCTGAGGCCAAAGAGACTGAGTGACTTATTCAGATTGACAGTACTAATTAGTATTAAAAGGAGAATATTCTCACATATTCACGTTTCTTTAAAGAAGTTCTTTGTTTACACTATTCTACTTCTTATGTAACAATTTAAACATTTAAATGCTTTTTTAATAGCTGCATTTTCTATTTTTTTCCAAATTTGTTCACAAGTAGCCTAAGTACTCCAAAAGATTTCTAAGTCATAACTTACCTCTTCTTAGCAACCAGTCACTGGCTCTCCATCTTATTCAGAAAAAAAAAAAGCCTGGGTCTTTCCAGTGACCTGAATGGTCAGAGATGAACCACTCCACCCCTGCTCTCTTTACTCCAGGTCCTGTTTCTCCCTCCCTCAACAGTTTGCTCCATCTACATTGGCTTCCATGTTTTATGCAAACATCTAATCATGCTTCTTGTTCTAAGGTTTGCACTTCCTCCTTCCTTTTCCTGGAATGTTCTTCTCATAGATAAGGTGTGATTCAGTTCCTTCCCTTCTATAAATCTTTGTATCTCACATTCTAAATAGTCTTTTCCTGACTAGCCTACTTAAAGTTTCTCTTTCACTTTATTCACTACCATACCCCTACTCTCAAAAACAGTGTCTGGATCACAGGAAGCCGTAAGATTTTTTGTTGCTAAATTCGTAAGTGAAAAATAATTATTAGTTTTCCCCCCAACATAAAACATAAATTATATAAGGCCAATAGGGAGTGTCAATCAAATACTTTTCTTTGTTGACATGGGGGAATTACACATTGAGTTATTGGTGAAAAACATATGGAATCTTGGAATATTTAAAATATTACGATAATTGAATAAACTGCTATCTGTTTTATTCCATTCCATAGCATTCTTACCACCATCGGTCATTAATGTCGGCAGCCGGGAGATATTTATAGCTCTTTGTCATCACTAATGTAACCAAATACTGGTATGAATGAGAATGGTGAATGCTTAATAAATTCTTAAGAGGATACAAATTTATCTATATGCAAAATCTGTATGTACTCTGTGGAATTTAAGTTAATATTTGGAGAAAAAACTAAAAATAAATGTTGGGAGATAAAAATTCACTCAAAGTTTCCAGCTCTAGAATCCATCACTGGAAGCAGAGTAAATAAACCGAATGTAGTGGTAGCCACATTTCATGGAGCCCTATGCCACAGTACAGAGCAGCAGATCACGTGTGTCCATAGACATGTATATAGAAACTTGGATAGAACTAAGAAAGGAAAGGGAAGGGAAGGGAAGGAAAGGAAAAAGGAAAGGAAAGGAAAGGAAAAAAGGAAGGAAAGGAAAAAGGAAAGGAAAGGAAAGGAAAGGAAAGGAAAGGAAAGGAAAGGAAAAAGGAAAGGAAAGGAAAAAGGAAAGGAAAGGAAAGGAAAAAAGGAAGGAAAGGAAAAAGGAAAGGAAAGGAAAGGAAAGGAAAGGAAAAAGGAAAGGAAAGGAAAAAGGAAAGGAAAGGAAAGGAAAAAAGGAAGGAAAGGAAAAAGGAAAGGAAAGAAAAGGAAAGGAAAGGGAACGGGAAAGAGAGAAAAAAAGGGGAAAAAAAGCTAGTTATTAAAAACATCAGAGGAGCACCTGGATGGCTCAGTCAGTTAAGCGTCCAACTTCAGCTCAGGTCATGATCTTGTGGTTGGTGGGTTTGAGCCCCTTATGGGGCTTTGTGCTGACAGCTCAGAGCCTGTAGCCTGCTTCGAATTCTGTATCTCCCTCTATCTCTGCCCCTCCTCCACTCATGCTCTGTCTCTCTCTCTCTCTCTCTCTCTCTCTCTCTCTCTCTCTCTCTCTCTCTTTCTCAAAAATAAATAAACATTAAAAAATTTAAAAAAACATAATAAATGATATATATACATATATATGTATATATGATATGTGTATATGTGTGTATACATATGTGTGTATATGTGTATAGGAGTCTTACTGAAAGAAAAGATCATTATGTGTACATATGTGTATATATATGCCATGCAAGTATATGCATATGTATACAGTCATATAGAAAGATATGCAAATATGTAACATTTATGTATATAAATTTTAAAACATGGATACGAAGGTGTGATTAAAAAGCATGTTTAAAAACGGATTTTGAAAAGTCTCTACAAATACAACTTAGTTTAAAATAAATCAGCATGTTATCAATGATTAGAGAAAGGGACAGAAATTAATAAGCAAGTAAAGAAAGACATTTCAGGGACATATGATAACAATGTGCCCTAATCTGAGAAGGGTGATGAACTGAAATCAATTAATCCATATTTCAAGTACAATTAGGTCACTCTTCCTTCTCAGTAAGAAAATGCCAAATGTATGTCAATGTAATTTTTTGCTCCACAGCTATTTCCATTTAAAACTGTACTATTGGGGTGCCTGGCTGGCTCAGTCAGAGCACATGACTCTTAATCTTGGGGTCATGAGTTTGAGCCCATGCGTGGCATCGAGTTTGCTTTAAAAAAGTTAAAAATAATACAGCAAAAACGGTACTTAATATTTTCCATTTTTTTTCTTTTCTGAAACACATACTAATTAAATGAATTTTATGTACAGTACACCAAAGTTCCACTAATATAGATTTTATACCCTTTTTACTAATTACAAATTTGTAATTAAATATTCAGCAGTGACTTCCAAACTTATTGGTGCTCCCCAAAACAAATGAGGGAATTTTACTGTCTTTTCCCCTTTAAGTGTTGAACTATGCAATTTAGTGATTTTTCCAGAAAAGAAATAAAGTGTCAAATATTGGGGCCAACTTATTTTAAAATTCTGCTATATGATGTCTGCTCATACTAGAGATAATCATAAAATCTAGGGGAAGTTCTAAATAGCTAGGGAACAGGGGGCATATAAAATAAATGTCATAAGAAGTAAATGGCCCACTGTGTATTCCAAGTATAATAATTTACAAATAAATTGTTTATAACACTATCCCTAGAGGAAGAGGTGGTCTGAAAAGATATCCCTTATTGCTAATGGAAACAGTGGTTTTCTCCTTTACACATTAAACCCTTCATTCATTCATACAGTAAACAAATACATATTAAGTGCTTTTGCATATTATGGACTTCGATTCTAGTCACTGGAGAGACAACATTGAATAAAAACATTGACAGGATCCCTGCCTTCATAGAGAGTATATGAAAGTTAACAAAATAAGAATATACCCTTTGGGGGGAATAAAAGTAACTAAACTATTTTGGGAAAATAAATAAAATTATGTAATATAGCTGTATATAGAAAATATATATGATCTTTCTATCATCTATCTGTCTATCATCTATCTATCTATATTGAATTTTGTTGGTTTAAAATTGACTTCTGAACCTGATCACTTGATCACCTGAACTGGAGGAAATAACTAAATGGAACTGATTCTTAGACAACCAGAGAACAGATGTAAAAACATCCTCATTCCATTAAAAGTTCTCTATCCTATAAAACCCTTGATTTCGGAAGGTATATTTCTTCCATAAATTCTCTGGTCAAGTTCTCTCTAAGTCTAAGAGCCTTACCATGAAATAGGTATCCCACTTTTTACTGCCGACAGGGTCAGGGCTCAGAAAAGATGAAATCGTTCTGTAAGAAAACACCAGGGTATTTAAGTTTGTTGATAATCTCTAATCAATAAAAGCTAATTCTGCAAGTAAAGATTCTAATTTTAGTCTTACATTAAATAATATTTTAGAATACTTTAAATGTGAATCAGTCAATACTTAATTTTCTACCACTGTTTTCACAAAAAGAGATATCAAGCTAGATAAACGGATGTAATGGGAGTGTGGCCATAAATTGTTGAACACCAAAACAACAAGGTTTTCTCTTTTTTTACAACCAACAACCAGGGGATTATGACATTGTTTAAAATCAACATCTGCCATCTATGTTTAGACAAAAGATTTATGTCAAATCTTAAGGTAAGGAACGGGAATTACACAGAGATTAAGTGATTTAACTTAAAATCAACAGTCTCTTATCTCTACACTAAAACCTCTTTCTATCTTCATCTTCAATCTAGCAATCTAAAATGATGTTTGGAATATATTGTAATCCCATTTAATGTACTTAATAATTGAAGGTAAATTATGAATGCAAACATAATTTGTGTGCCTGGTAAATCAGGTTTAGAAGCAGCTGTGAGATAGTAAGAAGGCACTTTTTTAGTATGTATGTTATTGATTATTTTAGGTCAAATCTAGGAGTGTGGAAGGAATGCATATAAAGTACTGAATCGTGATTGTACTCTTAGAAGTCATCAGTATAAATATATATTTTCTTTTAAAGCTTCACATAATTTAACTGATTGCTGTCATTCAACTCATTCAGAAATACACACACATATACACATGTACGTGCATATATCACTTACTGCTAAAATAGAAGTACTAAAAATAAATTGCTTTTTCTAAACGCAGTATTGGCATTCTGTATACTTTCATACAGCCCCTTGTTCCCTCTGTGTTCATGCTTTCAGAGTGTTACAACATAAGAGTGAAGCCATGCTGTCTATTGAACAAGGTAGCAAAACTTTATTGCTTAGAAATGTTTACTGAGAACAGTTTTCTGAAATCATTTGAAAGCTGTTAAGTCAGAACTACACTCTTCAAACAGATTAGCATAACTTAATGTCCTCTATTAATAAAGATTTAATTTCTCTAAAGTAAATATCATGTGTACTTGAAAATATAGAAGTCAAATGAATTACAACAAACTAATGTCTATCCAAGAGATTGTTTAGAAATATCCCATATTTGGTAGTTTCAATTTTTTTTTAACATTTTCCCTACTTTGGAGCTTATTTAATTACAGGAAGTTGTAATAAACTACAAAATAAAATCTCTCTGATATGGCAGGTATCCATCACAAATTGAAAATAATTTCACCTTAAAAGATTCATGATCTAAACCAAAATCATACTCAATTGATCCTAGATCAGCTAATAGCACTTACAAAGTTTATAGGAAAGTTAATACAAAATAAATAACCATTCCAAGTGATTCCCTTCCTTCTTTCTGTATTTAATGGATACATAAATTAAGCATTTAACTAACAGATCAAGTTCAAGGGATATATTTTGGAATTGGTTTCTACTTTCTGAATTTCCTCTAAAATGGATCCTCTCAGACAGATAAGCAAATTAGTTCATGTGCCCTGTAGTCTCGTAATATTTTGTTATTGCTATTCTAGAATCATTTTGCCACTGATAGGATCAACAGTTCTTTTGCTGCTAGGACAGTCTTACTAAACAAATTTATATTATTATTTTTCACATACATTTTTGTAAAGATAAACCTGTTTTGTATGTGTGTGGGTATGTTTTTCCCCTTCAAGCACTGTTTTTCATCTTTAACTGTCATAAAGTTTGTATCAATTACAACTTTCCACACAGAAATCAGTCAATTCCCACAAAACTTGATTTAATTAAAATATTTTTGATATGTAAAAAAATATATTTTCTATAACTGTAGAAAAGATGCAGATTTTTATAAAGAAAACGCAATTTCTTTGCCTTTTTACTGTTTCTTTTGTTTCCCTTAGGAAACAGTACTAGCTTGCTAGTATCTCTCCTTTACACATCTGTGGAAACATACATAGAGATTTTTGTATAACTTTAGTGATTGCATATAACATATAACATGCAACAATTTCTCTTAATATTTGTTTCACCTCCCTCCAACAGTATTTAGTATTTATTTATCAGTATAACAAATCCAGGGTTTTTTGTTTTTGTTTTTGTTTTTTTGTTTGTTTGTTGTTTTTTTTTTTTTTTTTGGCTTCAGAATATTCATGATGTAGATATAATACATATTTAACCCACTTCCATGGAATGGGACAGTTCATATACATGCTTTAGCCACTAAAATAACAGTGATAAATATATTTGTATATATACAGAAACATCGATGCTCTTATCTGTATGGTCTAGATTACTAAATGTGGTATGGCTGGGTTGAGTATGAATTTGTAAATTTGGTATAAATTGCACATTTATTTTCAACAACACTGTAGCAGATTGGACTCCACTAAGTGATGCCCAGTTCTCTGCATTGTTGTATACAATAACAAACACTTGAATCTTTAAACAAGATGATGTTTGGAATAAGGAAATTTGTGGTTTTCATTTGTAGAATCTGAATTAGGAATGAGGTGGACTTTAACATCACATTATTTTCATGATTTAAGTTTCCTCCCTGGGATTTATGGCCCATAAATTAAAAAAAAAAAAAAAAAGAAACAAAAGAAACAAAAATTGCATCAAATGGAACAGGAAAGGAAAGACTTGACTCAAGACTATTACAACAGGAAAGAGAGACTGACTTCAACTTTCGTGACACAACGGTAGGAGAATTTTAAGCACCGGGGTGAGCTAATTGAAAAGTACTGGAGGACATTCGTGGAGAGATTAAGTCAGTGTGAGTAGGCCATCTGTGCTTAACAATTTGTGCTTATTGAAGTTAGGTTCCTATGTTCCCAAAGAGACTAGGATATGGGGCCATATCTCGCCCTCCCAACTTTATTGAGATATATTTGACGTATAATATTGTGTAAGTTTAAGGTGTAGAATCTGTTGATTTGAACATATATATTGCACAATGATTGCTAGCATAGCACTAGTTAGCACCTCCATCCTGTCACATAATTACCATTTCTTTTTTTGTGAGGAGGGCATTTAAGATGTACTCTCTTAGCAACTTGCAAGTATATAATGCAGTACTGTTAACTATAATCACCATGCTTATAGTAGATTCCCAGAGCTTGTTAGCAAGCTCATCTTTCTTGATGATTACATTTGAAAGTAGTGGCTCCCAGGTCTTTTAGGAAGATATTCGTGGTTGTGAAACTGGCAAGAGGCTGGGAGAAAAAAAATGTCTCAAAGAGAGAAAGAATTTACAACTGCAAATTTTCTAAGAAACGAGAAGCTAGGGGGCCTATACCCAGGAAGGAACTAAAGTTAGTCAAGCCAAGGAGAAACGTAAAGCCATCATGGTCTCCATGTACAAAGTAATTTGTACCTGTGACTACATCCTCTGAAGACAATTTATTTGCCTAAAACTCTCTGCTCAAACACTGCCTGGATGAGAAATTAGGATCTTTTAGTCCTTATCCTACTATTACATTTCACTCAGATCTAGCTAGCTAGCTGAGTATCTACCCACATATCTACCTACCTACCTAATTACCTACCTACCTATTCATCTAATCTTCTCACCTATTTTTAAGTCATTAAATATTTCCTATGAGTGTAACCCCTCTAGTTCAATAACTTTTTTTTGTAATGTTTATTCATTTTTGAGAGAGAGAGACAGAGACAGAGCGTGAGTGGGGGAGGAGCAGAGAGAGAGGGAGACCCAGAACCTGAAGCAGGCTCCAGGCTCTGAGCTGTCAGCACAGAACCCAATGCGGGGCTCTAACCTGCAGACTGTGAGATCAAGGCCTGAGCCAAAGTTGGCCGCCCAAACAACTGAGCCACCCAGGCGCCCCTAGTTCAATAGCTTTTAAATAACACTTATATAAAATACTCTTATTGTATTATTGACTACAATGCGTACTTATAAAATTCATGGTTATCTACATGGTTTTCATATCTTTGTTTTCCATTTCTTAACAACTCTGTTTTGATTCTATAGGTACTAAATTTTTGTACTTTCTCTAGTGTTGTCCAAAGACACATGGAAAGCATAAGCCCCAAATTTTCCAGTGTTTGATATTAGCTTCCTTTTGATGTTAAATATGGAATTATGACAGTTGGCTGTGTAGAGCATTTTTGAACAGCAGATACCTTATTTTGATCACCCACAGATGTCCTTCATTACCATTGTGGAGATAAGAAGTGCCATTGTTGGCAGATTTTCTATCTTTTTTTAGGAAAACTTTTCTTTCTACCCTAGTGATTTTAAGGCTTTTTTTTCCTTTTGTTTGAATTGAGAATTTGTTTTAGGGTATTCTGTATTGTGTGTCATTTTTCATTAATCTTTTCTGGGACTTGAGAAGCACTTTAAATCTCCAGGTTCAGGGTAAATGCATCTCTTATTTGGTTTTCTTTTTTTCTTCAATCCTTTCTCCTTCTGGAACTTCTTCCTCCATGACCTGTTCTTACATCTGCTATGCGAGACAAGTCTTGTAGCATTTCCCTATTACTTTCCATCCTTTTTTACACATATATTCAGTATTAAGTGCTGTTTCTTCTCTCTGATGCTGCAGGTTTTAGTTGTGATTATCCTGTATCTTCACGTAAAGAGACGTTGTAAATCAAAGTTTATGAATGCTCAATACTGTGTTTATGTCTTGGGTGCATTTCTTCTGGGTAAAAATGGTAGGTTCCTCCTTGACACGAGGGATGTAAGTAATTGAGTCCACTGCTGTACCTGCCAGCAAGTGCTCAGGGTCAGTAGGATCAAGGAGGTCTGTCCAGAATCAAGAGTCTAACCAATAGCCATCTGTCAGGTGGCAGTTTGCAACCCAATAACCCTTAGAAAACATGGGATTTCTCTTTAGACCTCCAGGAAAACCCTTTCCCCTGGTTCTGGTTTTAAGTCCTAATCTTAAATCTCTTAAGAAGGATCCTAATCTCTTCTTTGAAGGAGAACAGATTCTTTCCTAGAATATCCTGAGGAAACTGTACATTTAGATATACTTTCTTTTTTTTTTTTTTTTTTTTTATTTTTGGGACAGAGAGAGACAGAGCATGAACGGGGGAGGGGCAGAGAGAGAGGGAGACACAGAATCGGAAACAGGCTCCAGGCTCCGAGCCATCAGCCCAGAGCCTGACGCGGAGCTCGAACTCACGGACCGCGAGATCGTGACCTGGCTGAAGTCGGACGCTTAACCGACTGCGCCACCCAGGCGCCCCTAGATATACTTTCTATAATCTACCACTTTACCCACCAATAAAAGAAAAGGGAGTTACCAACATCCCATCCCATCCCTTACTTTCTGGAACCCAGATTACCAAAGATTACTATTTTAGTATTAGACATGTTTCCTCCAGTGGGATGGAAATGATTTTCTTGAGTAATGTTAGAAATTATTTTTTTGCTTGTTTGTTCAGAGCAAGGCAAACAGAGTGATCAGATTTTGAAATACTGATTCTGTTCATACTATAAATGGATGCATGCTAGTTTTCAAACTACTTGGCATAAGCACAACAGGGGATGTTTCTAATATCAGGGTTCTAATACGCTAGATGTCTAAGTTTAACCCATGCCAATTTCGGGCCAGAACATGGCATTAAACAGCAAGCCTTTCTCTATCAGCTCCTGCCTATATATCTCAGCAACTTGACAAAAACACAAATTGTGCACAAAAAAACAGCTCACTCAAATCTTTCGTTAACTTATCATCCTTGTTTTTTTCCCCAAATCAGATCTCCAAATAGAAAGGAGATACAGATAGAAACATAGACATGAAACTTCATTTTTCTTGTATGGTAACATTATTTTGAAGAGGCATCAGGTAAATTATGTATATATAAAATGCATTCAGCATTAATACTGTAACTGTATACTTATATTCATATATAATTTTTAAATGGATAGTATTTACCCTAGATATTTTTCACTCCTCTAATAAGCAGTAAGATTTTTGCTAATTCCCCTGTCCTCAAGACAAAACAAGAAAGATTTGGATATTTGGATAGGAGACATAGACACATTTGCACGTATTGTCAATGAACCAGAATATGGATCTGGCTTTTACATAACAATGAGACATTTTAATCACAGAATCCAAGGAGATCATCTTATTGTACAGTAAAATCCAAAATTACATCTGAGAATACCCAGAGAGTCATAATTAAATAGAAGTTACGCATAACTCTCCACACATCATCCAAGGTTCATTTAGTTGCCTGGGTAGAATGTGAACATTCAATACTCAAACATTCAAACATGTGCTAAGCCATAGAGCCTGACATAGAGAATTGCTATATCCCAGAAAAGAACTGAGCATGGTTCTTTAGAAACCCATTAATAATTATTATCTCGGTAAGTTTTTCAGAACATACCATTATAAAGAATCTCAAACCCGCATTAATTTAAAACAAATTTACTGCATATTTTACATAGTATTGTATACCTTATATACATGCAATATTATGCATTTTATTAAATTAATGATCTTATGCAAAATTTATATTTAGAAATGTAAATTGGCATTTATATTATCAAATTGAAGCCTCTTTTTGAGTTCACTTAACAAAAATAATATCAGAACACCGAGAGGAATATTAATGAAACCTAATATTTGACGTTCTTTGGATTATAGGTAAAAGCCGCCAAAACCACCAGACTTAGGGCAAAAGGAAAATGTTATTATAAGGATGTAGGGACGTGTCGTGGGACCCAAAGGCAGAAATGTGGCTATGTATCTGAAAGGTAGAACAAAGTGTTAGAGGCGGAACCAGAGGCTCTTTGTCTTTAACTGGCTTCATTATTCTCCCATCGCCTACCACCTTCATTTGTTTCTGATCTGCATAGTGGGTTGAATGATAACCTCAGGGACGAGGGTAAGGTCTCTTCCACTGCAGTGCTTGCTCAACTTTCAGATTCTCCTCGAAGGTCCACCTGATTATTAAAACAAATTGTATTTCTCTTTCCCCTTTGATGTCTAATGAGTCACCCAGGGACTTTCTAACTCTCAGGGATAGGAAAGTAAAGCCTTAAGTGGAATACATGTAAACAATAGCTTTCTTAAAACTGATTCAAAATACCTTTGCTCACAAACAACCAATTTCAGCCACGTGTGTGGTCATTTCAACTCCAATGGAGAAATTAACCCTTACTGCAAATTATTGACTCACTACTTGACCCAAGAGGGGAAAAAAAGTGAGATTTATCTGTTGAAAATGCTGTGTAGACTAACTTCTTTCTATGAGAAGGTTTCTGTTACATTCATCATTCTTGACATCTGGCTTCACATTTCTTGTATATTTCACAACACATGGATATTACTTTTTGTTCCTCACCTTGACCGTTTAACATTATTGCAGAAGATGAAACCTGACTCTGCTTTTCTTTAACCTTGTGTGTCTAGAATTCCATTTTATACTTTTAGGTTTATGTAGTAGAAGTGCTATGAGGTAAAGAATGGCCCGTCTACTTTAGGTGCCAGCCAAGATGGATGGCTTGTCTTAGATGATACATACTTTTTTCAAGCCAATTGAGTGTCTGATTAATTGAAGGGGGAAAATTATTGCAAAAATTGCTAGCATGCCATTTATTCTCCTTCTGTTTTGCGTGACTTGCCTTTGTGAGAATTACATTTTTGATTTGATTTCTAGCTGTATTGTTTTGTCCAGAGCATTACATCTAAGACATTTTGATTCTGCCGAAATTGGGAAGCAAAGTGAAAGATAAGGCACAGAAAGAAATCTCTGAGGCTGCAGAAAATAAACAACTAATAAGGCATATTAGAAAGCGAGCTAAGAATATTTATATTGTCAGGATGGTATAAAGTTTCTTATTGGTGTTATATGATATACGATCAGAATAATTACAGGGGTAAAGGGAAAATTATAAACATAATTCCAAGAAGAGTCTATGTGTGTTTATGTGATATATGCCTACATATATACAGGAACGTCACCTTCGTTCTGAGGCAAGAGAGAGCCTGATACATAGGGACTTTCAAGAAATAACTGATAAATAAATAAAGAGCCTGACCATCTTTTAATAGCCCTTTCAAAATTTTTCAGTATGTAGTGAAAGAAAAAAGGCAAATTTTTAAAAATAGGACTCTAACACCAGCAAATTGACTTTGATAACAAGAACAAAATTGTAAAAACTAGATTTTTCCTTCAAATGCAGGTTGATACAGGGTTTGTATAACTCTATACAATGCTAACGCATGCATTCAACAGATATTTAGTAAACATTACTCAAGTGTTCAGCAAAGTGCTAACAGTTTTGGTGTTGATTCTCATAGTACCCTGAAATAATTATTTATTTTCATGTTTTTACCTATGGGAACATGACTCAGTGTATCTCTTCCAAAATTACACTGAATGAGTCCAATATTGGCAAGGACCATGAATTAAAATATTAAATCAATGTATGTTCAGACTTCCTACTTGTAACCGTCCATATGCATGATATTCTGAAATTGAGCTATGAATAAAGAAAGAACATATATACTTGACTTACAAATCTCCACTGATTTTATAAGTCTTGGAATAAGTTCTTACTCCTGTAACCATGACCAAGCTGTTTTTTTCAGGAAAAACAATTTATTTTTCTAATTTTTAAAACTAGTGGTCATGATGGTTCTAAAATACATTTTCCTCTATTATTATTCAAGCAGAGAAATATTTGTGTTCTTACAAAATATCATTGCCTCTCTCATTTTGAGTGAAGTCTAGTTAATTTTTTGGTGACTTTATTCTACTACTTTATAAGATAAATATCATATTTTTCAATGCATCCTATTTCAGCCTCAAAAAAAGACTTTAAAACATAATTATTCATTATTTTTCTTTCTTTAACTTTAATAGTACTTCCTTCCTTTCATTTTGTTTTTCATTTCTCATCTTATATTTTTTGTCCTTTGTCTTTATTCTTTTTGTCTTCTTTTCTTTTTCTCCCCCACCTCCTCTTCCATCCCTTGTTTCTTTCTTTCTTTCTTTCTTTCTTTCTTTCTTTCTTTCTTTCTTTCTTTCTTTCTTTCTTTCTTTCTTTCCCCTTCTCATCCCTTGTTTCTTTTCTGTTCACATTCTTTAAAGCAAATCCTTAAATAGAATATGGTTAAGTCGTGGCAGGCTGACTCTAAGCTGTGTCTCAATCATCCCCACCTCCTGAAACTCACGCCTTTCATGAAATCCTCTCCTTGTGAGTGTGGGCTGACACAAATTTGTTGCCAGCCAAGAGACTATGGTGAAAGTTTTGACGTGTAATTCTCATAATTAAGTTACAGAACATTGTGACTTACACTTGCTGGAAGAATCTCTCTACTGTCTATTTGGCTTCCTTGCTTTGATATAACAAACTTCCATGCCATAGGGGCCCACATGACAAGGAACTGATGGTGCCCTTCTGCTAACAGCAAGCAGAAACTGGAGCCATTAGTGCAGCGTCCCGCAAGAAACTCAGTTGTTCCAGGGCATCTGGGTGGCTCATTTGGCTGAGCATCTGCCTCCTGGTTTGAGCTCAGGTCATGATCTCCTGGTTTCTTGAGTTTGAACCCCGCATCTGTGCTGGCAGTGTGAAGCCTGCTTGGGATCCCCTCTCTCTCCCCCTCTCTCTCTGCACCTTCCCCACTTGTGCTGTCTCTGTCTCTCTCAAAATAAAAATAAAAAAAAATAATAATAAATAAATAAAACTTTGAAAAAAAGAAAAAAAAGAAACTCAGTTGTGCCAAAAAGCAGGTGAGTTTGGAAGTAGATCTTTCCCTAGTTTTGGAAGTAGATCTTTCCCTAGTTCGGTCTGAAAATAAGACAGCATAGGTAACTAATATCTTGGCTCTCGGGTAAAAGGGGACCCAGCTAATCTGTGCCTAGATTGCTGACCCAAAGAAATTATAAGCTAGTATCTATTATTTTATCTTAAGTTTTATGGTGATGTTTAAGGCAGCAATAAATAACAAATATGTAAGTTTTTCTGTGCTACTTGCTACATTTTCCCTTATATCATATTTTTAAAAGATAAATAGTCCTTGAAAGACATCTATTAAAATCTATTTGATAGAGGCAAAGAGAAAATGTTCATGCACCGTCATGCTTTAAATTTTTAAGTTCTTTTTTGTACTCAGTGTTAGCTTGAACATCAACTTGATTACCAGTAAAAAATATATATAGTCAGCAACTCAGTTTCTATATTAAACATGTACAAAATGAACAGTTTTTATTTTGAATGGTAGAGCATTGTAGTTTATATAAACCTGATTGTGAATTCTGTGTGCATCACAACCAATTATAATCGCATTCTTAATTCAGAGGTGCATCATTTTTGCTCCCATACTATAATCCACATAAGTTTGTATGTGTATTATTGTGCTATAAGGCAACAATTTTATCTTTCATGTTGAATTTTAAAACTGAATTTCCAATTATATCAGATATGTTACCTATAGCAATTGACTTTTTGAAATATGTGATACCATGGACTGGATAGAAATATTGAATTCTTAATTGGCATGAGTGAATTTTCTATTTGCAGCACATAGCAATCAGGGCTGGGACTAGGGTGAGTCAAGTGAGGGGTTTTAAAGCACAACATCTAGGGAGACACTCACTGTAATAGCCATGCAAGTGCCAACTTTGTATTTGCTCATTTAACGGCCAAGATCTTTTTCTGTTATATGGTCAGTAATCAACTACCATTGCTTCACCTTTGGTACATGTATCAGAGACTGTAAAATTAAAAAGACTGTATTTAATTTAGAAGTGTTTTTTAGTAAAATATAGACTTGTTCACAAAGAAATATATAAATATATCTTTTGTGGCTGTACACTTTACAGGTAGTCTTAGAACATAATCTTCTGAAAAAGTACGGCTAACTTTTCTGTTAACGCCTCTTGTACAAATTTTCGTCTAGGGGCGCTTGGTGGCTCCATCTGTTAGGCATCCAACTTCGGCTCAGGTCTTGATCTCATGGCTCCTGGGTTAAGTTCCTGCTCCAGCTCAGAGCCTAGAGCCTGCTTCGGATTCTGTGTCTCCCTCTCTCTGCCCCTCCCCTGCTCATGCTCTCTCTCTCTCTCTCTCTCTCTCTTTCTCTCTCAAAAATAAATAAACATTAAAAGACTTAAAAAATTTTGTCTTACCTTTTCCATGTTACAGTATTGTAAAACCCATGGCAGATGTTGGACAAATATTTTGTGCCAATTTTATATTCATCAACACCTTTCTCAATAAATAAAGTCTGATACTTTCTTTTTCACTAAATACGTACATATTCAACTTATTGATGCCGGATGGCTTATTGTAATTTTTAAAATGTGTAACCAAACATAAAACAAATACAGATTTAGATCTTACAGTAAATGAATAAGCCATTTGGAAGGGACATATCCATCATGAACCATATCTGATCTGTTCAAATTATTTTATTTTTGATGTGTCTCTTCTCTATGATTTAGCCCCTATTTCATTCACTTATTTGATTGATCTGTAATTTTATACTTTTCCCACTGACCGCTCCAATGAGCAGCCTGCCTAGTTGCTGTATGGGGTTGCGGATAACTGCATGTGCATCAAATACCTGTGCACCATCACTGGAGACCGGTAAGAGTACATACCCATGTATATTTTTAAAAATTATTTTAATGTTTATTTATTTATTTACTTATTTAGAGACAGAGCATGAGTTGGGGGTGGGGAGAGAGGGAGACACAGAATCTGAAGCAGGCTCCAGGCTCTGGGCTGTCAGCACAGAGCCCGATGTAGGGCTCGAACTCATGGACTGCGAGATCATGTCCTGAGACAAGTAGGACACTCAACCGACTGAGCAACCCAGGCGCCCCATAAAACCCACGTTTTTTAACATTACATTGTTTCACAACAACCTGAATACTATTTAGTAGATGAAAATTCATTGTTTACTGGTTTTTCTTTAACTGTAATTTCCATTTCTACAGTATCATGTTTTCATAGCTGTTCATGTGTATGCATTGAAAATATCATATATAACATATGTAACAAGATGCAGTGTATTTTGTGACTTTGTTTTTAATGATGAAATATTTAATCAGATATAACCAACATTTTTTTGCCTTTTAGAGTTAGAGAAATCATACATGCTAAATCAGTATAAACAAAAAACTTTTAGAAAAAATTTATAAAACTTTATAAAACTTTAGAAAACTTTAGAAAAACTTGATAGAAAAAAAAACTTTTTCATCATCCCAATATAATGGAATAAATTGTAGCAAATTACCATCCAAGTTTAGTTGACTCATCATTTGTTCATAGGAAATTAATAGGAAAAACAAAAATCATTAAAAATAATTTTAAATAACATTTATAACATCAGATATTAGTATATGTAGCTTCACCAAGGCATAACTTCTGTTAGTACAAAAACCTACTAAAAACCTACTAAGACCCATTAAAAGTAATATGCAAAGCTTACATATTATGTAACTGTCATAGACCTTAAAATATCCACTCAATCTGACTTGTGCTTCTTGTTTAATTTATATTACTTTTCAGGTGTTTCCGGGTTTTAGTCAGAATCCAAGAATTTGTATGGGTGATGAAACATATGAATATTTAGGACAGATAAATATTTATACATATTACAAATATGTAAATATTTGTCTGTAAGTATGAATATAATATATATCAAATCCATATGCGTGACTACATTTTTTGCCAGCTATTTTAAACGACAAGGATTCAAGAAACTTGAAGTGGAAATATTTCAATTTGTCTATAACTTATGCTGTTTAGCATCCTTGGAGATACACCCAAAGACTTTGTAAACTCATCCAAAGAGACTCTAACAATGATTTTAGAGTTCTTCTGATGCAATTTTAGCTTACTCTGGTCTCTTTAGATAACATAATGACCCTTACAGCTACCTTTCCTCCTGTTCTTTGGAAAGCAAAATCATTTAGTCTTCTAAAGTAGGATAGGAAAATATGCAACTAGACGGTGAGGTATATGTTTCATAATCCATCAAAAATGATGTATATCAAGATCGAAGCTAGAAAGAACCAAATCCTGAGTAATAATATGTATGCTGTATTTAAGAAAGAAGATATTCTACGTAAGTGAATTTTCAGATAACATGAATTTATCCTTTCAAGTACCAAGATCTCGCTAACAACAAATATGGGTGGAAAGATTCTCAAATGCCTTGTACTCCCCTACTTCTCTTTCAGCAGAGTCAGGTGATTTGTGTCTTGTCATTTATGTAACTCAGCATTTTGTAAGGAGGGAGAGTTAGATACTCATTTGAACACTGTCTACATTGTCTCATTTATTTGATTCATTTTCCCATCCTTCTGGCTGACACAGGTTCAGTAGTTAGGCCAGGTGGTAGAGGCAGCAAATCTTCAATAGAATGTAAAGTGTTGGCAAAATCAACAAAGCTCAAACCTTAAATGTCACACTAGCATTTTCTTTGGCCTCATTATTTTACATTACTCAATTAAATGAGAAGTGAGTCGGTGTGTGCATTACTGATTTCTGGGATCATGTGTTTTATTCTTAATTACAATATATAAAATATCCTCTTCTTTTTATTGAGGAGTATCGTACTGTTCTATCATTTGCTGTTTAACAATTAAGTTAATAAATATTCTTTCTTCTCACCTGTTTTTAAGTAAAATGCCCCATTTTTCAGTTTCACAGTCAAGTACCCACATGCCAACCATTAGAAAAGTGCAACCTCTATTTCTGCAAGGTCATTCCTATAAGTTTTAATATCGAACTAACCTGGTGGGCTGCCCACCTGTGTCCAGGATGGGGGAGGGATTTCCGTATGGCACTACTCTAGTAGGGTATTTTATCAGAGCATCTGTCTTTCGTGAAAGTCGCTGGCTAAGGTGTGCCTCGGAGAAAGTGTCTCAGAGAAGAACTTGCCAGGCATGATGACCTGCCCTGCCCACGACCTTCCCAGGATATGTGCACTGATGGAAGATTTCTACCAAACAAGCCAGGACATCCACAACCCAGGTTCCAAGTCAGTGGGTTCTGGGATCTGTCACCTGAGTGGTTGGAGACAGCAGCACCATTATCTGGGGCTGGAGCCAGTTTGCACACCACTGAGAGTATACTTGGCTGAGACATACAGATTATTGTAGGGGAGCCTGGGTGGCTTAGTCCGTTAAGGATCCGACTCTGGATATCTGCTAGGTCATGATCTTGCGGTTGTGAGATCGAGTCCTGTATTGGGCTCTGTGCTGACAGTGTGGACCCTGCTTGGGATTCTCTTTCTCTCCCTCTCTCTCTCTTCCTCTCTCTCTCTCTCTCTCTGTCTCTCTCTCTCTCTCTGTCTCAAAATAAATAAACATTTAAGAAATACGCGTTATTGTTACAAGGAAGCAAACTAGCTTTGGCAGGGCTGGGTGGCAAAGCTTAATGGCAATAGTTGGGGAGAAGTTTTCAAAGTTTATTGTCCAAGTGGTGGTTTCTGGGATCAACGTGCTACTTCAGCAGGCAGTAGGAGTGTCAAGGATAAGGGACCACGGAGACCTCAGTAAGACTACAAACATTGGAAACTCAACTTCTTGAGTTGAAATTCTGTCTGTATAGTTAAGTTTCCCAATCCTGGGTGAGCAGTTTAATTTTTGCCTTTTTTCTCATCTATGAAATGTGCATAATATGTGCAACTAAACTCATAGGATGGTTGTGAGATAGATTGTTGAAATAAAGTATTACAACAGCACCTGATACATCATAATTATTAAGTAAGTATACTTATTTTGATGATTATTTGATCAGATGTAGCACTTCTAGGGTTAATGTTCATTTGCAGAGTGAATGATTATTTATGCTTATGGCAAGTAAGTGATTCTTTCAGTGTGTATCGCTTACGTGATGAATTACAGATTATAAATCTTCCATCAAGAGCATGGGTTGTAACAAGTGTGTCTGTGCTCTTGTTTCTTTTGACACCAGTATGAATTTATGCCAAAATAGATACCCCCAAACACATAATATTAGTTCAAAAATGTTTGAACTGATAAACACATCTTATGGCCATTTGTTGGCTGATTTATTTTTATTCTCCTACGCTTCAAAAAATTATTTGTATTCAAATTTAAGATACATTAGGAGGTTTCTTTTATCAACTGTCTTCTGAATCTTTCTTTTAATCTCCAGATGGTCTAAAGATACTGCTTACACTTTGTAGGATGAAGGGAATCATTCCAATGGCAGTCAGAAAGTACAATGATGCTTTTTGAATAACTTAATTTCAGAACACTTAAAGCATGATTAATATGATCTTAGTCTAAATTACTTCGATAATTATTAAGAATAATGAATGTGGCATAAACTCTGTGTTCAATTCCAAGAAGAGTTGTCATAGTGAAGATCTGTAAAATAATATCCCTTTACAGTTCTCCGTATTTCATTATATGTTAATTTTAAGTATGAAATACATTTACTCTGCAGGGTGCTTCTTTGTCATGGTGAAAAGAGCAAAGTGAACAAAAAATTAGATGCGGGGATTTCTCTTCATCTCAATTAAGTATCACACCAGGAGTTGGGATTAAGGGGGAAGAGGTGTAGGGGGACCCTAAGCTTGCCTCATCCCTCAAACACAGCTAGATAATTGATCTGATGACTGAGAGAGCAATTGCTCATCTACACGTAGAAAAACAGCCACATCATGGAATGCAGTAGCTGCAGAGAGGAGATTTGGGGGAGAAAAGAATTGCAGGTGCTGCAGAGGGGAGGGTAGCCCCGGTCGCGGAATGTGGGAACAGGAAAGAGGAAGAGTGAAAGCAGTGTGAGCAGGGGACTGCAGAAGAAAAACTCTTCCCCAGAAACATTGACTGGGAAGAGGAGAGGGGCTGACTACCACAAGTTTGTTTGTTTTAAGTGTGTTTATTTATTTTGAGAGAGAAAGAGAGAGATTGGGGGGAGGGGCAGAGAGAGAGGGAGAGCAAGAGTATCCCAGGCACTGACGGTGTGGAGCCTAACACAGGGCTCCAATTCACGAACCGTGAGATCATGACATGAGCTGAAGCCTGATGCTTAACCAACTGAGCCACACAGGTGCCCCAACCCCCAGTTTTTATGAGCAGCAGGGCTCAAGTGGGAAGTATTAGAAGTGGGGTCATGCCTGGTGGGCTTAGCAGGGCTCCTGTGGGAAAGAAGGGCAGAGGCACGGGAGCAGGAAGCATGGTCTGCGGATCCACTGGGTCACACGGGGAAAAATAGTTTTTCTTCTTAGAGTGCATTTGGGAGTAGTGCCACAGCCTCTTCTGGTATAAAAGAGCTAGCAGTTGCCATACTAAAACATGTCGTAGTCAAATTCACAAAATACACAGACAAGGAAAAAATCATGAAAACAGCAAGGAAAGAAAAGTTCTTGACTTACGAGGGAAGACAAATCTGGTTCACTGCAGATCTGTCCACAGAAACTTAGCAGGCCAGAAGGGAGAGACATGATATATTCATCTTACTGAATGGGAAGATTATGAAGCCAAGAATATTTAATCCATCAGGCTTGCCATTCAGCATAGAAGGAGAGATAAAGACTTTTCCAGGAAAACAAATCTAAAAAAGTTTGTGACCACTAAACCAGACCTGCAAGAAAAAGGGGACTCCTTTAGTGGGAGAAAAAGACTAAAAGCAAAGAGACTAGAAAAGAACAAAGAAAACTTCCAGAAACACCAACTTTACAGGTAACACAATAACACTAAATTCATACCTATCAATCATTCTGAATGTAAATGGAGTAAATACTCCAATCAAAAGACATAGGGTATCATGATGGATTAAAAAAAAGATCCATCTATATGTTGCCTACAAGAGACTCATTTTAGACCTAAAGACGACTACAGATCGAAGGTGAGAGGATGAAGAACCATTTATCATGCTTATGGACATCAAAGGAAACCTGGAGTAGCCATACTTATCTCAGACAAAGTCCATTTAAAACCAAAGACTATAACAAGAGGTGAAGGAAGACACTGTATCCTAATTAAGGGATCCATCCATCAAGAAGATCTAACAGTTGTGAATATTTATGTCCCCAACGTGAAGTACCAGATTTGTATGTGTGTGTGTGTGTGTGTGTGTGTGTGTGTGTGTGTAGATATATTAATCAGAACAAACTCATCTATAATAATACAGTAATAGTAGGGGACTTTAACACCCCTCTTGTAGCAATGAGCAGATCATCTAAGCAGAAAATCAACAAGGAAACAGTGGCTTTGTTTGTTTTTTTTTTTTTTAATATATGAAATTTACTGTCAAATTGGTTTCCATACAACACCCAGTGCTCATCCCAAAAGGTGCCCTCCTCAATACCCATCACCCACCCTGCCCTCCCTCCCACCCCCCATCAACCCTCAGTTTGTTCTCAGTTTTTAACAGTCTCTTATGCTTTGGCTCTCTCCCACTCTAACCTCTTTTTTTTTTTTTTTCTTCCCCTCCCCCATGGGTTTCTGTTATGTTTCTCAGGATCCACATAAGAGTGAAACCATATGGTATCTGTCTTTCTCTGTATGGCTTATTTCACTTAGCATCACACTCTCCAGTTCCATCCATGTTGCTACAAAAGGCCATATTTCATTTTTTCTCATTGCCACGTAGTATTCCATTGTGTATATAAACCACAATTTCTTTATCCATTCATCAGTTGATGGACATTTAGGCTCTTTCCATAATTTGGCTATTGTTGAGAGTGCTGCTATAAACATTGGGGTACAGGTGCCCCTATGCATCAGTACTCCTGTATCCCTTGGATAAATTCCTAGCAGTGCTATTGCTGGGTCATAGGGTAGGTCTATTTTTAATTTTCTGAGGAACCTCCACACTGCTTTCCAGAGCGGCTGCACCAATTTGCATTCCCACCAACAGTGCAAGAGGGTTCCTGGGAAACAGTGGCTTTGAATGAGACACTTGACCAGATAGACTTAACAGATATAATCAGAATATTTCATCTTAAAGCATCCTAAAGCAAAAGAAACATATTCTTTTCAAGTGTACAAGGAACATTCTCCAGAACAGATCACAAACTGGGTCACAAGTCAGGCCTCAACAAGTACAAAAAGATTGAGATCATACCATGAATATTTTCAGATCACAATGCTTTGAAACTAGAGATCAACCACAAGAACAAAATTGGTAAGACCACAAATACATGGAAGTTAAAGAACATCCTACTAAAGAATGAATGTTTTAACCAAGAAAGTAAAGAAGAAATAAAAAAAAGTACATGGAAGCAAATGAAAATGAAAACACAACAGTGCGGAACATTTGGGATGCAGTAAAGACAGTCCTAAGAGGGTAGTATGTTGAAATACAGCTCTCTCAAGAAGCAAGACTAATCTCAATATACAAATTAACCTTACACCTAAAGAAGCTAGCAAAAGAATAGCAAATAAAGCCTAAAGCCAGGAGAAGAAGGGTAATAATAAAGATTAGAGCAGAGGGTTGCCTGGGTGGCTCAGTCAGTTAGGTGTCCAACTTTGGCTCAGGTCATGATCTTATGGTTTTATGAGTTTGAGCCCTGCGTCGGGCTCTGTGCTGACAGCTCAGAGCCTGGAGCCTGCTTCGGATTCTGTTTCTCCCTCTCTCTCTCTCTCTTTGCCCCTACCCTGCTCATGCTCTGTCTCTCTCTGTTTCTCAAAAATGAATAAATGTTAAAAATAAAATAAAATTTAATATATTTGATTGCCACCATTTAAAAAGAAACCAATAGTCCATATAGTCTATGACCAATAGTCAATATTCCAAGTCTAACGTCTAAAACATAATTGTGCCAAAATTTTAGTCAATGAGTCTTATAATTTTAAGAATGGTTCTAAATAGTAAAGTGGCAAGGCACTATGTGCTAAATCCATTTTAAATTAGATGAAAAGTTCAATGAAAATCAACTATAAAAAGTGTAATTTTTTTTTACAGTTTGTATTGTTAAAATTATGTTGGAAATATTCAGCTGGATTTTCTTTTTCTCTTTTCATGTAAAATTCCATGTCCTGATTCCAAAATGTACACTTTAATTGAAAATATATGGCATATCCTTAGCACAATACATGGCATATTCTAATAACTAAAAAATTGCTCAGTATTATTAATTGCTGTTATAGTAAGAATAATGGAAATAATGCATATAATATGCATAATACATTACCTGGCATGAAAAATTCTCCATGGATATTAACTACTATTATCTATTCCTTGTTAAGGTCCTAAGTATTTATAAGTATGTGGCTATAAATTCAAAAGAATTTATATATACTTTAAAAGTCCCAAGTTAATTCTTGATGAATATTTCTGATTATACTGATTTAGTGCTATGACTTTATACAACATAAATCAAGAAAAAATAGAATGCCTCACCGAAATAGATTTCTATTTCCTCACATTATAAGTTCTTATTTTAAGTGGAAGGAATACAAATGAGTAGGTGCAGTAAGGATGGGGAAACATTCAGCAACTCACTTTGGAGACATTTCTGGCACAAACGGAGGAGGTAAAAGATTAATTCTGTCAATGCAACTTCTTCAGGCAGTAAATGCAGAGAGAGATTGAGCACTAAGAGTCGTCATGGTTCAAATGGAAATATAGAAGTGATAGCCCAGTCATGATAAGTTCAATTAATGAAATTATGCACATAAAACATCCCGAACTGTAAGTGGTATTACTTAGCATCTCACCCGACTTGAGGAGGTCAGATGGCCGTTGTTTTCATTTACTGCTTGAGGTGTTCACATGATGTGACATGGTTGAAAATTCCTTGTAGTCTATAAAGAATCCCGGTAATAGGGATGTGAACTGTCAGTGTTGAAAAAATATGTCATTTCCTGGTGAAATTCAGAGCCTTTTACCAATTTTTGGTAAGAAAAGTTTCCGTTAAGGCAAACATTTTCTCAGGGCCAGAAACTCAGAAGTTTACCTAGAATATACATTGTTCTTTACTACTTTGGAATCGGGAAGCACTCCTGAAATAGCAGAAAGCTCAAACTCTAAATGAAAAAGAAAAAAGCAAAAAACAAGATACGTATTACAAGAACGATAGAAAATGAAAATTCAATGAAATTGTAAATCCTTCAATGCAATAAAACGCTATACACAAATTTAAGTCATCTGTGCATGCCTTCATTATGCATCTTTTCTCCAGTTTCATTTAAGTAATTATTTTAATTTGCTAGAGCTTTCATAACAAAATGCCACAGGCAGTGTGGCTTAAACAACAGAAGTTCATTTTCTCACTCATCTGGAGGTAGAAAGTTCAACAGGAAGGTGATAGCAGATTTTGTTTCTACTGAGACCTCTGTCCTTGGCTTGTTGATGACCACATACAGAGAAAAAACTGTATGAGGACACGGTGTCCCAGGCATGTCACATTTCCTCATTTTATAAAGACACCATTCAGATTGGATTAAGGCCCACCATAAGGGCCTCATTTTAACTTAATTACCTCTTTATAAACACCCTATCTCCAAATACTGTTAGAAGTTAGAGCTTAGAGGTTACGGTATCAACATATGAATTTGGAATGGGGGTGTGCCATAACAGTAATATAAAATGCTTCAGAACATAAAGATATGTTTTATTTAAAAGTTTAAGAAAAACACTGGAAAAAAAAAACACTAATAAGTAGGGCAATCGTCTGACAATCGTTATCTCCAGTCCACTTAAATCCAAATAAAATTAACAAATTCAGTACCATAGTGCTACTGCTGGTCCTACAATGAGGGGTGAGAAATACTTCAAAGTTTCCAGCTTGTCGCTGATGTCTTGGTATGTGGAAGGTGCAGATTATTCCTCCAGACCATGTGTGGGTATTAGAACCGAATATTCTAGTCCCTGGAACCTGCGTGTCCTCTGAAGTCACCATGGGCTGACTTTGATTTCTTTCTTCCTTTCTACCACCAGGGCATTTTTCTGTCTTTTGAACTTGGCTGTATGTTTAACATCTTACATGTTATATTTTATCCAGCATAGTCAATGTGTTTTAGCAAGATATGGATTATATGTATTAACTTAGTTTTCCATGTTGTCCTAAGTCTTGATTTCTCTTTCCTTTCTACTTTTTTTTCTCTTTCTTTTCTTTCTTGTGGGTTAGATAATATTATTTTGTTTATGTTTTATGGTCAACGTGAATAGTATGGAGGGGCAAAACAGATGGCTTGTGTCATAATTTGCGCCTTTTGCTTTTCCAATTACTTTTAATATGTTATTCAATATACGGTTGCCTTTGAGTTAAACAATTAGTGGAGATCACAATCCAGTGATTGCGATCCAGTTAATTAAAAATATAGTGAGGGTTTTTTTTTCTCAAACTGAAAATCTGGTTTTGAATCTAAAAGTAAATTTCTCTTATTAAAGAACAAGATGAAAAAATACTTGTTCTCAACACAAAGAGTAGGCTATTTATACAGCAAAGAGAAAATAAAGTTAAAATGAAAAGAAAATATTTTCAAAATGTTTGTTATCAGACATAAAATATACTTGAAGTCAATCTATAGCATTCCTTTTAATTTTAGTAACTGGAATGGAAAGATATGAATGCAATGGAAAGATGTCTCCTTATGCTATCATTTTCCATCCTGAGAACGTCAAGTTGTTAATGAGTAGAGGGGATCCAGGAAAAGAGAAATAAAATATTTAAACAATGAGTAGAATTCCAGATTTCCAGCCTTTCCCACAGATGGCTTTAATTTAGAAGATACCCTTATGTAAATGGTGAGTCAGATGACAGAATAAAAAAGCTACTTTAAAACATATGAATATGTATGCAATTATCCATACTGAAATAAGTACAACCAATCACAATTTTATAATTTGAAGTATCCTTCCAGGAAATGCTTGTGTCCTGATGATGGTGATTTGTTTTTTAAATGAAAATTAAAATTGGTCCAGAGCTTGTACTAGACATTTATGTGGTATGAACTTCAGTGTTTTTGAACTATTTCCATTGTATATATTTGGTACCTTTTTACTTTCTATTTAATACAAAAATATAAATTATTCATCCAGAGATATGTAATTGATCTCATAATATTCTGTAAGCAGAGTTTCATTTCAGATGAAAGATGGGGACGTTGTCTGGAATTTCTCATGTCCTCAGTGGACTGTCTGCCTTACTCCAACCTAAGATCAAGACATTTGATTCCATTTTTTTTTTTTTTTGGTGGCTAGTTTTACATTAGTTTGAATATGGAGTAAATTTGTCTGATATTGATAATATGAGAAGAAGTATAGATAACAGAAGTTAAAAACAATGTGCTTATTTGGGACAGATTCTGTGTATTTAGGGAGAAATCCTATGCAGAATGCAAACAACCAGGTGAAGTAGATTCAGTGACACATGAGTACAATTAGTTTAAAGTGAGGGTTATAGTATAAAAAAGTGGATAAAAATAGTATAAAATAGTAGATATATCTCTGGTATTCTGTGTATTCTGTGTTAGACATTTTGCAGACTGGAAAAAACTGAATCAACAGTTACAAGTACGAATTTTGTGTTTTCCTAAAACACTTTTATTTTTAACTAAGCAGTAATAATAATACCAATTAAATGAGAGATGAGCTGAGAACACTGAGACAAAGGGAGGTTTGCAAGTTCACCCAAGATCATAAAACATCAAGTGGGAGAATGGGAGACTGAGGATTGAGTTTGGGCATGATGCTTCGGTGTTGATGCTGTGAACCACTAGACTAATCAGCCTTTTTTTTTTCTTTTTGAGAGAGAGAGAGAGAGAGAGAGAGAGAGAGAAAGCAGAGCAGGGGTAGAGAGAGGGGGGCAGAAGATCCAAAGCAGGCTCTGCCCTGACAGCAGAGAGCCCAATGTGGGGCTCGAACTCACTAACTGTGAGATGATGACCTGAACCGAAGTTGGAAGCTCAAGCAAATGAGCCACTCGGGTGCCCCAGTAACCGGTCTTTCTAATACACCTGTATATGCACCCGCTCACTCCCTCATAAAATGTATATAAAGAGCTCACATTTAAGGCAATGTACAGTGTGGTGCACAAGAAATACTCCATAATTATTTAAAACACTATGGATATTATGTAAGAGGTGTTCAATAATTAAAAGCTGTCATTTTCAAAAAAAATATTATTTTTAAAAGGTGATATTTCCAATTGCCAAATAATACTACCATGTCTTTTGCAGATAATAAAAGGTAAAGAATTATTAAAAGCAACACACAGCTTGAATAATCAAAATTGGTTATTGCCTCTACTGTAACATTTTATGAGAAACAATAGGTTTTTTTTTTCTAAAAGTAAAATCAGGAGTATATGCTGTTTTATCCTCTTCAATTCAGACACACTATGTCTGCTTATATATTTTATAGTTTGAACTAAACTTATAAAAGTTCTCCAACTATGCAGATGATATTTATGTTCTCTTTAGAGTTGAGCATTCTCTTCCCCCCCCCCGCCCCGGTCTACTAACCAGAGTTAAAACTACACTCTATTTCATGCAATTCTAGCAAACAGTATATTGCACACTGTTCGTCAGCAAAAGCTTATCTTCTAAAATATAATGTACCCTATTTGTCCAAGATGGTATGTGTGAACTCATAAATACACAGATCTGCGTGTATGTTTGCATGTATGTGTATGTTTGTGTATGTGAGAGAGAGAGAGAGAGGGAATGTGAGGTGGGGAAGGAGAACAAGAGGGAGAAGAAAGAGGTTGCTTTGAAATCTCTATTCAAAGCCATCACTGGATTCATTCTGAATGACATTAATGGATTTAAGACAATGTTTATGCTTCTAATAGACTTCCCCTCAAGTCGCCTTACACACTCCACATTCCCAACCTACAACATATATGTTAATCATTCCCAAGGAATGCCTGGGGATTGTTTCACTTTCTTAGATGGTCCTAGAAAGCACCAGCATGATCTCACCTAAGCACAATGGTTATATGTAATGGTTGGGAAACTTAAAATTTTAAGAAACAGGAAATGCAACTTAAATGGAAACAATTTTTTTTTTCCTACATGCGAAGGACCGTGGTACCTACCTCCAGGCTCCAACTCTATTTTCTGTGTTTCTCTTGGTTGTATCCTCCATCATATTTTGATATCTGCTAATAGGACCTGGCACATCCAGAGAATAAAAAAGTCTCCCTTGCCTTCCTTTTTTAAAGTGCTAGGGAACCTTATACAAAAAAAAAAAAAAAAAAAAAAAAAAAAAAAAAAAAAAAAAACACCACACACACACACAAAACAAAAAACAAAACAAACAAACACACACTCAAAAACGACATCTGTTTGTCTGCCATTCATTGGTTAGAACTGTAAATAGGGACCACTAGGATTGGTCATTGCCAATCAGATTTTTCCTCTGGAGCTGGCTATAGTATATTCTACCCTGAATCAGTTGATGGTCTTCCAGAAGGCCCATACCTTTTGAATATAATGAGGTCCCTTAGGAAAAAAAAAATGGGGATGACTATTTGGCAGGCAGCGTGAAGTCTCTGAAGTAAGATATTATTCAGTGCTATTATTAAGGGGTTTTTAATAAGTTTGTCTGCATTAGTCTGGGGGGGAAAAGCAGCCCAATTTAGTAATCATATAGATCAAATAACCAATGCATTAATTTTTCAATTTTCACCTGGTCATGTTGGATTCCGGAAGTCATGACCTATTGGCCAACACTCACAGTAGATTTTGAAGTACTGAGGAACTAAAATAGATTATTTATAAGCAATCAATATAATGAAATTATTCAGCTAGTTTTTCCAAGCATAATACAGGTTCCTCTTTTCTTCCTTTCTCTACAAACACAAATACAATAGTCATGCATTAGTAGTGATAAGATAAACCACAAAACAAAGCAGCTTTGGAGCCACTGGAGATGGTGGTAGGAAGGAAGTTAAATTGACTAAAATTTCCTAACTACAAGTATTTCATTCTTGTTGAGAAATTGCAGAAATGTATATAACTGGTGACAATTTTTAAAAATTTGGTAGCTTGGAAAGGAAAGTGCATAAAAATAATATATATGATTTACTCTGCATATATCTCAGACAGTCTAAAATATGATTCAAAGAAATCCAAATTATGTTTGACAAAAGAAAAAATGTAGTGGCTCTTTCAGATAATGAAATCCTTTCTTTTTTTTCCCAGAGTAAATGGAAATGTAGTGAGTTGAAACAATTCAGTATGTAAAAGAAGCTTTTACTTTTATCTAAGTTGCATATAAGTACTTTTCTATTAGAAATATCCACTGATCAGTAGAACACATGAAATATATTATATGCACAGATTAAACTGCTCTCCATAATCCAAATGTTCATTCATTTCTAAAATAAAATGGATGTATACTTTAAAACTCCAGAGAAAATATGAATTACTAGGATTTTTGCATATTTCTCCACTCACAAAATAGTGGCATGCAAGAAAAGGTAGTGGGCTCGTGCATGTTGAAGTGAATTTAATTCTAGTGTAAAATGTTTGACAGTCTTTCCAGTATCCTGTCGTGTCTAGTGGAGTCTATGAAATCTCCCCAGAATAATACTGTCTCCCAGACAAAAGCAATAGGCTACCCAAATCAACACTAGCTGTATTATCATATGAAACTGTTCCTGATATATTGTGTTAGGTATTTTAACTTGTCTCTCCCCGCTGTGAGATGAGCTCCTTGGTAGCACAAGCTATTTATTATTTATCATTATTTTCATAGCATACATAACACAAGATTGGGCACGTGCGTTGAGTATATGAAATAAATATTTGTGGAAGACACAAAGGAAGAAAGGAAGAAGGCACTAATTCAATTAAGAATGATTCATTTTTGTAACCAATATAAATATAAATATATAAAATAATATATAAATATTTTATATATATATATATATATATATATATATATATATATATATATATAATAATCTTAGAAAGAAACAGTCCATTTCAAATATTTTCTCCAGCGGTTCTAAAGCCTAAAATAACTGTTCATTTTAAAGGAAAATAAAGTTGGATCACATTTGAGAAATACTAATTCCCCACGTATATTTAAGGCCAGCTACTGAAAGTATTTTGCAGATAATTAGCTGTTTACAATTGCATTAATTCTAAAAAAGATGTCTATGGATTATAGTGAATTTTATAGTTAACAATTGATGCAGCTGAAAATTAGCAGGCAAGTGACTCAATTTTTAGATAATAGCTATTCTTGCTTTGAAATTTTCAATAATTCCCAACAATGTCCCAATTGCTTACAAACTCCATAGTTTGGCAGTCTCACTGAACTGCACGTTCCTCTACCAACACAACGTGCCAACCATGAGGCTTTGTCCATGCAAATTCCCTGCCCTGGGGTAACCTCATATCTCAGGCAACCCCAGGGAATCTCAAAAATCTCAATCTGGCGTAAAGCCCGCCACATGCCCACACCTGCCCTCAGTGATCTCTGCTGAACCCTCATCCACCAGGCACTACAGGATCTAGGGCCTGACAGCTTTGCGAGGGGCAACAAAATATTTAAGCCCTGGAAGAAACCCCAGATGAAACTGCAAACTTGAGATGAATGTTTAGTTACAAGTGGAGAAAGCATAGATAGCATAATGTCAGTTAGGTAGCACATGCATTGTATTTAATGGGAGATGTAGTAATATATTAACATGTTTGATCTATCACTGACTTAGCCTGAAAAATGAAGTCAGCCCAATGACTAAGGTGATTTTTGTGTGCCTGGCTTGTAAGCTTCTCAATTTTTAGTTGGCATTAATTGTGTCTGTATATACTTTATACACCTTTGTATTGTTTTTTATTTTTTTAATTTTTTTTAACCTTTATTTATTTTTGAGACAGAGAGAGACAGAGCATGAACAGGGGAGGGGCAGAGAGAGAGGGAGACACAGAATCTGAAACGGGCTCCAGGCTCTCAGCTGTCAGCACAGAGCCCGACGCGGGGCTCGAACTCATGGACCGTGAGATCATGACCTGAGCCGAAGTCGGATGCTTAACCGACTGAGCCACCCAGGCGCCCCCCTTTATATTGTTTTATACATGTTTATATCTTACCTTCTACACTATCATAATTTTTTTGTAATGTTCCTTTGTTTTTGAGAGGGGGGAAGGAGAGCCTGTGCAGGGGAAGGGCAGAGTGGGGAGTATACAGATGATCTGAGGTGGGCTCAGCAGTGACAGCAGAGAGCCAGAGGTGGGGCTTGAACTCACACACCGTGAGATCATGACCCGAGCCGAAGTCAGATGCTTAATGGACTGAGCCACCCAGGCACCCCGTTACCTTCTACACTATCTTTGAACTCCTTGAAGATAGGAAATACTTTGTGTGAGTAGGGGCTCTTATCCAGTTAGGTTGAGGCTATTGTCCAGACACCAGTTGAGTTAGTTTCTATTTTAGCACATATTTCCCCAACTTGTATTAGATAGGTTGCTTTCATATCAGTCTTTTTCAATTGATTGAGGGTTCCTAGAAAAAAGAAAACATTTTCTATCTAAACTAGTGTCCTTTTTCAATGAATTAATTCTTTGTCAAAATAATACAGCCAGATAAAAGTGCTCTATCAGTTCTATTCTGAAGTAGGAAAACTAAATGTCAGTGAAAAAAATTTTGCTCTTTAAAGAGAAGGTTGAAATGTAATTATCGCAAGGCCAGTAGTTAAGTATTTCAGAGGTTGAGGAAATCATAACTAGATTGTTAAAATATAACAAAATTGCATCTGAACTGATTTTTTCAGATTTTCCAGAGATCCTGATTTCTAAATTAACTGACAAGGAGAGAAGTGTTTGTGTTAGAATCAGTCAGTATAATTCCTGGTTTAAAAAGTAACCTGCGTTTTTTCCTATTTTCATTTTTCTTTTCCTCATATATTTCTCCTAAGCACTCTAAACTTCTGCTGATTGATGTTATACATAATGGTACCCCACTGATATTTTGTATATTACGTTTTGTCAGAGACCGATTCATAATACCTCCACTGTCCTCTGCCCAGAATTCGTGTCTGATTTAATTTGTTGTCCTTGAAGTTTGGTGGCTAGCTTCTCTAGTAGCTAAGAAAACTTCAGGCTAACAGAAACTATTCAGAGAAAAGTTATTGTGAAAAGATTGCTCTCAGCTCCCAAACTAGGGTCATTTACAGTAGCATGACCTTGACAAATGTCTATAAGTCAAAGAATGCCTTGCCATAAACAATTTGGGGTGACAGGCTTATAACATATTGCAGACACAGATTGGATTCTCAAAAGGGCCCACACCGGCACACATTTCTTGCCTCACACAGGCAATTCCAGGACAGAGTTAAGGAAGAAGAAATTTCTTTGTGATACCAAGAAAGCAAAATCTCGTATTGCAACCAAGTAAGAGAAAGATCATCTTATCGTCAACTTACTATCACATTTTAGGTCAAAACCCACTACCATATACCTCAGAAGGCATTCACTGATGACATTATTATATAATAAGTGATGATTTTCTTGGTTAATTTCTGGAAAAAAAAGTCCTGGACTTTGGGAGCTAAGCATGAAATAGAATTGGATCTAATCATTTTGTAATGAATCAAGACCTCAAATGCCTACTCTCACTTCACTGAACTGACTGGATATAGAGTGAGAGATAATTAGCTCGTGTGTCCTTTTTACGCTGTGTGCTGTCTTCACCACCCAGGTACTTCTATCCTGGGCAGGCCCTCATTGTCTGAATATCATATAAGTCACACACTACTATTTGGGGGCTCTTAACTTTCAGGGGCTCTGACTCTTTCTCAAAATAATATTTTTAAATTTATCAAATTAAATACTTTGGATTTTTAAAAACAGATCTGTCTAAAGTAAATATATCAGCATCTAAAACAAGTGACATAGCAATATATGCATAACATTACTAATATATTGTTATAAAACATGACCTAGTGGTGTGCCTAATAATTACTACAAGTGACTGTAAACAGTATTTTGAGATATTGGCAATAGCAGTAGGTGAAATGAAATAACTGGGATTATTTTAATATTAAAGCCACAGGCGTTAACACTACTGTTACAGTTTGTTGCCTAAATATTTAATTGAAGGAAGCACTAAATTTCATTTGGAGATTGGTGAGAATAAAGATGTGTCTTCTGCCCAACTTCATGAACCCCCAGTTGTGATCTATAGACCCATGGAGTGGGTCTAGGTTCTGATGTAGATTCTCATCTAGAAACAATTTTTGTCCCCAGTGCAGCCATTCACCATTTGAGATTTGAGCTACGATTATGTTCCCAGTAAGTTGAGTGGGGTGTGATTCATTTTCAAGCTATTCAAATGTGTGAAACTATTGGCATGCGTAGATTCGTGATCTAGCTCTCATGATCATTCCCAATCATTTCTCCTAACGATGGCCTCTGACAAATACCTTCACACCTTAGTTCATAAAATTTAAGCTAAATTGAATTTCTAAAATTTTCATGTCTATATTGAACATTTTTATACCACTATACTCAATTTTTCTATTTATGATTATAATTTTGCTGTCACTAAATCTAGTAAATTCTATTAAAAATGCAAGTTAATTTACTAAAGATTATGGAATTAATAAAAGAGTATGGAGATCAGTTATCAGCAAAGTGAGGAAATAAATTTATTTAAACATTTAAAAAATGTTTAACTTCACAAATGATCAAAATATGAATGAGACCTCACTTTATAACTATTTGATTAGAAATGCATGTTCGTGCATGTACATACTTAATACCTAATACACTTAATACTTAATACACATACCTAATTTTATATTAACAGGCATTTAGATTAATAGTTACGTTGAGTAAATAGAGTACAATCAAACTACATGTAAAATAAGTTTACACATTTTGTTTTAGAAATACCAGTTCTATTCCATCAGTTCTGAGAAAATAATAGGAAACCAGTATACATATATGTGAATATGTTCAAAGCAATGTGTTTTATTAAAAGGAATGACAGGAAACAACCATTCTTTCTAATAGCAGGGAAATAAGTTTTAAAAAAAACACTAGTTAATGGCATATTAAAATGAGAAATATCTAACAGAGTGGTGAAGAACACATTATATAGATCTGTTGCCTGGCTTTGAATTCTAGGTTTACTATCTCATAATCATGAGACCTTGAGACAATTACTTAAACTTGCTAACTCAAAGTTTCCTCTTGTGTATAAAGCAGAGTTAATAATAATACTTAACTTGAAAGTTGCTGTGACGATGAAGTAAAGATACATTAAGCACATAGTAAGGGCTCTGTAAGTTCTAGCCATTATTACGATTACAATTTTTTGTGATTATTATGGCTATGTAAACACTATAAAGTTTTAAAATAAGAATGTAATACGATCAAAATAAAAAATGGTATTATTACATCTCTGATAAGAGCATGGATGCATATATTTCCAAAAGGAATGGAATTTTAAAAAAGCACTGATGTTAATAGGGTGATGAGATTTTGTTTGACTTTTAGCATTGATTATGGCTCCTGACTTGTATTTAATAATAAACTCCTGACTTCAGATTCTTTAATTATAATAGCTTCTCTTGAATTTTCCAGAATGGTAATACTCTTGTTACAATGGACTTCTTTTTCTTTTTTTTTTTAATTTTCTCCCACTGTTTATTTATTTCCTGTCTTTGGTTTATTTTTATTTTTTCTGATGTCACTTTACACACAAATAAACATTATGCAGTTGGAAAAGTTGTCTATGGACTCTATAAATGATTTTAGTAGGAGATATCTTGAGATAGAACAGCCAATTTTTTTCTTTCCCAAAGCCTGAATTCCTGGATCCAGGATCCCAATGCCTTCTATTTGGCCATGTCTTTGATTTTGGATGGATATCTAAGAAAACACAACATTGATATAAAACTATGCAATTAAATTATATAAATTGCTATTTGTTGGTAATTTCAAAATTATGTAGAATGAGAAAAATGTTTGTGGAGCTTTTACTGTATTTTTCAAATGGGTTTGAAAGGTTGTTGATGTGAAAGTTTCTTTCTCTAAATAGAGCCTTACCATATTTTACATAGTTGTATATGTAAAATACTGAGAGATTGGGTTGTTGTTTGAGGGTAAGCCACCTGCCGTGGAGACTATTTATTTTATGACCACATATGTTAGTGTTGGTTGCTTGGAGGAAAGCCATCATTTTTTACCTTCCTCTCTCCTAGAACTATTCTTTCAACACCTGTGTGGGATACATGCAAATTTAACAACGATCACTAAACAACCTGGAAATAAGCATCAGCCAAATGGTTATTATTATTTTGGAAGGATGCGTTTCTTCAGTGTTTGATTTATGTTTGTACCATTCAGAGTATTGACTGCACTAATTTGCTTGACAATTGAAAAATAAATTTGCCTCAGGCAATGACCTTATATGCCAAGATGAGACCAGTGTGAATTTTTACAGTTGAGTTATAAACCTCTGAGTAGTTTTTATTACGAAAATGCTGACACTACCTTAACTGTGCAGTGTGCATGATCTGGCTACAATTTTGTTAAGGAACAAAAACAGGCCAAATAGCTATTAAGAATGAGTAGATCTGTGGGGCACCTGGGTGGCTCAGTCGGTAGAGCAGCCGACTTCAGCTCAGGTCATGATCTCGCAGTCCATGAGTTCGAGCCCCGCATCAGGCTCCGTGCTGACAGCTCGGAGCCTGGGTCGGTTTCAGATTCTGCATCTCCTTCTCTCTGACCCTCTCCCATTCATGTTTTGTCTCTGTCTCAAAAATGAATAAACGTTAAAAAAAAAAAAGAATGAGTAGATCTTGAAAGTAAAATGACAAAGGTGGGGGGGATCAGCTGGGAAAAAAAAGAATAACAGGAAATCAATAATTAATAAGAAAAATGAGAGAACTCAGAGGATAAATAACCAATCTTTTTGATACTTACTTTTAAGCCAAATTATACATACAAACTATACTCTTGAACTTTTGTGAATAAGTTATATGCGGTATTTTGTATGAGGTCCATTGAAAGATGGTCATCTTAGAGTTTGTGATAAAAAATGAATGTTCTGGGGGCATCTGGGTGGCTCAGTCACTTGAGCCTTGGACTTTGGCTCAGGTCATGATCTCGGGATTTGTGAGTTCGAGCCCCACATCGGGCTCACTGCCGTCAGCCTGTCAGCGCAGAGCCCGCTTTGGATCCTCTGTCCCTGTCTCTCTGCCCATCCCACAAGTGCTCTCTCCCCAAAATAAATATATATATATATGAATGTTGTGTAGTATGTGACACATCTGATGGTTTCAGTTTTGTGTTGAAGTGCTAAGGTTTTAGCAATTGTGTGATAAGGTGGAGTATTTGTGAAAATGCCCCTTCCTGGGGTGCCTGGGCGGCTGAATCAGTGAAGTGTCTGACTCTAGATTTCGGTCCCGGTCATGATTTCACAGTTTGTGGGATTGAGCCCCACGTGGTGCCCTGTGTACTGACAGGGCAGTCTGCGTGGAATTCCTCTGGCTCTCTGGCTCTCCCCCACAAAATAATTAAACTTAAAAAAATAATAATACCCCTTGCTATATAGGTGTATGGTTTTACTTAACTAGAATACATGTGTAAAATTTTTTGTGTGGTGTATATAGATTTAATTGTGTATGTACTTGCGATAATTTCCGGAACCAAAATTAGACTCCCAGTTTTTGTCGTGCTATAACTACAAGAGGAGAAGTAAGCTAGGTATCTACTTTAAAATTAAGTTCTATAGTCAGAGTTATTATCTCTCTCAAAAAATGTCCCCACTTGATAAAGATAAAATTTGTTTTTTTCCCTGCATGAGACAGGATATGTCATAATCCTAAGGCTTAATCATTTCATATTAGTCACTTCAATGCATTTCTCACTATATATTTGTATCCCTATTGTGTAATGAATCGTTACAGTGTATTTTCTTTTTCTTTACTCCCTTAACTCTGGCATTTGCGCATTTCTAGCAAAAGTTACTTTTTTAAATCTTGGGTTGCTTAATCAATCAATTTTATAATTCTTCATTGCCTTCCCATTTGCAAACCATAACTGGAGACCAAGTAAATCTGAATAAATACTAGGCAAATACATACACTTCTGTGTTTATATGTCTGTTAGGACTTGATTTTACACCCAAGGATATATTTTTCATCATATCTGAAATTGAAAGGGTTGTTTTCAAAATTTAGTCACAACTATTATGTGCTGGACATCTATATGATCCAGGCAAAACACTTACTTTTGATGAGCTTTATCTTATATAAGTCTCACAATAACTGGATTTACAGATGAGAAACCAAAGTCCAGAGCCACTTCACCATATACCCAAGACACGTAGTTATAGATTAATATTGCCTGGATTTTAACGGATATCTGTTCATTATTTTCTACGCTATAAGTTTATTAAAAGTCCAAAATTTTGATTAAATATTTGAATAAAATATTACAGATGGTTTATTAAACACTGGACTCTCAATTGTTACAAAAGCTAAAGGCATTTATCTGGAATAGTGAAGCATCTTTGAGGTCGCAAATATAATTAACCACAGGTGTTTAATATATAAACATCTGAAAATAATTGTAAGTACACAATTATAATTTTATGCCTATAATATGTTTCTCTAAGGAGCACCTGAATTCCTTAATATAAACACAGAAATACTGTACTCTTTGGCATAAAAAATTAAAGGATAATTAAAGACAAAATATTAAACCATGTCTGAAGGATTAACTCAGTGATCTGATTGATCTTTTTTGTCTTTATGATGTTACAGTATCTCCTTTGAAAGTAGCAACAAGTACCTGCCTTGTTTTAACTTCATTCTCAGAAATTTAAAATTAATTCCATCCAGGAAAAGTTTATGTGTATATATATATATATATATATATATATATATATATACACACACACACACACACACACACAAACACACACACATACATACACATATATATGTGTATATATATATACATACACATATATATAAATACACATATATATACACATATATATGTGTATATATATATATATATATATATTCTTTTCTTTATTTAATGTTTATTTATTTTTGAGAGAGAGGGAGACAAAGTATCAGCAGAGGAGGGGCAGAAATAGATGGAGACACAGAACCCTAAGCCGGCTCCAGGCTCTGAGCTGTCAGCACAGAGCCCTACATGGGGCTTGAATTCATGAACCATGAGATCAGGACTTGAGCTGAAGTCAGACGCTTAACCAACTGAGCCACCCAGGTACCCCAGGAAAGATTTCAATTTTTAAGTAATTCCACCAACACTACTAAAAAAAAAATAGGGTACAATATAGGTAAGCTTGATTTTGGTTTGTTTGTTTGATTTTCAGGTATCTCTTCCTATAATAAAACTTTCTGAACATGTATTTAAAATGTGGGTTGTAAAAAATTTATCCAAGCCTGGAGAGTTTGGTGTTAATCAAGTGCATGGAAATTAATCCATTGGAAAGACCCTAGTATCTTACTTATAGGTGGAATCTAAAACAAAAACAAAAACAAAAACAAAAACAAAAACAAAAACAAAAACAAAAACAAATTGATACAGAGAGCAGGTTGGCGGTTTCCAGAGGAGGGGGTGGGAGGGTATGGGTCAAATGAGTGAAGGTGTTCGAAAGGCTTAAACTTCAATTATAAAGTAAATAAGTCATGAGAATATAAGGTATAGCATGGGGACTATAATTAATAATACTCTATTATGTATTTGAAAGTTACTAAGAGAGTAGACTCTAATATTCTCATCACAAGAAAAATATTGTAACTACATTTAGTGATGAATATTAACTAGACATATGAAAGTGATCGTTTCATAATATATACATCTATCAAATAATTATGCTCTACACCTGAAACTACTATGCTATATGTCAGTTATCTCTCAAAAAATTTAAAAGACACTTACAAGAGGAGAGTAGAGTCGTGTTAGACAAAAATGATCAGTTTCAAATAAATAAATAAAACTGTATTGGATAATCCGTTTTTATTATTTGTTTAAACTACTGTCATATAATAAATTTTAGGTGCACAAACACACATGCAAATTTAAAAGAGAGGGTATATATGTTTGCTCAGAATTCTCATATTTCAAACTTAGGAAAATCAGCTGAACAGTAAGATACTGTTTTTGATTATTTAAAACAAATCTATATGACAAAATGATAAAGGTTGATCCACTTTTACTTTCTTATCCACCAGCCATGGTGTTTGATGGGGACATTTTTGGATTTAAAAGAAATACATGGTAACTTTTGGAAGAGATATTTCTTCCTATGTATTCTTAACAGTGCTAGCTAGTGCCCTGTTTCTTCCATCTGTTAAAGAACAGCTTTGCTCACCTTTAGGGTCTTCAACTACTAATCTCTGTGTATGTTTTATTATTAATTTGCCAGAATTTTGATCTGAAGATCTTCTATTCGGTCAACTTCAAAGATTACCTCAGCAGTGGCTGAATTAATTACACTTGAATAGTTTGTTCTCCAAGGCCAATATCTTAAAAAATACATCAGTGCTAGTAAAAAAAAAAAAAAAAGAAAAAGAAAACTTTGCATATCTTAAATTACCTGCAGATCAAGGGATAATATGAAAGAAAAACAGCAACAAAGGAAGTATTTTAGGTAGATTTATAAGAAAGCACTGAAAGTTTCATTATTCTTAATTTCACCCCATAAACACAGTTGTTTCCTTGGGTTCAATAAATTAAAACCTGAAAATGACAATGTTTACATATCCAGAATTTTTTTGTGTTGGATAGATTGCTCATAATTAGAATAATGGCTGCTGACATTCTCAGGATCTCATTTTGAAATGTTTCAGAGCAGGGAAAATATTTCTGAAATCTGAAGTAACCAACTTATTTATGAAAGTAAGAAAGGTTATTTCTCATAACTACGAGAGCTTATGATGTAGAAAATGTTGGGGTTCAGAGTCAAAGGACAAGAAAGAATTCTGGAGATGTCTTTGGTGCAAAAAGGTGGTTTTATTAGTGCACGGGGACAGAAAGAGCTTCCCTGGGGTTGTGGGAGTGTTCGATTATATACTTTTAAGTTGGGAAGGGGTTTAGCGGTTGAACAAACCTCCAAGGTATTTTGGAAATAAGGTTTTCAGGACCCTGCGGGGGCCAGCAAATGTTAGGGAAAGATTATTTATTATTGTTTAGTAAAAACTGAGTCCTGAGTCCCTTCAGATGTGTATCAGGGGGCCATATGCTTGGTGGATGATGGCTAACACATATTTAGTGGGGGGAGGTAGAGATAAAGGAAGTTTCCAGAATAATTTTTATATGTTTAAGGTAGACTCACGGGATCCTGGGGAGTCAGGCTAAGATTGCCTTTTGCCCCCAGCAAAGTGTCAACCTCCAACATCAGGGCAGCAGAGCTCCCAGAGATGGGTCACTCTGCCTGTTTCAAGGACTTGTAATGGGCTTTTCTTTCAATGGGCTGTAGGCAGTAAGGGAATTCAATTTTTTCTTTTATCTTTGTTTCCCACATTAATTTAGATCAGATCCAGTCTTCTGGTCTGGTCTTCTGGTGTTAGCAATCCACTGGGGCATGGTGAGAAAAATGTAAAACCTGCAACAATATGTTTTTCTCATACATTTTTTTCCGATTGTTGCAGATAATGATCACTTATTGGGGTAGAATATATATACATCTGATTTTTAAAACCCATATTGGGCATTTGAGAGTCACGATTAATTAGATGAGTATTTATCATTATCTAGGTGAAGGACATTTGGCTTGTTCTGTTCTAATTTCCTATTTATCATGAGTTAATATTTGGGTCTGTATACTATTCAATGGGAGAAGTCTACTGATCACTGTAACTTGTGCTATAAGCCCTTTCAAAATTTACATTTGTGGGTAGAGGAAAATATTCAAATTGAATGAACCCATTAATACTGACTACATCCAAGATTTGATCTAGGATAATATAGTATGTGATGTGATATATTAACATTTGTTTATTTAATGAGATGGTTGTAGATGATTGTCTTTGAGAGGAATTTAAACAGGGAAACAAACTTGAGAAGCTGCATGGGGTTGCAGATAACTTCATGCATGTCAAATACATGCTCACCATCACTGGAGACCAGAAAGAGCGCATGTCCATGTATGTATTTTTTAATTATTTTAACGTTTATTTACTTTTGAGAGAGAGACAGACAGACAGACAGAGCATGAGCAGGGGAGGGGCAGGGAGAGTGGAGACACAGAATCCTAAGCAGGCTCCAGGCTCTGAGCTGTCAGTACAGAGCCTGAAGCGGGGCTCAAACTCAGGAGCCATGAGATTGTTACCTGAACCAAAGTCAGACACTTAACGACTGAGCCACCCAGGCGCCCCAGGAAAGATTTCCATTTTTAACTAGTTCCACCAACATTACTAAAAAGAAATAGGGTACAATATAGGTAAGCTTGATTTTTTTTGTTTGTTTGTTTGATTGTCAGGTATGTCTTCCCAGAATAAAAATTCCTGCAAATGTATTTAAAATTTAAACAGGGAAACACACTTGAGAAGCAACTTGGCTTGGTTTTGCAATGAAGCCATGTCAGTGGTTTCTAGTCCTGCTCCAGCTTTTTTCTTCTCTTGCTCTTCAATGTAACTTGATTGTGCTAAAACTTTTAGGCAATATGCTTGAATACTTAGATTTAGATACAGATGAAAGATTTCAGGGATTGGACTCAATGAAATTTCAGGGATTGGACTAAATGAAATTAAGGAATGAAAATTCCTTTCAACTCTTGTTTTGAAATTTGGCAGGAAAAATCATTGGGTAAGAAGCAATTAAACTAAGGCCACAAATGAGGAAAAGGTGGGTTTTTGTTTTGTTTGTTTTGTTTTGTTTTGTTTTGTTTTGAAAAAGAGGTAACAAAAGGATATTCCACTGACAGGGAATAGCAAGCCCAGAGCCCCCAGAGAGGAGGAATACTGATATGTATCAGGGATTGAAGCCAGTGTGGCCGCAGCCAAAAGACCCAGAAGACTTGGAGAGCTTGAGCAGGCTGGAGATTGAGGCAGGCAGTGGTGCAAACAGGGGAGAGTGCTTGAAGTTGTGAAGCAGGGAGATAATATAATGAGATTTCACATTTAAAAACGAAATAACTCACTCCATCTAAAATCGAGAGGACAAATTAGGGAAAAGTAATGTCTCATGGTGCCTGGGTGGCTCTTGGGTCAAGTGTCCAACTCTTGATTTGGACTCAGGTCATGATCTCAGGGTTCAGTTCATGAGTTAGAGCCCTGCCTTGGGCTCTGTGCTGAGCATAGAGCCTGCTTAAGATTCTCTCTCCCTCTCTCTGTGCTCCTCTCCCCTGCTTGTGTGTGCACACACTCTCTCTCTCAAAATAAAGAAGTAAACATTAAAAAAAAAAAAAGAAACCTTAGGGAAAGGTAATGTGTAGAAATGTAGCAGCAAGATGCTTTGCGGTGATCTGGGAGAGGTACTGGTTGATCTGGTGGAGAAGGAAAAGATGGGACTTTGGGGAGATTTACAAAGGCAAAGTTGTTAAGGCTTATGATGATCTGGATCTAGGCTATGACAGGAAAAGTAATATGTAAGATAAGCCCTAGGCTTGTGTTGATTATTAGGATGCTGATTATTAGGAGGGATGCTGAAATAACAATTTTGGAATAGGCAAATAGAAATTAAAAATCTAAAGAAAAGAATTTTTATTAAATACAAATAAATGTTTGCATCCAATTTCTACTATCTTCTTAATCTTTTTTTTATGTGAAATCATGACATATCCTTAATGAGGTTCTAAAAAATTATATTCATCATACATAGACAAAGTAATATTGTTCTTACTGTATGTGCTCATTCTATTTTTTTTTTTACTTCAACATTTTTAAAATTAGGATGCATCTCACATTAGATAAACAACATTACTATTGAAGTATTTGTTCCATATTATTTACTCTTTTTCTCTGTTCTTTTATTCCTGGAAGGCTGTTATTATTGATACATATCTTAGAACATATGGCAGTTGACTACAAAGAAAATTATTTACTCATTAACTATTCGAATAATGAGAAGTTGTCATAGAAATTGCCAAATCTATTTGGTTAGATACTGTTTAAAAGAACAAATTTAATAGTAGCATGCCTATATGTTAAAGAAAATGTGTTATCTTAAACTGTGAATGTATGTGAGCTCATTTAAAAACTACCTATACATTCATCATTATACGGTAAGTTTAGGAATATGTTTTAAAATATTTTAATCACAAGGAAATGAATCTATTTTTTCGTGATGTTTGAACAATGTTCAGCTCATTTAAAAATATTTTGTTAAGTAATATTTCCCCCAATGTGCAAGATTAATACACCTCTACTAAGATTATTAATGTAGAGAGGATTATAGCAATAGTCAATGCCATTGTTTTCTGTGGTCAAAGCACTTTTGATTTGATACAACTATTTTCATTAACAAGATAGTTATATGGATACATTATGTGTTATGCGCCAGCCTAAGTGTATCTCTTAAATTAAATCATTTGATAAACACCATCTCTGTTTTATAGATAAGGAAACTGAGACAAAGAGAAGTTAAGAAGTAAACTCATTTTTACGCAGCTCATAAGTAGCAGGGTTGTAAGAGATAAGGAAAAGTTCCTGTTCATGCACCTTGCTTGTCAAGATATCTACCTTACTGCCAATGTATACTGTTGATTTTCCAAACTCAATAATTTCCTCGATATTCTTGACCAGATTCCTTAACTCAACAAATCATGTCCCTCTCTCCATTATACCTTATCTGAGCCTGTGTGTAGCCTTACCACAGTGCATCTGTTGCAGTAGAAGTCTGTCCAACAGCTGACCCTTCCTCTGGTGATAGGAATCACAGAGTCCTACATCTCCAGAGTCTTAACCTTCCAATGTGACTTCAGTCTTTTCCAAAGAAATTTTAACCTGATCTATTTTATTTTATTTTTAAAATGTTTATTTATTTATTTTTGAGAGAGAAAGCTAGCATGGGAGAGGGGCAGAGAGAGAGGGAGATAGAGAATCTCAAGGAGGCTCTGCATTGTCTGTGCAGTGACTGATGTGGGGCTCGAACTCATGAACCGTGAGATCTTTACCGGAGCTGAAATCAAGAGTCAGACGCTTAACTGACTGAGCCACCCAGGTGCCCCTCAACCTGACCCATTTTAAAACAAAGAACCAAGACAATGTAAATAAAAAGGAAGTGTCAGCTTTTCATCTACTCCTCTAGCTACTTACTATGTTATCTTCTCTCAGGCCTTGAGTCACCAACCTCTATATTTTCACTTCTTAAGTCTTCAGTGTGTCATTAGCCTTATAAATCTGGCTTCCTCCTTCAGTTTTCAACATTTATGTGAGATTCTTTTTAAATTAGATGACAAGTTGCACTCCTATTGTTACCCTACCTTTCTGTATCATTTGCCTTTGTAGGTCCCTTCCTCTGTCCTCAAAGTGCGTTGTCATCTGACCATTTTCCCCCATCCTTGGCTGTAATCCAAGGTGTCATTGCTAATTGCTGCAGTAGTTTTTTTCTTTTAACTGTTCTCCCTTCCATTTCATGCAAGCCCTGTCTCATCAGTTTGCCACAGAGATGCCAGAGAGCACCATCTAAACCACATATCTGATCACGCCTCCTGTCTGCTTGAAAATCACCCGGATGGATATATTTTACCATTTTAGTTTAGAAACAAAGCAATGATATCAGGTTTTATTTTTCAAAGATGGTGATGTGAAAATACCTCTTCCTACATGCTCTTCTTACAATGTGGTATTGACATTCTTACATTGAGAGATGAGGTCTAATTTCCCTTCCCGTGCATATAGACTAGAATGAGTGACTAGCTCCTAACGAATAGCACATGGCAAAAGTAATGAAGTGTATGACTTCTAAGACTAGGTGATAAAAAGGAGATGCCCGTCATTGGAACTCAGCACTCACCTGTAAGGATTCTGATTAGAGCCCCAGCAGAGGTCTCAGCCGACAGCCAGCATCGACTGCCTACCGTGCGAGTGTTGGAGCCTTCAGATGATCCTGAATCCTGGTGCCAAGTGGGCAGAGACGAATTGTTCCTGCCAAGCCCTGTCCAAATTGCAGGTTCATAAGAGGTAAATCTGTACTGCTTAAAGCCACTAAGCTTTAACACACACACACACACACACACACACACACACACACACACACAGGATGTTCAGCCTAATCCGATACTCTCTAGTGCATCCTTAGTTCAAATTATATTAAACTTTCTAAAATTCCCTATAGGCAGCACGTTTATTCAGATCCCAAGGCTTTTGAAAATTCTATTCATTTTACTTTGGAACACGTCCCAACTACTCCACTTATGTGGGGGCTATGATTTAGGTCTTAATTCATGATACTTCTAAGTGGCTTCTCACAAACCCCAGTTTGCATTAGAATTCCATTTTTTCTTTTACCTAAGCATCATACAGAATGCCATATAGATGTTGGATTAGTACACAGGGTTTCATATCATTGCAATCAAAATATATAATGTACCAAAATAGGATAAAGATGATGTAGTCAAATTTCTGTGTTATTTTTCTAGTGGAAGTCATTAACCTTAGTAACTAATATTAATTTCAGAATCTTAAGTACACGCTGACAAGGGCGAATGGAGTAGTGTTCGCTGTGCTGTGTTGTGTTTCCCATCCTTTGGGGAAAGAAAGTTGGCTGATGATTTCATTCATGAATTGTAATCCTGTGGTTTTCGACACCTAGGAAGTAGCCACAGTACTCGCATTTTATTGTTGCTTTTGAGTTGTATTAAAAGTAAACCATCTCCTCGAAGCTCTTGATGTGCAGAAATGTTCTTCTAGATTTGAGTTACAGATACAGATCTTGGTGTGTAAACTTAATCGCTACACACTTTGTCTCTTCTGTCAGTGCTCTCGTGATCTCCCACCCCACCTTCACTTTTGCCGCCTTATCTCTTTTCCCCATGCAGCTGTCTCCAGTCAGAGTCGTTAGTGACCACTCCACTGTCTTTTCTTTGCTGTCCTAGGAGTTCATTCCCTCTGGGTATACCTGTGGCAAATTGTTATGCTTCCTTTAACCATGACAGATAATTCACAGGGGTCCGGGGAAGAGCTGTATGGCTCTAACATTCACAGCTGTTCTGAGAATCTAAAATTAATTGACACTATGGTTCAGTGTTACTTTTCTTGATTTTTTTTCCCCCTCAGTAAAAAGGGATATCACTCATGTAATCACAAACTGCATTGCAGTATGGTGTTTTCTCTGGGTATTCACAGAAAATTGTAAAGAGTTTACAGATTCATTACTACATCCAAGTCCCAAGTTTTAAATTTCACATTTATGGAGTGGAAAATTATAGAAAGAAAGGAAAAATAAAATGTTGACTAAAATTGTATACAATGAGGTTAGATTTCTGCATAACATTTTTATTGACGCCATTCTTCTGCTCGTTGGAAATATAAAAGATTAAAGAAAACACAGTATTTCATCATAATGTTTTGTTATTTTTCTGATCAGCAAAGGAGCGTAAGTCCAAATTTGGAATGCATAATAATTTATAAATCAGCCACAGTTACACGGAGCTATCAAACTTCCAGAATGTGAAAAAAAATCTCCAAGGTTCACCGGGGAAGATTACTCAGCAAACATAACAAAAGTATGATTCCAAAACTGAGTACTCTGGTCCCATCTTAAGTCCCTCTTTTTCTATAATTATTTTATATTTCATTCATTGGGTTAGCCAAAAGTGTGATATCCAGATGTGATCATGTCCATGCAATCAAGTGAAAATAGACTTTTCTGCATGTATTTATACACAACTACCCTTTGTATAAGACAAGGAGGGACTACAGAGGTTGCAGACATATTATTTTAACTCTGATTTGAAATATCTCCTGAAATGGTTCAAGAACTCTGAAAATGCTCCCGGGAGTCTCTTGATATTTAGGGTTTGAAATATTAATGATTAAAAATAAGTGAAATTGGAAAATAAGATATCCTTGATATGAAATGACCTATCTTACAAAAGGTATATTACCAAGTTTAAGTTCTTGGGGATTCATGGAAATATACTGAATTTTTCATGAACCCATGCAAGATTTGTCCATTTAAATTTTGAGCATATATTTATTTATATACCTACACACATGTGTTGAGAACTAAAGCTTACATATAATTTTTGCTTTGCGTAGCTTGTCATTTCCATAATAAAACAGTGTACTAGACACTAAATGATATATAGAACTTCTTCAGTCATGGTATTTATTAATATGGAGGCAAGTTGTAAATCAAAGTTGCTGAACTTTTCATTAGTCCTGTGTCAGTGTGGTGGTTTAGCCCGACATACAAAGATGTGAAGCATTATGAAGTGTTAGTCTGAGTGAAAGTTGGAATCACTTAGAGTAATGAATCCATGGGAAGAGAAAAGGGAGTATCTATGTGTTTAGTGGACATTTGCTAACCCTATTAGGCATATTTAATTTCCATTTCAGACTTGACTCTGGCACAACCAGCAAATGTTTTTAGATAAATTACATAATATAAAGTCTCTGGGCCCACTTACTCTCGCCTGGGAGTGTTTTGGACTAATATTGACTGTCTTTTTAGCATTAAAGTTATATAAGTCTTAGGTACTTAACTGTTTATAACCCTAGACATACTCTACAGTTTAAATTCAGTCCAGAATTTTTACTTATATAATTGAGGTGACTGGTATGATTAACTCATACAGCTTATCACTCCTATTAAAGACTTTGAAATATAAAATATTAACCTTTTGTTTCTTTGCAATGCCAACTTTACTAATGAAAATTTGACCCACTATTTAGAAGAATATAAAATATTTAAGAAAAATTGATCCAAATAATGTTTTATAGGTATGAATAATATTTCTAATGAGAGATAAATGTAACTTTATTTTGAAATATTTATACTTGAAAACCTATCATACGTCATTACCAAAGCCAAATTCACGAGTCCTTATTGAGAGAAGGTATTGTAAAGGTATTCTATGGAACACAGTTAATAATCACTTAAGGAGCCATGTGTTTAGCTGAAATATAGAACTTCATTTTTACTAAAATAAAATATTGAATCTTGAACATTTCTCTGTTTTCTTTTCAAAGATTTATCCAAAATGACTTAAGGATTTTGTCTTTGAATTAATGCCCAGGGGACTTAAATTATATTGTATTTTCAATATTGTCTTCAATTTATGTTTCATCATTTTCTTCAGAAATGTAAAACGAGTTAGTAAAGTAGAGCTGAAATTTCAAAGCTTACATCTTAGAGTAGATTTTTTTCTTTTACGTTAGTTCAATTCTGTTCTATTAATTTCTGTGACTTACGTGTTATTCAGATTACCAGACATTAAAGCTCAATGTTCGCTTTCTACGGAAAATTGAACAAATGATTTTAGACCATAAAAATTTAAGGCTGGCATTATGTCTTACTGATAAGTGTATTTTCTCCAGTGCCTTACACAAAGTGTGTCATTAATAGCCATTTTTACTTGAATTAATTAGCCCCGAAATATAGTGACAGGCCTATTCAACTGGACTTCAAATATATACTTTGTTAAAACATAAAATATCCCCTGTATGATTGATATCACCAACATGGTGACATAGGAGTTTCCTGAATTTCCCTCCTCCTATGGATGCATTGATCATACGGGTAGACACCAGTCAATTCTTTTTGAGAACATTTTTGAAAACCAGTTGAGTGGACTGTGAAACATCAAGTTGTTGAGAAAATACCCTCACTGAAACAAGTAGGAAAGCCTGAAACACTCTCAACATAAACTCTGCTCCCTAAACAGGAACTTACCACTGGGAGATAACCCTCAATCCCAGCTTCTCTCTAAGAAGCGTAAGATTTGGATCATATATACAGCCACTCAACTTTTAAGGCTGCCATCCAAGAGATGGGTCTCCAGTTCACCTAGTTCTAAGAACCAGTGGGGCTTGCTTTTATGAATCCCATAGCACTATAGCAACCAAACAAGCAATTGTTAAACAGTTGTGGCTATTTATAAGTTATCATGCATCACCAATTGGTACTTATGTGCTATTGCTTATCAGAAAAAGAAAGTTATTAAACACTTTCACAGCTATGTCCCTTAGCTTAGCACAGAAGGAACAAACAAAAACATCTATTTAACAGTTTGTTCCTAGAAGGAGTTTGAATGTATATTCTCCCAGCTGCTGCTCGCGGGTTCAGTTTCTAACCTGCCTACATTTCAGAACTACATGGGATCCTTCAAGGAGCCTGAAAAAGCTGGTGGTAACTTCCTTGCCTTCTTCCTCCACCTAACTTCAAAAATAAATCAAGTCTACCATCATCTCCCTGAGTGAAGCTTATTCACACATCTGGGGTTCCCACTTTTATGGCTGCAACCTGAGGGACAGGCCCTCAGGGCACAGTGTAAATAAATGAAGCAGAAACTAGAAAGACAGTCAAAAAGATCAACAAAATGAAGAGCTGTCTTTTTTTTTTTTTTTTTTTTAAGATGAAATGGACAAATCCTTAGCTGGATTAAGAAAAAAAGAGTTAAGACAAAAAAAATCAGAAAGAGAAGAGGAGACATTATAAATGACAACATGGAAATACTAAAGATCAAAAGAAACTACTATGAACAATGATATGCCAACAAATTAGATAATCTAGAAGTAATGTCTAAATTCTTAGGAACATACAATCTACCATGACTGAATCATGAATAAATAAAACATTGGAAAAGACCAATTACTAGTAAGAGAATTGAATCAGTAATCCAAAACTTTCCAACACAGAAAAGTTCAGGACCAGATGGTTCCATTGGTGAATTCTGTGACACATTTAAAGAATGAATACCAGTCCTTCTTAAACTCTTCAAAAAGATTGACTGGGAAAGTGTACTTGAAAACTGATTTTATGAGGCCAGAATAATCCTGAAAACAAAGCCAGACAAGAAGGATAGGAGAAAAGAAAATTATAGGCCATTAGTTATAGTGAATGTATATGTTCCCCAATGAAATAATAATAAACTTGCAACAAATTAGGAATTTACCTCAACATAATAAAGGCCATATATGACAAGCACACAACTAACATCATAGTCAAGTGTGAAAAGCTGAATGCTTTTTCTCTAAGATCAGAAATAAAGCAGGAATGCCCACTCTCACCACTTTTATTCAATATAGCACTGGAAATCTTAGCCAGATAAATTATGTAAGAAAATGAAATATATCATTCAAATCAAAAAAAAAAAAAGAGAAGTAAAACCGTCTGTTTGCAGATGACTGATGTTATATGTAGAAAGCCCTATAGACTTCATCAAAAACTTTAGAATGAATAAATAAATTCAAGAAAGTTGCAGGATACAAAATCAATATACACAAGTCAGCTGCATTTCTGTGCACTATCAGCAAATTTTTGGAAAGATAAATGAAAACAATCTCATATTTAAAAAAAAATAATGTGTATTTATTTTTGAGAGAAAGAGACAGAGCATGAGTGGGGCAGGGGCAGAGAGAGAGGGAGACACAGAATCTGAAGCAGGCTGCAGGCTCTGAGCTGTCAGCACAGAGCCCGACGCAGGGCTCGAACTCATAAACTGTGAGATCATGACCTGAGCCGAAGTCGGACACTTAACCGACTGAGCCACCCAGACGCCCCCAAAACAATCTCATTTTAATAGAATCACAAGGAATAAAATATTTGGGAATGAACTTAGCCAAAGAAATGACAGATATGTACCCTGAAAACTGATGAAACACATTTAAAAAGACTCAAATAAATGGAAAGATATTCCATGCTTATGGATTTGAAGAACTAATAGTGTTAAAATGTCCATACTACCCAATACAATATACCAATTCAATGCATTCCCTATCAAAAGTCCTATGGCTTTTCTCACAGAAATAGAGAAAACAATCCTAAAATTTGTGTGCAGGCATAAAAGACCCCACACAGGCAATTAAATCTTGAGACAGAAGAACAAAGCTGGATTCATCACAGTTCAAACTGTATTACAAAGCCATCATAATCAAATGGTAATGTATTTTCATGGAGACATAAAACACATAAAAACATAGATGAATATAACAGAATAGAGGCCCTGGAAATCAATCCATACATATATGATCAGTTAATGTTCAACATAGGTGCCGGGACATACAATGGAGAAAGAATATCTTCTTTTTTTTTTTTTTAACGTTTATTTATTTTTGAGACAGAGAGAGACAGAGCATGAACAGGGGAGGGGCAGAGAGAGAGGGAGACACAGAATCTGAAACAGGCTCCAGGCTCTGAGCGGTCAGCACAGAGTCCAACGCGGGGCTCGAACTCATGGATCGTGAGATCATGACCTGAGCCGAAGTCGGACGCTTAACCGACCAAGCCACCCAGGCGCCCCAAGAATATCCTCTTTAATAAATGGTTTTGGAAAATCTGAAAAGCCACATGCAAAAGAAACGGGGCCCCTATCTTACACAATACTCAAAAATGAGCTCAAAATAGATTAAAGAATTAAATATGAGATGTGAAACCGTAAAATTCCTCTTAGAGAATCTAAAGGTGATCTCTTTGACCATGATATTGGCAATTAACTTTTTGGATTTGACAACAAAAACAAAGGAAATAAAAATAAACAAATAAAATAAATAAGATTGATTATACCAAACTAAAAACTTCTGCACAGCAAAGGAAGCCATCACAACGAAAGGCAACCTCTGAATGGGAGAAAATATTAGGAAACCACATATCTAATAAAAGGGTAGTACCCAAAATATACTAGGAACTTATATAACTAAATAGCAAAAAGGCAAAAATCCCCATTAACAAATGGGTGAAGGACTTGAATAGACGTTTTTCTAAAGAAGACATACAAATGGCCAACAAGTACATGAAAAGGTGCTTGACATCACTAAGCATTAGGGAAATGCAAATGAAAATGTCAACGAGATATGATCCTATATCTGTTAGAAAGACTATTATCAAGAAGACAAGAGATAGCAAGTTTTTGGTCAAGATGTGAAGAAAAGGGATCCCTTCTACACTGTTGGTGAGAATGCAGACTGTTGCAGCCACTGTGGAAACAGTATGGCAGTTCCTCAATAGATTAAAAATAGAAATATAATATGATCCGGCTTTTCCACTTCTGGGTATGTATTCAAAGGAAATGAAATCATTATTTCAGAGAGAAATCTATTCCACCATATTCGTAGCAGTGTCATCCACAATAGCCAAGGAATGGAAACAAACTAAATGTTTATTGACAGATGGAAGGATGAATGTGGTTTTGTACTCAATGGAGTATTTTTTACCCTTGAAAAAAGGACATGCGGCCATTTGTAAGAACATGGATAAACCTGGAGAGCATTATGATACGTGAATAGGTCAGAGAGAGAGAAAGATGAATACTGCATGGTATTACTAAGTGGAATCTTAAAAAAAAAAAAAAAAATGGTTGCCAGAGATGGGGGTGGGGAGAGGGATAAGTTAGACATCAGCCAAATGGTAAAATTGAACAACTGTTAAATGTATGAGGTCTAGGGATCTAATGTATAAAATGGTAACCAGTTACTACTACAGTTGTAATTGAAACTTGCTGAGAGTAGGGGCGCCTGGGTGGCTCAGTCGGTTGAGTGGCCGACTTCGGCTCAGGTCATGATCTCGCAGTTGACGAGTTCGAGCCCTGCGTCAGGCTCTGTGCTGACAGCTCAGAGCCTGGAGCCTGCTTCCAATTCTGTGTCTGCCTCTCCCCTGCTCATGCTCTGTCTCTCTCTGTCTCAAAAATAAAGACAAACATTAAAAAAAAAAATTAAAAAAAAAAAAAGAAACTTGCTGAGAGTCAAAGGTTCTGATCAGAAGAGAGAGAGACTAAATATACGAGATGATGAATACATTAGTTTAAAAAAATTGGGAATCTTTTCACAGTTTATATTTATGTCAAATTACCATGTTGTACACTTTAAATAATTTGTAATTTTATTTGTCAACTATACTTTAATAAACTTCAAAAACTATCCTTTATGTATTTTAGAAGTATATTAATTTTAATCATCTTATTGCAAATGTAAAAATTATATGTGAAATGAAACATTAAGCTTTCAGATTCAACTGATATGTCACTAATGTAGTACTACCCCTTCTTACATAGCTGTACCCCCAGTCTCCCATCTCCATACCAGAGATAAGTTGTACATTTGTTATCGACATTCTATGTCCTAAGTCTTCATACCATTCTTACTCAAAAATAAATGATTTAGATTACATAATAGGAGTGTGGTGAATGTGGACAATTTCCTTGGTATATACAGTTACTATTCATACACTTGCTATACACACCTACCTATAAAGAAACCTTAGACCAGATCCCACTGGATAGCCCCCAAAATGAAAGATTTTCAAGGGGCTCCTGGGTGGCTCAGTTGGTTGAGCGTCTGACTTTCGCTCAGGTCATATCTCGCGTTTTGTGAGTTTGAGCCCCGTGTCGCGCTCTGTGCTGACAGCTCGGAGCCTGGAGCCTGCTTCGGATTCTGTGTCTCCTCTCTCTGCCTATCTCCCACTTGTGCTCTGTCTCTCAAAAACAAATAAATAAATGTAGAAAAATAAATTTTAGATTCTCTCCATTCTCAGATATATATTAAAAATATCTTTATCTCAGGAGCTCAAGGTAATGATACATATTTAATTCTAGCTTTCATGAACATTGTGCCCTATAAGAAGAAAGTCAAGAGAGGAAATCTTTTGGAGTGCTGCCATCGAGAAATAAAATAAAGACAAGTAGATTTAACAGAGCATTTACAGGGGATTATAGACAGACGACTGAAAAAAAAAAAAAGGAAGATAAATCAAAAACTAAAACTTGCAGCAGGAAACATTTACACAGGGGACAAGACTGAAGAGAAAAGGAGAAATAGTTGCCTTTATCAAACCTAGTAGCTCAGTGGGGGGGGGGGGGGGGGGTCCTACAGAGTTGGTGCTCAGCTATCTGCGGAAAGAACATTTCCTGAATGTGACTGGAGTCTCAGAGGGCATGATGGGATGACGTGGTTGGTCCAGATGGAGCTAAGAAAAACTGGAGGCTAGCACCACCTATCATTGCCAGGGATATACTGCTTGTTTGGGAAAGAAAATAAGGGAGATGTTCTTTTGCTCCTTTCCAAAGGGGGCACAACGCCCTCTAAGTACTCCCAATCATCATTGGCTAGAACGTCAGCTGGCAAGAGTCAGGAAAGGAGGTTTATCAATGATCCCTGACCCTGACATCACAGTACAGACTAAAGAAGAGTGAGTGGATATAGAGATGAGAGATTAGAATATGGACACCTTCATGTGTCATTATTTTGACAGGACTTTATCAAATTAAATGATCAGAAAGCTAAGCACGTGGAGTTTTATTAGTTCTGCCCCATGCTAAAATGCTGCTGAGTTATGATTTAATATATAGCCTCAAATGAAAAATAATGAAAGAAGTAGAAGTGACATTTCAGAATAAATAGAAATGCATCCACACATATCTGAGAATCCACATATAAATATAATTCGGTAAAGTAAATTAAATATTTAGTGGTATTAACTGTCTTTATAAATATTAGAATAATTTCATATTTTTTTTTAATTTGAGCATCCATATATATACTCTTTATTTTTTTAAGTTTATTTATTTGAATGGAAGAGCAAGAGAGAGGCTGAGCAGAGGAGGGATAGAGAGAGAGAGAGAGAGAGAGAGAAAGAAAGAATCCCACGCAGGCTCTGCACTGTCAGCATGGAGCCCCGTGCGGGGCTTGATCCCAGGAATCATGAGATCCTGACCTGAGCCAAAAACTGAGTTGTATGCTTAACCAACTGAGCCACCCGGGCTCATATATATAAAAAACATTCTCCCTGATTGACTAATATTTAATACAGAAGTAGGAAAGTGTTGATTAGAAGTATGATAGAGAGTTTGAGAAAAAAAAATACAATTAAAACATACAATCTATGTCAGTGGTGCTACTTTTAGAACTTATTCTAGGAACTACACTGATTGTTTAAAAAAAAAAAAAACTAAGTGAGAAAGTCTTGGTGAAGATATTATCTCTATACCTGTACCCGTCAGTGATGGTAACAGCTATGATTAAACCCTTTTGTATATAATGTAAATGTAATGCAAATTTGTAATGACCCATAACAAAATCTGCATTATTCCAATTAATTTTAAGAAATTAAATACGTAACTTTTGCAAAGGTCCTTTATTTGTTTCCTTATGTAATTCAAAGGGTATAAATTTGGTTGGAATTAATTTAAGCTATTTATAATTCATATTTGTAGATCTTTATCAATAACATTTTAATTAACCCTCTTTTAACCATAGCAACAAGTAAGCTGGAGTCATTCTTATTGATAGCCAGTCTTGTGATTGTTCTGATACAAAGCAGTTTTAACAGGAGGGTTTTTATTCTTCCACTGTGACTTATTTGTAGGATAACAAACACTAACATACTAGAAAAAAATAGAAGCATTTCATAAAATATATTTTTAAAACACTATATTTTTTAAAATAATAATTACCAAAATATTTACCATAGACATATGTGGCAAGATTAAATTGCATACTCTAATTTCATAATAAGGCAACAATTCAAACATGTGTTACACCAAACCATTATTGAACGGCTCTCATAAATTTTAGTTTAGCCATTAATTCCACATGTGGGCCATGTTGGCAGGAATTTAATTTAAAGTAGTCTTAAATCTGAGTTTGAAATTATGATGAGTTGAAATAAAGTTATTTTAATATCAAGTAGGGGTTTAGCTTTGAAAATGTGGCTTTTGTGGGAAAATGTATTTATGTGTCATCAATATTTAAATATAAATAGTATTTATAATAAATATATATTTGTCAACATTCAAACAAGAGTTTCTAATGTTCTAAATTTCAACCCACAGTAAGAAAAGCAGTTTTACTTTGTGTGTATGTTTTTTTAAAAAATATGTGAAATAATATTTACCCTTACCAGATCAAACCTTTTCTGAAATGTCTGTTCTAGTCTAGTCTAGTCTATTCTTTCTTGTTCTATTCTTTCTATTCTCCACCTATTCTTCTTCCTCCTTCTCTTCCTTTTCCTCCCCCTCCACCCTACTGCTTCCTCTCCTTTCCTTCTGTTTTTTTTTCTTCTTTGTTAATTATAACCTATGGTGTGAAAAATTACTGTTCTAGGTTCATGTTAACAATAATTATTTTAGAAATGTTATTAGTCCATTTTCTTGACCATAGCGATACAAATTCTGCTTATTTTTTTAAGGGAATTAGAGGCAGCATTTTTGTGTGTCCGTTTCTTTGTTTATGGCTTCCATGTTCTGAACTGTCTTCTTGTTTATCACCGACCTGGCAGCTCTTACTTTACCACTGTTGTGTCCCATAGTTACAGAACAATTACATTGCATTATTTTTCCAAGTGCTCATTTTTGTGTATATGAAGGTAATGTTGGTGAAAGCAATCACAATTCCATTGTCTAAACAAAAATAGGTAGAGTATCAAAAAATTGCATTTGAAAAAATCAATATCATTTTTAAAAGTACCTAAATATTTAAGAAAGAGTAGATGGAGGTGACTCTGCAATTAAGAAATCCTACACTGGTGTTTGGATTTCTAAGAGTAAAATGAATTCTCTTGAAATTGATGCATGGCTATATCTAGAATGATGGGAAGTAATTTTTGTGGAATTCTTTTAAATAGTTATATGCTATAATATTTATTTTTTTAATTTTTATTTATTTTTAAAATATTTTGTTCAAGTATAATTAATATTCAGTGCTATATTAGTTTCAGGTGTACTATATAATGATTCAGCAATTGTGTACATTTCTTAGTGCTCATCAAGATATGTGTACTCTTAGTCCTCCTTACCTATTTCACCCGCCCCCCACACCCACCTCTCCTCTGGCAACCACCAATTTATTTGCTTAATTATGAATCTGTTTTTTGTTTGTTTGTCTTTTTGTTTTGTTTGTTAAATTCCACATATGAGTGAAATCATATGGAATTTGTCTTTATCTGACTTATTTCACATAGCGTTGTACCCTCTTTTACATCCATGTTGTTGCAAGTAGCAAGATTTCATTCTTTTTTATGGCTGAGTGATATTCTGTGTGTGTGTGTGTGTGTGTGTGTGTGTGTGTGTGTGTGTGTGTGCGTATGTACACACCTATCTGTCTATTGATGGACACTTGGGTTGCTTTCATAATTTAGCTATTGTAAATAATGCTACAAATAAACATAAGGGTGCACATATCCTTTCAAATTCGTGTTTTCATTTTCCCTGGGTAAATACCCAGCAATGGAATTACTGCATCATGTGATAATTCTATTTTTAATTTTTTGAGGAATACCCATACTATTTTACACCAGCTTACACATCGGCTGCTCCAGATTTCATTCCCACCAAAAAAAAGGTCCTTTCTTTCCACATCTGTCTCAATACTTGTATTTCTTGTGTTTTTGATTTTAGCTGTTCTGACAGGTATAGAATGATATCTCATTGTGGTTTTAATCTGCATTTAGCTGATGATTAGTGATGTTGAACATCTTTTCATATGTCTGTTGGCCATCTGTATGTCTTCTTTGAAAAAATGTCTGCTCAAATCCTCTGTTCATTTTTAATCAGATTATTTGTTTTATTGGTGTTCAGTTGTATAAGTTCTTTAGATATTTGGAATAATAACCCCTTATTTGATAAATCATTTGCAAACATCTTCTATTCAGTACAAATGCTGCCTTTTTGTTTTGTTGATGGTATCTTTCACTGTACAAAAGCTTTTTATTTTGGTGTAGCCCCAATAATTTAACTTTGCTTTTGTTTCCTTTGCCAATGGAGATATAGCTAGAAAAATGTTTCTATAGCTGATGCCCAAGAAACTGCTTGTTTTCTGATTTCATAGTTAGGTCTTAAATCAATTTTGAGTTTATTTTTGTGTATGCTGTAAGAAAGTGGTCCAGTTTCATTTTTTTGCATGTAGCTGGCCAGTTTTCTCAAGACTATTTGTTGAAGAGACTTTTTCCCCCATTGTATATTCTTGTTTCTTTTACCATAGATTAATTGACCATAAAAGTGTAGGTTTATTTTTAGACTCTCTATTCTGTTCTATTCCATTTATCTATGTTTCTGTTTTTGTGTCAGTACCATATGGTTTTGATTACCACAGTTTTGTAGTATATCTTACAATCTGGGACTGTGATACCTCCAGCTTTCTTTTCTTTTTCAAAATTACCTTATTTATCCAGGGTCTTTTGTGTTTCTATACAAATTAAGGATTTTTTTTTCTAGTTTTGTGGAAAATTCTGTTGGTATTTTGATAAGATTGCATTAAATCTATAGATTGCTTTGAGTAGTATGGACATTTTAACAATATTGGTTCTTCCAATCCATGAACATGGACTATCCTTCCATTTGTTTGTGTCATCTTCAATTTCTTTCATCAATGTTTTATAGTTTTTAAAGTCACCTCCTTGGGTAAGTTTTTTTTCCTGGAGATTTTATTCTTTTGGGTGCAATTGTAAATGAGATCATTTTCTTAATTTCTCTTTCTGCTACTTCATTATTAGTGTATAGAAATGCAACTGGTTAGTGTATATTAATTTTGTGTCCTGCAACTTAACTGAATTCATTTATCAGTTCTAGAGTAGTTTTTTGGTGGAGTCTTTACAGTTTTCTATTTATCATATCATGCTACCTACAAATAGTGAGATTTAACTTTTTCCTTAGCCATTTGGGTGCCATTTTTCTTTTTTTTGTCTGATGCTGTAGCTAGGACTACTAGTACTATGTTAAATAAAAGTGATGAAAATAGACTTCCTTGTCTTTTTCCTGATCTTAGAGAAAAAGCTTTCTGCTTTTCACCATTGAGTATGATGTTTGCTGTGGGTTTTTCATATTTAGCCTTTATTATGTTGAGGTATATTTTCTCCAAACCTTTGTTGTGAACTTTTAATCATGAATGGATGTTATACTTTGTCGAATGTTTTTTCTGTCTATTGAGATGATTATATGGTTTATATTCTTTCTCTTGTCAGTGTGTTGTATCATGTTGATTGATTTGCAAATATTGATTTGCATCCCTGGAATAAATCCCACTTGATCATGCTGAATAATTTTGTTTATGTATTGTTAGATTTGGTTTGCTAGTATTTTGTTGAGGATTGTTGCATCTATATTCATCAGGAATATTGGCCTGTAGTGTTTGTTTTGTTTTGTTTTGCAGTACTTTTGTTTGATTTTGGTATCCAAGTAGTACTAGCCTTATAGAATGAATTTGAAACTTTCCTTCCTCTTATATATTTTTTGAAATAGCTTGAGAATAATAGATATTAATTCTACTTTAAATATTTAGTAGAATTTACCTGTAAAGCCATCTGGTCCTGCACTTCAATTGTTGGGAGGTTTTTTTTTTTTTTTTTTTTTTTCTGAATACTGATTCAGTTTCATTGCTGATAATTGCTCTGTTCAATTTTTTTTCTCTCTCTCTTTCTGATTCAGTTTTGAAAGCTTATGTTTCTGAGAAATTATCCATTTCTTCCAGGTTTCTGTTTTGTTGGCATATAATTTTTCATAATATTCTCTTATAATCTTTTGTATTTCTGTGGTGTTGGTTTTTATTTCTCCTCCTTCATTTCTGATCTTAGTTTTTTAAGTCCTCTCTCTCTCTCTCTCGTTTTTTTTTTTTTCTTTTTGTAATGATTTTGATTGAAGGTTTGTCAGTTTTATTGATCTTTTCAAAGAAACAACTGCTGAATTCACTGGTCTGTTCTTTTTTTTTTAATGTTTATTTATTTATTTGAGGGAGTGAGTGGGGGAGGAGCAAAGAGAGAAGGGAGAGAGAGAGTATCCCAAGCAGGCTCTTTGCTGTCAGCACAGAGCTTAATGCGGGGCTTGATCCCACAAACCAGGAGTTTATGACCTAAACTTAAATCTGGAGTGAGACACAAATGGCTGAGTCACCCAGGTACTGCAGTTGCTTTTTTTTTTTTTTTTTTTTTTTTTGCTTTTTTTGTCTTTCTTTTTCTTTTTTCTTTTCTTTCTCTTTTTTTTCTTTGTTTTGCCTCTATTCCATTTATTTATCCTAATCTTTATTATTTATTTTCTTCTATTGACTTTGAGTTTTCTGTGTTCTTATTTTTCTAGTTCCTTTAGGTGTAAGATTAGATTGTTTGAGATTTTTCTTGTTTCTTGAGGTGGGCCTGTACTGCTATAATCTTCCACCTTGGAACATCTTTTGCTGAATCCCAAAGATTTTGGACCATTGTGTTTTCATTTTCATTTATCTCTCTCTATATTTTTATTTCCTCTTTAATTTCATGGTTGTCCAATTCATTGTTTAGAGCATGTTATTAGCCTCCATGCATTTGTGTTTTTTCTAGATTATTTTTTGTGATTGATTTCTAGTTTTGTAATGTGGTGGTTGAAGAAGATACATGGTATGATTTTAGTCTTTTTTAATTTAATGAAACTGGTTTTGTGGCCTAACATGTGCTCTGTTCTGAATAATGTTCCATGCACACTTGAAAAGAATGTGTATTCCACTGCTTTTGAGTGGAGTGTTCTGAATATCCCCTACTATTATTGTATTATGGTCAATCTCTTCCTTTATGTTTAATAATTGTTTTAAGTATTTAGGTACTCCCATGTTACGTGCACATTTGCAATTATTATATCCTGTCGTTGGATTGCTCCTTTTATCATTATATGGTGTTCTTCTTTGTCTCTTGTTACAGTCTTTGTTTTAAAGCCTATTTTGTCCAATATCATTACTACTACCCCAGCTGTCTTTTCATTTCCATTTGACATGCTACAATATTTTATATTAAGGAAGATAATGTATTGATTGTAAGAAGCCGTATTGGGATAGATATTCTTCTGCAAATGTTGTACAAGGAACTAGAATCAACTTAATTGACATGAATCCTAAATTTTTGGTTAAAGTAAAAAGGACATGAAAAAATGAACAAAATGTTTTATTCTGTCCTGGTACTCTTTGTATCTGATGCCTATTAGCTTGCCATCCTAATAATAGATTGTTTCACTACATAATACAGGAGATTCAATTTACCTTGAAATTATACCTACACTGGCAGTTCTCTGTATAAAAGCATATATAGAGAGAGATCCATGCTCTCTGTTTCAAAATGGGCAAGATAATCATAAAAGTGCAATTAAATGAAAATATATACAATAGGGCTCTTCCTGTGATTTTGTGGTCCATGGATTTTGGGTTCCATGCAAAATACATGTTCCTCCTGGCACATTTGGATTTGTTATGGTTATATTCACTTTTAAAATTCGCAAAAGTCTTCTTTTACACCTATTGGACAGAAAATTTTTGATTACCTGCCTTACATTAGTGCCAGCAAGGAAAATCTTCCTAATGCCTTTTCTTTCCTTCCTGTAGTCTTCCCCTTTTTCCAAGTAGTTCTTTTAGTAAGGTCTACCATAGCTTCACCTGCTTTAAATTATCATCTCCCTTTCTGGACTCAAAAATGCTCTCATGGATTTTGTTTACACTGAGAATTATTGGAATGGCATATAAGACACACGAGATTGTTAATTATTTCAATTCTCAAAATTTTCCAAGCCCTAAAAAAAGGATGGATTGTTTTGTTTTGTTTTGTTTTTACCGTTTTTATTTATTTTTGAGACAGAGAGAGACAGAACATGAACGGGGGAGGGGCAGAGAGAGAGGGAGACACAGAATCTGAAACAGGCTCCAGGCTCTGAGCTGTCAGCACAGAGCCCGACGCGGGGCTCAAACTCCCGGACCGCGGATCGTGACCTGAGCCAAAGTCGGACGCTCAACCGACTGAGCCACCCAGGAGCCCCAAGGATGGATTGTTTGACAATTTCTCCAGCTGTTTTTTTTTTTTTTTTTCCAAAAAAACTTAATGTGTTACACAGGCCTCACCAGGAAAGACATACGGGTGACAAATGACAATGTTTGCCAACTGTTAAATACATGTAAACTCTTGGAGAATTTTTCCCAGTTGCAGCAGGTATATAGCTGTGTTGTGTTGCTTAGGAGCAGAATCTATTTTAAACGTTGCCTGGAGAGGTTGATCTGCTCTTGAAGCTCCTTCAGAGTTGGCATTCAGAGCAGGGTCAATCAAGAAGGATGCTGGCTCCATGCCTGAATCTTCTGTTATGTTTAGTTCAATTAGATTCAAATATACAAAACATGCCAGTGAGAAGAGAAGGTCAATCACTTGGAAATTATATTAACCATATCTTGGAGGTAATTTTTGCTGTGTCTAGTCTATCTTCACTATGAATACAAAAATTAAGGAGAACAATATAATAAACTGTTTGACATTATGTGAAAAAATATATTAGAATCAAGTCAAATATTTATATATTATAATGAAGTATCCATGGTGTTTTATATAGTGTCCTGCTCAGCATGTTGCCTTCATCATCTTCTGTTTCACAGAGTGAATTCTCTTTCTAAACTACATGTATACCTTGCCAATATCATGTTTTGTAAAGGGTTTTACCCTTAAATTTTCACAAGACAAACTGAGGTGTAAATTGGAAACATTTGGGGAAGATCACTTGGAAAGTCAAATCACCAGCATTAAAACTTTTTTTTACTGTTTTCTTATTTTTGAGAGAGAGGGAGAGGGAGAGGGAGAGGGAGAGGGAGAGGGAGAGGGCGCATAGAGCATGAGCAGGGGAGGGGCAGAGAGAGAGGAAGACACAGATCCAAAGCAGGCTCCAGGCTCTGAGCTGTCAGCATAGAGCCCAACGCAGGGCTCTAACTCACAAACTGCAAGATCATGACCTGAGCTTAAATCAGACGCTTAACCGACTAAGCCCTCCAGGCGCCCCTCAAATCACCAGCATTAATTTATTTCTTCAGACTCAATATGCACTACTATTTTTTTCTTTTTGTAGTATACCTATCCATTCTTTATACCTGCTATGATTTAGTCCAATGTAGGAGTCTAAAATGAAGGAAATATTACCAAAATTAGTGTTTTACAAGAAGAGGTGATTTCGAGGGTGCCTGGGTGGCTCAGTCGGTTGAGTGTCCGACCTCGACTCAGGTCACGATCTCGCGGTCTGTGAGTTCGAGCCCCGTGTCGGGCTCTGTGCTGACAGCTCAGAGCCTGGAGCCTGTTTCAGATTCTGTGTCTCCCTCTCTCTCTGCCCCTCCCCCGTTCATGCTCTGTCTCTCTCTGTCTCAAAAATAAATAAACGTTAAAAAAAAAAAAGAGGTGATTTGGAGGAAGATTATGTAAAATAATTTATTTTTAAAGTGAAAATGTTGATCTGTTTCTATTTACTGTATACACTAATCATCTCATAGCATATCATATTATAATGATGTACTTTGACTTAGTGTATATGCATACATTATTTTCTCCCATGATTTGTAAGTAAAGTTTTAGGTTTTAACAGACAGATTAAGGCAAATCATATAGCATATATGCAAGATGAGATGTAAAATGCAAATTTGTAAATAATAATAATAATACATAATTTCTGGAGTATGGTCAGACATTATTCATATGTTTATAAGTCATTTTGAATGTATCCTCATCTCTACACCACGAACCTCCTGTATAAGTCTTTTAATAGTTTTTGATCGGGATTTCAGGCTTTGTTGATTTGTATGAATGCTTATATAAAGTATAATAATAATAATAATAGTAATAATAATAATGCTTTCTCTTTCAAATGGGATGGAAATATTTCAAGCTTTTATTTATAGTTTTATTATTTTAATTTCTATATTGATGCATTTGTCTGTGTTTTATGGCATCTAAGTTTTCTTTCTTAGAAAAGCATAGGTATAAAATAGAGATAGAGATACCCCCACACACATATACACACATTCATAGATATAAAGATAGTAGAGTCAAGGTAGCATAGGTATAGCTCCCTCCATATGTGTAATGTTTACTCCTATTGTTTTACTTTATTTTTCTACATGCTACATATTATTTGAGAATTAATTAAATATCCTAAAATGATACTTAGTGGTATTTTTACAGATAAATTAGTTTGAAAATACACAAATTAATTTTTTAAAGGAGACAATTGGGAGGGGCACCTGGGTGGCTCAGTCGGTTGAGTGTCCGACTTCGGCTCAGGTCATAAATCTCACAGCTCATGAGTTCGAGCCCCGAGTTGGGCTCTGGGCTGATAGCTCAGAGCCTGGAGCGTGCTTCGAATTCTGTGTCTCCCTCTCTCTCTGCCGCTAGCCCACTCGCATTCTTTGTCTCTCTCAAAAATAAATAAACATTAAAAAAATGTTTTTAAAGGAGACAATTGGGTAACTGTCATAATGTTTATGATGTTCATCATTTAGTTTTCCATATCAGCTTATAAAAATGTGGACACTTTGTATGCTCTCTTTTGTATCAACCAATCCATAGTGATCATATAAATTTAATAATAATGGCACTGTTGGGGCTGCAGACTACAGTTATTTTAGTTGATGAAATTTTGATACTTGGGTACATGTCAAAGTGGGCTAACCATGATTACAGGACAGAAGAGTGTCAACCAATTTATTTTCAACTAAACTTCTGTAAAATAGGAATCACATTTCTGTGTGTTGTCTTGAAATTTATAGGCCTTATCTAGTTTTTCTTTTCCCAGTTTATATCATTCACTATCAAAAATATAACCAGGACACTAATAAAATGTTGCTGTTCATGTTGTTCAAAAAATACTATACCTTAGGAGAGTCTCTCTATAAAATACCATTCTGACTCTGAAGAAATGACATTTGGTCTTTGATCACTCGCATTAATATTGTTTTATTTTTATATCAAACAGTAAAACAGCAGTAACATTGAATTACTGAGGACATTTTTATTAGCCAACTGTGGACTTGAGATGATGCTTCTAGTTTACCAGACATGGTAGCAACCTAACAAGTTAGAGTGGTTGAAACATTCAGGGGCTTGTACAGGAGCAAAACTGCCTTTTAGCCACACCCATGGGGCCCCTAAATATCAGGTAAGGTAGTCACACACAGAAGGAACTGGAGATTCCTTATAGTAGAACCTCGGTAAACATATATTGAATTGAAAGCATAATTACTAGAATGCCAAGAAAGAGGCACAAAGCATGGGAAGGATAGGGAGGGTGTGCAAAGTGTGGGAGAGAGAGAAAGAGAGAAGCTTATTTCCCAGCTATGAAGATAAAGTATTTCTTTTTTTTTTAAGAAGGTATTAGAATCATCTGGAAATAAATATATCCATTTCCAGCACAATATTCCAATACAAGAATAATTTCTTTTTTTTAGTGTTTATTTTTGAAGGAGGAGGGGCGGGGGGTGCAGAGAAAGAAGGAGTGGCGCAGGCTCCAGGCTCTGAGCTATCAGCCCAGAGGTCAATGTGGGGCTGGACCCTACGAACCGGTGAGATCATGACCTGAACCAAAGTCGGACACTCAACCAACTGAGCCACCCAGGCGCCCTAAAAGTAATTTCCTTGAAGAAATTACTAAGAATAACCAGCCATTAAAATTTTTTAATGTCATTTTACTAACCATTATTTTGGTGTCATTGATGTTCCTCCAAAGGTCACTGCTAGATACCGTGGTTCTGTGTTCGTTTGGCAGTTACTGGTAGAAAATGAGGACATTTATATTTAATGTACCAAATACTTTCTGTCGTTTATAGTTCTTAAAATTTTTATTTTGCCACTATTTCCAGGAAGTGACTTACAGTTCTGTGGTTTTATAACTCAAAGTTGCTTCGAGGATTATAATAGAAAATATTTCCAAATAGCTTTTTAAAAATACCATTACTACATACAACTCTCTGGAAAATAATTGCAATTCACAGAAGAGGTTTTCTATTGCATTGAAATGTAAAAAAATGGCATGTTTATTAAGATAAAATATTAGCTGAGCAAATTGAAAATAGAAAACAAAATAGTGATTTTTTTCTTTTAGTTATTTAATATAATCCTATGTATGAAATGCAATGAAATATGCATTTTTCAGTGGTCCTTAAGAACGTAAATGACTAATCCTTACATATTGTTTAAAGGGCTATTACAAAAAAAAAGGAATCTTTAAACTATATTCTGAAATAGATGTATTCTTGTTTTCCAAAAACTTTGCTGGTTTTTTTCATGTATGGTTATAAAGCTTCCCGCCACCCCTTATTTCAGTCATTTTAGTGATTATTTTTTATTGGTATAGAGATGATGCATTCAGAATGATGGTTGATTTATTTACTGCAATTCAAGCAGGTCAAACAAAAGTTTTGTTTTTATCTCCATATACAGTAAAGCTTTAAAATTTTGCAATTTTTCTATTCTGTTTATTTAGGAACTACTTTTAATATCCCGTAAAGTATATAATTTACGATTAAAAAAACAACATACTTTGTTTTTATACCTCTACAGGGAGAAAGGGATAAATATCCCTCGTGGTGCAATTGTTTTCAATAAAAGGGTTATCTTGTGAAATATGGTTTTCATATGCATCTCTTGGTACCTACTAAATAAAGAGTTATTTTAGCACTAGCATTTTTCTTATGTGCTACTTTAATGATACTATATATCTTTTTCATTTAATTTTATTAATAGATTTAAACATAAAATCCCCTAATGAACAGTTTGTTGAATACCCATTAAATTAAAAAAGAAAGAAATAACCATTAAAATAATTAAGAAAACCATAGTTATTCTTCATAAATTCTCTACACTCTGTGTTTAACATTCCACCCCACAGGGACAAGTTAAAGGCAATATATGTTATTCTATTCAAAACTCTCAGTCTAATTTATAAGGTATAATCACTATTGTAAAGTGGAGATTTTCCTCTTTAGTGTTAATTTTCAGATAATTCTGTTACAAACTGATATAACACAAATAACATTCAAATGGAAGAGGTTCTGTAGATTGAAATGTCATGGTTGTGATGAAATGGGTTCTGTGTGTGTGTATGTGTGTGTGTATCTGTATGTATGAATATTTACGTGAATATATGTGTATATGTGAATATATATGTATATGAACATAGTTTCCCAGTATCATCAAGATTATTATCTTTTTTTAAAGATTATTATCTGAAGGATATAGGTTTCCCTGCTATCTGAAATGGATCATTCCTATGAAAGCTTTCATAAACTGACATAACATGAAGCATTACCCAATCATTTATAAGGAAGCATTTTTAGTGTCCCCAGACCCCCAAAATAGCCTATCTTGGCTGTTCTGATACTTTTGAAACTTCTTGTACTAATGGATGCACAAAATAAGTAGAGATAAAGCACAGATGCTTAGAGATGAGGTTCCAAGCTCTGGGGATAAGATGCTAACTTAGATGGCTGAATGTGGTTCCCAGGGAAGGAGCTGGGCAGGGCCTTTCCCGCTGCTCTGGGCGTATAAGGACTCTAAGAGCTCACTGCACAATAAATGCTGAAAACGATTTTCAGTCTTCTCTCTTTTTCATGAAAGCAAAAATCCCCTTCAGATTTCTTTCAGTTATCAAAAACAGGTACTAATTGAGGACATTCTAAAAGCCAAGTGGCCTAAGGCGAACGTTCAAAAAGTAGGGGATACCTATAGAGTCTTGTTTTTTCCCAATGTTCTGTATAAAATTCATGTCACAAAATATGGCATTGTTATGTGAAGACAGTAAAAGAACACGCTAATGTGACCATTTCAGTGTGATTTACTATTATTACACCATTTTATTTATTCATAAATCTACTAAAGATGGTAATTTAGCATTCCACCCATTTCTTACAGCCGGGTTGAAGAAGTGAAAGAGATATGCAAATGCTTTGTGCAGTCTTCTCCCATGAATCTTCTTGGCTATTAAAGAATTATGAACTCTCATTTTTGTGACAATAGTTTGTAAACAAAACAAACTACTTTGGCATGAATCTATTTCCTAGTGAATGGAAAGAGGAAGAATATGAACAAGACAATCTAATTCTAATGTAATATTAAGAATATGGAAAAAACAAAGATAGCATCATATCATAATGAAAAGTTAGCCCAAATAAGCTTCCTTTACTATTCGCTCAGCAATTTGCCCTTTGTCCTTGAAAAGGACAGGGTGTTAATCTAAAATAAATGAAATTTGTTTCTTTTCCATTTTTTTCATGTGTGCATCTGTGTGTGTGTGTGTGTGTGTGTGTATGTGTGTGCGCGTGTGTGTGTGTGTCTGTGTCTGTGGGTTTTCTACATACTCTTATTAACAAATTGAGGTTCTTATCCAAAACAGCCAAATAGTTGCAAGCACTGTATTTCATAGTTGAGTTTCCAAACTATTGCCTCAAATTGATTTTCTAAATCAGTATATCTTTAGCATCATAGCCACACCTTCATTCATTTATCAATAGACATTACTGTCATTCACTGATTTTTCATTACCTTTGAAATGTCACTTGGAAACATTACCAATTAGGAAAAAATGAGCTTATTATTTAAAAATAGCATGGATATGAAATAGTGTCAATTGTATATGTGTGGAGGTATCAGAAGAGGTCAGCCCACCTGGCATTAAGACTTTAACAATCTTGACTGTGCTGACAGATTAAATACAGACAATATCTGGAGTGCAGAATGACTGCTGATGAAGCAGGGAAAACCAGTATAAGGGCACACATCTCATATGTGGACTTAAAATGTAAGCTATATCAAGCAAAACTTCCTAAAAGATCAAAAGTGGTGATGTAGAATTATTTTGGGCGAAATACCTGAATGTTTCCAAATTAATAGGGGGTTTGATGAAATTGCAAACACCATTACAAAACATATTTTACCAAATAACTGGATAATTACCACTCCATCTGAGGCGTTCATGTAATTTCTACGATTTGAATTTACTTTTGTGCCCTTTTAGTGTGCAAACCAAGCCCAATTCCTATTTTAGACATAATAGCTAGTATTTTTTTGTTTTTGCAAAAGCAGAGAAAATAGATTTAAATTGCATGTGTACTTGATCCTAGAAGTGACAGCAAGTTGATTAAATAGAAGAATGGATTTAAGTTTGCTTTTTCACTCCAAAACACGAGAATGGAGCACACCATGATAAGTACAATCCCTGGGAAAGTTAAGTGGTATTACTGAAAAGAAGGAAGTCCCTCACAATGACCATGAACACGCCAAGGGAATGGACTTGCAAATTTGCTAGAAGGGTTGAGATACTGCTGCTATAAATTTGATGACGTAAAAATGTCTAAAATACTGTGATTTCATCAAAGATCTACTCAATTGAAGAATTCTTGTGCCTGTAATTATAAATGGACAACTTAAATATCCCCTTCCGTAAAAGTGAATTTATTAATGTAACTATTAAAACAGGTTTATATGTAGGGAAACAAAAGCTGTTTCTTTGATGAATTTATTGTATCTGTAATTATGTTTTGTTTATGACAGCACCTGTAATTTTCATTAGAAGAAATAATTGGAAGAACGAATAAGGTGTGTTTTGTTTTTTTGTGTTTTTTTTATTAAGGATATGATGAATTTGGCATGTAGAGGTGGTGACCAGTATTCATCTCTCATATCTGATTAAGGGATTTGTGCTTTTCCAGGGCACATTCAGGCTAATTAAAATCATGCTTGTGTTTTCATTAATGGGAGCAGAACAGTAATTCCTCAAGCTTATGATAAAAATGTACACCACGTGATATAAAATTGAGTTCCTCTTTTGATTGTCAGAGGCCAGAAGAGTAAATCATTCAGTCATTCTTTATGAAAAATGGGTAATGTATTTACTTGTTTTTTATCTATTTATTTTATTTTACTTTTTTACCAGAACATAAAGGGAAAAAAGGTTTATACACACAGAAATGATCTCATTTTTCCTTTGGAAAAAGACTTTACCCACTAATAAATGTTAAAATATTAACATTGAAATTCTGCAAAGCTCAATTTTCCTATTACTTAATAGGAAAAAAGAAATGCCTGTACCCCATTATGGTCTAAAATGTGGCCAGTGTCCTTTTCAGATCCGCTTATGTTTCATCTATTTTTTAAATAAAAATATTGCTACTTGTTATTAAAGCTATATTAATAATTCTAGTAAATAAGAGCTACCATTTATTAAGAACTAAGCATTAATGAAACTTTCCAGAATGTCTTACTGAAATTAGGTAAAGATCTTAAATGTAGGTATTGTTATCCTTATTTTGCAAATTTAAAAACTAAGGTTTTGAAAACAGCTCAGTTCTCCCAGCTTTGGAGTTCTTATTTCATACGCAGACTAATGGGGCCATTATGGCCATGTAAGTGTTGCTGTTGGGGAGTCAGTGCAGGCAACCAGGGGACTGGAGAATCAGAACCTTTCTACAGGTGTTGTTTTGATATTTTTGAAGTTTCTCTTTGTTGTGAGCAAATGAAAGGGAATACATTATAAATAACTGTATAAAATGTCTGTTGCACTAAAGGGTACTGTTTTCTCACATAACGGAATTTCTCAGAGGATCGAAATTATACTAGTTGGAAGTTTCAAGTGTAGCTGCTCTTCAAAATCCTCGCCATTGTGTCCTTTGTAAATCAATCAACTTAAATTCTGGGAAAATCTCCCCAAAAAGTGAAACAAAAATTCCTTTGTTAAATTATTTCTGAAATGCCCAAAATTAAGTCATTATTAATATGTTTCTAATTTTTAAAGAAAAGTTATGAGTCCTTATTCACTTATGTAAACTGAGTCATTTTATTTATTTATTTATTTTTCTTTTGAGAGAGAACGAGGGAGAGCAAGAGCACGCATGCGATCAGGGGAGGGACAGAGAGAGAAGGAAAGAATTCCAAGCAGGCTCCGCACCATCAGCGTGGAGCGACATGCAGGGGTACATCTCATGAACCATAGATCATGACCTGAGCTGAAATCAAGAGTCACAAGCTTAACCTACTGAGCCACCCAGACACCCTGAGTCATCGGATTATTTAACCTCTGGATCTCTCAGTATCTAGATGATCTCCTCCACGCCACCCCCACCCCAGTCAAATTATATACGCTTTGCCTGATCCACTGAAGTAGAATATTATCATATTGGGATTAGCACAAATTAGGGAAAGTGCAGACTTCTGGACAACTCCACTCTAGACCCATCTAAGTCCTTTATAATTCACTGGAAGGCAATTGGGAGGTCTTTCTATATTACCCCGATTTTTTTAGTCCTCATTAATTCAGATAGGTTAAAATATACAACATGTCACATGCAAAAATTAAAATGGAATAAAATACACATGGCTATTGACATATTATTGATGAACATTATCTTAAAAATTGAAAGTACCCAGTCTTACTCTTTTTTCCACACGTTATATTGAATCAACACATATCAAAGAGTGGGGGAAAGGGCTAGTCTAAACTAAGTCATTAAAGGTCAGTTGTTAAGATCTACTGTGGCATTCCTTTCATTCATGTAATTAACTGTTACATATGGTACTGAGAACAACAGGAAATAAAATGTGCTCTCTGTACTGAAGAGACTCAAATATCTTGCAGTGGATGATGTTAGTGTTTTTTATTTATTTATTTATTTATTTATTTATCTATCTATTTATTTTGTATGCTATGTAACAAATCACTACAAACTTTCGGCATAAATGAACACCTGTTATCTCACATTTCTGTATACCAGAAGTCTGGGCAGGCTCACTTGTGCTCTTTAATCAGAGTATCACAGGGTGGAAGTCAAGGTTTCACCCAGGCTGACCTCTTATCTGGAGGATCTAGAGAAGGGTCAGATTCCAAGCTCATTCAGGTTCTTGGCTGAATAAAGTCACCCTTGTTGTAGGATTGAGCTCCTGTTTTCTCCCTGTCAACTGGGAGTCTCTCTCAGATAGAGACTACTCTCAGGTCCTTTCCACAGGAAAGCCCAAACCAGCCCCTCTCTTTTTACATCTTTGACTTCTGGTTCTATCCCTTATTGGAGAAAAAGCTGTTTTTAAATGGCACATTAAATTAGATTGCATTTACCAAGATAATCTCTTTATTTACTGTTATTTGTAATTTTAGTTACATCTGCAAACATTTCTTTTGCTATTGTAAAAGAATGAGGGTCAGGGGTGCCTAGTTGGCTCGGTTAGGCACCTGACTTCAGCTCAGGACATGATCTCGCAGTTCATGGGTTTGAGCACCATGTCAGGCTCTGCTGACAGCTCAGAGCCTGGAGCCTGCTTCGGATTCTGTGTCTCCCTCTCTCTCTGCCCCTCCCCCACTCACGCTATCGCTCAAAAATAACCATTAAAAAAATTAAATAAGTAAAATAGAAGAGTGAGAGTCATTGGGATTATTATAGAATTCTATCTACCACCAACACAGATGATAGTGGAATACAGAGAATACAGAAGTTAGCCTTTACAGAGTTATCTTTACACTTGCATGTAATGCTGCAGATGTCTCAGTAATGCAACCATTTGAATGTAAAAAGAAATGTTAAAAAAAAAAGAAAGAAAAGAAAAAGGGAGATTGCAGGAAAGTGGCTAAGATGGGGACCAAATTTGTCTTCCCAACTGAACCTAATTAATAATCTGTCTGAATTTGTTATTCCATATTCTGTTTCATGTTATACTCTTGATCCCTAGATGTTTAGTTTTTTTGCTGCTACTATTTGTGTTGTCGTTGTTATTGTTAGCCGACCACTAGGTATTTGATGTTAACATTATAAAAGATTTACTTTCCCTTTGGGAATTGTGCAGAAAGTTTTTAAATCTTTAATCAAGTGAGCGTCTAGGTGTATCAGTCATGGTTGCACTGGAGAATAAGAACCAGTGGGTATAAATATTATGAATTTTATTGCCAGGAATTGGCTTCTGAAAATGTAGGAGCTGGCTAGACAAGTTCAATAGTTGTAGGGCAGGTCATCGGGGGCAGGCTGCGTGTCTAGGATACAGGCAAAGCTGCTCTCCACAGGAAGAATTACTTTTTATTTTTTTTCAGGGAAGTTTCAGTTATGCTCTTTAAGACTTTCCAGTGATTGAATAAGCCCACCCAAATTATCAAGGATAATCTCCCTTACTTAAGGTCAATTTTTTACGAACTTTAATCACATCTCCAAAATACCTTCCCAGCACACCTAGATTAGTGTTTGATTCGAGAAGAGCTGGTGACTGTCACCTAGCCAAGGTGACATAGAAAAAAACATCATCACTACTTCTTGTTTTTGCTTTTAGACCAAGTGGTTGGATTTCTTTCCAAAGTGTCATCACACCACACCCTACTGAATCCAGCACTTTTTTTTTTTTTTTTACATTGATTTCCCCAAGTGCATATTAGAATGTCAGATATATCCATGCAGAAGTACGTGAGCACGTGCTTGGTGGCCTTCTACATGACCTAACCATCATGGTATTTTAGAAATAACCATCCACTTACATTTTTATTTTTGTGAACAAAATAGGTAGATATCAATAGCACAAAATAACACTCTCTCTCTATTTTATAACTTTGTTTTGCCATTACGATAAGTTCAGAGTCAACTCACACTTCGAGTTCTAGAGCTATTCAGTCAGGGTAGAAAAAAATGATTTCAGGTCAAACACAAAGTACCGCACTCTTGCATATTCTTAGTACTCAGTGCCACGTGTGCCCATATTTAGAAGAAAAATCTTGAATATGGTACGATGCAGAAAGGCAAAGCTTGTTAATTTGGCAGATTTTCGTGGTTACCTTGGTCCTCCAAGAGAATCTGTTGTTTTTCATCTAAACATAGATTCCAAGCCTTCCCTAAGATTACTTCAATTTATATACCATACTGTAGAATGACAAATTGGCACTTTCTTTTCCCTGGGTAATTTCTACATGTACAAGTAAGGGAAGAAATTAAAGGTCATTCATTCATCTACAAAAATGTGTAGTCAGTAAACTTTTCTCTAAAAAACAATGGCCCTGTCTTAAAAGTTTCAAGATAAAAAATCTTAAAAGCTCATAGCAAAGCTGTAATCATTTATAGTGATTTTTAAATGGCATTTCAGTTGTAGTACCAACCATTGCTGTCACTGTCTTTAATTTATCATTTGTTCATAAAGAATATAAAGGCCTGGAAAACTGGGAAGACAAAATGATTGGTTTCAATTTCTTCATTAAAGAGCATATAGACATTTTTCTTATTTTTATATTCAATAAAAATCTTCCATTTACTTATATTTGAGGAAAAAAATCAAAATCTTTTTCCAAAGCCTACGTTCTTAGGTTAAATTTTTCCTGAGGATGGGAGGAAACATAATAAAGAGCTATGCTTGTGTATGTTTATAAGCTTAGAATTCCTTTCTACATTATCATAACAAATCATAATTAAACTCATAAAGTCATTGTCTGGACAGAGTGTACAACCATATTTTTATGATGGAGATATCAGATACCTGAATATCTTTGTTCTACTTTTGGAAATGCTACGAGATACACTATGTGTTTATTTTAATCTATGAATTTTACCTGTGGAGAAAAAAAATGTAAATATAAATCTATTTAACTGAAAGTCATGATAATTTTATTTTACAAGGGATTGATTTGATGAGTTTTTAACTGAAATATTAGTGTATATAAAGTATAGAAATGATTTATATTATTTTATAACGTTGTGGATATGACTGTTATTTCATAGCATGGTCAGTATAAATCAAGATTAGTGTAAGTTTCTTCTATCAAAATACAACTTGAATAAAAGATCCATAATGATATAGCACTAGTCAACACATCACTATTAGTTTAAGTTGGTATTGCAAATAACTATTTAAGCCAAATATTTATTTTTTAGTGGTTATTTTGTATTTTTTAATGGTTACATTTTAAAATATCCTAAGTACATAAAAAAATCTTTAATTTTGCCTTTTTATTGTAAACTCTAAAACATTTACTAGCTAGTCCTTTAAGATACCAATTTGCCAGACTCTGTGTCAAATGAACATAGAACAATGGAACGTCAGCAAATGTCTAGCTTATTTTTTTTAATTATTATCCATGTGACCTCAAGCAGGATTCACTTACTTTACGTTAGCCTTGATTTCGTCATCTGCAAAATGAACACAATAATATTATTTGCTCACCTTAAACATACAGTAATTCTCAAAGGAAATAATATGCCACCCATCTCTTTGAAAAGTACATAACACTATAAAATGGACATATTATATGGAATCAGAATACACAAAGAGCTTGACTTTCAGAGAAGGCTCTGGAGTAACTGATGAATTGCAATCCCCAATAAGCCATATCCTAACATTGTTGATTTGAGGAATGTTACACTAAATCTAAGTACCCTACCTAGCAAAAACTTTCTATAACCTTGTTCTTGGCAAGAGTTCAGGTCCTGCTAAGAAGTAGCTGTTGGTATAACTCTGTGTCCCTAATTAGCTCTTACCTGCTTCCCTCCTGGAAATAAGCCTCCATTGCCCACTGGCAGTGACAAATTTCCTGATAATGATTGGTTTCTTCTGGAATGTCCCTATTATGGGATTTATGCTTTGTGATTCAATGGCTTGCAAAACACTTGCCCCTGACTTTGCTTGGCAATTCAGTGAGAGTATCTTTTATTGGCAGGATGTTGCCTCTCAAAGTAGCTTTAATGGGTATGTCAGTTTTTTATAGGCTTCCTACACTACCTTGAAGGTCTGCCTTTCCTCTGATTTAATCTCTTCCTCAGTAGTTCTGGAATACTGAGGGGCCATTGTATGTAGTGCTTAGTTGGGCAAAGCCCCAACACTGAATTCCAAATAGATTAGGGCAGAGTTTCTACTATAAGAACCCCCTTTACCTACACGAATGTCATAAGTCTTGCTTGCTTGCATAACAGCAATACTCAGGAGGTGTAATGTAAAACCTAAGAATGAAATCCTTCTGCGTCCGACTTTGGCTCAGGTCATGATCTCGCGGTTGACGAGTTTGAGCCCCAGGTTCGGCTGTGTGCTGACAGCTCAGAGCCTGGAGGCTGCTTCAGACTCTGTGTCTCCCTCTCTCTCTGCCCCTTCCCCGCTCATGCTCTCTCTCTCTGTCTCAAAAAAAAAAATAACTAAACATTAAAAAAAAAATTAAAAAAAAATGAAGTCCTTCTAGTGGATGTCTCTATGTTGTATACCAGGTCACAAAACGCAGTGGTACAAGAGTGCTCCTGTGTTTACTTTGTATGAAAACCATACCAGCAAAAATCCCTCATAAGGGTGCCCTTCAGTACTAACTCAAACAGAAATACTTGTATTAGACTACTAAAATTTTCTTCTTTTTTGATACCGTGATGGTCAAGAGATTATGTCAGGTCTCAGGGCAATTTAAAGACACCCTCAACTTCCACGAGCTTCAGGGCTCTTCTGTGTCTGAGTCTCTTAGGCTCACTACCAAACCTCAGACCTACTGAGCATAAAGTATTTACCCCTAAGACATCAGAATTTTTACACATTATGACCTTTGACCAGCCCATGTATTCCCCTGCCTTTTCGAAAAATGAATTGAGGAGTTGGTCCTAAGAGGGCTTCCTCCATAGAGATCCTTAGCTAAGATGTTCATTCAAGAACATGTCAAAACTCAATTCAGAAAAGCCTGAATTTTCCCATCAAGTTGCAAACTTTGAAAGCAATCAAAGTTCACCAGAACAAGGATAATAGTCTTCCTATTAATTGTAAGTGTTGGAGAGAAAATATAAAGCTTATGTCGTAATAATTCTGGAATAAGTAGAATTACTTCAAGTTATGTATAAAAATCTTACTCCCCCAAAAAAATAAAATAAAATAAAATAAAATAAAATAAAATAAAAATCTTACTCCCATTCTTATTATAATTTTATGCATTTAAATTATTGCTAAATCATCATGCTTTAGAATAAGTTTTATAATTATGTGATTTTTTTCTTAATTAAAGCCACTAAAAGCAGAGTGTAGCAACTTAAGTTTACCACAATCCATCATCTTGCAACTAGTTGTGAGTATGTTTGTCCTCTGTCGTTAATATAATAAGCTGCATGCTTTAATTATAAATGAAGATATAAATTGTGAAATATTAATTTTCTCAAGAAATGTTTATTAATAATATATAATTCTTATATTTTCAGATCCATAACACTGAGTTTAAAATTAGTAAAAAAAACAGACTTAAAATGACAATTTTATGAATTTAAAAATAACTCATTTTTAAGTGGAGAAGAGTACATACAGAGTAAGACTGCACAACACTTAATGAAATTGTAAAGTTCTTTTATCATTATGGAAGATGACGTATATAAAAAGGTACCTTAAAATAACCAGTGTTTTCTCCATTAGAAATCAAGCCCCTCATTTTTGGTCTTTAGATAAGAAAAATAACACTATGTGATAATGGTAAACAGACCTTGCTTTGTAACCCCTTTGAGATAACTGCCCTGAATGAGATAGTTCTAGTGTGGTGAATTGTGAAAGCTTTTCATATACCCAAGCAGGGCAGAAGCATCTGGAAGTCTAATTCCCCAAAGATTTCCCTGTGCTGCTTTTAAACAGAATAGTAAAATGATGGAGCTGGTAAACATCTGCCAGTTACAGGAAACCGATATTTTGTTCAATAGGACACTATACTGTGTGTTCAGCAAGTATTTACTGTGGGTCTACTCTATATCTGGTACTTACATTAAACACTGTGAGAGCTGTCAAATACTATAGGTCCTTTTACATAAACACATATGTTGAAGTTTGGAAAGAAGTCAGGTAAGCCCCAAGAATAAAAATGCAGAGATCAGGAAATTGTATTCTGATAACAATTCAAGAGACTTTTCTTTGAAATGGTTGGAAGTTACTGTATAGGCAGATCAAGATGAAATTTTAATAATGGGCAAGAAATTTATATTTTATTTGATAAGCAGCTGGGGACTACGGAGCTTCCCTTGACAAATGAGTGACATGTCAATTTCTAAGCTTTATAATAAATAATAAGCCTTCAGATGTTACTCTTAACCACCATCAGTAGGACACGTTGGTAAATTAGGGTAATAGCTTCTGGAATCAAATTTCAGATATCATTGGCCAGCTAACCTCTTCTTGAAGGGTGCGATAAAATAACATCAACACTCTACTGCTACAGGGAACACAACGGCAGTCCAAATGCAGAAATATAGTGAGCTAGACTATATTGTCATGGTATGCCTAATAACATTAGTCACTTACAGCCAAAGCCAAAGCAAAAGCCAAAATTCAAACAAAAACAAAAACAAACAAACAAACAAAAACCCACAACACTGCATTAATGATACAATGGATATGTTGCGGTCGGGGGTGGGGAAGGACCCTTTATCTTTTACACAGCACACTGAAGTATTTAGAGACAGGATAACATTGCGTCTAGGTTTTGCTTCAACTGTGTCCAAGAACAGAGTGAGAGAATATAGAGGAAACAAGATTGGCCACAGATAGCCAAATGATGAAGCTGGATGACGCGAGCGTAGGTGTCTATCAATACTGTGTCCTTTACTTTTTATATTTGTCTGAAGTTTTGTAATAGAAAATTGGAAAACAATAGAAACTAAGTGAAAGGAAATGGGTTCTTTCTATTTCTTCTCCAGTCTATTTCTTCTCCAGTCTATTTCTTCTCCAGTGCTCACCAGGCATCTCAGATTTCACCCATTCACTACAATGATACTTCCAGGGCTCATTCAACAGTGAAAAACAGATTACACAAAAGCATGGGAGGGATTTTACCCAATACCAAAATATTTATATCTTTTTTTTCTGGCTACGGTCTCATCCCACAAGCCACACCCCTATATGGTAGCTGACCTGTTTCTCTATGGGATTGGAATCAGGTTTACTGATTTTTATCCATTCTTGATGGAAGAGGTTAGAGTGAAAATGAGAGTACAGCTAATACCACTTGTCAACCATAAGAAGTTGGTACTGATGTTTTTCAGTTGATGCAACTTCTGGTGTCATCGAAAACTGAACTATGAGACAATCAGCATCTACTCTGAAAGAAGTCATGTATCTCTGTAACTTAATATATTTAAACCTGAACTTTATGCAAGAATGTAAGTTGTAGCTCCTTCTTCCCTTTGTTTGCATAGACGTATACAAAAAAAGGAGAAAAAATCGGAACAGGGAGGGATAAGTAAAACAAATCGAAGATTATGCATTTTCTTCATTTTTCTCTAGCTTACACTTGTTAGGAACAAGAAATGGTGAGTTAGCCTACCAAAACTCCAATGTCAATCAAGAAAAAATCTTGAGTTTCTCATGATGCATAACCTTCCTTTAAAAATGTATAAAGAGGTTGGGATGCCTGGATGGCTCAGTGGGTTAAGTGTTAGGCTCAGGCCAAGATCTCACAGTTCATCAGTTCAAGCCCTGTGTTGGGCTCTGTGCTGACTTCTCGGAGCCTAAAGCCTGCTAGGATTCTGTGTCTCCTCTTTCTCTGCCCTCCCCAACTCACGCTTTGTCTCTTTCTCAGAAGTAAATAAAAACATATAAAACCTTTTAAACAATGTATAAATAGGCTTAAGTTATATGATAACCAGCTTTTTTCTATTAAAAACCAGTTGAAAACCTTCCCACGTTAAAAACATACTGATTGGGGCACCTGGGTGGCTCAGTTGGTTAAGCGACCGACTTCGGCTCAGATCATGATCTCGCGGTTCGTGAGTTCGAGCCCTGCCTCAGGCTCTGTGCTGACAGCTCAGAGCCTGGAGCCTGCTTCGGATTCTGTGTCTCTCTCTCTCTGCCCCTCCACTGCTCATGCTCCGTGTCTCTCTGTCTCTCAATAATAAATAAACGTTAAAAAATTTAAAAAACATATTGGTATATGTATACTAATGATGCATTCATTTATCAGACTTTCTTATTTACATCTAATCAATACATTAGTATCTGCAGTTTTTCACTATTATAAGCAATGACATAATGCACAATATTTTCTCAATAAACATCTCTAAGGTCATCCGATTTATGTATACACACACATATACCTGCTCTTTTGTTACAGATGTCAAAATTGTTCCCTTGATATTAGCAGTTTAGGTGTCCAGAAGAATTGTTTTTATTATGCTTTGTAACATAATTGCCAAAAATATCATGGTATAATTTCATTTTACATCTCTAATGGGAAAATTTTCCTTAGGGTTCACAATATACGCAAAAGTATGACATATTTAGCCTACATCCAATTGGACATCATCATTAAGCAATGAAAAAAGTTTTCTTTTGAGTTTTCATAGTGTGTATATTGCCTGTTTGACTAAAAACAGTCGCTAATTTTTATTGGGACCTTATTTTGTAGGTTACCTTTTTGATAGTGCATATCTACTAACTCATTTAATCTGATTCCCTCATATCCATGGACGCATTTCATACTTTTTTTACCCTCCTTTTTTATCTGAGGAAATGAAGGCAAACGTGATTTAAGCAAGTAGCCCAAGCATCCGTAAGTACCGTTTGCTGTTGTCATGTCCCTGTGCTGTTTTCATCCCGGAGAGTGAGCCCCCCAAGTTGCTGCTGTTTTCACCACAATTTTTACCGCTGCACCATTATTACAAAAACTTAAGGCCATATATTTGATGTACACAAGAGAGTACAAATGTTATTTCAGTCTGGGGTATGTTAAGACCCTGTATTCCTGTGGAGACTTGAAATTATTTTAATAAGGAAAACAGAGTCAGCAAGGCAGATAGAAGTCCCTTGTTCTTTATGACGCGGCGGCAGCAAATTATTGACTTTTGCCGAGAGTGAAAAAAAAAAAAACACAAACAAGTTGACAGGAGAGGAAACCAGATATTACCGTCAGCGTAACTGCGGGTGGAAGGAGACAACGGTATTCAGAAGTTAATGGAGTCACCATGAAACCCAAAGAAAAAGTTCAATTTAGTAAATAAGTAAATAAGAACAAGAGGGAGATCCTGTAAAGCCACTCTGTATCAATATCAGCTTTACGATGCTATATAAAGTATTTTCAGCTTAAGGCCTGTCAAATGCGGTTAGAGCCTGAGAAAGCTCAATTATTTTTCTGTAATATAGAGTCACCTGCTGTGGCATAGACGCTGAAGATACGGTATGGTGAGATTTCAATACACATTAAACAGAAGTTAGAAATAAATGGACAATGATATACGTGTATCAAGAAGGAATTAAGCATTTCACAGCAGCCATTGTTTGAAATGGAATAGCACTTTATTTGCCCATATAAAATTTTACTGAACTATTATCTGAATAGGTACCAGGACATTAAGTTTAAAGTTGTCTTAAACTTTGATTGAATGAGGAATGCTGTGTACAACTTAAGAAACTGTTAGAAATATAAAGTAGGTGGTTTTATTCCATCTCAAATATGGCTCCTGTAGAAACTAGGAAGTGGAGTTAAAGGCGTGCGCGTTGTTACCTTATTCTGGATGTAATACAGCATGAACAGTTTAATTACAGTAATGTTTCATTGAAGAAAAATTGAGGAAGGTGTGTAGTTTTGCAACTTTCCTGAGTGTAGCCTGTAAAATAAGCTGCACACATGTAAAGGGCAAATCAGATGTGTATGCCTCTGACACCGTAATCAAGATATGGCACATTTTCACCATCTCTTTGTGACCCCTTGCCGTACCCCCATCCTCCACCAATCACTTTCCTGGCTTCTGGCATTTTGATTTAGTTTCCATATTTTTAATTTTTTTATAAATGGGACTATATAGTAGTTCCTTATATACTATTTGTGTCTGGCTCGTTTCAGTCAACATAAAGACCGTGTGGTTCAGTTTTCAAGTATAGAAGTAGTTTTTTTTTTCCTTTTAACTGAAGAGTAGTGTTTCACTGTATGCATGTATCTATTGGTACATTTGGATTGTTTCCAATTTTTTGCTGTTAGGAACAAATTCAATCATCTGTATATCAGTCTTTGAATGGACAGATGCTTTCTCTTCTTTGGGGTAAATACCTTGGAATGAGATAGTGGCATCACATAAGAGGTGTATGTTTAACTTTTCAAGAAATGACCAAAATGTTTGCTGAAAGTGTTTGTATGTTTTATATTCCCACAAGCAGTGTGTGAGGGTTACAGGCGTTCTGCATCATTGTCTATACTTGGTATTGTCAGTTTTTTTTTTCTTTTTAATTTTACCGATGCTAACAGATGCATGGTAGCAGAAATGACTTTAAACAATTAAATATATAGTTTTGAATTAAGAGGTCCATGTAAATTAGGACTTTTTCAGTCTTAGGTTTTAATGAACAGCAAATTCATTTGATAGTACTTTTCACTCCACTGCTTCCAGATCTTTCTACTTTCCATAAATTTAGAATCACTGGGCTTCCCTTCCCTCCTTTCTGGCTCTCCACAGAGGGTCAAAATATCTGCTCAATAAGGACATAAACACACCTTTCTTTTATTCTATTAAGGAATACTGTTCATTATGTAGTATTTTATGTGCAATTCTTTAATAACTTGTTTTTGGTCATTGCTAAAACTGTGTGTGGTTTGAAATTTATACACATAATTCTAGACATCACTAATTTTCAGTGGTTTTTAAGTGAATTTGATATGAATTGAATTTAATAATCTTAAGGTTGTACATAATATTTACTTCATTTTGTCTGCACTTTATAATCATATCTATAAGATGCAAAGTAAAATAAATATGAGCTAACAGGAAAGGGGTAAAATACCAAGCAATTGTGTCTACCAAAAGTCACTTGTTTTCTTTTAATTATGTAATGTGTTTTTTTGTTGTATTTTAAATTAAGTTCCTACTGAAGTGCAAATGTGGTTTTAAGAATACAAAATATATTGGTACACCTGGGTGGTTCAGTGGGTTAAGCGTCCCACTTTGGCTCAGGTCATGATCTCACAGTTTGTGAGTTCAAGCCCCACATCAGGCTGTCAGCTGTCAGTGCAGATTTCACTTCAGATCCTCTGCTCCCTGTCTCTCTGCCTCTCCCCCACTTGTGCATGCATGCACACTCACTCTCTCTCTCTCTCAAAAATAAATGAACATTAAAAAAATGAATTTGGGGTGCCTGGGTGACTTAGTGGGTTAAGTGTCCACCTTCTGCTCAGGTCATGATCTCATGGTCCGTGGGTCCCAACCCCGCATTAGGCTCTGTGCTGACAGCTCAGAGTCTGGAGCCTGCTTCAGATTCTGTGTCTCTCTCTCTCTCTGCCTCTCCCCTGCTCACTCTCTGTCTCTCTCAAAATAAATAAACATTGAAACATTTTAAAAAATGAACTTAATATGTATTTAAAAATATAATATATTGATGTTGTATGTTCATTTTTAAATTATATTCCTTAATTTAAGTTAATTTTAATCTTAATTAAACTGCCGTTCATTTTTAAATGACCAGGATAATAAAAGAAAAGGCTAAGGATCCATTCTAGGTATGACAACAATGTGCTTTCAAAGGAATGATTATACTTACTTAAAAAAAATAAATAGCAATTTTTTTTTTTCATGTACTCCATGTGCAGCATCAAATCAATGACTCCTGGCTGATTCTTAAGTGACTTGAGCTATGAAAACAAAATATTCTTGCCATAATGTTACTTATAGAATAAAATTGTTAGGGATATGACAGGGTGGGAGAGGGGAGAAAGAGTGTATTTGCTTATATCCTTTCCTTCTTGGCCGCTTGATTATTTCTGAATTAAGTAGAAAAGATATTCCAAATTATTAGCCAAATAGATAACATAATTTAATAGCTGAATGAAGTCGTAGAGATAACATATGCTAATTTCCTCACATTTTCCAATAAAATTTTAACTGGAAGTTTTTGAAATGGCTCCAGGTTACAAAGCTCGTAGTGACGGAATTTTGACCACAGTCCAAGCTTCTGATCGCCAGTTGAGTTTTTCTTTATTTCCAGGAGTTCATAGTGTTTCAAATTCATGGGCATGTGTGAATAAAGCAGGCCTCAAAAATGTGAAAAATTTACCTTAAAGGCTGTTAAATTCAGCCATTCCACGCTTATCCTTACACCTAGGCTGAAATAGGTATAACTTTTGAGAATCTCTTAGTATCGACCAAACAGCCCAGTGTTAGTAGTTAACTCAATGCTGCTGGCAAAAGGTCAGTGTGTTAATACTTTGCTAGGTTCCTTGCTTGTTTTATTTACTATTTATTTATTTATTTTTAATTATTTTTATTTTTAATGTTTATTATTTTGAGGGGGGGGGGGGACACAGAATCCAAAGCAGGCTCCAGGCTCCAAGCTGTCAGCACAGAGCCAGACACAGGGCTGGAAGTCACAAGCCAGGAGATCATGACCTGAGTTGAAGTTGGACGCTTAACCAACTGAGCCACCCAGGTGCCTCAATTTGTTTATTTTTAATTTAAAACAATTAACACTAAAGTTCTGGGATTTCCTTTCTCCTGATAATTAAGTCACCAAAAAAAATGATGCAGGGAGGTAATATTTGAATCTGAAGTCCACAGAGAAGCAAGATGAGATTCATGTAAGAATCGTAAGACAAACATCAACACAATCCTCTTAATATCATAATAATCAAGATCATGAATGCCTATGAGAAATCTAAGCGGAGAAATTGCTGTGCGTATCAATCACAATCTTCCTATCAGCTCAGAGTATGTTTTTCCTTTATTACACGATAATCTCAATCCCTCGCTTGTTAGTACAGACCCAAGTAAATGAAGAAAGACTGGCTTCCGTTTAGATACCCATTTGGAGTGTTGACTACAACGTGACGCTGACAAGCATATTGTTCAGACACGGTGCAGACCAGTAAGACTTGTCTGGAAAAGGAAGACATCAGATTTTCCACTAAGTGCCAAAGACCAAAGGACAATTACTTGGCTCTTTTTATTCCTAATTCCCCATCATTAAAATATGAATAAAATACTTATCGTAAGTTATATCAAAAGATTCCTGTAAAAATCAAATGAGATGATAGGTGGGAAATTTCTTGGCAAAGTTTAAGGTCTGAATTAATTTGAGTTATCATCATTCTTTTCTTTTAGACAGAATTTTTATTAGAAGCCTTGAAAAAGTGTGGTCACAGTATTTTTCTGTAAGATTATGAATGTGTCTGAGAATTTCAGCAGGCCATATGAAATGGTAGGATTCAAGTGAGGTTTAATAAACTTCTAGATAATGCATAAACACACTAGAAATGAATTCTTCAACTCCACAATTCCTATGAACTTTGCTGTTGCATTAGTTCTGCTGGAGAACTGAGATATCAGAAATTATCAAAATTTTGGCCTAATGTATTTTTAGTAAGTGTTCTTGGGATAGCCATGCATTAGGATAGGGTCATTTTCCAGTTTAGAAAACAATAATTACTATTTCTGAGGAAGAGGGAGGATGAATTGCAAAAGAGATTTTTTGTTGTTGTTGCAACAATTTGTGCTGATGAAATGACATCATTTGGAAGTTCTAGATTGTTTATTCTTTAGGCTAAAGAAATTTTGTTGTTGGATTTCTTTTTCAACTAAGTTATACATAACTATTTACTGTGGCTAAAATATTACAAAATAATGTTTTATCAAACATAATTTACAAGATTAGTTTTTGAAAGATGTAAATGTATTTTTCAAATCACAAAAACAAGAAAAGTTTCTTATTCATTTAGAAGCAAGTATTTTTTGTTGGTTTTAGTGTTTGGACATTTCTAAACATCAAGATTTTACTGTGAAAGGACCTGCGATTTAATTCTGAATCTGCTCTCTGCTGGCTGGAAGGCACTGATAAATTTCTTTAGTTTCTCAGAATCTTAGCTTACTTAACAGAAATTTTTAAAAGTAATAATAATAATATCTGCTTAATGAGATTGTTTTAAGGATCCATGGACAGCAGCTATAGTAAAAGTCCATGCAAAATATCTGACATGTGGAAAGCATTTCATATGTAGTATCTATAACTATCACTACCGTATCTTTGCCACACTCCCCACATAACAGTATCATTTTACTTTGTCACTCACAAGTGTACTTCCACATGAAATCAATGATTTATTCAACATAGGTTAAAAAAAAGAACACTGCAGAATCACTCCTATTCTCTGTAGAAAATGTTTAAGGTTTAAGGTGAAAGATACTTGGAGCCTGTGTCATTTAGAAGAACCATCAGTGCAGTCATATGCCATTGGGGCTTTCCAGGTAGAAACTTTCTACTATGGAACAAAGTTATCTTAACTGTATGTACACTTGTTAGAGCATTGCTTGTGTAGTTTTTCAAATAGCACTTGAAGTTAGCAGGGACAATAATTACTGGTGGATAGGGTTCAAGAAAATAAGAACTGTCTTGGGGCACCTGGGTGGCTCAGTCGGTTGAGCGTCTGACTTCAGCTCAGGTCTTGATCTCTCGGTTCGTGAGTTTGAGCCCCACTTCGGGCTCTGTGCTGACGGCTCAGAGTTTGGAGCCTACTTCCAGATTCTGTGTCTCCCTCTCTCTCTCTACCCTTCCCCGGCTCGCTCTCTGCCTCTCAAAAAGAAAGAAATGTAATAAAAAAATTTAAAAACCACACATTTAAGAAAATAAGCACCGTCTTAATTAAAAAGCTTTAAAAAGAGGTCACTATTAAAGATCTTCAGAATGAGGCTTAGACCAGTACACGAACAGAGGGCTTTAACTGCATGGCTGACCAAATGTCAGAACCATGGAATCCATCAGATTTTCATTTACAAGTGCTGTGTTAACAACTAATCAGGATCCTCACAGAAGAATTTGCAGTTGTATTTCCTGTTGACTATTTATTTACAATTTATGTGCATCAATTTTGATTTAAGCAGCCTCTTTTCTACTAGAACACTCTAATGCCAGTCTATAATTGGATAATGGATTTCCTGCTTAGCAGCAGCAGAAGTTACTCTCCCTCTCCTGAAGTGTATCGACTGAGTTTTTTTCTCCTTCATCTCTCCCCCTCCACCAGCTGAGGGAGCAAGAGACCTCCTCTCGGAGGGACACAGGCTCAGCCCTTGTCCTGGGGCTTCTCCACAGTGCATCTGTGTTAAGTTCAAGTGTCTGTCCTGTTAGAGCAACTCAGTTATGCTGAAGTTTTATTTTGTCCAATAAGTGCCATCAAAGAGCTTGTCCTTTAATGAAATCCTTTTTTTGAAATTTATTTGGCAATATGTAAGGCAAACACATTCTCTATCATGCTTTGTGCACCCCTTTATTGAAACTTGGCGGTTTTTTCCAAGATATATGTTAATATTAAAATATTACAATGCAAATGCAGCCTCTCCCCAACCCTGTCTGTCTTACACACACACACATCAAGGGAATGCCATATGTCCCAAGCGAAAACCTCCTTGGAAAAGCAGAAATGCTGAACATATCACACAGCACCATTGTGAGAGGACATTTGTCAGTTTTCTCCCTGGCAATGAGATTTTTCTCACCCTCAAGACATGCAAATGACTTTTTTCATCTGTTCTTTTTATGTTATTTGAATAATTTTCTCCTATAGAAGTGAGAGCTGTCAAAAATTAACCATTTGGGGCTTTGGCATTTAGTTATGTGACCTTTTTGAGAAATTAGATCTCTTCAGGGAAGTGGTAACTTTTAAAGTCAGAGATGTTGAAGGGCTTCTCAGGTGGTCAGTGGATAGATATCAGCAGGTTGTTAATGGCACATGACTATATTAAAATGTTTGACATTTTGGAAAAAAATAAAGTGCTTGACATTTTGGATCCTCTCATACTCTGTTTTTGTTTTCGAAATCGATATTTCAACTGATAATAGAAGAGATGATTCAGTTAGGTGCAATGTCTTATTCCCCCACGTCACTCGGGTTAATAGTATAATGCAAACATTTCTGTAAGTCTGTTGCTAACTTAACATGCTCTTTGAAAAACTGCACAAGCGATGCTGTATTCTCCATGCCTTGGTTTGAGTGTTCATGTCTGTAAGAAAGTGCCAAACCAGCTTATTTAGTATGAATACTTTTAATAAATCAGAGAGTTGCACTCTGGAGGGCTGCGATAAACCTCTAAATTCATTTTACGTAGACATAGGTTGAAGTATGTACCAGGCTCGGAGCAAAGACAAATGCAGCTATCTCTTTCATCACATTGCTTTAAACATTTTTCAGCTTTAGGCTTTTCTTACAAATCCGCTCTATCAGGCTATTAATTGTTTCACTGTACCTGATCTCTAACAGGAATGCACCTTGCAAAACAGCAGGAGAAAGCACATTTCTTAAAGTCCTCCGATGGCTTAACACTGTGGCTCATCTCCTTGCACATTATACTCCTAGCTGTAGTTCATCCATTAGGCTGGAAAAGACAAGATTCCCAAGTGGCCTTGGTGCCTTTTCCGATTCCCAGGGGACCCACCAACCCTCCGCGTGTGTTGCCTGCGCACAGGGAGTGTTCCCTGCTAATCAGGTCAATGATTATCGCCGGGCTCCAGGGACCTGACAGGAGCCTATCACAGCAGTTAGGGAGCCACCAAACGCAGCATGCTCGCGGAGGATCTCCCGTTAGGAAACATCGCTTAGTCCTCATTTACTCACTGGAACCTCTGAGGATTTCAGCTTATCTTTTTGTCCTCGCAGACAGTGAGGGGCTCTACATAAACAGGAAAAAGACGCCCCGCAGGCAGCTACTTGGAGGGTGTTGATCGAAAACTTCCATCTCCCCACCCCATTCACGGTTGATTTGACTGATTTCTTACCTCCTTCACAGAGAATATTTCAATTAAGGTAAGTGCTGGGAGAGCTGGACTGCATCGCCCTGAATTTCTGCATTGAAAGTTCTGACCAAACTGATATTCTGCACTGCAGCAAGTGACTGTTTATGCCAGGAAAAGGCTTAGTTTATAAGCAAGTGTCCTAGAATGAAAACCGGCATTTGGGGATAATGAGATGCCAGAGCAATTTCTCTTGAAATACGAACAGGCTTGCCTTGCATCAAGAGAAAATAAAGGGAAATATGAAAAGAGTGTGAATTTCTCATTTTACCTTTTTAGTAATCGGGAGAACTGTGCAGCGCTAAGGTAACTTGATTTTGATTGAAGTGTTTTGTTGATGTCATATGGTGAAATCTCTGAGTCGAAACGCTTCAAAGTTAAATTAGATGGAAAGAAAATTTGCAAATGAGAGTTGAGATTTTGTGCAGCTCTCCACTTTAACAATGTTCCCGGGCTCCCTGTGGGTTAAAGGATTTAGGGCTAATCCCTGAATGTTTTAACAGTGTCCATTTAGGAATTAAAATATAAAATGATAAAGTTTCTGATGTAACTGTTAAGAAAAACAAACCAAAAAGAATTAATATACCACTGATACGATTTATGGTTCTTGTAGAAGAGAACGATTTCTTTTCTGAAATAGATTAATAAAAGGAAAGACAAGAAAAATTAACTTCTCTCTAAAATGCTTATTTTTGAAAGGAGAATTCTCCAATAAGAGATTACATTCGTGTGTTTATTGAAATCTTGGCTTTTATGTTTGAGGTTGCTCTTTGTTATCAAACTAAAGCGAATTGAGGTTAAGCTTGCTTTGTACATAGTTTAGGGCAATTATCTACGCAATTAGGATAAACTGGTACATGTTATTTCTTCTAAAGCTATTTTTCTCATAAGTTTAAGAATATCCAGAGAGAATGGAAGAGTTTTTTTTTTCAAAGTTGGATTTAATTATGTGAACTTTTTTCTATATTACTTTGCACATATAATCTAACGGTTTTATCCCATATTATGGTAAATTTCTATGTAATCAAGAATACTACAGTAATTCTATCACTGTAATTAGATATGATAGATTGATTAGTACCCTAAGCATGGTGTGAGTGAATGATAGCAACCACTTACCTTTTTATAGTGTAGTAGTTCAAAATGATTTTCAAACAGGGAAACATTAGTTAAGGTATAGGTACATAGCATCATACTTACGCTCACTGGATTTCAATAACCACTCTATTCTGCTAAGACACAATATTTATCTAATAAATATCTAGCTGCTTTCATGTAAAGACTTACATGGTATCTTAAACTTGCTTTTCTAGAATGAGCACTCATATTTCATGAAATGGTGATTCTACCCTTCTCCTATGGTTATCCTGAGATGTAGCATTTTATTAAGATGTCAAAACACTCTTCATCTTAATTGGCCATCCTTCTGAGATTCTCTAGAGAGCTTTTCAGGCTGATGTTGATGTTGTTACTTCTCTCACAGGAATAAACTATTTTCAGGATACCCATAGGCGCTGACATGTGTTTGCTGGTTGTCTGAATGTTTTTTAGCCAAAGACTGAAGACATTCATCTGCCTCTGTTACCCTGAGACTTCTGTGTCTTTTCTCCAGAGAGTTGGTTTCTCAACTGATTCAAAGATACCTGAGAGAAATGTGTTGACAACAGTTAGCTCTTACTGGGTTTTGGCTTCGTCTTACTCTTCTTCCTTTTTTTTTTTTAATCTTAATTTTTATTTTTTTAGTACTATTGATACATAGAAAGAGACAACATTAACCACACAAGGCCACATTTGCCGTGACCAAACTTTTACAATGCTTAAACTATCTCTGTATTATCGACTATCCTTGTGCAGAGTTCAAAATCGATGGTGGTATCCTACCCAGTGAACTTTTATTGGATGTACTTTGTTGATGTATATGACTATTGAAAGATGTGTCAGTGTGTAAATGAAATATATACGTCTAAAAATGAAGGCAATTATAGTTCTTATTTAAAAAGTTATACCTAGGGACACCTGGGTGGCTCTGTCGGATAAGCGTTTGACTCTTTATTTCAGCTCAGATCATGATCTCATGGTTCCTGAATTCAAGCCTTCACACTCACAGTGTGGAGCCTGCTTGGGATACTCTCTCTCCCTCTCCCTCTCCGTCTCTCTCTCTCTCTCTCTCTCTCTCTCTCTCTCTCTCTCTCTCTCCCCCTCTCCCTCTCCCTCTCTCTCTCTCTCTCTCTCTCTGTCTTTCTTTTTCTCTGCCCCTCCCTGCTCATTCTCTCTCTCAAAATAAATAAAGATAAAAATTAAAAAGTTATACCTGAAGTTTTTAAAGAGGTTTTATGATTGTAGCTGTTGTCTTAATTTGCGTACAGTTGAATTTTAGGAGTCGTTGCTTTTAGGTAGACACCTGACTCTTCAATCAGATTTCTCTTTTTGTTTTTCCTCACTTATTATATTATCTCCAAGTGCCCCCTTACCTCTACGTTCTATATTGAATCCCATTTTTCATTCATTTGACAGTAATTTATTCCTTCTGTGGGATCCAAAAACATCTTATAGGATAAACTCACTTAGAGTAGACAGTTTTAAAATTTAAACCGAAAAGTCTGTTAAAACTTTCCTTATGATTTATAACCTGCTTTTCTCTTTGTGATATTTTCAATAAAAGGTAACAGGGACAAGCAGTGTCTAAACACGTTTTCTAAATGACAAACAGCTGGGTTATAAACTTTCATATATAGTTTTATAATCATCAAGTAAAAATGATAACATCAAGGCTATCTCCAATGAGGAGATGCAGGCTGGGAGAGGACAGGTAACTGAGGGAAGGACATACCATAGTCAGTGGACCTTTGCTTCACACTCAGATCGGCCTGTGTTTAAAGCTCCTAATATTTATGCTGTACTTTTATATCACCTAGTATGTTGTGACCTTTTCCAGTGTTTGATGTGGCACTCATGAATATTTTAAGATAATTTATAAGATAGTACAGCTTAATTATATTACCTTTGAAATAGTTTAACTGTTGACTTACTCAAAGCAAATGACTTTGTAAATTCCATAACCACCAGTTTTTGAAATAAGCATGTACTTTGTTCTTTTTGGTTCTGAAAGAAGTCTGTATAGGAGTCTTTGCATCAAGCTGATCCTGATTACCACTAACAGATAAAGTTCTCTACTATGTGGATAATTGGAACTGAAATTTAGTATCGGGAGCAGTGCACATATTCTCAGGATAAAATCAAATTATAACGTAGTGATATAAATTCAATGCCACTTCTGTGAAACGAGATTAAAAGAAAAGTTAAGAAGAATTCATGTTCATGGCAAAAGACACTCACCATAGTAGACAGGATAAACTGGGGCGCCTGGCCGGCTCGTTCAATTGAGCATCCGACTTCAGCTCAGGTCATGATCTCATGGTTCGTGGATGTGAGCCCCGCATCGGGCTCTGTACTGACAGCTCAGAGCCTGAAGCCTGCTTCGGATTCTGTGTCCCCCTCTTTCTCTGTTCCTCCCCTGCTTGCACTCTGTCTATCTCTCAAAACTAAATAAAACAATTTTAAAAAATTTAAAAAAAGAAAGAAAAGATAAACTAATGGTTGGAATTGAATGTTGGAAAGTGACTGAAAAATTAATATTTAAGTGTACAGAAGTCTATTTGTTCTACTGACTTTATATAAACCTTCCCATGTATATGCAGAGATTTACTATAGCTAATTATGTTGATTTGTGACATTATCCAAACCAAAATTTTGTTCAGTCTATGACAAAAAAGAAGAGATGTCACAAGATTAGGACTGACCTGGAAAATCAATAATGATTAGCTATCATATCCAAGGATGTACTGAGATGTAACTGGAAGTTAGGTTGCATAGTTACAAAATACCGTTTATTATGCTCCAACATACTCCCAAACATTTAAAAAAATAACATTATAACAGATATTGTGAATATTGGATTCAATAATTTTTAGAAACATGATCTATCATCTATCTACTTATCTATCTATCATCTATCTATCTATCTATCTACCTATCATCTATCTATCTATCTATCTCCAACTACCAGCCTGCTTACTTTCCATTCTCTAGTTTTTTTAGAAAGGGATTGGCTTATCCTAGGTGCATATAACAATAACAGGAAAACAAACTATATATATATATATATATATATATATATATATATATATATACACACACACACACACACACACATATGTATACACGTGTGTGTGTGTGTGTGTGTGGAGATAGATAGATAACCCCCTTTATTACCATTCCAAAAGAATGACCATGATCTGTTAAAAGCAGTATTGCATAGGAGTTTGTTATGTCCACAATGCATAGGTATCCTCATCCAAAAGATATGACTATGTGTCTAAGACCCACTGGTCACAGTAGATTTGACCAGAGATGTAAAACGATCATCTCTGGGATGGCCAATGGACACCAGGTGGATGACAAAAGAACCAGACCAGTGTAGGATGTTCTCTATTAGGTAATACATACCTGACTTGGTGACTTTTAAAATCTGAAATAAATGTGGATAACAGCAGTTGGTGGGCAGGAGCAGAAGTTGAAAAACACAGATGGTAGTCTGCAGAAATCATGAATAAGCTGAGGTCATGAGGTTGGTAGAAAAGAAAGAAGAGGTTTATTCCTTTATGTCAGGTGAGACACATTTTCTGAGTCACCATAATGGCTAAGCACAAGAAAGGAGAGCTTTCCTGTGGAGGGGCAACAAAGCTGTGTTATCCTGGGTAATATTTCAGACACCCTGTGCAGTGGTGACACTTCCTGTTTTCAACATTTTTCTCTATGGTTGCAGTCCCATTTACTAATTTAAGCTGAGTGAATCTTTGTTTTTTGCAAACTAAAAGGTTATAACCAGCCCAGCATCATAAGTATTCATGGTCTCATTAGAAAATGGATAAGACAGAAATGTGTAATGGCTATAATGATGTACAAGTACTACCAAGGTTCAAATGACCACTAAGGGTAATTTCTAGCTCTATGACTTCAGGCACATAAGTTAAAGTATCTAAACTTTGTGGGTTTTTTTTTTTTTTGTGATTTTTAAAATGGATCTAATGGTAGTACTGTTCCACGGGGCGCCTGGGTGGCTCAGTAGGTTAAGCATCCGACCTGGGCTCAGGTCATGATCTTGTGGTTCATGGGCTCGAATCCTGCATCCGGCTCTGTGCTGACAGCTCAGAACCTGGAGCTTACTTCAGAATCTGTGTCTCCCTCTCTCTCTCTTTCCTTCCGCTGCTCATGCTCTGTGCCTCTGTGTCTCTCAAAAACACATAAACATAAAAAAAAAAAAAAGAAAGAAAAGAAAAGAAAGAAAAAGAAAAAAACTTAGTGATAGTACTGATCCATAGCACTGTTGTGTGAAATAAAGGAGATAATTGATATAATTGCTCAGGTCATCAGGAGATGATAGTTATTATAAATGAGAAACCTTGTTATGAGTCCCTCACTTTATCTGTCACGTAGAGAAAATGAGGGATAGTATCTCTCTTTAGCAAGAATGCACACTGGGACCTTACCAGAAGCTCCTGAAACCACTTCCTGACACTATGTTTATATCAGTATTTGCATTTTAGGAACATGCAATTTTTTTCTATTGGATTTAGACAGATGAGTGGATGTTTCTTGAAAGAAAGTAATTCACTAGACAGTTTATAGAAACCCTTCTATTTTCGTCAGTGGTTGTTTGCATGCACAAAACCAGAGCTGAATAGTTGAACATAAAGATATTGTAGAGGCTGCAAAGCTGAAGATTTTTGCTGTTTTGTCTTTTGCAGAAGTTTGCTGACTCCTTGCTTAAAAAAGAAACTAATTCATGTTACATGTCTTTTTTTTGTATTATTATGAGCATAATAAATATTTGGTGAAATATTTTTAAAATGTTTTGAAGGTAATTATCTAAATGTCTTTTTCCAGATAGATTCAAGCTTATCATTTCCTCCTATCCACTAATTCACCCATACTCTTTTATGCAATTTCAATCTTCTAATTATAAATGTTGAAAATTTTGCATATATATGCAAAAATATTCCAAATTTTGCATATTGATTAAATTGATTCAAGTAATAAGCATAGCAAATCTGTATTTTTGCAAAAGAATTAATTGTTTTCCATCCTCCATGCCACACATTCATTTTTTTTTAATGTTTCTTTATTTTGAGAAAGAGAGAGAGAGAGAGAGAGAGAGAGCCAGCATGTGCACACAAGAGTGCATGTGAGTGGGGGAGGGGCAGAGAGAGAGAGGGAGAGAGAGAATTCCAAGCAGTCAAGGTGTTTAGCACAGAGTCCCACATGCGGCTCAATCCTGCCACCACGAAATTCTGACCTGAGCTAATATCAAGAGTCAGATGCTTAACCAACTGACTCACCTGGGTGCCCCAAGCCCCGCATTCTTATAATTTGATATATAGAGGAATCAGTGACTATGCATCTTGAAACAGCAGATTCCTGGGTCCCATACCTGGACTATTGATTTAGTAGTTCTGACAAAGAACCCAGGAACCACAGTTTTGAGACATATGAAGGTTATTCTGATAAATTCAGAATATATAGGCATGTGACCTAATTACTGTGATTGAAACAATTTCCCGGGTAATTCTAACGTTCAGACAAGGTTGAGGATTGCAGCTGTAGACCAGCAACTCCAAACATGAGTGGGCATGCAGATTGTTATCTGGGGCTCTTGGTCAAGTGGTTCTGGAGTGCTGCCTGAGAGTATGCATTTCTCATAACCTCACAGGGATGACAGGGCTGTCGCTCAGTGAGAAATGCTGCGCTCATTCTGGCCTCCCTCTGCCCTGTGGTTGCCACAGGTGGGTAAATTTTCAAGGGCATGACTTGTAGCCCAGCTCACCTGCGTCAAGTCAATAAAACTTCTCAAGAAACTCTTTCCATCAAAGAATGGTGATAGGAAGTCCTGAGCTAGGTCAAACTTGAGAAAACTTTTTTTTTTTTTTTTTTTTTTTTTTACAATCTGTTGTGGACTCCCACTTACCCATTCTGGAAATAGAATAATTGAGTGCTTTAGAAAGCAACATATTTAGGTAAGTATTGCTAATATTTATTTGCAGTTAAGGTGATCTTTAAGGACAAGTGTTGCTTTTCCAACCTACTTCCCAATGTGTAGAAATTTCTGGCCATAGCACCACCTAGGCTAAGTCCATACCAAAGTTCGAAACTTAGCAGAAAATGCTGACTTCTCACATTTCAGTTCCCTCCATTCCTAGGAATGCAGTCCTGAGACTTCATTATTTGTCAGTTCAACTTTCTTCTTCTCTCCCCAAAATAAATGGCAAGGATATTGATTTCAGTTCTCTCCTCTATTTAACCTTTTTTTTTTCTATTTCCAACTGCCACATTTTCTTTTTATTGCTAAAACCTATAAAACCCTAAGGGAAATACTATATTTCATTAATATAGACACAAATTTTGTATAATTTATATTGTAATATAATTTTTATTATCCAAACTTGCCGATTGAATTCCCTATTACTCTTCTATATTTTTTCTTCTAGAATGTTTAATATTACATTAAACATACACTTGTTAACTTGTTTTATTATTATCTGTCTCCCCACTCACATTAAACATCAGAATGTGATGTCCATGAAGCAGGGTTTTTGTTTCTTTTATTCAGAACTGCAACCTGATACCTAGAATGGTGCCCAGTGTAGAGCAGATTCTCAGAAAATACCTAGTGAACAAAAGAAGGTATGGATGTTCCAATTGAATCAGTAAATTGCATGTTCTATGTGTCAGACTTGAGGCAAGTACCTAAGTAACCATAGTGGTGCTTTTCCTTAGGACTGTGTAAGTTTCAAGCACATTTCTTAAAAGGCTTACATTCATCCACTTAATTTACTCAGTCACTATCGTGTACCTCCTAAGTGTCAGGCACTCCGCTAGATGCTAGGGACATATGACGATGAGCCCTAGTTCTTATTCATGATGTATTCTGCCTGTTGTTGGTGGGATGGGGGAGCCAGACAAGAGAAAAGGCAGTTACAATACTCTCTGGTGTTCAATCACGGACAATAGGTACAGGGTGTTATTAATGTACAGAGTAGCTTCTGACTTAACTTTGAGGGATCATGGGATACTTCCAAGAAGTTATCTGAGCTCTAATTTGAAGAATAATTTGTATTTAGACAGAAGAGGTGGGGTTGTAAGTTCCTAACAGAAGTCATACTATGTGCAAAGGCACAGAAATGTAAGAGAATTCCTACCATCTTCCATGACCATATTAGTCTGGTTTAACAGGACGATGTGGTAATGTATGTGTAAGAAGAAGCAACTTCATATTTGCCTATGTAAGGAGTTTAACCTTCAACCCAGAAACAGTGGGATCCCATTAAATGATTTGAGAAAGGGAGAGACACATATGTTGGTGCTCTATTCTGAATCTTGCATTTTATTTTCACTACTTCAATTTGAAATATATATGTATGTACATATATAATATTTATACATATATATTATGTATTATGGAAACATGAAAATGAAAAAACAAAATAAAAATATACCAGAGGAGAAAATTCATTTTTTGTGGAACTCAAGGGAGAGAGAGTAAGACACTCTTAAAATGTTGGACCAAGGATATGTGAAAGTTCAGATGTTAAAAACAAATAAGAGGTTGAATGAGGATAAGTTTGGCCAACTGTATATCCATATGTGACTTTCAGGGACTCTATTACATGATTAGATGATACATTTATTTCAGTTTCAGAGTTAATTAAAAATGGCGGACCGTGGATGGCCATATCTGCTAGTATTGACGTGGAAAAATGTTCACATTCTCCTTCGTCCAGCTGTAACCTAACAGAAAAGGCCACATTCTTACATCTACCCTTGCTGGATAACCAAACTCAAAATGGACTATTCAAACTTAATGTCACTCACATTCTTAGGGAATAACATTCTGACCTTTTCATTCCAGGAGTAGGATACTAGGTGTTACTCTGGCAGAAGCGCTACTTCTTTTGTGAAAAATTTGTTGTTGTTGATTGTAGCTGAAATTGAATAGGAGATATCATTTCCTCACCGAAGTTTTCTCTTACCATTCCACCCAAAATAGCAGCCCTTCCCTTTGTTTCTCCTTACTGTTCATCTGATATTTAACACTTATGCCTGATGATGGGTTCTTCAATGGGACTGTAAACTCTGTGAAGATAAAAACCTTATTTTGTTCCCTGCTGAAGCCTCAATACCTAGATTACTGGCTATGATATAATTAGTATCTATGTGTTACAGGAAGGAAAGAAAGAAGGAAGGACGAAATGGAAGAAGGGAGAGAGGGGTCAAAACGTCTTCCCATCTTAACCCCCAAATCTTTCTATGTAATCTCTCTACACAATCTCAGTAAATGATACTGTAACCTATCCAAATGAGTCAGCTTAGAAAGCCAGCTCTTATCTTTGCCTTTCCACTTCTTGTACCCTACAATATCCAATCAATATCTAGTCCTTTCAGTTCCTCCGTCGAAATCTCACTCGCGTGGATTTTCACCTTTACGTCTCGAAGGTTCATACCACCTTCATCTGTTACTTGTTTGTAGTCTCTGTGTTATACTTTCTTGTCATAAAATAGTGCCCCTATTTCCAGAATATTGACCTCTCTAAATAGAAACCTGATCTTACCATTCCTGTGTTAAAAGTTTCCCTTGGAATACCCCATCTCTTTCAGGATATATTTCAGACCTTCCTGAGGCATCTGTCTGTATGCAAAGTCTGGATGTTCTGTCCTCTCTAGTCTTGCCTCACCTGCCAGTCGATTTGTCAGGCATCCTTTGTGAGATTTCAAGTTTTCTGTCTGTCGCATTAAGTTGACTTTTTTCCTGGCTAAATCTCTTGACCCTTAGAACAGGAGATGTCACTTTACCCAAGTAGTTTGATCCCTACGGGTCTAGTTAAAATGCCCCTCCTATCAATTTCCATAACACACTGTAAACCTCTTACACTCCAATCACAGAACTCATTATGTCATATACTAATGCTAAATTCCAAACTGTCTGATGGCAGGCTCTGTGCCTGTTTCATTCACTACTGTGTTTTCCCGGTGACAGGCACTGACGTACACAAATCATTTGCAGAAAAAGACAGATAATGTACTTCTCTGAATTCAAAAGCAGTCATTTATTCATAAGCTTCTCTCTTCCACTTGGGCGGTTAAATTCCTGCCATTCTGAATAGAACTGTGCTCCTCTGTGTCACCTTTACAAAATGTCAAAAAACACAAAAATATGGTAACAATTAGGTTAATTCAAAAATTTGTCATGCCTGCAACCGCTGAAATTTGTCTAATGTATTTCATACATTTTATCCACCTCTTGGACTATGTAGATATCTTATCCGTTAATGAACAGCAAAAACTGTTCATACACGTTTGGTAAAGGTCACCTATATTCAATCAGCACCTTTCTGTGTAATAACTGGGTGACATTTCTCATCCATTTGTGATCAATGAACATGCATATTTTAGCTCAAAAGTCCATTCTCTTTAAAAGTACCACTCTTATAGCTTTTTATTTCATAGCTAGGTGATATTTAGTGCAGGGAAATGACACTAACTCTTATTATTAGGGCTTTTGATCTTTAGAGGAAAATAATTGGTAGAGCAAACAATAGAAATGGCCTATCCTGGAGAATCAGTAGTCAAAAAGCATATCCTGAATAGATATTCTTTGGTCTCTCACAGTTAAGGAACGGTTACACCACTATATTTAATACTACCATAATTAAACTATACTTTATCGTTTGTCCTTTAGATGAGGTGAAGTGAAATACTCTAAAAATCAATATAGAGTAAACAACAGCGTTAATTCTGGAAAATATTTCTTTCACAGATACTTAGAAGCAATCTTCCTTGGAACCATAATCCTCAAAAAGAAGTCAGAGTCCTTGCAGAAACAGTGTGGGTCACCTGGGTCTAGATTTCTGGATTTTTCTAAAAGCCTCAACGAGGCACAAATGACATTTTACATAGCTTGTGAGGAAAAGAAGTGATTTTTAATGCAGATTCACCAAATATAATGTGGCTGTTTTTTTTTATGAGTGCCCCCAAAGGCAAACATCTGAAAGGCAAAGAAAAATACAATACCAAGATAAATGTTGGGACTAGTGTCTAAAGAGGAACATAATATTAATAGAGAAATATCTCCTGTCAGAAACAAAAAAGAGTAAACAGGTTTCATATCCCACAATTCTGTAATTTACTCAGAAGTGTAATTAGACATTGGGATTTTTTTCCTTACCAGATGCTAAGCCAATTTCTTTTTAAGACATTTTAAGGAAGTAAACAAAAACAAAACCAAAAAACAGACCCAGTTATGCTCTGATCAGCAGACGTGAGGAGAAGAACCCATCACAGTTAAGTGGCAATGAATGCAAAGTTAACACAAAAACTCTTAGGAAAAGTGATGTGAGTGTTACACGAATCCCTTCAAAGAAGTGAAGCTTGTTGGGTAATGATGGTTTATGTTACTCTTGGTCTTGATCAACATACCAACTTAAGAAGCTAACAGCCCCTTCTTCCAGCCACTCTCTTCTAGACCTTTCTTAGTCCAGGTTTTACAGACCTGCCCCTCATGATGAAGTATCCACACACCTATAGACCTCGAGCCTCTTCACCATCTTTCGTGCGTGTGTGTCTGTGATGGGAGTATCCTGCTCACAAAGCGTCGAGACTGGTTTGGGTAAAAGCAGTACAGTTAAAATGTTTTGCTTCACAAAGTCACTCATTCGTCTTTGGAGGAACCTGACTTGGAAAATTTCCCCCCATTCTAAGCATACTTCTCTATGCATAGGTAATCATCCTCCTCAGATCCATATAAGTCAAATATTGATTCTTTGACTATAGGCAGGTTCTTAAAAGTAGGATTATAGATTAAGTAACAAATCACTAAGCAAGATAAAATGCTTCTTCCATAGGAAAATGCCATAATTTATCCATGATGCCCAGGCCCTGCATCCCCGCTGCTTCATTGTTCCTCTACAGTTTGTGTCTAGGTTCAGGCATGTCTCTAGGGTCCCTGTTGGACACGTTATAGCTTGACGCTATTGAAAGACCATTCACTCCCTTTCCTCTGACCCATACCAAGTAACCAAAATTAGGCCCTAGTTTCCTCTCTGCTTGCTTTCCAAGAAAATTAAACCTTCTCAGGCATGGTAAACATTTCAGAATCTTGAGGGTTGGTCAAAAGGGTGACGCTGTTAGTGTTACACTCATTGAAATGGTAGATAGGTTTGGCATTCCAAGAAGAAATTCCAGAACGAAAAACATTTTTGTTCTTATGAAGCCAGTATCAATGAAAGTAAAAGATATCTCTAAAAAATCAGTCCTGAGACTTGTGTGTCAACTACTTGTTAGATACAGCAGAATTGTTATAGCGAGGTAGTAGTAAAGAGTAGAATTTCCATAGGTCCTGGAGCCAGGACCTTAGTCTGACAAGAGGGTAACAACACATGCAAATGGAAAAGGCCCAGCATTTTTGTTGATAGGTATAATTTTAAAAGCAGAAACAGTTTGTTAGGCATTATGATCTTTTGGTGTTAGTTATGATTCCTACAAAAAAAAAAAAACAATTTTGAAGAATGTCAGAAATACCTGTTTGTAGTGTTTTCCACTAGGTTAATTATCAGATAACAGAACTATCATCTGTATGTCATGTTCATAAAATGTGTTCATTTGGTGTGCAAGGTGCATACCAAATTTGAAGCCCAATGTCAACCTTGTTAATAATTATATGGAATGAAAGCACAGTGAAAAGAATGATAATGTTATAGTGTATTCACTTAGACAACATCATGAGTCTTCAAACTGATTGCACACAGATACATGAGAAAAGAAAGAAAGAAGTGTGTAACAATTTCCTGCAAGAAGCATACAAATTTACAAATTAGAAAATACATGTTTGTTTTGATAGTTTATACATTTTAAAGGTAATGATTTTGTGTATAAGGAGAGTTCGAAGCAGAAATGCAATAATTGTCCCAGACATTTTACCGTACAGATGTATTTTAGCAAAAAGTGACAATAACAGTGTAATTTTAGATGAGGACTCTGTAATAAGGACACTTTACTGATACATGATTTCATCAAAGGCAATAGAAGCCAATTTAGAATAAAACAGAAGAGTTGCCTAAACAGACTACAAGTAGCACTGCTGAAATCTACTTCTCGTCCTAAGCATCTCCCTGGAGCTCTCTGACAAAATCTGAACTTCCCAATATTATTTTCACCCTTTAATTTGGGGTATGATAGGCCCTAGGGTTAGAGATGCAACTAGCTATTTCTTACTAATCAATATCTTCTCATGGTAACTTTTCATGATGATTGGCACTGGAAAAGTGGGACTGACCTGCTCTGAACACCAAGTGTTTTTGGAAAGGGGAAAGGTCTATTGTGTGAGATAAATGGAGAGAAGACCCAACGAGAAACTACACTGTGCACCAGACTCACTGGCATTTAATCCTGAGGGAGAGGGCAGAACAGAAAAAAAGTGCAGGAAACCTAACCTAGGCTCTTTTAGGAATTGTTCAAGCCCGATCTGCATGGTGGAGTTAATTCCCTTATTCCCTTTGCAGATATCCATTTTTAAGGGAACCTGTAAGGAGATTTTGAGAGCTGTTTAAAGTCTCCCGCCTACTGGAGGTCAATTCAAGTGACTGTATATGTGGCTTGCCTACCAGATGCTGCCTGGAATAGAACACTACAGTTAGTAATAGAGAAAATTCTAATTTTTCCTTAAAAATACATGTATGTATACACATAGCCTATGTATATAAAAGTATATGTATATATGGATATACGCATATATATGCATATCTCTACTTCTATACATTTAATTACATATATACATACACACACACTATTCCCCCAGAACTTCTGAAACGTGATGTGCAAAGCAAGATATGGCACGCTCTTATTTATGTTATTTTATCCCATCTAGACATCTAGAGATAAATCCTATGATCAATGAATGAATACTTCTCTTTTGTTACTAATAACAGGTTAATGATGAGAAAATGTGATTGAGTGTGTGTGTGTGTGTGTGTGTGTGTGTGTGTGTGTATGAGTGAGAGAGGGAAAGAAATACCATACAGAAAAAAGAGTGAGCATTTTATCCCTAGGCTTTTATTTCCTCATGATGAACTAAATTCAAGAACAACAAAGAAAGGGAAAGAAACTGGCAGAACATTCTCCTTTTTGCAGAGAATTAGGGAAGAAGAAAAATCATCAGAAGAAACAAATCCGATGGCAATAGAGTAAGAGTGAGAGGGCTCTTTGCTTCTTTGTGTGTAAAAAGCATAAAGTATATATGTTTAATTTTTCTTCAATTTTTTTAATGTTCAGTTGTTTTTGAGAGAGAGAAAGAGATGGGGAGGAGGGGCAGAGAAAGAGCGAGACACAGAATCTGAAGCAGCTCCAGGCTCTGAGCTGTAGACGCAGAGCCTGATATGAGACTCAAGCTCACAAACTCTGAGATCATGACCTAAGCTGAAGTCGGTCGCTTAACCAACTGAGCCATGCAGGCCCCCTATAAATTATATATTTTAATACTTCATCATTGACTGTTTTGAGGATTAAATGAGATAAAGGGTGGGTAAAGTACCTATCAGAGTCCCTGATGAATAGCAATCGCTCAAAGAAGTAACAAAAATTGTTTTTTCTTTTGCCTTTCCCAACCTTAATGAGGTCACCAGGAAACACAGCCAGGACTGCTGAGTAGATCTGGAAGGTGTAGTGATATGAAATTAAAATAATGGGCTTTGCAATTCAACAGACTGAAATTCCAGTCTGATTCCATGTCTCAATACCTGTTCAGTTTTAGACATTTTTTTTTTACTTTTGTTTAGCATACAGATAATATTTGTGACCTCAGAAGTGGTTTCTGTATTGAGATGCCATCATAAATGAGCTTAGCAAAGTGCCTGGCTTATAGCAAGCACAATGCTGGTGTAGATTATTATTACATTAACTAGATGGCCCTGGTCCCCATATTTTGCTGGCATTCCCCATGTATTCCCTCAATCTCTCTAGGTTTCAGAGTTTTCAGGATTTTTACCCCTCACCCTATCTACAACTTTGATTCCCAGTGTCTCTAATAATTCCAAGCTAAGAAAAGCACTGTTTGTCTGGAGGATGAAAAGTTAACTTTTATTGCAACCCATGGCAACTTAAACATCTGGGCCTGAACTAATAAAATAGATCTGATTTTCATCAGTGCCACCTTTATCACGGCTCAGGACCCACTGCCTTGACGGGTGCACCGGGTCCACTCAACTCTCACTGGGCTGTTTGTGAAAGGTCCCAGGGTGCTCGCTCATGCTCTCAAAAACGAGATTCTTGGGTTTTCCCCTCTGACCTCCTGCCTTCTGCCAGGCAAGCCTGTAGTGCTCATGTCTCTTGGAAGATGGCAACTCCTCTGGGCAGTACTGTCCCTTGTTCTGTCTCCATTGCTCACATGACTGCAGTCACAGAAAAAGAGCACTGCCCTTCCCTTTATCTCTTCTTACTTGCAGCTTGAGCGTGTATCTTTCCTTAAGCCACTTGGCACCTGTAGACCAAATGGCAAGGTTTTTTTTTTTTTTTTTCATTAAAAAAAATAATGATGGAGAGTAGAATTTAGAAGACATAAATCAAATGGCAGGCAGTGTATTGGCTCTCAAGCCCACAGTACTGGTACCTGAATGTGTCGTTTCTCATAACTCCTATTTCTCATCAGCCAGGGGTGAACTTTCTTTTCCCAACTGGACTACATTCAAATAGATCTTCTAGCACTGAGGCGAGGACTCAAACTCCATGCTAGGTCTGATTAGTTTTGGCACCCTCATTTTCATTTCCAGAGTCTAACTCGTGTGAGAATGTCCACTTATTTCAATTAAAAAAATACTTCTCTTTTTTAATGTTTTTACGTTTATTTATTTTTGAGAGAGACAGAGAGAGACAGAGAGACAGAGAGAGAGAGACAGAGTGTGAGTGGGGGAGGGGCAGAGAGAGAGGGAGAACCGAAGCAGGCTCTCCAGGCTTTGAGCTGTCAGCTCAGAGCCTGATGTGGGGCTATAACCCATGAACTGTGGGATCATGACCTGAGCCAAAGTTGAAGTCGGGCACCCAACCAACTGAGCCACCCAGGTGCCCCACAAAAAATACTTCTTTTACCTGCTATGCTGTTCTTAATAGAAAAAGTAGAAGAAAATAATCCTACATAAATTCAGTCTGTATTCACAATTACTACTAATATTTTATTTTATTTTATTTTATTTTATTTTATTTTATTTTAATTTTTTTGTATTAACAAGGCTTGAATGATACCGTGGGTAGGCTGGCATTAGTCCAATAAGTTGAACTGAGCCAAACCAAGTTGTTATTCTCTTCTGCAGTGAAAGAGTGCAGTGGAGTCTTCTGGTCCATTCAGTAATCCTGTGGGTCTTTGCTCCTGGAAAACAACTACATGAGCAGTCAGGCAAACATGGATCTCCCCAAGAATTTGCCTAACAAATTGGGCTGCTTAAAAAAATTTGTATACAAACAAAGCAAAAACCTGAAGAAATGTAGCTCTAACCCCTGATAGAAGAAAGATTAACTTCTTGTTCTAGGTTATGCACATTCCAGAAGTAAGCTGTCATTCATCACACAGTACGCTTCTAACCCTCAGGTCTCTCTTGAATCCACTTGTAATCTCCAATGCTTGGGAAAGTGGTCAGCAAATAGAAGGAATAGGGATATGTTGTTGAAAACATAGAGGAAATGGCAGTTTTCCTATCATCTAATATTTACAGCTTCAAAAAACACTGCATTTGGAATATGGTTTCAGCCAATGTATCCTATTAGATCTCCTTTTCCTCTTGGTTAGAATTCTGAAAGTGTTTTCTCCTAGAAACATTAATTTCAAATTTGGGAACTTGCAATACCTTTAGTTCACCTTAGACTTTATACATACAAATTGGTAAGAACATTTAGTATTCACAAACAAACAAGAGGCCTGTATGTAGGACTCTAATATATGAGCCAGATAAGCTAAAATGTGTCCGGCATTCATGTTTGAAACCTCAGTATCTTCTGCTACGTCATGTATGATAACTCCCCCCCACGCTTCCTCCCTGTGCCGTGGTTCTCAGTTGTGCCTCCCAATTCCCTAATTCTCTGACTGCAGATGCATATTGCTGTTTCGCTCTGAAAGTCAGGCCTTCATTCTTGCAGGGATTCAGCCTCCTTGTCAATATCCTGGCCTCCAGTCTCTTCTCTTTCACGACCTGTCTCCCCAGCTATGATCTTAACCTTGCCACTTTCCCATGTGAAGCCTCCACTGACGCTCTGTTAATACGAAATGAGCTTCAGTCTTTCTAGCATGGAATGTGAGGACACATCCCCATCTTCTCCCCTCCCCCTTCCTTCCTGCCATTCCTTTCCCCGTGAAGTTCTTAGTCACTGTGAATAATTTTCAGTCACATGCCCAAGAATCTACAAACACACTCCTAATGGTATTTTTGGCCCCTCTGCTGTCCACAGTGCTTGAAATGTATCTGCTCTTCTCCTTCTTATCCTTAAACTCCTCCATAACTATTCTGGGTAATTCCTGTTGTCTCTTGGAAACTCAGAACTGACACCACTTTCACCAGGAAGCTCTTCTTCATCTCCAACCAGAAGCCTAATTTGACTGTTTTACTACACGTGCCATATTGCTTCCTAATTTTCTTTGTGAATTTGTGTCACCTGATAGATTATAAACTCTGTGGAGGCCCAGGCTGTATCTTATGTTTGTTTAAACCTCAGTGTTTGGTACTGTGTTTGTCACATGATAACACTTGAGTGCTAATTCTTAAATGCATGAACACATGTATAAAAGAGTATGTTCCTGGGGCGCTTGGGTGGCTCGGTCAGTTAAGCATTTGACTTCGGCTCAGGTCAGCATCTCACGGTTCATGAGGTCAAGCCCAACGTCAGGCTGACAGCTCGGAGCCTGGAGCCTGCTCCAGATTCTGTGTCTTCTTTCTCTCTCTGCCCCTCCCCCTCTTAAAAATTAATAATAAACATTTAAAGAAGAAGAAGAAGAAGAAGAAGAAGAAGAAGAAGAAGAAGAAGTAGTAGTAGTAGTTGTTGTTCTTTAAGGACTGTTGAGATGTATGGCCAAGTTGTAAATACTCAGTAATGACTTTGGAGACCTCTCTATCTTTAGTTGCTGACTACACATTTTAGTTCTTTTTGAATTATAATACCATCTTACGATTCATAGATTTAATAGCGAAATGTCTCTTGTGTGTCAGAAACTGGGCCAGATCCAGGGTAGCTATAAGCTAAAATAATCACTAAAACGTATATAGGTACAAGTGTGGAATGTGCTCTGAAAGAAACGTGAATGGTATTGTGAAATACAGAAAGGCGGGGCCTGGCATGGCTTAGAGACAAAAGAAGCCTCCTTGGAAGGACCTATGTTTGAAGAGAAATCTGTAGATGTGTAGTAACTCGATGGAGACGGAAGGAAGACGTGCCAGGCTGATGGACTCGATGGTTCATGCAAAAGCCAGTGGGATGCCGGTGTGTGCTCGAAGGGTGGAGAGACACCAGGGTGGGAGAAATAGACACAGAGGTGCACAGCTGTATGAGGGGAGGCTGTGACAGTTTTGGAGATAAAGGCTTGGAAATGAGGCATAAATGGGGCGGGACTCTTATGTTACTTCAAAAAAAAAATACCAGGAGTCCCCCACGTTGTGGTGAAGGAGAGAAATGTGCATGAAGACAGATTTTCAGAGCTCAGGGCTCCTTCACTGAGAAAGGGATGGATCAAGATGACCCAGCTTCTGCGAGGGACTGGCAGAGGACAGATGTGACAGTCTGTTGTGGACTCCCGATTTTAGGTGACTTTTAGCACCAGAGTTCCACCATAGGACATTTTGGCCATCACAGACGTGGACAGGATGTAAACAGAGACGAGAGAAGGAACTCACGGCTAAACCATGAGAAACTGTAACGGTTGTTAACTCTGTGAAGATGAGAGAGAAGAGAGGGGTCATCCCCAATTTGTTTTTATTGTATGTGGTTTTATTATACTGTGAACTTTGTGAGAAAAGAAAAAAAAAACTGTACTTATCTAATGTGGTCACACAGCACCAAAACGGCAGCCAAATTGCTAACCTTTACAAAAAAAAAAAAAAAAAAAAATTGTTAGCATGAACTGAATTAAGTACTTATCCTCCAAGAAATCACTGTAACATCTAATTGAAAAGTGAAAATTATGTATCTCTCCATAGTGTCATATTTAAGCAAAAAAATTACATTCATTCTAGGGGAAAGGTGGGGGATCTTTTTTTTAGTAGTGCTTTGCTTTTAAAACAAATTATCTCAACTTGAATTAAGTATAGGCCAGTGGTCATCACCCAGGACAGATCATGATGACTCAATATGAGGATTAATTATAAAAGTAATCATGGCCGTTATCTAATTATTCAAATCTTAATTGTGACTCTGCTGGCCCAATTAGTCGGAACACAAGGCTAATGTTAGAGATGGGTGGGTACTCAGCATCTGTGCCTAAGTGAGAGGCATCTGTTGCCAAGAGGTTAAGTGATGGAAAGTGTCAACTCACCAGCTGTGAAGGGAGTGAGCCTTAGAAAAGCTCACAGGAGCCAGTGTGGTGATTTAGCACACAGGGCTGGGGGCAGGTGAGCAGAGAAAGCATGTGCACTCTGGAGGCATTCGGTACCCAGGGTGGACTGCGGAAGGCCAGCCCTTGCTTATGTCACCATTGGGTGCTGCCATTAAAAATAGGGAAAAAAAATTAAACAAAAGATACAAAGATATGTCTGTTCTTGGTCCCTCGCAAGTGGATGATGCTATGAAAAGAAATGAGCTAGCAGCAAATTTTAAACAAATAAATGTGCTTTTACAAATTCATTAGTGTCGTTGATGGCTTCTAACATTTATTTGATCCACGTTATATCTAATAAAAGAAATAAAATTATCCAGATGAAATATCTTCTTATAAGTATAAATGGTAAAGTAATAGATTCCAGATTGGTACTATTGATTTTGACTTTAGTAGTATATAATCTACAATATCTCCCACATCTCATATATTTATATGCTATTATTGATTTTGACCATGTTATATAGGAAGGATTCTATTAATAATGTTATTGATTTTAAATATATTTATTATTAATATTTATAAACTTTTCATGTTGCTTTAAAGTCTGTACTGAACTATAATCAGTTGTTAGGGAAAGGGAAGCAGTGTATAAAGTAAGACAAAACTGATTAGAACCTGGATCGCATCAACTTTTGACCTCGCTGTGGATTTGCTTTCACTGTTTGTTGACCCTGTCATAAGTTCAAGTTTTTATTAATTCACATTTTGGAATGTGCGAATGAAAGAGTGTTTACATTCATTGAAGTCAGAAAATGTTAATTTACATGAAATGTATATACATCTTGCTCGTGAGTGTGATAGAAACGATTTCAACTTTTCACATTGGTTTCACAGAAGAAAATTACATTTCAACAAAATTAAAAGAGTTTGGGGAGCTTTTTCAGCCTTGCATCTTCATGCTCCCTTGTTATTGAATCACAATAAGAAATCCTGTTAGTTCTCTGCTACTGAGCAAATTGCTTTCCGCAATTATGGTTTATGTTTTAATGGCGGTGGCTTCACATTAGGAGAATTATTCCAAAGCAGCATTGCCTCTTGATGCCCACACGGAACAACACCCTGCCTACTTTATAAAATCCATGCCTCCCATGTTGCCTCTAAGGAAAATATATAAATAAATGCTTGCCAATCTTGCTTCTGAGAGAGGTTTAATTGAGGATAATGAAACATCCCTAGCTCCAGAATGGGAGTATGATGGCCACAAAGCCCTTTAAAATGCTAATAGGCAGAAGGCATTTATAGAAGTTTTGGAAGATTATGCAGCATGGTAATAGTGGAGGCAGGTGACAGTCTGTCAAAATTACCTGCGGTGATCAGACCTATTTTCCCTCTTTTTATTTCTGATGCCCACTTGAATGAGGGATTTAGGGTGATACAATGTTGGCACCTTCAACACTAAGCATCCTGCCCTTTCGGCTGTAAGGCATCTGTATACCACCCATTACAGAGGGGGGAAGTGACCAGCAACAAGCAGAGCCGTTAATTATACATGATTTAATGTTTCTTGGTCCCACTTCCTGTCCTCATTTCAGTTGTATTTCACCCTCAGAATACCATTCTCACTTTAAATCATAGTGACAATATGAACAGCGCGTGGCTACTTTAACTACGCAACTTACCGATGCGAGGGGGTTGCCTCAGCTGTAAGACATGAACTCAGAAGTGATAAAGCATGGTACTCCTTCAGTAAAATGGAATAAGAAATCACTTTGACAGAGCCTGGATTCTGGTCTGGATTGCTGAATGTTTTTTTTTTTTCCCCCCTCTTTCAAGGTCGATGTTCTTTATTTTATGTGGAGTAAATCTTAAGTGACAGCACAGGAAGAAATGTCGACAGCCCAGGTTAATGCATTTGGGGTCAAAATGGGCTTCAAAGTGAAGGGAATCAGACCTCTTGAGATATTCAACTAACATTCACAAGTTTAAAAGGAATCTTGATTAAATGGCCACTGGTATGTTCAATGCCAAGAGCTGGGGGAGGCATGAAAGGAACACTTTCAGTTGCTTATTAAACAAAGGGAACCTCTTTATTTTCATTTGACTAGGGCACAGCATGAAGGTGTGGTTTAGAATGATTTCCTGTGGCTGCCTTTTCCACCTCAGGGAGTTATAAGTGACTTATTTTCATTTCTGAGTTGAAAGCGTTGGTCTCTGGGATTTGAAATGACAAGTGTCTTTCCCCACCTTCATCACCTGCCAGCAACTTGAGTACCATCTGCCCAGGTGCCAGGTTCTGGCCTGTTGCCCCTCAGGGACCTTCACCTGCATTTGTGTAGGTAGTGCCTAAGGGTAATCATTTGCATTTATGGGTAACACCACCAATTTGTAAAAATAACGCCTAAAAATAAAAGAGGAAATCATGAGTTAGTAACTGAAAACCAAGATCATATCCTGATGATTCATTTGTATATGGGTTTCCTCTCTTTTATTATAAAATTCCTAATCTGATTATCTATTTTGTTTCATAAACTTATATTTTAAATAAATTAAAACATTCTGGAACACTTAAACTTGATATATAAATAGCATCCCTAAAACGGTAATCAAATGATTGTCTTCAAGGAATCTACTCAGATCTTTTTCATTAATACTTCATGTATTATTAAATACTTTTGAAAACATACCTTTATTTCTATTTTGCTCCAAATTAGATAAATATTCTAGTTTCTATCAACTGTGTCATTAAAATTAATTTGTTCTGTCAGTGTGCCTCACGCAGGTTTATAAAAAGCTATAGATTGTGGCCATGGAATGGCCACCGTGCCTGTCGCACTACTCTAAAAAAGATATGTGAATAGATTTTCATTTTCTTTATCTACAAACATTCAGCAAGGTTTGACTATGTTTATAGATTGACTTCAGAACTTTTCTCTATGAATCAAATGAAAGGAAAGTGGACAAACAACTTGACATTATTACATTTTGCTTCAGGGTTTTCACTGAATGATAATAGTTTTGACTTTTAAAAAAGTCCCACATATATGTGTGTTTTAATTTGACTTTGAAAGAGGCAGTGTCACTTTTGCCTAAATTTTATGCTTCATGTGCAAGAAGGCAGTTCAAAATTAAGGTTTCTGATAATGTTAGGCACTTAACTGTGCCAGAGAGATCTACTCAAGGGCACTTAAGTAGAGAAGAGTCCCCTGAGAGGATGCCCAGATGAATTTCTATCAAATTTATTTAGAACCAAATGAATGACTCAAGTGTGTTTCCTCAAAATGGTCAGGGAATTAGAAATGTGTTCGATTTGACTGGGATTTCCAACTGTTGCTGTAAAGTCCCTCAACATTATTTTATATTCTTTGTGAAAATCACAAAGTGTTTGCTTCCTTTTGTGAGCCTTAGAATATACAAATAGTTGTATGTAGATAATAAACTCTTTTGTGTAATGAATGTTAATGGCGCTGATTCCTCAATATCTCCTTCATTTCATATTTCAGTGATATATTATCAGTAAAACTCTTGTAGCAATATAAAAACAAATACTTTGTTGCATTGTTAGATAGTTCTTTTCCCATGGAGTCACTTCAGTTACCTTATGAGAAATAAACACCAGCATTCTCTCACTTACACATCTAAATTTGCTCGAGACGAGGAATGGTAAATAACATCGTCCGTGTTACATCAAAAGAGACATACTGTGAATGTCAAGGTAAAGATATCTTTGATTCTATAGTACACAGCTATTTCTTCCAAACAATTTAGGATTCGGGTCGCATGCCAGAGGCTCACGTGTGCCGTTTCTGGAGGAAGCAGTTTTGTAATAAGCCTTGATATATGCATCAAAGAGAAGGAAGATTCTGTTATCTTTTTTTACAGATGAGCAAATAGAATACTTTATTTGCAAGGGATAGGAGGGAGGAAGAAGATTTATGAGTAAATATCTTCAGATAACCTGAGTCTTGATAAAATAACATAATGAAACAACCAAAATGCATATCATAAATGCTGACTTCATGCTCATGAAATGAGGCTTTAGGGAAAATTTGAGTTGGCTCCATTTTATACTTGGAAAAATGACAAAGGAGTGTGACATTCATAGCAGAGCGATGAGCCTAACCGGTTTACAACTTGACTTTGTCTAGTTCTGCATACGTGGAGCCAATGTGGGGGCTCTAAATAAGAAGACACAGTATTCAAGAAGTCTTTTTTTTTCTTTTTCTGGTTAGTTATGTCTTTTATTGGGGGGGCTAGGATTTACTATATTCATTTTTGTGCAATACATCCATCAAAAGCAATCACTCTTTATTTGCCTTGGGCGACTAGTTGTGCAATTACTAGAATGGAAATTTTAGACCTGCTATAGGTGTTGTGGAATGGATGAAGTAGGAGCTCCAGGCAAGGGATATTTATGGTCCTGAAGTTATCTTCCACCTTGAACTTCTGCCCCGTGGAAAGTAGACACTATGACAATTTAGCAGTATATATGTTTGAAAATAAAAAAAAAAACTATTTTTATTTTCAAAAAAGATTAATTTTATTAGTCCATCTCACTATGTTCTTTCAATTTAGGACTGCATCAAGAACAAGGACGATTTTATCAGTTCCTAGGAATGTATTACCTGCTAAGTGTTTTACATACGTTGTCTTAATTATTCCTCACTGCAGTCTTAAGAGTAGGCATTATTACCCACTTAATAAATGAAGAAATTAAATTAAGAGACATACAGTGACGTGTCTAAAGTCAAACCTTTAGTGATTCACAAATCTGGAAAGCCAGGTTCATGTCTCTCTAATTCTAAACTCTGTGGTCTTTAAATCTATGTAAAGCTATGTAGATTTTGTTTCCAAATTATCCATCCTTCATACATACCATCCGATCCTTAGATCAGAACATTTTTTTTAAGAAGCCATTAATAATGCTTTCTATTCCAGTCATTGTCAGGTGATGTCCTCCTTAACTATTGATTCTCTTACTATTATTATTATTTGTGTGGGGGGGTGGGTAGGATTTCTGATTTTTTCACTTCTTTCTTGAGCTTTTTAGTTTAAGGACCTTGCAAAATAACTTTTATCTTTCTGAACTTTTAACATTCCACTTGAACTCTAGTCAGTTCTGTTTTACCTAACTGATTTAATGTGTCCTATAGGTTTGAGTGAGATTCTCCATGCCCCTGCCTCACAGTACTAATATGGTGCCCCTTTCCTCCCATTGCAGGGCCAGGAAGCAACCTTGGTGACTAGCATGAGATATAAAATGTGCTATGTAATGGTAAAACACATTGGTTTTATTAAATTTCACAAATCAAAAACACCTACCTCCCCTGCTTTCTGATCTAATCTACCACCATATTGCTCTTTCCTTTTACAACCAAAAATATTTAAAGAATAATTTAAGGTTGCCTGGGTGACTCAGTCAGTTAAGTGTCTGACTCTTGATCTCAGCTCAGGTCTTGATCTCAGGGTTGTAAGTTCAAGCCCCACATTGAGCTTTGCATTGCGCATGAAGCCTACTTAAAATCTATATCTATATCTATATCTATATCTATATCTATATCTATATCTATATCTATATCTATATCTATAGATATACAATCTATATCTATAGATATCTAGATATCTAGATGTAGATATAGATTGTATATCTATAGATATAGATAGATTATCTATAGATATAGATAGATAGATAGATAGATAGATAGATTGTGTATATAGATATAGATAGATATAAATATGTATGCACACATACACAAATATATAATTATACACTGTACTTTCTGGTGCTTTCTGTCCTATTTACTTTGCAACCTAATTAGCTTAATTTCTGCCCATTTAAGTTCAGTAAGGATACACTTAAAAATTCCAGGAAGAGATCTTAATCACCAAGTATTAGGGATCATATTTTCTTTAATCCGCATCTTGATTCATCAGTCTCTTCTCAAAGGTCTCATTTGCTTGTCATTACCCAACTTGCTTTTTGTTTTCTTTCTACATGTGCAGCCATGTCTTATTCATTTCCTTGGGCTCAAACCCCTCCATTCCCCTTCTACAATGTAATTATCCCCATGACTCGGTCTCTATGTGTTCTCAGCACATCCTTGGCTTTATTGGCCACTAGTACCAGGGACGCCCAAACTCGTTTCCTCACCAGTCCATCACTCTCTTGGGACTGTGTGCTATCTCCATATCGTTCGCCACATTAAATGACACAAATTCAGCCTTTATAAAAAGTAGCTGAGACTTTACCACACACTGCTCCTTCTCTTTTACATCTGATTATTAACTTAGAGAGCCAATCACTTACTCATGTGACTTCCATTTCCTCTGGTCCAGCTCAGGAAATCAGAAACAAACCCTGCATTAACTTTATAAATCTTTCTCAGTTTCACCTTCTCCTCTTTAACCTAATTGACATTGCCTTAGTTCATATCCCCTGTCTAGGCAAGAACCCAGACTATTAAAATAACCTAAACAATTTCACTATTTTTTAGAATACCCTCCCTCCTTCAGTTTTTCTTATTTTCCTGCTGTATATAATTTCTAAAAACAAAAATCTTAAACACAACCTTGCTCTGAATACTTATCTTCAATACCTTTCATTCCAGAAGATTAAGTGTTTATCCTTTTAGGTGGACGCTTGTATGATTGAACATTTACCAAGCTAGGCACTAAAGAAACAATGATTGCACTGAAACAACCCTTATAGGGTAGGTGAAAGGAGCCTTAACCAAATAACCTAGCAAACAAATGTAAAATTACCACCTAACATGTATTAAGAGCATATACCATAGTGACCTGAGGAGCCTGTGAAGTCAGGCAAGGAGACTAAGTTGACAACTGAAGAGTGATAAAAGCTAGCTTAGGAAAGGAAAAAACAAATCTATCTATCTATCTCTCTATCTGTCTGTCTATCTCCAGAGGAAACAAATTGAAGCAAATTGAAAAAAAAAATCCTTAAATAGAAAGAGGCTCAGAAAATTTAAAGAAAGGAAAGGCCAGTATATTTGAACACAGAGAACAAATAGGATATTGTAACTGATTATTCAGGGCTGTAAAACCATAAGTCTGGTCTTCATCCTAAATTCAAAGGAAATCAAATGATAGGTTTAAAGGCAGAGAGGAAAGTGATATGATTAGAAGAAGAAAAAAGAAAAAGATGGAAGAGTCCAGGGTAGATGTGGGGAGACAACATAGAAGGTAAGGACAAGATATTGTGATAGATTGACATAGGAGGATTCTAGTGATTATGGAAAGAAGCCGGAAGACTTAAGGGATATTTTGGGATTCTTAATTTGTGCTTAAAAATTTTAAGACACTTGTTAATGGGTTGAATGGAGGAAGACTGGAATCAAAGAGAAGTACATATTGCTTGCTTGTTGTCTCTCAAAAAATAAAATAAATAAAATAAAAATAAAAAGCATGCCTTGGTGACTCAGTCAGTTGAGCATCTGATTCTTGATTTTGGCTTTGGTCATGATCTCAGGGTCACGGATCCAGCCCCGCATTAGACTCCACACTGGGCATGGAACGTGCTTAAGATTCTCTCTCTCCCTCTCTCCGCCTCTCCCCCCTTGTGTGCTCTCTCCCCCCGCTAAATTAATTAATTAATTAATTAATTAATGGCGATATCAAGAGTAACTCTTAGATGGCTAATTTTCAGAAATGGATAAATGTAGATACCATTTACTGAAATCAGGAACCAGGGAAAAGGACAGGTATTAAAGGAGGAACAAAGCCAAATGATGATGTCTGTTTTTGTGCCATTAGATTTATTGTGCCTATGCAACATAAAATATAATATTACCAAAGCATATATGAGGATAGTTGAGTATATGGAATAAAACTGAAAATTGTATACTGTAAAAACATATAAATAAAACCAAGTTTGAAATCTAAATTTTGGAGATGTTGGCACACAAATGGTAGTTAGAACTAGTTGTAAATGTGATTATATATGGAAAGAATATAGATCTCAAAGGAAAGAAAGCCAAAGACGAGTTTCTAAGAATTTCATTATTTAATGTCTTTATAGAAGATGATAAGCCTAAGAAGACTGCAAAGGGTGGCAAGGGGAGTGGAGAAGAAATAGAACAGTGAGAGGAAAAACAGGAGAGTGCCATGGGACACCTGCCAGAGGAAGAGTTTTAAGGTGAAGGGAGGAGTCAGTGTCTTTAGCAGCCAGTTTTTATTAGATTTGTCCACTGGAAGTATATGGATGATCTCATCAACAACTTTTTTAAGTAATGAGTCTGAAACAAATTCAAATAATTTAAGAGTGTTAGTGAGATAGAAAGAAGTGGACTGAAACTTCGACAGTACATAATGCTTCTTGATAATTTTTCCTGTGAGGGAGAAAAGAGGATTGTGTGCTGTGCATTAGAGGGTCTGTTTATTTACTTGTTTAATTTTTTTGAATGGGTCTATATATGCAGAAGAAAGATTTAGCTAAAAAATCAATGCCAAATATATAAAAGGAGAAAGTTGAATTCAAGATGCCCTAAATTATATGCTGTTAGATGTCTAGCAAAAATTTGTGACCCTCTAAGGTAAAACAACCATCTCTAAAGCAGTAAATCATTATAGATTCTGTGGGTAATCGCTGCATATGTCCTAAAGGCATTCAAATTTAAAAACTTACACTGTCCATCAAGTATTAAGAACTTTGGTGAGAGAATTGTTCTACATAGGAGACTAAATGATTCACCTGCCATAAAAGGAAGAGTTAAAAAATAAAAGGCAGGGTAGCTTAGGTAGAAAGAGTAGCAAGATTAGGCAGTCAAATAATTGATGACCTAGGGTATTCCCATGTCATTTATGATGTTATCCATGTTCACAGCAGGTGTTATAAGAGGGGTAAAATCTCTGAGAATTTCCATATTTCTTGATAAATGAGGGAAGTGAACAAGATCCAATCTTTGTAACATAAGCCATCCTCAACTGTCCTTCTGCCTTGGACTCACAATCTTCTAAGCCAGGCTTTCCAAGCAAATATCCTAGGTTCTCTGACTGCACCCTGAGCACCTCCCCCCACCTACATTTGCATATGTTAGTTGCTTCTTCTCCTTAATAATACCTATCCACTCTCTTGGGTGAACTAATGCTACTCATTCATGAAGACACAGATCACATAATTTTCCCACTCTTACTACCTCCCTAGGCCTCTAAAGTCTAGGACTTTGTTGGTGCTCAATTAAGAGATGAAATGATAAGATTGTTCAGTCCCATAATTTAGATGTGACTCTATTTTGAATTTGTTTCTGATGGCCTTGTTTAATTTTATAGTCCCATTGATTTTCCTCCAATAAGAATGCTAATGATCAGATTGAGAGACTTAAAAAAAAATTCTAGCATACAGGAGCTAATTTTGTTTTGTTGGTTGGTTGGTTTAACTTTTAACAGAGTAACAATCTTTTAAAGTTAATTTATTTTATTTTTAAAAAGAATTACAATTTGTATTTTAGATATGTATTAAGGGGCACCTGGGTGGCTCAGTTGGTTAAGCGTCCAACTTTGGCATAGGTCATGATCTCACTGTTCCCGAGGTCAAGCCCTGCATCAGGCTCTGTGCTGACAGCTCAGATCCTGGAGCCTGCTTCAGATTCTGTGTCTCCTTCTTTCTCTACTCCTCTCCCACTAGCGCTCTCTCTCTCTCTCTCCCTCTCTCTCTCTCTCAAAAATAAATAAAACATTTTAAAAAAGATATGTATTAAAAGAATTAACTTTCTGAAACATTTAATTTGTCTTCAAACTTTCAGGTAATGAGCAAAATATAGTAGTGTATATTTAATTTCAATTAAATACTTTAAAGACAAAGTCTAAAAATCTTTAAGTGTTTTCTATTTATAGTACTAGATCTCTTCTTATTGGACAAATGCAATTAACTTGCTTCAAAGAATAGTCTTTAAAATTTCATAAACCCATATGTGATAACAACACAAACAATCACATTCACTAAATTAGTTTTGCCCTGTTATATTCGTTACCTTTGGAAAAAATACCACGAGGAATAGATGTCCAGGCATTTAGAGAGGTGAATTCCATTTTGTATTGATAAATGTATATATTCAAGATGCTATATTAGTCATTAGTTTCTTTATTGCATTGGTTTGTTGACTGCCTGTTATATGCTGACTATATACAGTTAATGTGACTGTTATGTGTTAAGGCTTTCTCTAAGTCTTCAACATTTGTAATACCATTTTTAACCCAAGGGTGGGTGTTACCACCTTTATATTCCAGATGGTTAACGGTGTTTCAAGTGCATAGGCTTGAATTTGGACTCAGAACTGTGAGTCCTCACCTCACAATTTTAACCATTGTGCAAGACTGTCTTTTCAGAATGAAATCATTAAAGAGATTTCCAAATGCAAATAATCAGTGCTTGTTATTGTTAAAGTGCAATCTATTCACTAAATCAAATTTGAAAGTAGATATATATAAACTAAAAAGGGAAACTGCCTTTAATTCCAAACTTTCTTTTCTATTTTCCAGCCTTCTTTTGGTATAAAAGACCCACAAAACAACATAGATTGTCTCTGAGTATTGCAAAGTTAAAACAATTCATAATGCCCAGAGTTGGCAGTATTTGGGAGCACACCCCTATGGACTATCCCTAAGAGTATGAATTGGTACAAACTTTCACAATCTCAACCTGACAATGGATGTTAAATGTTGACACCGTGTATCCAGCAATTTCTGTTTCTAAGAATCTAAAGGAAATGATCAGAAAAAAATTACAAAGATGTATGAACAAGATACTCATTGCATTGCAGTGGTATTTATAACATGGGGGAAATTTTTTTAGACCACCAAAATATATGTGCATTTAAAAAGAAATTTCCTGAAAAAATATTACTATTTATAGATATAGGTATTTATAGTTTTGAAGATATAGAATATCCTTTATAAAAACAATGTATCACAATGACCCAAGAAAACATTTAATGAACATTTGAATAATTACATCATTGATATCTCAGGATAGCCACAGTGTTTGAGTTGAATCTTAGAAATTTTTCGTTTGGACTTGTAGGGGGAAGTAGCCACCCATCTGGGGGAGTTTAACTTTGGGCTCTGATTTGAAATTTGGATAGAAATTAACCAGAAAAAGAGAGAGGTTTTAAAATCCCACTAGGCAGAAAGGAATGATCAATTAAACCTACAAAGATGAAAGAAAGCCTTGAATATTTGCAATTACATTTTGGTGTTTGTGGAATAGGTTGTGGAACCACAAAGATGTAGCTAGTGGGGCACCTGGGTGGCTCAGTTGTATGAGTGTCCGACCTTGGCTCACGCAGTGATCTCATGGGTTCCTGCATTGGAGCCCCGCATCGGGCTCCCTGTTGTCAGCTTGGAGCCCACTTTGGATCCTCTGTCTTCCTCTCTTCTGCTCCTCTCCCTCTCATGCTCTCTCTCCAAAATAAAATAAACATTAAAAAAAAAGAAAGATGCAGCTAGAAAAGTGTACAGGAGTCAAATCATTTATTTTCTTTCACTGTCATTAGTGGTACCAACATTTCCTATTGCCTTCTTTTTTTATAATTTGAAAATAGTGAAATTATTGGCAAAATAAAAGAAATTATTTTTCTGATACTCTAATAATATTAATTGTTAATATTATATAATAATAATTTATTATCAGAATTAAGAGTTGACTGAGATATGTTTATTAATGCTAGCCACAATCTTATCAGTCAAAATAATCTCTGTCATATTTAAAAATGTACAAAGAGTTGGAAAAGTGAAGAGAAAAAAGTTCTAGATGTTTTTAGAGAAAAGAACACGTGAAGCAGCCCCTCTATAGATTGTGTGTCTCTAAGTGTTTCTCTGTGTGATCGGTGGGTGGGTCTGTCCTCACTTTTTTTCAGTCTCACAGCCAAGGTTGCACTAGGACAGCAGTCATGATGACTGTAATCCAGCCATGTGTGTGATTAATTTCTAAATGCAGAAATCAATCTGTATATAGCTTTAATCACTTCCAAAGCTATATACAGATCCAACAGAAAACTAACTCCAAATTAAAGTCTGCACTTGAATATGGATTTTCTTTGAATAGTTGGACTTTCAAGGAATTCATGGAATTTTCTAGGTCGATGCTATATCTGCTTTTTGTGCTGCACAGTTTGAGCTTGGGATTCATACTCCTCTCCCCTGTGAGACAAAGTTTTTCAGGCACCAAGTATTACAGAGTGATCCCCACACTCAAATTAGGGGAAGTTTCCTCTTGTTTTTCTAATTTATTCTCATTTTTTTCAAAAAACAAATAAATATAGTTAACAACAACAAAGTAAAACCATTTCTGTGAAAAAAAATAATAGATTTTCCAAGGAAATACACAATTTGGGGATTTTTTGACTTGGCTCTACTATGACCATGTGATTTATATAAACACTTCACTTCACTTAATGAATATTCCCTCAAAGCCTGCCATGCACTACATTCTGAGGATGCAGTAGCAAACTAGAAAGTCAAATTCTTTGTTTTACAGCATTTATACTCAGTGAAGCAATAAACAAGTAAATATGTATTCTATCCGGTTATTATAAATACTATAAATAAAAATACAAGAGTAAGAGGATAGAAATGGATATGTGCCCGCGTGAGGTTCAGTGGCATGGAAGGGCTTTTCTGATCAGATGGCACTTGAGTCCAGATCTGAAGGAAGTAAAGGGACAAAGCATGAAGATATCCAGACGAAGGATCTTCCAGAGAAATATGGCCAGAGGCTAATGAGAGAAGCAGAGGGAGGGTGGTGGATTGTGAAGTTGAAGAGGTAGAAAACAGTGAGATCCTATGGGGACTCTTAGTTTGGGTTTTGCTCCTGGCAGAAAGGGAGTGCTATGTTCTGACTAAATGATTGCTTTGGCTTCCCTGTGGATGAGATTTGGTGTGATGAGAGGGAAGGTGAAAACAGAGAGACCAGATAGGATGACAGTCAAGGCAGAAAGTGATGATAACTTGGAGGAGGGTATCTGTAATGAAGAGAGGGACCCGCATGGCAGCACCAAGGAAATATTTGAGAGAGAAGCAACCAGACCTGCTGCTGGAATCGATAAGGAAGGAAAAAAAGGTTGGCATTCAGCATGTCATCTAAGAAACTAAGTGGCTGCTCATTTGAGTGAGCAAGCCAGTAAGAAAGCAAAATAGGAGATAATGGAGTAAAGAATGCCGCTTAGCAAATGTCAAGATCCAAACACACCATTTCAAGGGTAAGAATGACTGTTTCCTAAAACATGTTGATTAAAATATTATATATTAATCAGTGAGAATTTACCCCAAAATATTTTCAAATGAAAACAAAAAAGGAAGAAAACAGTGAAGGAATTTATGTGGTCTTAAGTCTTTCACTTAGCATGAAATGTCAACCTTTTGTTGCTACATGTTAGGTATAGGACTGTCATCCTTTACTCTGGAGGCCACAGGCACACCACTAGCACTTTACGACGTGTGCATGCGTGTGCGTGTGCGTGCATAGAAGATTATTTGGGGACAGTATATAAACTGAAAAGTGGGATGCGATCCCCCAGTCTCTCAGCAAACCACAGGTACGTGCTAAGATCAAGTACATCTGCGCTGTAATCACTGCAGGAAAGACTGGAGCAGAGGGTCCCCACTCTTGTCATGGTTTGCAGATATTTGCGGGGTGGGAGCCGAACACTTAGGAGCTCTATCAAGATTTGTGCTTTCCGGTTGAGGAAGTGGCCCAGTTATAGGGAGAAGGCTCTGAGCTCTGCATCTGGTATCATGTTGCTGCTCCTTCAGGTAGTTCAGAAGAACTGGACCAGTTGCTTGCTAAATCACTGAAACGGTGAAGAAGACGCGTCCCTAGGGGCATGCAGATTTCTTTCCTGCTCTGATTAGACTTCATTCTCCCACTGGCGTTTTCGCTTCCCATTGAAATTTGACCTACATACATGCAACTTCTATTAATTCCTTTTTTCAGAAGTGCCCCCCTCAATTTATAAATCCTTAGCTGCATTTTCTTCAAAAATTAACTCCGTATTCTCTTTAATTTTGTTATAAAAGTTTACTTTTTATTCCAATATTTAACAAAACTCAAAGCTAGGAAATAGACAAACAAATATATACGTATTTTAGACTTTTCTCAGGTTTTCAAAATGGTTTTGATCCTAAACTTCTGCGTGCCTCCAGAATTTACCAGAATAACCTAATAGGCATAGGTGAAACTACCAAGTTGTTACTTGTATTATGTATTACTTGTACACATTTTTTTGTCAAAATCTGACAGTGAATAAATTGTTCACCACTTGTGTAGAAGGCAAATTTGGCTGTACATTATGTGTTTTTAATTGATGCTATTACATGTGATGGGTAGCAAAATATTGACAGTCGTTAAGCCACATATGAAAAGAGAGTCTATCCAGCCAAAAATAAAAATATTAGTTTATTTTATATATAATTCACAAAGCCAAGGACTTTTGTCTTTTATATGAAATGTCTAATTGATGGAGACATGAAGTATTTATGTATTAAATAATGAGTAAGTTAGTACATATTTAATTAATATTTAGTTGAAATTTTCAATTTAACTCTAGGTAATTAGATATAACAATAACATTTATAGGGAGAAGGTAAGACTAATAAAGAAATTAAATAAAGCCATTAGAGCATTGAGATGGTTCCCAGTGTCTTTTATTCATAAATAGTGACATTTATTTTATAATTAATAAAATGTATGATATTTTATTAAAGCTTCTAGCCTTGCAAAGTGAGTTGATCTTAGGTGCATATGTGGTTATGCATGTATAAAATATTTTTCATATTTTTTATTATTAGTGACCAAAGTGTGGGGATTCTTGTTAATTACAAGCCCACATTAATATAGCCTTCTTAAGTTTACTTTGGCTCAATCTTTACTTGTCCTCAAGACAAATGGTATTGACTAATTCCTGTGGCTTACTTAATAGAACAGGTAGAACTCCATTTATATTCATTATCGTCTGGGTTAATCATCCCATTTCTTACCTAGAGCTATGTCAAAACAGATTTTCCAATTCATGATTTACATCTGATTTCTCACTAAATTCTAGACTTGCAGTTTTGGTAGAAAGGAAGACAGAACATAATTCTGGACTCGACAAACTTTTGGAAATGCCATAGATCTTGAAATAATTAAATAAAAATGATTTTGTTATATAAATGTGTGCACAAAATATTAGGCACATAAAAATGCATATTTTTGCTCTAATAATAATTTGCTATTAAATCAAATGGAATTTTAAGTAAGACTTTTTTAGTAATTACAAGATACCAGATGCTTTCCTAGGTGCAGAAAGAATTACAAAGAAAACAGAGACTTCTGCGTATGTTTTGAACAATGTGATGAAGAAACCATAAAATTTAGTTGAAGTTTGAGCCCTTTTTAGTTTTGAGTTTGTGATTAAACCTATTTTTAACTTCAACTTCCTCATCTACAGACTGAGGATAATATTAATTCTTTTTATTTATTTTTTTAATGTTTATTTTTGAGAGAGTGAGAGAGACAAAGCATGAGCGGGGAAGAGGCAGAGAGAAGAAAAGGGAGGTACAGAATCTGAAGCAGGCTCTAGACTCTGAGCTGTCAGCACAGAGCCCTACACAGGGTTTGAACTCACAAACTGTGAGATCATGACCTAAGCCGAAGTCGGATGCTCAACCGAATGAGCTACCCAGGTGCCCCTGTAGACCGAGGGTAATGTTAAGTCTTGACCAAACTCCTTTAAATATTTGGTGAAATTATATATATATATCTATATCTATATAGATATAGATATAGATATAGATATAGATATATATAGATAGATATAGATATATATAATATTTTCAAATTAGTTTCCATACAACACCCAGTGCTCATCACAAGTGCCCTCCTAGAAGCCCATCACAAAATATATTTTGAAAGTATCTTGTGAATTGAAAATAATTAGACCAAAATTTCCATAATGTATTTCATAGAATGCTAGCCATGCTATAAGTTCAACAACAACCAAAAAAAAAGTGATTCCTGGTCAAATATATTTGGGAAATGCAGCATGCTATATTCATTCCACTTGGAGTGGCATGTTTAATATTAAATTTTATAGGCTTAACAATTTTGTTTAAAGTAGAATTCTCTAGATTTGTTTAGCTAGCATCCTTTATCATATGATACCTATTAGCATTGCAAAAAATTATTATACCATGGAAAATACTGAGGAAATTATACATTATGTAAATGTTAGTTGTGTCTTTATTTTTATAGTCTAGTAGGAGTAACAATATAGTTATATGAATAGCTATAGCACACGGCAGACTCTCAGTATAATAAAAGCAGTACAAATGATATCTTGCGATCTCATAGAAAGTAAATGCTGACCAATGTTGTCAAAATCAAGCAATTCTTTAAAATTAAAAGATTTCATATAACTATTGTAGAGGATTAGACTTAGAGTTCCCTAAAGTTCATTATAGCAGTAAGATACGTATGTATGTAGGTAGGTACTTGTATACACACACATGCATCACTAAAACTCTGCTAAATAAAAACTGCAAAACCAAAATGTAAACTATATATTAGAGAGAGCAGAGCCTGGCAGTGAACAGAGTGGTTAGGTGTATTGTTTTGTTTTTTGGGGTGTGTGTTTGTGTGTGTGTGTGTGTGTGTGTGTGTGTGTGTGTGTGTGGTATGTTAAACTCCATGTGCTAGTATGTCATTCAGAAGAACGTACACATCAAACATAAATGTCATTGGGTCTGATTATTAAATCTTGGGTACTGTCTGCATTGAGCTTGAAGAGCGATGGATTTTAGAGTCATAGGATTAGGAGAAACTTTAGTTCAAGTCAGTGCCATAGGAATCTAATGGACAAAAAATTTCTGTCATTTTGTTATATAAAATGTGCATTGAGTTGTGTTTAAAATTAACAGCAGTTAAATATATTAATTCTCACATTAGGAATATCAAGTATTGGAAATAAAAAAGGAAGTATATTCAATAAAATATAAGGATAAAACCAAAGTCTACCCAATGGTCTACCCAATAGAAATCCCCCTTCTTCCTTTTTAAGAAAATGATAATGGTATTTATGAACCACATTCATTCATGAAACCACAGGATCCAAGGAAGGATAGTCAAGGCAACATGTGAAGAATATACAGGAGAAACATAGAAAGAATCTAGCTCTTTGATGATGATGTTGAGATAATGAATTGAAAATTAAATGAAATGACTTTATCTCTGGATTTCTTATTTTGAGAGATAATGTGTTTTATGGTATTAAACATATTATTTTGGAGTTTTATTTTTATTTACAGCCCAAATTATCCTAGATGATAAAATGTTACAGAAGAAAATCTCTATTCCTTTCCCAGATACTATAAAATAACTTCCTATAGCCTGTCTTTTTTTTTTTAACTGCATTTAAAAGCCTTGGAGCACCAAGATTACACTATTTTACCCAAAGAATAGGAAGTAAATAGCTTCACATAGAAAAGGAAGCTCAGGCTGTTTCATTGGGACCCCCACTCTTGCCTTCTTATACCTCAGTCCTTCTTTAAGTTTTTGTCTCTGGTGGCTCTTCCTGGACTAACCTTACATAGTTTCTCTTCAGTGGGATGGATGAGCAAATAGTACATAACCAAACTCTTCCCCTTTCTTGACCAATAAGTAAATAAATACAACATGGGTGTAAACATAAAGGGCATAGAGTATAATGGAGTGTTTAAGCATGGGTGGTCTGATGTGGTTTTTCCAAGGATTGTGTGTTGATTCTGCCACTCATTAGCTACATGTGTGGCTTTGGGAAAGTCATTTAAGTGTTAGTGTCCCAGATTCCTCATGTAAAACATTAATAAACAGCATCTACACACAGATTTACTGTAAAAACGATGTGCCTGTAAAAGTGCCTGGCTGAGAATCAGCACTATTATGCATGCAACTGAAAAGTGGTATAGAACGCTGCTATGGAATGAGTCTAAATATATTCCAAAGGATATATTTTTAAATCAACGTGTATTGTATTCATATTATCAGGGAGATAATTTTGCTCATAATCATGGAGCAGTCAGTCACTGATATTACACTGAAGCAACATCTTATAATAGCAATGCTTAATAGCCATATAGTACATTTATTCTAAGTAGCTGGAAGCACTTAACAGACATTATCCAATTAATCATTACAGATCCCTCTGTGGTAGGTCAGAGTTGTTATCTCAGTGTTAGAGATAACGATACTGATACACAGAGCTAGTGAGCTACTTGCAAAACCTGAATTATTGCTTCAGCATGTAGTCAGGAATAAATGCAAAGGTGAAGGATGCTGTTAACCTCACCGTGCTAGTTTTTGGAATGGACATTCTTAAATTATTTTCTTCCAAATAATACGTAACAGTATCTAATTTTAACTGTTAGAGCTGGCAAGAATACGTGTGTATGTACCTCTGACAGCACCTATTTCTAAGCATGTGTCTACTAACATTTTGATTTGAGATTCTCATGAAGTCTAACAACTTAGACTGCTGGTTAATTAAAAATTTAATTAACTGTGGCTACTGAGAATGAGTAAAATAAGATAAATGTTAATTTTATGATTCAATCTAATTGAAGGTTGGAAAACATCTCTTACTATTAAGGCTATTGTTATCATAAGGAATGTGCCACAAGTTCTCAGATTCAGTGTATTAGTGGTTCTGCTACCAGAGAGTAGATTATACAATTTTGAATGAGATATATCCCTTAAATGTAGAAAAGTCAGCCTAGGAGTATTTGGGAAGAATGATGATTTGGTGGAAAGTACTGATATCTATATCTATATCTATATCTATATCTATATATCTATATCTATATGTCTATATCTATATGTCTATATCTATATGTCTATATCTATATCTATATCTATATCTCTATATCTATTCATTCCTCATTTTACTTACCAACTCTCACCTCTCTAATTTTGAACACAAAACAGAGCCCTCGTAGCTCCAGTTAGTCATTTATTTAATTGAGGTCAATTATATCTATAATCTAGGCTTAAAATTTTTCAAAGAATTACAATTGCCTAACAGAATCCAGCCATTAGATATTCAGCAAATGTCAGTTGAAATGGAATGTGGGGAGCCAGTTGTATCCTTCAACATATTCAATGCTCCAATACTGATATCCCTAAAAAATCAGAACCGCTTAAAGTTTTTGATCACATTATTTTTTTTTTTCACTCATGGGTATCACCGTCCTCAATGAAATGTCTTCAAGAGAAGCAAGGTTGACTATCACGATCCCTCCTTCCCCAACAAACAGTGGCTTTACTATTTTTTGATGACCATATACATGTCATTAAGTTACACATGTCACTCATTCAGAATTTTCTATACGTGAGCTTTAGGGAAAAGATACTAATAAATTCATGGATCCAATGATTGTAATGGGAAATAAAAGCTTAGTAAGTTTTTCCAGTTTTAAGAATATTTTTGAATAAGCAGTAAAGTTACACAAAAACAAAAAAATGAAGCCCTTATAGAAATTTGGAATCACGGGGCTGGGCTGACGAAAGAGATATTAACAAGGAGAAAAAGATGTATTTTTAGTACCCCTGGCTCTGGAGTTGAATCCCAAACATACTGTTTCCTAAATCTATGACATCAAGCAAGTTAATCTGCTTTCTTAAAACTCCAATTTACTAATGTATGAAACACAAATAAGTCAGAGAGATAAGCATGTGACACAGAAAATAAAATGATATATTACATATAATCAATATAGTGTTTAATCAGTAATATGAATTCAGCAACTCTTTCTTTTTCCTCATTTCCCCTACACAATATAATGTGGGCACAGATTAAGCTCTGAGAAAGACTGCGCATCGTGTGTATAACTCAGACTTTAAGGAATATTAGATGCAAATTATTTTGGTTTCAGGTGTTATTTTCTCAGAATCAGACTTCACTGTGAGATTTGTCAAGGTCATTGTGTTAAACAATTCTCTATGCATTCTTAAAGTCAGAGGTCTAAATGGGCTGTATAACAGTTTGACGGAAAAGGCACTATGCAAATCTAATGTACGCTGTCATCATTATGGATAAGACTTTTCATTTTCAGACTCTTAGGAGGTTTGTCGTCTGTAAGAAAGAACTTTGACTCAGTAAGCGGGTTAGTGTGATTGATATTTTACTCTTCAAGAGAGCAGATCAGTAATGAGTTTAACCTATAAAGTGTAAATTATATATCTCTCTATATTTATAAACATGAGAAGAAGGAAAAATATGAGGAAATATAAAGCAGTGTGTGTGTGTGTGTGTGTGTGTGTGTGTGTGTGGAGAGAGAGAGGGAGAGAGAGAAAAACAGATATAGATGCAAAGAGAAAAAACAGAAGTAGAGTGAGATTGAGAGCTAAAGAGAGACACAACAGAAAGTCGCAGAGAGAGGCAGATGGACAGGGAAAGGGGAAGGCAGACGGACATAAACATGAGGAAAGAGAAACAGATAGTCTGTGAATTAGACAAGAGAAATAGAGATTGGATGGGCAGATAGACAGGGGGTCAGAATAGAAAGAGGGAAGATAAAATGCATTCAAGGAAGTGCTAGTACTTTATTTTTGTCTGACATAAGAAAGGATCCTTATTCTTCCTTAGTGGAGTGTAGTTATTGTCAATGGGAGGTCACCAGGGAAGATGTGTGCCTCGCAGCAAGGACTACTGTCTCTTTGTGGTATTTATTTGCACAGTGTATGCCCCACACACACATTATTTACCTTGATTATTCTTTGAAGGAATGTATTAGACCCTTTATTTTTATATATGACATATATCAGACATTGTACTACATAACTCAAAACAGTGCTTGAATCATGTGCAACACAAACAATAAATGTCCATATTTGAGAGCTTCCAGAAGAGTCAGGATGGAACGAAGTGGAAAAGCAAAAAACATACAAACAAAAGCCAATTTTTGCTCATTTGTTTTTAATATTAAAGTAATGGAAAGGACACGGGAGAGAAATAAGCATTAATATTACCCTAAATCTGTATCCCTCTGTCTTTGATTCTGTCGTGCGTGCAGAATAAATTGTCTTAAAATTAAATGACCTCTTCATTCATGTAGCTCAAGATAGCTAAGTCTATCACTATATAATTAGTCAGAGAATTGAGCTCTAACTATGAAACAGAATTCAGAAAAAATGGACAGTATCAGTGCGTTAAGAGGAGACCAGTGGTGTGGTAATGAGGCATGAAGAGAAGAATCACAAAACTTTAATTTGCCATCCATTCAAAATTGCTGCATATTTATAGATACCATGTATGTATAAACACACATGTGTTTGTACAAATCGTGTATGTATACACATGTGCTCATCCATAGCATGCATGTATAAACATACAGCACTATCATCCCATAAAATTAAGAGTCATACTGAGTCAGAACAAAGATAATACTGGTGCAAAACCCACAATGAATACTTACAAAAAAGAAAAAATGCATCCACTCTCCTCTGACAGTCCTCAGCTTCCCAACATAGTGCCATGAGAATTCTGTTCTTGGTCAGCTGCCATAAGGGGCAGTTATATGTGTTGGGAGGAAAATAATGACTCTTAGAAACAATGGGGAAGTGTCCATTTTAATAATGGTGTTGTGAGGAGAGATTGAGTAAAATCAATATGATTGAGAAAGTAAAGGTTGATGTCACCCTTTGGGTCAGATATATATTCATGTGCCAGGGGAAAGCTATTACAAATGGAATATGGATTTTTAAAGCTTAACTTTAATATCATTAATGAAACCAGACCCATAGGAGTCATATCAGAATACTTTATAAAAGAAAATATCCAAACCTATATAAAATGAGAAAATCTAGTTTTCATCATGATATCATTACATGTCTATAGCACTATGAATTCAGAGTATTTGTGTGTTCCCAAGTAGAATTAAAGATTTAAATTATGTCTTTTAAAAATATTGCTGTATTTTATTTTCTTATGGTTGATTCCAGACCTACAGAAGAGAAATGCAGCATGCCAGAGCCATTGAGTCCACATAGCTATAGATCTGAGGAACTTGTCATGATAAACAAAAATCAAAGCTTTTAAAATTATAACTCCCCAGAGTATGAACAAGCCAAGGACACCAATATCATTACCACTGTCAAAATCTGTCCATGGCATTAAACTTTTCAATCTGCTTTCGTTTGGCAGTGTAAGGTCATTCTAAGTCCCTTGGGTATCTTTCCTTCAGCAAGGCATTGGCTCCCCATGAGTAATTTACTTGATTGGCATTTATATATTCTGGTGCTTAAAATCATTCATGTGACCAGCAGCCCCAGAATATGAACAGAGATTCTAACACATTGTCCCACAAACTCATGTGTGTTTTCCCCTGCTGATTGAATGGGTCTGCCTGATATAAACATATTTAGGTCTCTATTTTCTCATCCAAATGTATGTCGCATGCCATTAAAAGTATAGGATTATATAAAGGGTGAATGATGATTTTTAGACTAGTTTATTATTCTCAGTTGGAAACATTTATTTTCTTTCCAAAATATTTCCATATAAAACATAAGAATTGAGGGTCAGTAATTCAAGTTTCTTCTGAACCTTAAGATATTTACACAATATTACTTATCAATTAAAAGATTTCTTAGGTTTGATTTAAATTTACTTTTGTGTTCATTTCTGACTTTTTAAAATTGATATGTGCAAGGTAAAGATCTAGCAATAAATTAACTCAAAGAGAAAGAAACTGTCAAATCACACCATTCAATAACAAGGCTGGAGGAGAAGGAGGACAAGACAGGATATTTTGACAATGGTACATAAAGAGGAAGGAAAAAGATAAATAAAATATTGCTTTTCAATAGTAAATATGGTGAGTTATTATCTAACTACCTCCATGATGAGAATGATTAGTTTTCAATGATAAAAGTTATTAAGATAATGAGGATATACCTGTGATTAGATTGTGCTGAGAAAACTTCATTATTTGAATCAGAAAATGGTGCATGGGTTTAATTTTTTTGAAAATCAGTTTTTTCTTTAAGGTAGCAGCATTTCTTTTTCTCCATAGATATTAATCAAAGCCATATTATCTCCTTACACCTACCTCTCCTCCTCTATTTTCTCCCTCAAAATCACCACTGCTATAAAATCTACTCTGGGAAACCTGTGGACCTTTTAGAGCATTTATATGTTCAAAAGCTCAGGGAAACCAGTGACAGCAATATAACTGTGAACACATTTTTGAATAATGAAGTTGCATTTTATATGTAAACTTTGAAGTACTACAAGTAAAGCTATTATTAAGGGTCATGACGTTTCAAAACTGAGGGGCATCATTATAAATCTTTATTATTTTTATGAAATAATGGTACACTAGACAACAAAACGATGATGAGGACTAGTTTGTCAATGTGTACTGCATCAAGCAGGTAAGTGTATCGGAACATACATGTGTGATTGTGTGCTTACATGTATACTTTTATTTTAACGTGCATTGTGAACACACAACCAAAAAAAAGCACACCTGGTAATTGTGATATTAACATTGGTTGTACAAGGGTTAGTGCTGGAAAATAATGGAAAACCAAGCCAGCACATGTAGTGTAGGAGACACTACATTTAGAAATACTCTCATTGAAGCCAGATTACCACCATATTTCTAAAGAATACACTCATTCTGCTTTTTTTGTGTTCTTGCGGGAAATTTCATCTTTCATTATGTGAATGTAAGGTCTTCATGGGTGTATCCTTCAATAAAGGGCATTGTAGTTATACCAACACCAGAAGGTGTTATACCAAGCTCAGAATGGCTTTCTGTAGACCATCTGTAGATACATGCGCATCACGTAAAATGACATTGTGCTAAATGCTCACTAAATATTATTTATACTTTTATATGCAAAAATAATGAGGGAAGCATGCGCAAAAGAAATAGACAAAGCCATTTCCCTCTCCAAATGGTGCCTATGACCAATACAATACGAGAACACTGCAAAAGGTACCATGGGCTGCTTCCAAGGACCATGGCTTAAGCCAGAGTTATTAGTATTCAAGTTCAATTGTACTAAATACTTTCTAGGTTAATGTAGCTGCCTAAATAATGTGATTTTTTTTTAAAGGAAATTCATCCCAAATTGCAGAGGAAAACTATGAAATGGATATAAAAGAATCCATTGTGAACTTGTAGTTTCCCTCTATTTGATATATCAGGCTCAAAATATTAGTTTAAATACAATATAGTAAGTTGTAATAATTTATTTTATTTACACTTAGACATTAGTTTTCATGAATACAGAATAAACATCAGTGTATTTGAATCGCATTATACTATTTATCCTGGAGAGACAACATTGGAGTAGAGTGGATTTTAGACTCTGTGGTACATATTTATTTGGTTTGGTATCCAAATAAATTCACATTTAATTGTAGGTAAGATTCAAATAGTATACTAAGTACTTAATTGTAACTGCCCGGCTAGCTCATTCGGTAGAGCATGAGACTCTTAATCGTAATTAACTCCATTGAATTTATTTTTATTCAAAAGTATTTCATCATTGTTTTCTTGGCTTTATTTTTAAACTAAGCTATTGCACAAACCAGGAAAATATATTCTAAATATTTATTATCATATAATAATACAAACATTTATTTGACATTTTTACCTTATACATTTTAAAGTTTAGAATAAAATATGAGGGATTTTGTTCTTAGATTTAGGAACGGTAACCTAAATATCTTTCTCTCTTGTATATTTGTTGGCAAATGATCTGTATATCCATCTTAAGATCATATCTCACCAATGACCTTGATGGACAATTCAATTTTATTTGGTGAATGTCAGATCAAGTGCATCAAATATGCCTCAGTGTATGTTAGTTTCATTTTCCTGGTGTATGTTAGGTCTGAGGATCTGTGAGAAAATATTATCATTATGTGATATTCTTGAACTCTAGGCACACCCACAAAATTACTCTTCTCAGTTGAGACATGATGAGCTCCTCTTTATGACCAGGCTCAATCCTCCTTCCAAATGGAACAGGTAAAACGAAAGAGAGGAATTGCTCAAGATGCAAATTATGTGGACTCCGGTGACCCAGGTGAACCAGACCTTACAAACTGCCTGTCAGGGAGATGTAAATTTCTCAGGAGCAACTAGATCACTTGACTCAAAGGAAGTTATTGATTTTCCTGCAGTGTCTCCCCTGCAGAAATGAAACACAAGTTTGTGAGGTAGATACCTTCTAATCTTTGTTTTGTTAAACTGTGTCATTTTTCCCGATTAATTCTAGAGTTCATATAGCATACCGACATATTAAAAATGTTTCCACCATTCAAAAAAAGGAAACAAACAAAAAAGGGAGAGAGAGACATTCAGTAAGGTCATAATAAGGAAAATTCCAACATCCTGGTGTCTCCATCTATACTTTAATCGATACACATTAACGCAATCTACATTATGCATATGTAAAAAACGCTTGCCATGCTAGTGAAAAATGGCACAGCAATTAAAATGTCAAAAGGCTAAGAAGACAGTCCGAGATTAAGCGCAGTTATAATTTTACTTTAAACCTTCTCAATTCTCTACTGCTCATTGACATGTTGTCTTTCTTTTTTTTTCTAATGATTTTAAATTTTGAAAGTTTTGCAAAATTCAGTCAGCTACTTGGTATCCTATGTAAAAATTACATACATTGGGGTCACCTTCTTCCACTAAATTATGTGATGCATGTGGCTTTTACATTTTTTTCTTCATGATTTAGATTAAAAGCATAAAATACTCCATTATTTATTTTTCTTCCTTCAACATAGGTAGGTGTGACCTCATAAGATAAAGTACTCAAAGCAGGATCCCCTAACATTTATCAGTTTTTCAAGTTGAATATGCCTTCATAGGCAAATATCATTCAATAATAAAAGTCATGTTCACTCAATTGTATTTGAAAAGTCTCTGTCACTTCCTTCGCCACACTTTTTTTCCCACTAAGGTACAATTTAAATTTACCTTCCTTTTATTAGTTGAACCACTTAAGCTAAGCTTGTTTGATGGCGAACTCTGAGTAAGCTTAGGTGATGTTATGACAAAGAGGGAGCGTGCCCGTCCACTGAATATGATTGGGAACTAACTCCTGATGAGGCATGTAAGATAAAGAGCACAGTTCTTAGGCCATGCGACATAATCTCCACTTTCATTGTTCTTAGTGAATGCATAAGTGAAACCGGGAATTGAATATTTAATGTTATCTTTTTTCCCTTTTTTTTTTTTTGTCAGTAAGTAAAGATACAAACCTGCACCGCTCCACCTCAGGGAACCCCAAGGGGTACATTTGTGCAGGAACTAAACCATCCACATCAAGCGCTGAGGAGGCAGGGTAATGAGACCTTGACATGCTACCGGCTGACATATAGGTTTTATTAGATTAAAAGCTCTGAAATGCCCATAAGGCAGAATGAGTCGTTGCATATTCTCCAATCCTAGAAGGCAGAAAAATGTTCTAGTCTATAAAACAAGTGCATGCAGCTCATGTCTGTAAATCTTTCTTTAACCAGTATTACCTTTGTTACCTGCTATTGTTTGGAATTATAGTTCCTTAAATACATTAATGATGCTTATGTAAATTTCTTATTCAATATCAGCTTCTTTCTGTAAAAGTTTTAACTTTAATTTTAGAGGTTTTTAAGTGCTTTAAAACATGTTATCTTCAGTGATCTGTTCCCAGACCTGAAACCAGCATAAAATATATTGTTCCAAGAAAATCATTGTTTCTCTAAAATACTAAGGGTTTTTAATTGCTCTTTAATACTGTGATTATATGGTAAAAGATCTATATATCTACTTAAAACTGAATTTCTAACTATGCCTGTGTCCTAATATTTTGGATCAAGTTACATTTTTATCTTTTACTTGGGAATTAAGAGTTTTCAGCTCTTCAGTTATATAGTGGCCCTCTTAATGCTTGTGGTAATCAATAATCTGACCTAGCCCCCAAGATTTCCCTCCCACTGTGGTACACTTCTTGCATAACCCTGGGGACTGTGACTATGACAGATTTACCCCCATGATATGGCAAAATTGACCTTATAATAGGATGTGATTTAATCACAGAAGCCCTTCAAAAGCAGAGAGTTTCTCTGGTTGGGAGCAAAAGGGGAATCAGAGAGACTTGATGTGTGGTAAAGGTTCAATATGAGAAAAGTTCTTTATTGTTGAGATGAGGGGGTGGTAGGGAACACATGGTAAATTTCTGAAACCAGATTCTAGAAGCTGTCAGTCCAGTTGACAGTTAGCAAGACAATGGGGACCTCAGTCCTACACCCACAAGAAAATGAATTCTGCCAACAGCCTGAGAAGAAGCAGATCTTTCCCTAGTCAAGCCTCCAGGTGATGATGTAGTTGGCCAACACTGATTTCAGCATTATGAGATCCTGAAGGGAAGACCTAGTTAAATGTACCAGACTCCTGACTAAGAAAAATGGTCTGATTGCAAATTTGTGTTGTTTTATGGAGCGTCTGGGTAACTCAGTCGGTTTATTGTCTGACTCTTGATTTTGGCTCAGGTCATGATCTCAAGGTTGTGGGATCGAGACCCACGTTGGGTTTCCCGCTGAGCATAAAGTGTGGAGCCCACTTGGGATTCTCTCTTTCCTTTGCTCTCTGCCCCTCCCCCTGCTCATACTCTCTCTCTCTCTCAAAATAAATAAATACACACTTAAAAATAAATTAATAAATAAAAGTAAATCTGTGTTGTTTTAAGTGGCTCCATTCATGGCAATGTTTCATATAACAATAGACAAATAATGCAATGTTATATAGATTGAGGAAGTTCTGTGAGGGGCTCTATTTCTTGAATTTTCTAAGCCATTTTTTAAATGAAAAATATCATTTAACATATATTGAGCATTTACTATGTGCAAGGCACTATGTCCCTATTTGTAATGGACATTCTGATTTGGTCTTTACAGCTGCAGTGGGAGATGGCTCTACTATAACTCCCACTGTACAGATGAAGAAGTGGAGGCTTGGAGGGTTTAAGTGATTTTCTGAAGGTCAGAATGGATACTAAGTGTCGAATCCAGAATGTAAAACTAAGCAGTTTGATGGCAGAATGCACATAATTACCTCTCCCTTCAGGGCTTCATAGAACCTTAGAGCCCAGAGCACCAGTTACATATTCTAATAGGAAAACAAGCAGCGGAAACTGTGATTGGAATAAGAACATCACCTCTTGTTGGAGATGCAGAATTTCAAACCTAAACCCAGACCTTCTAAATCAGCATCTTCACTTTGTCAAGAATTGTAGGTGACTCATCTGCACATTAAATTTAGAGGTGAATATGAGTTCCCTGTTTGACATTATGGCCCTAGGTGGGATACTTCATCCTGACATCCATATTGTTTCACATTTCTATAAAACAGAGATAGACTAATTTTTTTTTTAGAATTGAATTATGGTGATAGGGCACTTGGGTATCTAGGTCTGTTGACCGTCTGACTCTTGATTCCTGCTCAGGTCGTGATCTCAAGGTCATGGGATCCAACCCCACATTGAGCTCCACACTGAGCCTGCTTGGGATTTTGTCTCTCCCTCTCTCTGCCCCTTTCCCAGTCATTCTCTCTCTCTCTCTCTCTCAAATAAACATTTTTTTTTAAAAAGAATTATGCTGAAATGTTCAACATATTATCTGCCACATAATAGGTAATTAACAAACCAGAGATATTTTAACTTTTTCAATGATGGAGGTAAACAAGGGAGGGTAGGCCTGAAAACTTCTTAGTGTGTTCTCTCTGGAGCCCAGCAGTGAATCCATGAGCCATAGTTCTGCCTACCATAGGCATCGAATTGCCTAGAAGGGTCAGGCAAGACAGGAACTCCAGAAAGAGATACGGAAAACTTGCAATCCTGATAGCCCACGCATTAGTGTTCTTATGGAATAATAACATGGAGGTGTCTGTGTCCTTGATTCTCTTTCTGAGGATGGAGTCATACTGACAAAATGAAATATTGTGCTCTTTCCCCAAAAATGCAAGAGCAATCTCTGTGTATTTTATAACCTTTTTGTATCATAACTATGTGTTTGCAAAAGTTGAGACTATCAGATCCGGTGCCATATAAACTGGAAACACATAATTTTTCAAGTCTTTTTATGTGGCTAAAAATATACAACAAAATCCTAATAATTAAATATATCGACTTCAACTGTTTTCACTTACACTCCATTAAAAGCTGTTGTTCCTTTATTTTTTAAATTAAATCGTAGTCTCTCTGCATATTTAATCTTCACTCTTGGAATGGTTTCTGAAGGGAAAATTACTTTTAAAATTGTTTTCTCTACAATTAGGAAAATTAGAGTCTACTAATGTTATGTATTTTAGCTAAGGTCTAACAAGCTTTTAATTTGGGAATTACTTGTTTCACTGCTTGGAAATCAAAATTATTGGCGGTGGAAAAAAGCAAAACAAAACAAAGGGCTAACCCTTTCTTTGATTTAAACTTTGGAGAGGGGCACCTGCGTGCCTCAGTTGGTTAATTAGCATCCGACTCTTGACTTCAGCTCATGTCATGATCTCATGGTTCCTGAGACAGAGCTCCATGTTGAGCCCTGTGTCAGGCTCTGCACTGACAATAACACGGAGACTGCTTGGGATTCCTTCTCTCCCTCTCTCTCTCTGCTCTCCGTCTCTGTCTCTCTCAAAATAAATAAATAAACTTAAAAAAAAAAACTTTAGGGAGAAAAGATTTTAGCTTAATACAAAAACTGCTAAGATGGTTAAAACCCATGGAATAGTTTCTTAACTATATATATATATATATATATATGTATATATATATATATATATATATAATTTTTATTTTATTTTTTATTTTTTAAACTAAATATTTTACTTTATTTTTTTCAATATATGAAATTTATTGTCCAATTGGTTATATATATATATATATTTTTTTTTTTTTAAATAAATCCTATCAAAAGCCTATGATGCTCTAAGCCATTATTTACCAAAGTGAGTTCCTTGACTTAATAATGTCTCTTATTATTGCTTCTCTCCCTTTTGTCAGTGGATCCAGGATCTTAAATTTATTTTACTTTCCTTCAACCGATTTCCTTCCATCAATTTAGAGACAGAACAGTGTTCATGAACAGAGTTTCGGTATCTGACTACATATATTTGAAACCAGAAAGGCTGTGTGACCTCTGGCAAGTCATGTAACCTATCTGTGCCTTGGTTCCCACATAAGTTACATATGTATGTGTATGTATAGATTCATATGGTAGGAATCAATACTAAATGGATTAGTTCTCATAGGGCACTAAAATACAGTAAGTGCTAAACACACATTAAGTACTTATGTGAAGTGTTAAAATCACATTTCCTTACTAGAGAACTTCATTCTTTGAGCCTAAACCAGGCCCACCCTGTATGGTTGTTCTGTGTGTGCGTTGCACGCTGGCATCTTGTGGAAGGAGCCTTCGAGGTTAAAATGCCATCTCTGCTTCTGTCACCAAGCCACATGCTCTTGAGCTAGAGCCTACCAAAGCTGGTCTGTTTTTCTGACTTGACTATGTAGAGGGTACCACTTTTTTGCTACCCAAGGAACTAGCAAATGTGCGACTCTCTTAGATCTAACTAGGCACTGCTCTGTCTGCCTTGTAACCCTTATGCCTGGAAAGGTTTTTATCTGTAATTTAGTAAATAAAAAAGACTAATTCAGTTTGTCTTGGCCACGCCACACCTAGAAGAGATTTTATTTTTCTTAAGTTCTTAAAAAATTACAGTTGCCTCTGATAACTAATAGCAAACATAGCAATACATAAATTAAATGATATACTCATATATTTAAGTTATGCATATGAACAGCTATTGAGTACTAAATGCATAGTACGGTGGGATGAACAATCATAAGGATGTGATATTATGTACTTGACTCTGAAGGGCTTACTTTCTTTTCAGAAGGCAAGACTGATATGTGTAAAATAGTAAAACAAATGAGTTTTAAAATATGTAGTATATATTACCTAACTTTGTGAGTAATTAATTATAGTTGCCAGGTAAGAAAGCCAGAGTAGACAGGGAAGTTAAGCATATCACAAAAGAATGGAGAGAACCGATTAAAAAAAATTTACAAACAGAAATAAATAAATATAAATATAAAGAGATAAAGATATCTCTAAGGTTTTAAGTCAAGGGTCATTGGTGTGTTTGCATGTATGTGTTGTATGTATTTCAAGGAAGGATTTATTGAAAAATGAATTTATAAATGAATTATTTGTTTAATGTTTATTTATTTTTGAGAGAAAGAGACACAGAGAGCAAGTGAGGGAGAAGCAGAGAGAGAGGAAGACACAGAATCCGAAGCAGGCTCCAGGCTCTGAGCTGTCGGCACAGAGCCAGACACGGGCCTCAAACTTAAGAACCATGAGCGCGTGACCTGAGCCACAGTTGGACACTTAACCAGCTGAGCCACCCAGGCATCCCTATAAATAAATTATTTAAAAATTAATAAAAGTGGTTTTGTTTACTTACTGACTTACAGTCTATTGAGTTTGGAGATCATCAAATCAGATGTGTGGTAGCTTTGGACACTCTACTGAAAGTCAAGTCAGAGAGTTTCCTAGAAGTCACAAGGCAGAATGAAACAGAACTAGACAGTCATGGAAAACATTGCTTATTTTGAGTTAGCTGAATGATTGTATAATGTGAGATTTTTTTTTTCAAATTCTTATTAATGATGGCTTGAAGGCACATGAAATAAATATGGCAAAGCATTATGGTAGAGACCATGGCAGGACTTTAAAAAGGAGACATCCTGTACTATGGCACAGCGTACTATATAACTGAGTATGCAGTTTGAAATCAGACATTGCACTGGGTTGAATTTTGTCACCTCAAAAGATATGTTCATGTCCTACTCCCTAATGCCTGTGAGGGTGAACTTACTTGGAAATAAGGTATTTGCAGATATAATCAAGTTAACATAAGGTCATAATGGATTAGGGGGAGCCCTCAATCTGATACTTAGTGTCTTTAAAAAAAAAAAAGAGAAGCACATTTGGATACAGAGACAAGATGGAGCCATAGTAAGAAGAAGGCCATGTGATGACAGGTTAGGTATTGGATTGACGTAGCTATAAACCCAGGAACACCAAGAATTGCTGGTAATCACCAGAAGCTAGGAGAAAGATATGAAACAGACTTTCCTTTAAGAACCTCCAGAAGAAGCCAACTTTGCTGACACCTTGATTTTAGCCTTCTGGCTTACTCAACTGTGAGAAAATAGATTTCTGTTATTGAAAGCCACCAAATTTGTGGCAATTTGTTATGGCAGTTCGAGGAAACTAATACAGACATCCTCAAATGCGTTTCTATCACTGCTATATAGTAATAGTGATTTTCAAAATGTTAGTACTATGGTGGTAATTACTTTGCCAAATCAACACACCGTACACCTTACACTTACACAATGTTATGTGTCAATTATACTTCAATAAAGCTGGAGAAAATTAAAATAAATAAAAGTAAGTGAAAATGAACCAAAATCCGTATAATTTCAGTGAAAGAATATAGACAGTGGCTATATATAGGGCACAAAAGTCATGAGCTTTAAATGAGACAATGTAAGTAAAGAACTTAAAGTGATGTCTGAAATATAGCAAATGCTTAATAAATCGTAGTTTTTAGTTATAGAAGTAGCAGTAGTGACGGATGAGGCTCAAAGGTGTAGGCAGTTGACATAACAAAATCCATGTAACCATCCGCTTCCAGCCACCAGACAAGTATTTAGTACTTGCTAGATTTGTAGGTGGTGGTGATGAAAAGGGAGCTGTATAGAAACAAAACCCCAGAGGAGCTGATGTACCAGTTAGGAAATGAAAGAACCGAGAAAAAGAACATGATTTGTGGATTTGAGGGTAGAAATTTGGGGTATAAGACAGCCAGGATGGAAAACCAGAAATCATGTATCTCTAAGATTGAACCAGGGATTATCCTTATTCCTGCCTGATAGGTGCGATTCATAATAATCACTAAAAAGGATTAGGCACTTTTTATTAATAACGAATTCCTGTTCCTAGTGATTTCTATTATTTTTTTCTTGATAGGGCAAATCCTGGTGATCGTATTTCCGCCATTCTGCTTGATAGGGCAGATCTGACTTATGAAAATCTACCTCATTAACAGTTTACCTTGGATTTTCACATTGAATGGAGGACAGGTGAAGAGAAAACAAACATCATCAACAGGGAACCAGAAAATATTATCACTGGGATGAAAAGCTGTTGACACATGCCTAACCTGCAACTTGAGATTAAAAAAAAAGGCAATTGCTCATAAAATAGCAGTGGTTCACTAAGAAAATGGCCCTGGAATGAAATTTGACTGAAAGATCTTTTTGGAATAAAAATAGGGCACAAAATAATGAACAATAATGAGTATGGGAATAAGATATTACCTAATTTTTACAATAAATGAATTTCTGGGAAACTAAGACTTGGATGCAGGAAGTTAACTTTTCATAAGAACACATTTGGAGAAATAATACTGTAAAAATGTATCTCTAGATACATTTATTATACATACCCATTTGCAGTTAAACATTATTTCTGGACCTCCCTGAGGTTATGGCTGAGCTAGCCTTATTTCATATGGTCATGGCTTGTTTATGTGTGTGTGTAAATAGAAACTTCACAGCCTCCCAGGAGGTTATTGCTTTCAAGTGATCCAAAGTAGATGATCTAACTGTCCAAGGAAGGACCCATATCAGCACTGCTTTACTATAAGAGCAAAACCACAAATCTTCCCACTTTGAATATATAATTAGCTTTTAGCTATATAAGGAAATCTTAAAATCAAACTATGAACTTAGGGGCATTTTCAACATAACATAACATTTTGTTATCCAATGACTGTGACTATGCCTTCTTTTTTAAAACAATTATACAAGAGGTGCCTCGGTGCCTCAGTCTGTTAAGCGTCCGACTTCAGCTCAGGTCATGATCTTGCAGTTTGTGAGTTCAAGTCCCACGTCGGGCTCTGGGCTGACGGCTCAGAGCCTGGAGCCTGCTTTGGATTCTGTGTCTCCTTTTCTCCATGCCCCTCCCCCACTCGCACTCTGTCTCTCTCCCTTTCAAAAATAAGTAATAAACAAAAAAATGTGTCTCCTTTTCTCCATGCCCCACCCCCACTCACACTGTCTCTATCCCTTTCAAAAATAAATAATAAACATTAAAATTTTTTAAACAATTATACAAAATATGTACTCATTTTGTGTTAAACTCTCTAAGTCCTTTATTCAAGCTGTTGTTAAACTGTATGAAAAGTTGAAAATATAACACTGATTGATATAAGGGAAAACATTAAAATACCTATCACAAGAATGCTTTTCTGGATTTCTCAATAGTAAATGAACATTTTTAAGGTGATGTTATATCCCTATTTAATATAAGGCACATCATATGTATTTCATTTACATTGCTGCAAGATTAAAAACTTAAATGTATCATAAACAGGTTATAATGGCCACTAGGAGTATGTTTTTGGGTTGCTGCCTACTTCATTAACAAATATTGATTGGAATTCTAGTGTTAAAAATATACTGAGAGCTTTGCATGTCATTTATAAGTGTTTGCAGTCACTAGAATCATATTTGAGTGTGCCTGTATAATTCAGGCACATTTTCATGTTTAAAAAATGTATAAATGGCAAGAGGGTTTTTAAATTTTTTTTGTTTTGTTTTGTTTGTATGATGAAAGGAGGTTGGCAATCACTGTGTATCTATTGAAAGGCACTGAATTGGAATATATTCAGATTGAATTTCTGAGCTATGTTGTGCTTCAGAAATTTTATACTTATAGTCTCAACTCTTAGATCTTCTCCTTCCTGGCTCGTCTGAGTTTGATAAGTAATTCCTTCAAATCAGTTGTTTCATTCTGTCAAAAAAAGTTTATTTCATCCCATTGTATACCTACTATGTGACTGCCTCGACACTGTGGTGATTCAACAAAGTATTTTCTGCTGTCATTTATACTATTTTAGAAGTGAAATACGTACAGAATATTTTCATGTTCACTTTACCATTAGGCCCCATTCCCATCTCCTTCTTCCTTTGTCTCTATCCCTGTGCCTTCTGAGTGGTTTTAGAAATGGATACACAAGTGTATTTATTTTTAGGAGGAGTTAGAGAATAAGGATTTATAACAACACATCATGGGCAAAAGCATCACAATGGGAATAACTAATTTAGAGTTTTACTTGTTTATAGTCAGTGTGAATTTGTTCAGTACCTGTCAGAATCAAGATGATAGTCTAGGTCGCCATCACTTATAGTATTTTAGTAAACAATTTCAAACCTCCTTCATGAAATAAGCTGAATAATATAATGGAAACAACAGAGACCTCCTGAAAGGACAATGTGATATCATCATAGCTCTGTAATAACTAGTTTATGGCCTTGGGTAAATTTTAATATCTTAATTTTGTACACCATATGTGTATATTTACACATATGTATACATAATTTTACTTAATTGTGTATATATGATTTTTAATATATGATTTTACAAAAAATAGTGTTAGCCATTTTCTCACAAAGGATGACTCTTTTGACGTGGGATTAAAGAAAACTGAATTTAAATTACCATGTTCCTGGGGTGCCTGGCTGGCTCAGTCAGTAGAGCATGTGACTCTTGATCTCAGGGTTGTGAGTTTGAGCCCCATGTTGTAAGTAGAGATTATGTAAAATAATAATAATAATAATAATAATAAGTAAAAAAAATAAGTTGTTATGTTCCCAGAGTCCCTCAACTCTTTTTTTTTTTAATTTTTTTTAATGTTTATTTATTTTTGACAGAGAGAGAGAGAGAGAGACAGGGCATGAGTGGGGGAGGGGCAGAGAGAGAGGAAGACACAGAATCTGAAACAGGCTCCAGGCTCTGAGTTGTCAGCTCAGAGCCCGACGCGGGGCTCGAACTCACAGACTGCGAGATCATGACCTGAGCCGAAGTCGGACGCTCAACTGACTGAGCCACCCAGGTGCCCCAGAGTCCCTCAACTCTTTAGGTAAGGAATTTGAAGCTTAGAGTTTTAGCATCTTCCTCCACGCTTCAAGCTAGCTATAGGATTTTACTCCTTTTTCTAGAATATAAACATAGCCTTCCTACCTGGAAATTCAGTTAAATTTTATAAGATTTCCATAATCTGGTTTGATTTGAAAAAATATATAGTTTATTTGACCAGATACTATTGAAAAATTACCTAAGTTGTAAATTGCATGAAATTTGAATAATGCAATAATTTCAATTGACACTCAATGCATACATAATAAGAAAAGTAAAAAAATGATTACCATCTGAATTAAGGTGATTTGAATAAAAAGCATTACCATTTGAATAAGGTAATACCTGTTTCTAATTTTATATTTTACTTTGTAAAAATGTCCAAAATTATAGCTTAAAGTGTGAAAAGGTTGCCATTTTTTAAAATTGGAGAATAGTAGTAAGGGCTGTCCCAGGACAGAACAATCAGAAGTCTTTCATGATCAGAGTGCCTGGATGGCGTCCGACTTCTCAGGTCATGATCTTGAGGTTTGTAAGATCATGCTCTATGTGGCGCTCTGTGCTGAAGGCCCAGAGCCTTGAACCTGCCACGGATTCCATGTCTCCATCTCTCTCTGCCCCTCCCCAGTCTGTGCTCTCAGTCTTATAAAAATAAATAAACTTTTTTTTTAAAGAAGTCTTTACTGATCTTTCATCATGTTGGGATGCATACAACAATAACAAAAAGAAAAAAAAGTCTGATTTTAAGGAGGTTGCATTCCAGCAAGGGAGAGAATTCTTAGGATGGAAAATAGATCTGATATGATAGTAAGTACTGATAACAAAATGAAAACTAGAACAAGATGAGTGGCAGGCTCTTTGAAGAGGGTATTTGAGGAGAAGCCTTAATAAACTGATTTGAAAGAGGGTTTTTGGGGGGGGTTGTTTTCCTTTTTTTTTTTTTTTTTTTTGGCAGAGGGCAGAGAAAAGTCACTGTCATGAGGCAGGAAGAGGCTGACCTGTTAAAGAGGAAGAAGGTCAACAGAACTGGAGCACAGGAGGGAATTCAATTCAGAGACACAGGCACAACCTGGATCTCATACTCCATTAGCTACCATGAAAAATTGCTGAATCTCTCGTTCCAAGTGTGAAAGGATGCTAATGGGGGGAGGCAAGCAGGGAGGACACAATCTGATTTACGTTTTTAAATAATTACTGGCTGTGGTTGGAAGAAATTAGTTTAAGGAGCAAGCGCAGTTGACAATTTAGGAAACCACTGTAGTAATTCAAGTGACAGAGGGTGGTGGCCTGCCCTAAGGTGGGTCCTAACGTGCAATGTGGGATGGGATGAGAGGCTGTCCCATATGTTTATAAGGGAAAGTCAACAGTTTGCCGATTCTTAGATTAGAAATAATGCACGAGTTCTATAAATTTTAAGGAAATAGAGAAGAAACCTCAGTATTTGTTCAACAGCTTGTGGTCATGACCTGGAAGAAAGAAATAAAATGGTGGCACAGTAGTGAGTGGATAATTGGAAGTGTATAATTGTGTGTGTGTGTGTGTGTGTGTGTGTGTGTGTGTATGTATATGTGTATATATGTATATGTATATATCTATATATATCTATATATATATACACACACATATATATGTCTCTGGCATTTATGAAACATTGGAAGTTATGTGGTAAAATACAAGATGTAAGTTTTTAGGGTATTTCTTTTTCTTAGGGTATTTCTTTTTCTTAGCTGTGTTTGTGATTTCTTAGGGTATTTCTTTTTCTTAGCTGTGTTTGTGATTAATTTTTCCAGGAATCTAGATAAAATATTAAATTATATGTTTAAAATTTTTACTTAAGCTAATATTTAATTTTTTATTTAATGCAGGTTTTTTGTTTTGTTTTGAGAGAGAGAGAGAGAGAGAGAGAGCAAGTGGGGGAGGGGCAGAGAGAGAGGGAGACACAGAATCTGAAGCAGGCTCTAGGCTCTGAGCTGTCAGCACAGAGCCCAAATTGGGGCTTGAACCCACAAACCAAAAGATCATGACCTGAGCTGAAGTCAGACGCTTAACCAACTGAGCCACCCAGGTACTGCTACTTAAACTAACTTTAAAAATACTTCATAAGCACATCAAATATTTCAATAAAATTTCTCTGAAACTTTTTAATCACAAAAAAAATATTGACCCAGCTGTTCCTGTATGTCTTCAAATGGAGGAACATTAGCTGAGGAGCAGCCGCGTTTCCCTGCATACATGTTCTATGTGCTCTTTGGGAGGTCAAGATAAAAAGATTAAAAATATTTTCAGGGAGGAATTTACAATCCCGTGAAGTGGCTATATCAGACAATCACATGTTTTTGATGTCGGGTAAATTTAACTCAATTCAAGTAGAATTGCAATGTATTTATTTACATTTTCCATAAAATCTACCTAACACCCCATTCTGAATCGATATGTTTAATTACATAAATTTAATTTTGGCTGTTTTTTGAGCTGTTTCTGTCATATAAATGCATACCTGATATCAGACTCTTGGTACCAATATGAAGTGGGCAGATTGCCACTTTCACCTTATAAAAATGTCGGGTGTTGAGAAAAAATATTCATATAATTCTTATTAATCCGAATAAGTAGAGCATTATAATTGGTTAAAATTGGATATAGGGCAGATACCTCTTTGTAACAAATAAAAAACACTGCACACTTGAATTCCAATTTTCAATTTTTCCATTAATGCAAAAATTTTAATTAAATTTTGGACTATGGGGCATTGACCATGAGGACAAAAATAATTGAAAGAGTTTATATCTGTGTCTCCATTATACTTGCATATAAAATTATAAATAATGTTATTACCATCAGTAGTAAATTAATTAAAATGGTGTAGCCTGCCGGTAATATAAATCAAAGATCCTTTTCAAATATTAGTTGGATAAGATTGACATTAAATTGAATCTGTTTACTTTTTGGAAATGTATTGGACTTCAACCAATGATTTTCAAGATTTATTGCTATTTATATCTTAGAAACCAAGTATATTTCTGAATCACTTAGCGGATACAGAAGGAAAAGAACATATGTTTTTAGAGAAAATAATTTATTATTTTCTAAAACTGTGCTCTTACTAAGTTAGATAAAGGGACTGATATTTTATAGATCACGATCATAGATTTATGCATGAACAGAAGTGATCTGAGAACACTCTAGTAAAAGTATATATATATATATGTTCAAATGTAGCCTAATGAACAATCAATAACTCAGTAAGTATGCTTGGAACCTACAAGGTACCAGTGGGGGGGTCCTTTTCTGGACAAAGGTCTTCTTTGGCTCTGTGACAGCCTTTTCCCATTTTTCTCTTTTCCTGCCACTCAGGAGGCAGTTCTTTGTAAGAGTCCTACGCCAGTCTCTCTTCCTTTATGCCGCACAGACTCAGACTTTTTCTTCTTATACTGCATGGTGTAACTCTGACAGACCTAGTTTATCCCATGGCTTTAGAATGATACCTCCTGCTCACGTTCCACCTGACAATACCTACCACCTCCACTTGCACATCACAGAAGGACCTCAGTGTCAGCATGCCCAAAATTCAAGCCTCATACTTTAAGCCAGATGCGCTCCATCAATGTTCCCTGCTTCAGTTTATGGCACTCCCATCCACTTGGTTTCTCATTCCGTAAAACCTGGAGGCAGTGTTTAAGGGATACATTCTAGAGCCAAACCACTAGACTTTGAGTACCAGATCTACTAAATGGTAGAGTGACTAATGATACTTCGGGCAAGTTATTTCATATCTCTGCACTTCACTATCTGTGGTATTGGAGTAATGACAGTGCCACTTTGTATGGTTATTGCAAGACGTAAAAGAACTAATAAATGAGAAACCCTTCAAATACTGATAGGTATTAACAAGTGCTATATGAGTGTTACCTATTTCTGTTATTATTTTTCTTTTACTTTATCTTCTTCACCCAGGCCCTTCATATTCGACAGTCACTAACTACTCGTATTACCTAACATCAAAATATTTTCTATTTCTATTCTCTTCATTTTCATCATATTGCCCGAATTCTTGGATAGTCCAGCTGCAGATATACTCATATCACTGACCTGCTTGATAGTGCTTAATAGCTTCCCAGTATTCTTAGGAAACGTATGAAAATATTCAATAATGTAAGAACCTTGCTGTTCTCACTTTGGCAGCACGTATACTAAAATTCGGGCAATACAGAGAAGATTAGCATGCAGGAGGATGATGTAAAGCCTTGCTGACCAGCCTTGCCTCAGTCTCTCGTTCCTCTTCAATATCTATCCATCACTTGTTGCTGACTAAGCTCTTTACTCAACACACCTTCCAATTCCACTAAGGAGCTAAGCGTCTCCTCATAAAGTCCTATTGACTCTTCAGGTCTCAACTGAAATGTGATCCTTCCTGGGCGCATCCCTAAATACCCCCCTCTCTCAGCAGACTTGCTGCCTATACTCACATGGACATTATATACTTTCCCTTCTAAGATGTTACCACTATTTTAATTAAGTATTTAATCGTGTGACGTTTTGTTCACATCTGCCTCAAAGGTAAGGCCAATGACAAAGCGAATCATGCCATTGGATATATCGCTCTATCCTTACCAGCTGGCATGTTGCTTGCTTCACCATAGTAGATGTTCAATAAATATGTATTCTGTTAAGGAATACATGTCTGGCACTATGGCTTGCTCTCATGGAGATCATAGTTTAATGTGGGAGCACAGATTGAGCAAAAACAAGTCTGAGAAGCGTTATGAAGTATACAAAGTGTCATGTTGCCTACTAGGGGGCAATCCTTAACTTCATGTGGGTTGATAAAGCCTACATAAGAAAGCTCTGTGCTTTCAAGCTGAGATTAAAGGTGAGAAAGACCTGGCTGGGTACAAGTGCTGGAGAGTGAGGAGGGCAGGCTGAAGGAACAGCACCTGCAAACTCTCTGCAGCAGGAGAAAGTACGATCTGGATAGGACAGGTGTCCATGAATTGGCAGCCAGTTCGTGGGATGATGGAAGTTTGCATGGAGAACATGTCCTTGATGACCTGTGTGTTCTAACCCTGGAAGGCTCTCCCAAAAACATTCTGTTCTAGTCAAGACTTTTGGGACTTTTGTCAGTCAGAGAAAGACAGATGCCATACCATGTGATTTCACTCATATGTAGAATTTAAGAAAATAGATGAGCAAAGGGGAAAGAGAGAGAGAGAGGCAAACCAGAAACTGACTTGTAACTATAGACAACAAACTGATGGATGCCAGAGGGGAGGTGGGCAGAGGGAATGAGTGAAGTAGGCAATGAGGATTAAGAGTACACTTACCATGATGAGCACGGAGTAATGCATCGAATTGTCAAATCACTGTATTGTCTACCTGAAACTAATATAATGCTGTATGTATGTTAACTACACTGCAATTAAAATTAACATTTTTAAAAAGACTTTTGTGACTTTCTGACTCCTCTGAGATAAGAGGTGAGAATTTAATTCACATAATGGCATGTTGGGGACTTAAGATCTGATCCAATTTTAATAAACATAATAACAGTAATAAAGAAATATGTTGATTTTTGCTGTAAATACGTAGAATAAGATTCTTAGCTTAAATATGCACACACATGCATGCACAAATACACATAGACACACACTCATATGCAGAGAATGATCTAAAAAATACATACCAAAATATGATTGGACATATGTGAAACTAGACCGATAAGTCTTTTCTTTTTATAACTCTTTATGCCTCTCTCTTGTTTGAAATTATCCGTCCAGCATAACTTTTGGCATTACTTGTGTGATCAAAACTTTAAAAATTAATCAAATACTAAGCAGAAATATGTATTTAATTTAACATACATAGTGGGATTAGTGTGCTGGAGTGTGAAAAATATATCTGTAGCTGAGAAATCATCACATATTTATCTTGGATAAAGGTAATGTAGGACAAGAGCATGACACTAGAATTATGAGCAGAGAGTTGTATGATTTTAATCACTAATATTTAAGCCTTGATTTTCTACACCGATACCTATGTATGTTTCTCTGCTTCAAGCCATCTCCATTAGCCATGCAAAGGGGTGAAAGTTCCAGGGATTTGTTTGGCAACATGTTTCTGAAAGGCCATTTGGTGCAGCTGCCTTCCATTTGTTTCATCAAGAGACTAAGCAAAACTAAAGTAGTTCTTCATGATGAACTGGCAGGCAAGTGCCAAGATCATTTTATTGCTTAACGACTTGGCAGGAGGAAATGTTAAAATATTACAATGTCTCATATCTATGAACTGAAAGAGGCTTTCAACGGAGAGCTCTCAAGCTCATACGTGATTAAGATGCGGCCACATGGCCTTGGCTTATGTTTCGGACTGATGGGAGGAAGACAGAGAAGTTGGATACTTTTAAATATATTAACAGTAATTTCTTAGGAATCTTTTGCTGGTTTGAGCCAAATGCTAATCTGAGAAATTAAGCCGTCTCCATTTTGATGTTGATAAGCACTGCAGTCCCCACTGATCAATGGGATTTCCTTTGCATTTGGAAAAGAGGGCAACATTTATTGAGAAATTGTGTGCCAAGTAAAATCCTGAGATAAACAACTTTATAGAAGGCAAACTGACAGTTTACCATACATTTCCAGAACATAAAGAGCTGTTGTGGTTTGCTTTCTCTTCATGCAAATTGTGGGATGGATGAAAGTGACACAGAGTGATGACACCAGCTAAATGGAATCATGATGTAGGCACTTACTGCAGATGCCTCATCACACAGTTGTGCAACACACACGCTTCCTGCAGACTTCCGAATACAGTGGAAACACCCAGGCTCTTCTTAACTATTGATGCTAATTTTGCCAATTACGTCGTGGCTTTCTGCTTTGAATACTCACCTATAAAAGAGCATAGATTAACTGGTCAGTGCACTCCTTTCGTTGTAGTTTAATATGAAGATTACTTTGATAACTAAATACATTGTAAGGATTGAATAAATCACAGTGTTGTTCACCCTCCGCAATTATTATTAATAGTAGCATTATTTATTCTTCTTCTTATTATTATTATTATTGTTATTATTATTTTAATGAAGGGAAGTAATACTAGGGGAAAAATAGATGACACCAGATTTTGCCGAAACTTCAAATTGTTGAAAGAAAAGTTGTAAAAGAGTATCTGCTTACCTATTTTGTCTGTAGGATTTAGTTTATGATTGATATCAACATGAGCAACATTGGTTAATTGACAAGATTTCCATTTATATCTAGTCTCTCTGTGTGCATAGATGCATCTTACATATTTACGTTAATAATGGAAAATAAAAATAAGGGATCTGTCGTGTCAAAAATTGGAGAGGAATAAATTGACAGTGAAACAAGATACCAAATTGCAGCTTTTGTCTGCATGGATATTAAAATTAAGCTCTTGTTGAAATGGTTCAAAATCTGTTTGATCTTACTCATATTCAAACATGCTTTTGCTGTGTTAAAATTAAACTTAATTTTATTTTATTTATTTATTTATTTTCAATATATGAAGTTTATTGTCAAATTGGTTTCCATACAACACCCAGTGTTCATCCCAAAAGGTGCCCTCCTCAATACCCATCACCCACCCTCCCCTCCCTCCCATCCCCCATCAACCTTCAGTTTGTTCTCAGTTTTTAAGAGTCTCTTATGCTTTGGCTCTCTCCCTCTGCAACCTTTTTTTTTCCTTCCCCTCCCCCATGGTCTTCTGTTAAGTTTCTCAGGATCCACATAAGAGTGAAAACATATGGTATCTGTCTTTCTCTGTATGGCTTATTTCACTTAGCATCACACTCTCCAGTTCCATCCACGTTGCTACAAAGGGCCATATTTCATTCTTTCTCATTGCCACGTAGTACTCCATTGTGTATATAAATCACAATTTTTTTATCCATTCATCAGTTGATGGACATTTAGGCTCTTTCCATAATTTGGCAATTGTTGAGAGTGCTGCTATAAACATTGGGGTACAAGTGCCCCTATGCATCAGTACTCCTGTATCCCTTGGGTAAATTCCTAGCAGTGCTATTGCTGGGTCATAGGGTAGGTCTATTTTTAATTTTTTGAGGAACCTCCACACTTTTCCAGAATGGCGCACCAATTTGCATTCCCACCAACAGTGCAAGAGGGTTCCCGTTTCTCCACATCCTCTCCAGCATCTATAGTCTCCTGATTTGTTCATTTTGGCCACTCTGACTGGCGTGAGGTGATATCTGAGTGTGGTTTTGATTTGTATTTCCCTGATGAGGAGCGACGTTGAGCATCTTTTCATGTGCCTGTTGGCCATCCGGATGTCTTCTTTAGAGAAGTGTCTATTCATGTTTTCTGCCCATTTCTTCACTGGGTTATTTGTTTTTCGGGTGTGGAGTTTGGTGAGCTCTTTATAGATTTTGGATACTAGCCCTTTGTCCGATATGTCATTTGCAAATATCTTTTCCCATTCCGTTGGTTGCCTTTTAGTTTTGTTGGTTGTTTCCTTTGCTGTGCAGAAGCTTTTTATCTTCATAAGGTCCCAGTAGTTCATTTTTGCTTTTAATTCCCTTGCCTTTGGGGATGTGTCAAGTAAGACATTGCTATGGCTGAGGTCAGAGAGATCTTTTCCAGCTTTCTCCTCTAGGGTTTTGATGGTTTCCTGTCTCACATTCAGGTCCTTTATCCATTTTGAGTTTAGTTTTGTGAATAGTGTGAGAAAGTGGTCTAGTTTCAACCTTCTGCATGTTGCTGTCCAGTTCTCCCAGCACCATTTGTTAAAGAGACTGTCTTTTTTCCATTGGATGTTCTTTCCTGCTTTGTCAAAGATGAGTTGGCCATACGTTTGTGGGTCTAGTTCTGGGGTTTCTATTCTATTCCATTGGTCTATGTGTCTGTTTTTATGCCAATACCATGCTGTCTTGATGATGACAGCTTTGTAGTAGAGGCTAAAGTCTGGGATTGTGATGCCTCCTGCTTTGGTCTTCTTCTTCAAAATTACTTTGGCTATTCGGGGCCTTTTGTGGTTCCATATGAATTTTAGGATTGCTTGTTCTAGTTTCGAGAAGAATGCTGGTGCAATTTTGACTGGGATTGCATTGAATGTGTAGATAGCTTTGGGTAGTATTGACATTTTGACAATATTTATTCTTCCAATCCATGAGCATGGAATGTCTTTCCATTTCTTTATATCTTCTTCAATTACCTGCATAAGCTTTCTATAGTTTTCAGCATACAGATCTTTTACATCTTTGGGTAAAAGATGTAAGTTGGTAAAAGATGAGGGGTGGTTGTAGTAATTCCATTTCATTCATGAATTTATCTATTTGGGTCATTTCCCTTGTCTTTTTGAGAAGCCTGGCTAGAGGTTTATCAATTTTGTTTATTTTTTCAAAAAAATAACTCTTGGTTTCGTTGATCTGCTCTACAGTTTTTTTAGATTCTATATTGTTTACTTCTGCTCTGATCTTTATTATTTCTCTTCTGCTGGATTTAGGCTGTCTTTGCTGTTCTGCTTCTATTTCCTTTAGGTGTGCTGTTAGATTTTATATTTGGGATTTTTCTTGTTTCTTGAGATAGGCCTGGATTGCAATGTATTTTCCTCTCAGGACTGCCTTCGCTGCATCCCAAAGCGTTTGGATTGTTGTATTTTCATTTTTATTTTTTTCCATATATTTTTTAATTTCTTCTCTAATTGCCTGGTTGACCCATTCCTTGTTTAGTAGGGTGTTCTTTAACCTCCATGCTTTTGGAGGTTTTCCAGACTTTTTCCTGTGGTTGATTTCAAGCTTCATAGCATTGTGGTCTGAAAGTATTCAATTCTTGTATACTTATGAAGTGCTGTTTTGTGACCCAGTATGTGATCTATCTTGGAGAATGTTCCATGTGCACTCAAGAAGAAAGTATATTCTGTTGCTTTGGTGCAGAGTTCTAAATATATCTGTCAAGTCCGTCTGATCCAATATATCATTCAGGGCCCTTGTTTCTTTATTGACCATGTGTCTAGATGACCTATCCATTTCTGTAAGTGGAGTGTTAAAGTCCCCTGCAATTACCACATTCTTATCAATAAGGTTGCTTATGTTTGTGATTGTTTTATATATTTGGGGGCTCCTGTATTCGGTGCATAGACATTTATAATTGTCAGCTCTTCCTGATGGATAGACCCTGTGATTATTATATAATCCCCTTCTTCATCTCTTCTTACAACCTTTAATTGAAAGTCTAGTTTGTCTGATATAAGTATGGCTACTCCAGCTTTCTTTGACTTCCAGTGGCATGAGAAATAGTTCTCCATCCCCTCACTCTCAATCTGAAGGTGTCCTCAGGTCTAAAATGAGTCTCTTGTAGACAGCAAATAGATGGGTCTTGCTTTTTTTATCCATTCTGATACCCTATGTCTTTTGGCTGGCGCATTTAGTCCATTTACATTCAGTGTTATTATAGAAAGATATGGGGTTAGAGTCATTGTGATGTCCGTAGGTTTCATGCTTGTAGCGATGTCTCTGGTACTTTGTCTCACAGGATCCCCCTTAGGATCTCTTGTAGGGCTGGTTTAGTGGTGATGAATTCCTTCAGCTTTTGTTTATTTGGGAAGACCTTTATCTCTCCTTCTATTCTAAATGACAGACTTGCTGGATAAAGGATTCTCAGCTGCATATTTTTTTCTGTTTATCACATTGAAGATCTCCTGCCATTCCTTTCTGGGCTGCCAAGTTTCAGTAGAGAGATCAGTCACGTGTCTTATAGGTCTCCCTTTATATGTTAGAGCGCGTTTATCTCTAGCTGCTTTCAGAATTTTCTCTTTATCCTTGTATTTTGCCAGTTTCACTATGATATGTCGTGCAGAAGATCGATTCAAGTTACGTCTGAAGGGAGTTCTCTGTGCCTCTTGGATTTCAATGCCTTTTTCCTTCCCCAGATCAGGGAAGTTCTCAGCTATGATTTGTTCAAGTACACCTTCAGCACCTTTCCCTCTGTCTTCCTCCTCTGGAATACCAATTATGCTTATATTATTTCTCTTTAGTGCATCACTTAGTTCTCTAATTTTCCCCTCATACTCCTGGATTTTTTTATCTCTCTTTTTCTCAGCTTCTTCTTTTTCCATAATTTTATCTTCTAGTTCACCTATTCTCTCCTCTGCCTCTTCAATCCGAGCCGTAGTTGTCTCCATTTTAATTTGCAGCTCAGTGATAGCATTTTTTACCTCCTCCTGGCTGTTCCTTAGTCCCTTGATCTTTGTAGCAATAGATTCTCTGCTGTCCTTTCTACTGTTTTCAAGGCCAGCGATTAATTTTATGACTATTTTTCTAAATTCACTTTCTGTTATATTGTTTAAATCATTTTTGATCAGTTCGTTAGCTGTTGTTATTTCCTGGATGTTTTTTCTGAGGGGACTTCTTCTGTTTCGTCATTTTGGCTAGTCCCTAGAGTGGTGCGGGACTATGGGGCACTTCCCCTGTGCTGTCTTGAATAACTTGCGTTGGTGGGCGGGGCCACAGACCGACCTGATGTCTGCCCCCAGCCCACTGCTGGGGCCACAGTCAGACTGGTGTGTGCCTTCTCTTCCCCTCTCCTAGGGGCGGGATTCACTGGGGGTGGCGTGGCCCGTCTGGGCTACTTGCACACTGCCAGGCTTGTGGTGCTGGGGATCTGGCATATTAGCTGGGGTGGGTAGGCAAGGTGCACGGGAGAAGGAGGGGCAGGCTTAGCTCGCTTCTCCTTAGGTGATCCACTTCAGGAGGGGCCCTGTGGCAGCGGGAGGGAGTCAGACCCGCCGGAGGGGTGGCTCCGCAGAAGCACAGCTTTGGGTGTTTGCGTGGTGCAAGCAAGTTCCCTGGCAGGAACTGGTTCCCTTTGGGATTTTGGCTGGGGGATGGGTGAGGGAGATGGCGCTGGCGAGCGCCTTTGTTCCCCGCCAAACTGCGCTCTGTCGTTCGGGGCTCAACAACTCTCCCTCCCGTTGTCCTCCAGCCCTCCCGTTCTCCGAGCAGAGCTGTTAGCTTATAACCTTCCAGATGTCAGGTCCTGCTTGCTGTCGGAACACACTCCGTCCGGCCCCTCGGCTTTTGCCAGCCAGACTCGGGGTGCTCTGCTTGGCCGGGGAGCCGCCCCTCCGCCCCGGCTCCCTCCCGCCAGTCCGTGGAGCGCGCACCGCCTCTCCGCCCTTCCTACCCTCTTCCGTGGGCCTCTCATCTGCACTTGGCTCTGGAGACTCCATCCTGCTAGTCTTCTGGCGGTTTTCTGGGTTATTTAGGCAGGTGTGGGTGGAATCTAAGTGATCTGCAGGACCTGGTGAGCCCAGCATCCTCCTATGCCGCCATCTTCCCAGGATCCTCAAAACTTAATTTTAAAAAAGATTCCATTATTCAATAAATAAATAAATAAATAAATAAATAAATAAATAAATAAATAAATGGATTACTTTGAATTCAAAGATAATGAAGAACTTTTTGCTAAAGAAGAAATACATTTATTTTCATTTTATTTTAATTTCCCCAAGTTTAATTTCTTTTAAAACATCAATATAGCCACTTTCAGAACAATTTTTAAGAAGGAAAAAGAACTACAATTTTCATAACATAAACAAAATTTAAATGAATTTACTTACAAAAAACATTTGAATTGTTCAGAATTGGTTGATAAGTATAATTGTTTTTAATCTCCCTATATTTTGTATTATAAAATTAAATATAATGAGGCTTCCATACTTTTCTTCATATTTCTCAAATTTTCATACTGCATATGAGTTACATAAGCCCTTTTGTAAATGAGTAACCTTTAGAACTTATAATTCCTGAGCCAAGCTAAAACACCAAATTATTTTGTTTAAATGGTGCATGGAAACAATACAAGACCACAAGCACTATTTTTAGTATTAGAGGACAGGGAAGGTGAAGTTGAATTTAAATAGCAAATAAAAGTTACCACAAAGGGAGTAAGCTTTTAAAACGTGAAACATCCCTAGCTCTACGCCATTTTCATCAACACACATTTCTTTCTTTCTTTTTTTTTTTTTTAATTTAAATCTTCAACTTAACAATATCCCTCAAATACTGTGCTTCTTTAATTCTGTGTTTAAACAAAATTGCTGGTATCTATCAAGATTATAATTTTATGAAATGAACAGCAGTACATAAAGAGAAATTAAAAAGGTTATTCAGAGAAATTACAGACACATCTCTAACCTAATCTTAATGCAAGTTCATTGCCTGTCCATTGGGCCCAGTTTTGTTCAAGCAATTATTAGACTGCTTTATTTATAGCACCCATGTGCCTGTTTTGGGCAGTGGGTTCTCAATAAATTACCAAAATAAAATAACAGCACAAGAACAGACCTTACTTTAAAAATAGATACCACCAATTACAGTGGAAGGAGAATAGTTAGGTGAAGATTTAAATCGCACCAATTGCTCCTGGGAAATTGATGGGACAGACTGAGAGGAGCACACACCCATGAACGTGCATGGTTATTTTCCACAATTAAAATCACAAATGTTAAGGGGAACTTATAATAAAGGAGAATAGTCATTGAGTCTAATTGTCAGTAATCACTGAGAAATACACAGTAGTATATTTAGTAAATGTCCTGAAGCAACATGCAGACTGCTCAGAGTTGGGGGCTGGGTGGAGAGAGAGAAAGAGAGAAAGAGACGAAGGGAGGGAGCCAGAGGGAGGGGGTGAGGGGAAGAGGGAGGGAGAGACGGAAGGAGGGAGAGAGGGAGAAAATATATGAATGAATATCAGTCCTAGGAGATTCAAAAAACCTACATAGAGATTCAGAATTAGATCAATTTTATGATCTTGTCTAATATAATTTGCATGCGTAGTCATATACTTTGGACCATATAGAACTGTTTACTAAAATTTGAATGCCAATTAGTATACAAAATATGAAAACAAAGCCTATAATTCATAGGATTTGTATTGTTGTCAAGACTTAAAAAGTTGTAAAGCAAGTTCTGAGTTGGAAGAGGCTTTTAGAAAAGCAAGCAAATTATACTGGAAGGTCAGCTTAGGGGGAGTTTCATGTAGTAACATTCATAATTCAGATTAGCAAATGATAGTTGGTTGAGTGTCTGACTTCAGCTCAGGTTCATGATCTCACAGTTCATGAGTTCCAGCCCTGCATCCAGCTTTCTGCTGTCAGCACAGAGCCCACTTTGGATTCTCTGTCCCCCTCTCTCTGCACCTCCCCTACTCACTCTATCTCTCAAAAATAAGTAAACATTTTAAAAAATAAAGTAAAAATAAAAATAATTCATTAATATGCTACCACAACGGCAGAGAAATTCTTCTGTGATTACGAGTAAAGAAGTCATGTTGACTGTGGGCGTATTAGCTTTATATATTGTTGATTATTATGTATATATAATTGAACATTGACATAAGCATGTGCACAGATACAATCCTTTTTAATGATATTTTGGGTGCCAGATATAGGCCTTTAAAAGGGTGTTTGGGGAATGTAATCGTTGTAGAATGGTGTGAGTAGTCTTTGATGAGCCTCGACCCACATAAGAAAGCTGCTTCAATGGGGAGACCACACAGCTAGCCACTCTTCTATTCTCCATGTTTACCAGGGTTTCTATTGAGTAAATCTGGGAGGTGCACTTTTTTTAGCAAATTCATTTTTTTTAATGTTTATTACTTTTGAAAGAGAGCATGTGGGGGAGGGGTAGAGAGAGAGAGAGAGAGATCATCCCAAGCAGGCTCCAAGCTGTCAGCACAGAATCCAACATGGGGCCCAAACTCACGAATTGCGAGGTCACGAGCTGATCAGAAATCCAGATCCCAACACTTAACCAACTGAGCCACCCAGGTGCCCTGCAAATTCATTTTTTTATATTGTTTTAATGTTTATTTTTGAGAGAGAGACAGAGACAGAGGCAGAGCTTGGGTGGGGGAGGGTCAGAGAGAGAGGGAGACACAGAATCCAAAGCAGGCTCCAGGCTGTCAGCACAGAGCCTGATGAGGGGTGGGGGGGCTTGAACTCAAGAACCGTGAGGTCATGACTTGGGACGAAGTCAGATGCTTCACCAACTGAGCCACCCAGGTGCTCTCCAAATTCAAGTTTTGGAGCTTATAATTCCACTTGGAAAGCTCTTCTCCTTCCAAGTATCTAGATTGCCAACCCCCTCACTTACCAATGTGGTTGCTCACATCTTCCCTTCCAGTTGAACTTGTCCCCTCCTCTTCTAGCACCACACCTGCCCTCCCAGTTCCTCTTACCCAAGACTTTATTTTCCCTATTGTTTTCATCAGTTGTCACTTTCAGATACACCATTTAACTTACCTATGTATTATACATATTGGGTTTTTTTTGTTATTTCCCTCCTCCAGAAGAGGACTGTTTTCTGTTTAGTTCATGCTTGTGTGTTTAGTTTAGTTCATCCTCATATGTTTCATGTTTGGGGAGGAGGGGAGAAAAAAGCTGGACTATAATAGGTACTCAATAATATTGTTTGAATGGAAAAGATCAAAATCCGTGTGCATTTTTAAAGTTTCTTGCTAGATGGCAAAGAAAACTACATGCTTAGATCTTTAACTTGATTTGTGTTCATCTTGAAATGTGCTTTCAAAACTTATGTTGTCTGTTATTAAAGCGTTAAGGAAAATACACTTTAAAAAAGTTGATTTGGTCATTTTTACTCACCAGTACCATATTATCTTAAAAACAAAACCGAAAAGCACTTTAGGGTGCTTTTGTACTTTTGTCTTGGTTTGCTTTTAATTTTTTTCTTTCCTGTGTGTTCAGCGCCTTTACTGTGAATAACCATTCTCAGTTAAACAATCCCACAGCCTCCACTTACAGTCCCAGCGCTGCCCTAGCATTCTTTGTAGAAAGGAAGGCTCAGTTAAAGACACAACTTCCTTTTATGGTGCAATTTGTTTGCTCTTAGGCTGGATCGTTCCCTTTGCCATTTGATTTCCTCAATTGAGCAATTTATGACAGACTTTTAAGGCCTACTGTCCATTACAGACAGCAGGTTTTAAAAACTCCATCATCATCATCAGCTTAATGAGTAAATGGCTGGAAGCTGTGCAGCTTGGTGGGGGAGTGTGTTGGGGTTTAACTCTGACAGCCAGCTTGCTGTTGCTGTAATTAATAATGAAATGTTACATCTCTTGCTTTTTATGTGGATCCAAGGAAAGTGACAAGGATTATGGAGAGAAATAAATTTACATTGTAGCTTTATAAAGCATCCATAGCTTGAGAGGCTCAATACATACAAAATTACTATAAGATGACAGTTTCCAAAGAAAGTAGCTACAAAAAGTATTTAAAGCTCTAGCTTGAAAAATCAGGACATTGTAAAAATTAAGAGAGAGGGAGAGAGGGAGAGAGAGACTGAAAAGACACTTTCTTTTATCTTGTCCCTCCTTTCCTGCTGCTTAATTTTTTTCTATGTAGCTGCTTATAAAAAGATCAAAGATATATCTAACTTGTCTCCCTGAGTGAATCTATTTCAGTCAATGTCACAGCCCACTCAATGTCACAGTTCACTCACTTTCTAACAGTGACAAAAGTTCCTATCACACTCCCCTTCTCAGCAATTCTGATGGGTCTCCAAGCTGCACCCCCTTCATTATAGAAAACATTTCATTGCAACAAGGAAGAGCGGTGGGGTTCTCTGAATGAGTCTTGCACAGTGAAGCCAGTGCCATTGAATAATAGTCAATGATTATGGCAAGCTAATAGTCACGGGCCAACATTTCAAGCCTTGTTCTTCCTCCAAAGTAGTGCATCTGGGCATTTTGCCTTTTCTGTGTATTAGAAGCGGTATGTGGAAACCTGTCATCTTCCTGTTTATGAAATCCGAACGAGCCACAAAGTCAAATTGGTCATACCAGCCTTGTGAATTGTTGGAAAGTAAAGATAGACTCTCACAATGACACAAAGGGTTATCTGAAGTTGAGGATCTCAAATAATACTAACTCCACGTAATTATTTCTATGTTTGATTCTTCTTTCTTGGTTTTCCCTATATAAACTGTCACATTGTTGACATGGCTCTTCAAGAAGTGGTCGCCCTCATCTTAAACCATTCTTCCATTTCAAATTGATATGAAAACCTTGCCTGTGCATGTGAATAATTGAAATGAAATATATTAACAATTAGCAATTGGGAAAGAACAAATTTTAACATAATTAAATAATTAACATTTTAATATAACAAGATATTGTCAAAATAATTAACAATATTTTATGCTGAATTAAGTAATCTACTTGATTAGGCAGACTAGCATGCTTTATTTTACTTGCTTTTATATTGACATGAGTGTACATTTAGTTATGTATGTGCATAAATATTCATGTATAAGCCCTGCAATGGAGTGAGTGTTATTTTCCCCCCAAATTTGTATGTTGAAATCCTAATCCCTAATATGATGGTATTCGGAGGTGGGGCATTTGGGAAAGCATGAGGTCAACAAGGTAAAGTTTTCATGAATGATTCTTATATAGAAGGAGACACAAGAGTTCTCCCTTGTCCCATGTGAGGACAATGCCAAGGGATAGTGGTCTATAAATTAGGAAACCAGCCCTCACCAGATAACAAGTCTGCACGTGCCTTGATCTTAGACTTCCCAACTTCCACAGCTATGAGAAATAGGTGTTTGTGTTTAAGCCACTCAGTCTTTTGTATTTTTGTTACAGCAGCCCAAACAGACTAAGACAATCCCATATAATATGAACAATGTAACCCTTTTATTAATTCAAATCAAACTATCTCTTTCGTAGTCAGGATTGTAATTGTAGGGAATTTCACATATAGGAATTGCCTTTGTTCTCAAATGGGATTTATACATTATTATTTTATTTAGGATTTACAGGTTAAAAGTCCATTAAAAAGTTAAAAACTAGCTTAGAATATATACCTGAAAATTCTTAATTTGAACTGAATTACAAATAAGAATCTGTTTTACCTCCTCTGCCTCATAGGCTTCAATTTATCTTAACTAGTTTCTAACGTGTCAAAAGTGCCAAGATTTTCCCATAAATTTCTGAAGTGGATTTAGGGCAATGAGTGAACTACAACTTGAAATTGATAGATGAATATTAGAATTCACTAATGATCACTCTCTACTGTCTGACTAACCCATACTTCCTAAGACAAACTTGCCAAGTTAAATGATCAAAGATACCTTCAAAAATTCTTTCCAAGACTGATACCTTCTAGTTACAAGAAACTAGTTAGAATGAAGACACCCCCTCAGAAACATTAAATATCAAAATCCTTTTACTCATTTCTTATGAATCTGCAGAACAACTTTATGCTGTGTATTGTCAAACTCTAACTCTTTATGCCCAATTTCAGTATGTGTTTGGATGATCACGGTATTTAAATGAATACAACTATTTCAGAGTTTTATAGATTAAGAAAATGAGATAAAATATTTCCTATTTAGAATAATTATGAGGGTAGCTGGGTGGCTCAGTCGCTTAAGCATCCAGCCTCGGCTCAGGTCATGATCTCCCAGTTCATGGGTTCGAGCCCCACATTGGGCTCTGTGCTGACAGCTCAGAGCCTAGAGCCTGCTTCAGATTCTGTGTCTCCCTCTCTCTCACTCTGCCCTTTCCCTACTCACACTCTGTCTCTCTCTGTCTCTCAAAAATGAATAAACATTAAAAAAAATTAAAAAAGAATAATTGTTTTAAAATGAAACTTGTGATAAGTGAAAATAAAATACATTTAATCAATACTGCCGCCTCTGAGCGAAACGTGAAACATTGCAACGTAGGCAGGCAATAGGAGTCTGTTCCAAATCCATGGAATTTGATTTAATTAATAACTGGAAGGAATCCAGCCGACTTGCATAGACAAGTTGTATGTCAACTACATGTAACCGTTTAAACTAAAAACCTGCCCCTCTCCCTCTTTTCCAATGGTCTCCTTCTTTCAAAGAATTTGAGGAAAAAGAGCTTTGCTGGATCAAGGCCTGCTTTTTTCATTTTTCTTGTATCTGACTACACATGTCAATCCCCTCCTGACTTTCCTTCTTTGATCTGGTTGTAGTTGGGAACTTCTTCGCTATTATTCGCTTTAAGCAACTCCTGTCTGCTGCCTTCCTTCTGTTGTCCTAAATGAACGTGTTACTTTTCCTCCCCTGTTTATGTCCATACCTCTTGCACAAGACAGCTGTGTATCAGATGTCGCTGAAGTCTGTGATTAACTAAAGGGAAATAAAAATAAGGAGCTGGAGCCGAAATCAAAGCACCTTTAAAATGAAAAGAAAGATCACATAAACACAACACGAAAATCACCTCATGCCTGAACCCTACTTCCAAGGCTTAGCTCGCTGTTTGCAGGTCTGTCCGCCTAGCCCTCTTCTCTTTTCCACTTCGGAGAATTTTATCATCTGCCTTCAGAAGATCTCCCCTCTTTGTTCTCTCCTCACAACCAAACTGGCGGATGCCCCAAGTGGGGGCTTCGGTTCAGTGATCCAGTGGTGTTGTAGCTCTTCTGGTCCAGGCCTCCAATATGTGTGTGTGTGTCTTTCTATCTGCCCCTTCATCCATCCAGTTAACAATCTATGTACCCAGATGTGTTGATTGAAACACTGGTGTGAGGAAAGTTCCTGAAGACAACATACCCTATAAATATTTTATAGGCAGGCCCGCCATGGAGATACACCTTCTACCTTTTTGTAAAGAATGGTTTAAAATCTCTTTTCCATAGCTTTTTTGCCCCTAATTATGCCCATCTATATTTAAGGAAAAGGGGCAGTTTACAATGCCTTCCAAAATAAGCCAGATTCCCCTCCACTGTAGAAGAGAACCAGTAAAGGATCCGCAATTGCAGTATTTCTGTAGATTGGGCCAGATCTGATTCTCAGGCAGGACTTGCCACCCAACAAATATTTCTGTAAATTGAAAGGAATCAGTAGATGAATTCCTCTTTCTGAGGGTCTGGAAAATCTGAGGGTGCCTCTTTTAGTTACATGAAACAGATGGAAAAATACTCCCACATGCTGCCATAGAAATAGTCCCCTACAAATGAAATTTGGCTGCTGAAAATATGTGCATGGATGAGAGAAAAGAGCCAGGCTCAAGATCTTTCTGTCTCACCAAGGAAGCAGATGACCTAGAATAGTAAGCATAGAGCCATTTAATCACTCAGGGGAGGCATTTTGCCATTCAGGTTCTAAAACTCTACGATCATTTTGAGACAGGCATGCAGATGGTAAACTACGGATATTTGCAGCTAAAGCCAGTTTATCCTGTCCCATCAACTGTCTACTCAAGATGGGTCAGGACTAGAGTCAGGGCCATGCAATTAATTGTCTGAAGAGCATACATACCTAACTCTTGAAGAAATATTTTGTACGTATGTGAGTATGGTAGCGGCATCTAATAAATTGGGAAACTAATATCCCATCTAAATATAGTAGCCAATGCTGGACTCCAGATGCCTGCTTTTCCAGTTTTCTAAGAGAGTGTTTTTTTTTAACTTTGATGTAAATGAGCTCTCAGTTAAAACATACATCTATACAGAAATGTGTGCAAGAATGTTTATAGTAGCTCTGTTAAAATTCCCCAAACTGGAAAACTCTCAAATACCCATCAACCATTGAATGGATAAATTGTCATTATTATTCCTACAATGAAATCCATTCAGAAATAATAATAAGGAAGTAATGATTCATAAACCCAGTGAATGGATAAATTTCATGAGCATTATGCTGAAAAAAAGAAACCAGAAACAATGAATACTTATGCTATCACTTATATAAAATGTAGAAAAGATAAATCTTATCCATAGTAACAGAATCTAGGTGAGTGGTTGTCTGTGGTCAGGGGCTGGGATAATGAGGGCACCAGAGGACTTTCAGGGGTAGAAGTATTCTTTATCTTAATTGTGGAGCTGGTGTTTTTGAAACTTATGAAACTATATAATTAAATATAATGTTTAATGTATGTGAATTACACTATGATAAATTATTTTTTTTAATTTTGTAAATTTAAAAGATCATAGATTAACTTAAAGTTTTTAGAGACAAACAAGGTAGGTAATTATATTTCTATATGAATCTACTGAGCCTCAGCAATATCTTTTGGGATCTGGGATTAGAACCTAAATTGACTTCAGTTTATCTCTTTCTTTTTTGTACTCAGGTTTTCTCTTGGATGAAAAAATAAAAATCAACAAAAGCTTTATTTTTAAGCTCTCATCCTACATTTTTGCTTTTTCTATGTAAATTTCTGGAAATAATAATTAGCATTTATCGTCTCTCTTTCCAGAATTCATCCCTTCACTTGCATGCATTCTAACATCCATTTCTACTTTTTTATTGAAACTTATTTCAAGAGAAAAGTCACGATTGAGCCAATGTCTCCAAAGAGCCTCAACATTTTCAGTAATTGTGCTTTTGTTGTTTTTGTTTTTGTTTTTTTTTTTCTTTTTGTTTTGTTTTATTTTTGGTCTTCAGAATCTTTTCTACTCTGTACTGAAGATTTTTGGTTCAGAGCTTCAGATTTCTGGTTCCTTCAAATGTCTGAGATTGCCTTTTAATGATGCTTTTGTTTGACATTTTAAATGCCTCTCTGAATCCAGGATTCTACCAAAGGTTTCTTCCTCATGCTCTTTCCTTTTACTTCTGCACTAATGCTTTCTAACTATTTACCTCTAATCTTTTCTTGAGGTTCTCCAACTGGCAAAATGTTGTGTCTTGACGTTGTAACACAAACTCACCATATCTCAGATTTAATGTACCGTATCTTCTACCCAAGACACTTTGACCCTCAGACTTAATCTTCAGTGTATTACCCAATTCTTCCTCCCATGTATCCGTCACATGACTTATTTTAGTGAAATCTTAGGATATTTCTTGGAATATCTCTCTGATGTCCACCACAGATCTATAATTGTTCTGATAAACAGTTTACATTTCCGATTAGCCTTAGTCATTATCACAGCACTCCACTTTTCTTTTCGCTACTTTTTCCTACACATTGCTGCCAGGTGATAATATCACTAAAGCACAACTGAGTTTACATTTTTTATCTGCTTGCCAGTGTTCAGAGGCTACCAGAAAATTTCATTTGAATCAGACGAAAGCTACTACATAAAGAAAACACCATGCCTGCCCCCAAGGCCAGGCATGGATAGATAAAAGAGCATGCCCAGTGTCCTTATCCTAACGTTCAGAGATCTTCCCACTTTCATTTCAACCAGCCCTTTTGTCAATTTTATTGCCCACAGATAATTTCAAAGCACGCTTTGAAGTAAACCCATTGAGATAATTTTGCCCAGAGCTTGCTCAAGTTTGTATTTTTGCTAGGATTTTTGTCACTACCTGAAATGATGATAACATTCATCAGAAGCATAAAAATTATCTGCCATTGGTAGAGTGCTTCATGTAAGCCATTCTGCCCAGCATTTTGCACACATGATTGCATTTCACCTTCACGGCAATTCTGTGAGGTTGGATTTGTTATGTCCACTTTGCAGATGAAGATATGGAAGCTCAGAGATGTCAGATAAACTAGCTTCAGTCACACAAGTGCTAAAATCGAGCCAGTCCGGCACATGTGAAAACCTTACACTTGTCGCCTTGCTACGCTGCCTTGTATTCTTCCCTCCTTTCCAGCTCCGCTGTGTATCCATACATCTGAGTCATCCCTCATAGGGGTGTTGATTGAAACACTGGTGTAAGGAAAGTTCCTGAAGACAACATACCCTATAAATATTTTGTAGGCAGACCCGCCATGGAGATACACCTTCTACATTTTTGTAAAGAATTTTTTTGCCCCTAATTATGCCCATCTATATTTAAGGAAAAGGGGCAGTTTACAATGCCTTCCAAAATAATCCAGATTATTTCTAAAGTTCTCATAGAACTTTATTAACAATCTTTGCTCCCTCTGAGTTAGAAGTTATCATTCCTTGTCAGCTCAAGTAGGTTTTACAATGTAAACTTTTTTTGTCACTTGTCACTTAGAGCTTACATTCTACTCATTTGTACAGAAGTTGCTGTCTCTATAGCATGCCAGCTAAAAATGTAAGGACAAAAATGATGCCTCGTGTATCTTAAAATTCACCTTTGCATAGAGAAGATAATAATATTTATAAGATAAATGGATGTGCCAATGTGCATACTTCTGGCTTCCTAGAACATGATTTAGAAAACTTAGTTGAGAAAAAAGTAAACAGCAGTCTTAACTGCTTTTTTCAAAAGTAATTCTTATTTGTAAATACGAATGCCTCCTATAAATTTCAAGAACTGTGGTTCTCATTGAAATAGAAGGAGGAGTCAGGAAAATTTCTCAGTGAGAGGGTATCTTAGAAGAACAGGTATCATTTTTAAAAATACTACTCTATTCTTTTTCTCTTGTATAACTGTTACCCTAGTATTAAGTTTATGTTTATACTGAATGCTACTTATAGGAGGAAACGTATCCTGAGGGATGTGTTAAAAATGATTGGGTGACACCTTTTCCTTTTTGTTATTTGTATGGCATAAGAGAGATATTTTTTTTAATGTATGAAATAATATCTGTATTTAACAGTAATAATTTATGTCCTAAAAGTAGTAAAAAAAAAAAAAAAAAAAAGGAAAAGAAACCCGGGACCCGGGTGGCTTACATTTGTTTGGTAGACGATAATGAAAAGGCTCTTCGCTCTGTAAATTTGTCAATTTAAGAACAGAGTGCATTATCTTATTGAGTTTTAGCATGCACCCTCAGCATGCATTAAAGTTCAACCTCCACCTTGGCCTTTCCCTCTTCTAATTGGCAGTGGGCAGATAATTTCTGGTCAAGATCAGGAGCTCATCTGCCCATCTAACCCTGAACATCAATCCAACAAAAGAGCAGATCCCATTAGCATCAGACTCGTGACTAATAAATGCAAAGGTCCAGCAAAGAGCAATAATGCGCTTTGGCTCCTTCCATCAGTCTCTGGTACCTCAGAAACTCAAGTGTAATGAACCGTAGGTTACAACCTATAGCTTTCATCAAATGTTCCAGTTGGGGTAGCATATTATACGTACAGGATGGTGATGTCAGGTCATTATATTGGACATTTTTCAAGTCCGTGTCACTGCGTATTTAATTCTACTGGTAAACCAAGTTTCAGATGTATAATGACTGCTTATATTCTCTTCATAATATCTCATTTAAAGTTATCCCCAGGGCTGCATCTAATACTCCTGCCTTCTATGCAAAGAAAGATGATGTCTTACCAAACATATGACGTCACCCTCAGATAATGTAAAATTTGCCAGTTCTAGGATTAATTCGCATAATCATGTATTCTGGAAGCATGTGAATGAATTTGAAGTTTTAGAGTGCATGGGAATTGTGAAAGACATGAATATTGCTCAACTTCATGGTCCCAAGGGGAAGAAAAATAAGATTATGGTTAATATTCTGTGGTTCAAAATACATTAAAGTCACTCTTGGATTTCTTTATTGAGTATCGTTTCTCCTGGAATACTCTTTTCCATTTAATTATTTCTTTCTCACCTACTTTCCTCTTTCATTTATTTCTTACATCTTTCTCCCTTTTTGTAGTGTCCCCTTTACATGTGCTTATTTGAAAAAGCACAATATAGTTGCTTTTGGTAAGCTTAGGAAGAGTCTCTATGGAGTGCTATGAATATGCAGTACTCCTACCCACATACACACATTTTGAGAATTTTTATGCTTCGCTGTAAAAATTAGCCAGAAGTCCCTCTTCTAACACATGTTCTTTTGTTCTTTCTTTGTTTGATTGAATTTTGTTTTTCCCTTGGCACATCTTTTAACGCTGGAATGAATCAATGTGTAGGAAACATTAGGCAACCTGTTTCATAGTCTTTTTAGATTGCACTGGGGATAATAACAGAAAATGGTCATTTTCTTAAGATCTTGACAATTAGCAGTTTGGCACTTGCAAAGCCTGTACCCAGCCTTTTTGATGCATTTACCACTTTGCAAGTGGCTTGGGTGGAAGTAGGGATGGAGACTGAAGAAGTGAGAGACCTACAGCTGTGTTCACTGATAGAGTGATTGCCTACCTTACGGACAGGATGGATTCTGCAAGTGTTTCAAGCATACGCAACAAATACTCAATAGCAAAGAACCTGACATTTGTATGTGAAACAATTTTTGCTGATATTTATTGCTTTTTGTATTTTTCTCCAAATATATCCAAGCTATATGTATGCAAGATAAACTGATCATTGCAACACAGTTTGTGCAACCTTGAGAAATGTATACCGATGCCCTTCACGGAATGTATAGAATTTCTGCCATTCTTTTAATCTCAAACCAAAGAAAGATGGGATGCTGCCAGGAGCTTTTTCTTAGTGCCTCATAATACCTAATGGTAGAAAGTAGGTGAGTAGTGGAGCGCATTAGTTTTTATGTCTCTACAGGATGGAAGGACCACTTAGAGGGCTGATGGCTCTGGGTTGCCTGTAATGTAATCTAGTGTCCCTACAACCAGAATGGCTGAATGCATTTCCCTAAGCTTCACTTAGCTCCAAGGAGCAACTTGGAGTCTTTGAAGAATGAGATCCATTATTCTAATACGGATAAATAAGTGTCTACTTTTATATACTCCGTTCTGTGCATTAAAGTATGCATTCTATACGAGCTTTGCTAAAACCTTTGGTATACATTGCATAAAAAAAAAAAATAACGTGCATTCCAGGAAAAAAAAATGATAATATAAAAGCAGTTTGTAGAATTTGTTTCTCAAAAACTGAATGAAATGAGCAATAGCTGTGTTTTTGTTTTTAATTTTGTTTTTTGTTGGTAATTGCAATGAAAGCTGAAACTGGGGAAGGTTCCAAATTCTCATCCTAAAATTCAAGAAGTGTCTTCCAGAACCAGCATAATTTTGGGATAAATTCAAAGAAAGTTCAATAAATCAATGCAGGGCTTCTCCTTGCAGAAAGGGGTTGTTTTGGCAGAAACTGAGAATCTCACAAACCTCACCGATGCTCTTGAACTGAGCACAGGGATGAGGGGTGCTGTCAGCGAAGGGACAGAAGGAGATAGTTTATCTGGAACTCAGTTCAGCACAGGGACAGAGGCGCCTCAGGCCTGAAACAGAGCGGTGGTGGAGTTTCCTCATAGAAATTGTTAGTAGAAATTGAGTCAAGTCTAAGATAAGCCCCTCACTCAGCTGGAACTAAGTAAAACCAACAAAGAAATGGCTGAACAAGGCAAAACCAAAGCAAACCAAACATAACAAAATTGTATGGCTCTATCAGAACTCAAGTCTTGAAAATACAAACACTTCAAAAAATTGACCCACACATCTGGAAGCAAGGAGAAATGTAAACCACCCACAGAAACATTTCAGACACCCTTTTAAAGGTACTTTTACTTCCGTTTTGCTTTTTTTTGTTGTTTTTTGTGGTTTGGTTTTGTTTTGTCTTGTTTGTTTTGTTTTGCATTTGGAGAAGAGAAAACGTGGTAATAAAATTGCTAATGATGCCATCATGGGGCCACATCTCAGTTACCCTCTTTGCTGAAAATCAGAACCAATATCTCAGAGCAGGTTGCTCTGAGGGGAATAGTCCAACTGTGCCTACAGTGATGAGAAGGGAATGTAAAAAGAATGTCCCCCTATGAGCAAAGAACAGGCTTACGTAGGACTTCACCAAGGTGAAGATCACACCCAGGGGAAGATGACTTTTAAAAAGATCAATATTGAATGGGAAATATCTATTTACCAACTAAATAGAAACAAAGAAAAAAAGCAACATAATAATAAAAAAGAAGACAGAGTGTGTTTTTCAAGAACACATTCCAGGAAGCCAGAGAAAGTTAAATTGTGCCAATTTTTGCTTTCAATAACATCCAACAAAATATGAAAACCATGGATAAAGAGATAGATCAAAAGTTAGAAGGAAAGTGTAATGAGATGGCAAGGGTACGTATACATCTAAAGAGGTAAAGAGATGATAAATTACACATATTGTAAGAATTTTAAAAATTGGAGATATCAAAAAAATGAATAATGTAGCTTATTGTTTAAATGTTTCAGTTTGGCGTAAGAGAACACTGGGTTCAGATACTAAGTCTGCCCTTTATTACAGGGATGACCTTGTCCAGATTATGAAGACCTTTTAAGTATTTATATCCTCATCTTTAAAATTAGGATAATAAGAGCACCTCATTCATTGGACACACAGAGGATTAATTTACTCTATGAGAATCACTTAGCACAGACGAAGGAATGAAAACAATGCTTTTTTTTTAATTAAAAGATTTTTCAGTTTTGCATTTAAATTAAGATTTTTCTCTTTTAAAAGCAGTTTTAGGCCCACATCAAAATTGAGGGGAAGGTCCAGAGATTTCCCATATAATCCCTGCCCCCACTCATGCGTGGCCTCTCCTGTTATCAACATCTCCAACCAGAGTGGCGTATTTGTTACAATTGATAAACCTACATTGACACATTGTTATCAGCCAAAGCCCATAGTTTACATTACAGTATGATCTTGATGTTGTGAGTCTGTGAATTTGGACAAATTGTATAATGACATGTATCCTTCATTAAAGTGTCATCCAGCATATTTTCACTACCCTAAAAAACCCTCTGTGTTCCGCCTGTTCATCCCTCCCTCCCACCCCACCCCCTTGTAACGACTGATCATTTTACTGTCTCCATATTTTTGCTTTTTTCCAGAATGTAATATAGTTGAAATCATATAGTAAGTAGCATTTTCAGATGGGAATCTTTTCCTTAGTAATATGAGTTTAGGTTTCCTTCATGGCTTTTCATGGCATGATAGTTCATTTCTTTTTAGTGCTGAATAATATTCCACTGTCTGGATGTGCCACTCGCCTACAGAATGACATCTGGGGTGCTTCCAAATTTGAGCAAGTATGAACCAAACTGCTATAAGTATCCATGAGTAGGTCTCTGTGTCGGTACAAATTTTTAAATCCTTTTGGGTAAACATCACGGAACACAGTTGTTGGAAGGTATGGTAAGAGTCAAGAAATTGGTTCATTTCATCTACATTATCAAATTTGTGGGATAAGAGTTGTTCATAGTATTTCTTTATTAGCTTACTAATGTCCATGAGATCTATAGCTATGTTTCCTCTTTGATTTCTGATACTAGTTATTTGTTTCCTCCCTTTTTTTCTCAGTTACCCTGGCTAGAGGCTTATTGGTTTTATTGATTTTTTTTTTTAAGAACTACCTTTTTGTTTCATTGTTCTTCTGTCTTGATTTCCTGCTTTCAAGTCATTGATTTCTTCTTTAATTTTTATTATTTATTCTGATCTACTTAATTTGGATTTAATTTGCTTTTTTTTTTTTTTCTAGTTTCCTGGGACAGAAGCATAGGTAATTGATTTTAGATCTTTCTTCTTTTATAATATAGGCCTTCAGTGCCATAAAATTTCTTCTAAGTACTGCTTTTACTGCACCCCACACATTTTAAAAAGTTGTCTTTATTAATTTTCATTTGTTTCAAAATATTTTCAAAATGTTTCTTATGGTTGGGGCTCCTGGGTGGCTCAATCGGTTAAGCGTCCGACCTCAGCTCAGGTCAGAATCTCACGGTTTGTGAGTTCGAGCCTCGCGTCGGGCTCTGTGCTGACAGCTCAGAGCCTGGAGCCTGCTTTGGATTCTGTATCTCCCTCTGTCTGCCCCTCCCCTGCTCATACTCTCTCTCTCTCTCTCTCTCGAAAATAAAATAAACATTTAAAAAATTAAAAAAAAATTAAAAATAAATTAATTAAATTAAAAAAAGAAGTTAATCACAGGAGTGCTCCTGAGTGGCTTAGTTGGTTGAGCATCTGACTTTGGCTCCGGTCATGATCTTGTGGTTGAGGAGTTCCAGCCCCGCATCAGGCTCTGTGCTGACAGCTCAGAGCCTGGAGCCTGCTTCAGATTCTGTGATTCCCTCTCTCTCTCTGTCCCTCCCCTGCTCATGCTCTGTCTCTGTCTCTCAAAAAATAAATAAATGTTGAAGAAATTGTTCAAAAAATGTTTCTTACAGTTTTTTTCTCTGACCCATGTGTTATTTCGAAGTCTGTTCAATCTCCACTTATTTTTGGATTTTCCAGTTCTCATTCTGTTAGTGAATTCTAGTTTCATTACATTGTTGTCTCGGAACCGACATCGTATGATTTCTATTACTTTAAATTTACTAAGGTGATTCACGGCCCAGAAATATGGTCTGTCTTGGTAAGTGTTCCACGCAAGCTTAGGAAGAATGTGTATTCTGCTGTTCTTGATGAAAAAGTCTATAGATATCTGTTGTGTCCAGTGGATTGAAGCTGTTGTTGACATCAAGCACCTTATAATAATAAAATAAGTCTAATTTCTCCTTCCCATCTCTTGTATCATCATTGTCCTTCATTTCCGATGTGTACATAATATAATGCATCCTTGGTAATAGTATTTTGAACAAAGTGTTATCTGTTAGATCCATTAAGAAAAAGAAAAGTTCTTATTCACCTTCATGTCTCTGATGTTCTTTCTTACTTTATGTAGTTCTGAGTTTCTCACTGATAGATATTTGTTTTGTTTTGTTTTTTTCCTTCTAAAGAACTTCTTTTAACATTTTTTTTTTTTTTTGGAGGGCAGGTCTACTGGCAACAAATCCCCTCAATTTTTATAGTTCTAAGAAACTTCTTAATTTTTCTTTGCTTTTGAAAGTTAATTTTACAGGGTACAGAAGTTTAGGATGCAGGGTTATTTTCTCTTAACACTAAATATTTCACTTCACTCTTCCTCTTGCTCGCTTAGTGTTTCTCTGATCTTCCTGGATCTGATATTTGGTATCTGACATTTATTTAGGAAAATCTTTAGTCATTTATTGCTTCAAATATTTCTTCTGTTTCTTTCTCTCTTTCTACTCCTTTTGGTGTCCCCATTACATGGATATTTACCTTTTATAGTTGTCCCACTGTCCTTGGATGTGTCTTCTGTTTATTCAGTCTTTCTTCTCTTTGCTTTTCAGTTGTTTTTTTTTTTTTAAGTTTATTTATTTATTTTTGAGCGAGAGCACAAGCAGAGGAGGGACAGAGAGAGGGAGACACAAAATCTGAAGCAGGCTCCAGGCTCTGAGCTGTCAGCAGAGCTCAACCTCAGGAGCAGTGAGATCATGACCTGACCCAAAGTTGGATGCTTAGCCAACTGAGCCACCTAGGCACCCCTTTGCTTTTCAATTCTAAGATTCTATTGAGATATATATATATATATATATATATATATATATATATATATATATATCCGAACTCAGAGTTTCTTTCCTGAGCCAAGTCAAGTCTATTAAAGAACCCATCAAGGGCATTCCTCCTCTCTGCTATAGTGTTTTTTGTTTGTTTGTTTGTTTGTTTGTTTGTTTGTTTTTACCTTTAACATTTCTTTTTGTTCCTATTTTTTAGAATTTATGTCTCTCTGCTTACATTGCCCTTCTGTTCTTACATGCTGTTTACTTTATTCATTAGAGTCCTTAGTATATTAATCATTGTTTTTTTCTTTTTGGTTTTTTTGGTCTTTTTTTTAACGTTTTATTTATTTTGAGACAGAGAGAGACAGAGCATGAACGGGGGAGGGTCAGAGAGAGAGGGAGACACAGAATCTGAAACAGGCTCCAGGCTCTGAGCAGTCAGCACAGAGCCCGACGCGGGGCTCGAACTCACGGACGGTGAGATCATGACCCGAGCCGAAGTCGGACGCTTAACCGACTGAGCCACCCAGGCTCACCTATTAATCATTGTTTTAAATTCCCATCCTGATAATTTCATCATCCTTCCTATATCTGGTTCTGGTACTTGCTCTGTCTCATCCAGTTGTGTGTTTTGTTTTTTTTTTTTTGCCATTTGGTCTGACTTGTCATTTTTTTTTTTTTTTTTTTTTTTTTTTTTTTTTTTGTGATAGCCAGACCTGATATACTGGGTAGAAGGAACTGAGGTAGTTAGGTGGGAGTGTGGGGGAGAAGAAGCATTCTATTGTCCTCTGATTAGGTCTCTTTAGGGAGCCTATTTGTGGACTGCAATTCACAAGTGTATCTCAGTTCTTTTGTTTGTTTTGTTTTGTTTTGTTTTGTTTGTTTTTCCTTCCTTTCCATGGGACTGGATGGCCAGAGTAGACTGGGACTGGCTCTTTTCCATTTCCCACTAGAAGACTAGAGCCAGCTGGAGTTGAGTAATTACCTTTTCCAAGTAAGTTAGACTCTGATTAGGCTCTGGTTAACTAGTTTCCTGTGAGGGCAGGTTGTTAGGAAGAACAGAGTGTACTGGCAGATTTCAGAATCGTTCCTCTTGCCCTCCCTCTGCTGGAAGTGTGAGACGAGCTTTCTTAGATACCTTCTGTGGGAAATTGCTGATGCTTCTGAAGGCAAATGTCACAGTATTGTGTGGGGACTGTGTACCCTTTGGAGTTTTTAACTCTCAGGCTTGTCCACACTGGGGTGCAAAAGTAAGTCAATTACATGTCAGATTTTCCTACTCTGGCAGTTTCCTGGGGAGCTTTCTGCTCATGGTAAGCTGGGACTCCCTGTAATCACCTGTCTGTCTCTCCAGTTTTGGGGGCAGTACTGTGTTCTGTGTCCTCCAGTATTTTATGGATCCGAGAATAGTTGTGGATTTTTCAGTCTGTTCATTTCTGGTTGTTAGGACACAGTGGTGACTTCCCAGCTTCTTGTTTAACCAGAAACCAGAATTTTTTTTATTCCAAAGTTTAAATAAGGTAAAGGGAAATTGATCATTTTTATGTCCAATCAACACCCGATGCCTGAGATATTTCAGTGAATTTTTGTTTCATTCATAAGTGGAAAGTGTGTGACAGGGGAGAGGTTGCCCATAACATACATAGAATTATAGTCTGAATTCTAAGTTTGGGATTAAGTGAAATGTAAACCCAGTGTTTGCTGTGACAATTTTATAATTTTGTGATAATTGCCACTTCAAATATATAATTATATATAATATTTTTGGTAGATGGTCAATTAATGAAATATTTCTAATGCAATTCTGTGTCTCTAAATACTTTTTCTTCCTTTACCTCTTTTGGGATTTCTTACAAAAAAAATAAGTTTATGGCTATAAAGTTATTGAATTTGATAAAAAAAAAAAAAAGAACCTGTGCATTTGGGATGTAGAAGTGGTACGATCAATTGAATAAGGGGAATGACATTTAAGAAGTAGGAAAAAATACATTTCATCCCATTTGGATTCCAGATCCTCTTACAAAGTCGAAATTGTTGTCATTAAACAAACAATGAAAGAAACGTAAACAAAACCATGTAGGAAGCAATTACATCTGATCACTCTTCATATAAATTATTTCCTTTTTACACTAATTTGTTCACATTTATGTATGTTAAAGAACAAGTAATATATGCATATTCATTAAAATAATAAATCATATAAAATCCATATAAAATCCATTCATTCGTATTGTCCAAAAAAATATGTCAAGATAACATTTTATTAGAGTGGCTTATTTCTTTTTTACTTTTTGAAGTTTCTGCTTGTGAACTTGAATAACCAATTGCTTTAAGAACCTCAAATGTAATTTTCCTCATATGCAAAACACTTCGGCCACTGATAGAATGTTGGCCATTTATTCTTGGGGACTTCGGCATGTGCCCGTGTTTTGACAAGCACCTGGCTAATTTAAGTTCCACTGAATATGTATATGTGCTTTGGCTGTCACAATATTCCTTTCAGTTCTCAATCCTGCTGTCAAGGCACAAATTAACTTTGTGTTTACATAGTCCAGCACAAGTATCATGATACTCAATAAAAAGATGTTTAACCTCTGAGAATTTGGATCCATAAGAAAATAGTATCACTGGGAGTTTCAGCTGCCAGGAAAGAAAGTGATGATTCAGTACTGTACAAAGCTGAAGGAAATAAACTCTCTGAGATTTTTTCCCCTTGATTTCCTAGGGGTGAAAAATAATCAATAAGAGACAGCAAGGCAAGTTTGTTACATCTTAGCTTTGCTGTCAGAAAAGCAACCTTTGTCTTTGTGAAATAGAGTTTTCCTGTTCAGATGCAAATTGGTCTCCCCTTTAATGGAATTTTTATTAGCAACCTTTATTTTGAGAATAATACCAGTGTTTAACCATGAAAATCTGTAACCTCCAAGCAACCCAGAGACTCTGATATGTATTAGAAATTATAGCCATTTTAAAATTAGAACATATATCACATTTCTGTTTCCCCCCATAAATATTGGCTCTACTTTGTGTGAGTGAATAAAAAAGAAAATCACTGCATAAATACTTCCTAGAGATTGGTAGTCCTTTTGGCCGTAAAGACATAAAGACTGCAACAAGAACCTCTAATTTATTCAAAGTCAAGTCCTCCTTTCAATGCAACTTAAGAAATACAAGACCTAGCAGTGTCCAATATGACACTGTTCTTTGGTGATATGGGTGCCTTGAAGGCAAAAAGAACTTAAAGGCTCCCAACTTCATACCAAGAAGAAAAGGGGTTTGAAATTGAGTATGATTTAGTATTTGCCTTCCTGCTGACATCCAGATGTGCATCTGATACACATGGCCTTCACTCTCGCTGTGCTTACAGTATTTATTAGAAGCCAAGGGATGCACAAAAGAAGTGAAAAGGCAATGTTATTATAATTTTCTCATTCTGATTGTTCCTCTTCTCATCATTTTGACTGTCAGCACTCAACTTTATGACTTCAATTACAACAGATCATTTGGATGTGGCCTGCTAAACTAATTCATGCCCAGTCCTCCCTCCCCCCTCCACACACACACCAAACATGCATCTTCTCTTTGTTATAAGGGGAAAAGCAATTAGGATGACTGGAGTACTGCATTCCTCAAAGAAGCTGCATGGGACATGTTCTGAAATAATGATGTAAGACAGGGTAAAGAAGAGAAAAAGGAGAAATTAATACAAGGTAGATGAAAGTTTGTGGATAAGCCAGAAAAGGAGAAAGAGTAGTGTTTTGAAAGTCAGATGATGAGAGTCCCTTGACATTTTAGGATCCTAGAGAATAAGAAAAAGCAGAAATTTTAATTAAAAAAAAAAGTCTTCGGGCACCTGGGTGGCTCAGTTGGTTGAGCGACCGACTTTGGCTCAGGTCATGATCTCATGGTTTGTGAGTTCGAGCCCCGCGTCGGGCTCTGTGCTGACAGCTCAGAGCCTGGAGCCTGTTTCTGATTCTGTGTCTCCCTCTCTCTCTGCCCCTCCCCTGCTCATGCTCTGTCTTTCTCTATCTCAGAAATAAACATTAAAAAAATTTTTTAAAAGTCTTATATGTTTTATTTTTGAAAGGTAGATGAGTAAAGAGAGTAAATGCATAGTTGGAGGTTTTGAAGTCAGTCTTAAAATTTTCAGTTTTTGAGTGCATTTGTATAAGGAAGCCACTGCTGATGCTCTTATTGTGAGGTGGTATATCATAGTCCAGGCCAGAATCACAAGACATACTTGTGACTTTTAGTGAGATGGTGGTTGTAGAGATCAATTAATAAATGGACCTGAGGTATGTAGAGGGTAAATAAACAGACTGGGTGATAGTTTGAAATTGTAATTTGGGGGCACCTGGGTGACTCAGTCAGTTAGGCATCTGACTTCATATTAGGTCATGATCTCACGGGTCGTGGGTTCGAGCCCTGCATCAGGCTCTGTGCTGCCAGAGCATAGCACGCTTCTAATCTTCTGTTCCCCTCTCTCTGTGCCCCTCCCCCGCTCATTCATTCTTTTTCTTTCAGAAATAAATATTTAAAAAAATGGCATTTTGTGGGAGAGAAAGTGGTAAAGAATGATTCACTTAAGCTTAATTTAAGTGGTTGTGGTGAGTACAGCTTCTTAGATGGAGGTACCATCCACATGAATAGGAATCAGTAAAAGAGGGCTAAGTTCAGTTGAAAAATCATGAATTTGGTTTTGAAATATTTGGGCACGAAGTACATATACTAAATAAATAGTTAAACATAGTTGACCTACGCTTCTTGGGAAAGAACTGAAGAAGCCATAGGACGATGCCTTGATTCAGCACGGTTCTGAGTTGGGGCCTTAACTATGATTCATTCTCCCCTCCCCCGCCCATTTCTAGATACATGACCCAAGACAGATTACTTACATTACTAGTGCTACTGTTGGCAGTAATCGCAGTAAGCATGGTATTTAAATGTATTGAAATATTAGAAAGTTAAATGATGTAATGTAGGTAAGTCTGGTATGCTGAAAGTACTCAGGAAAGAGAATTTGTGATTATTGGCATTAATGTTATTACTTTTACACTCATCAGTGTGCATATGTGTCTACCTTTCATGCTGTAACCTCATCAAGATCAGGGGTTTTGCCTCATTTATCTTTGTTGTTCTTCTGTTGCCCAGCACTAAGTACTTCATTAACATTTATGGATTTAAAGTGAATAACATTTTTACTCATCGTTTCAGAACTGGGTTATGTCCAGCTTTTTAAATCAAGGGTCAACAACCCATAACAATGATATACTTTCTTAGGGAGTAGAACAGTCCTTGGATTCTAAGCAAACATTCCAGAACTTGATTTTATGCTCTCATTCATTAAGGATTTTTATGTATTTATTTAGGTCACTTCAAATAAATAAACTATGTAGAAACTGGCTGTGTCTTCAGTTTCTTTCATATTCTTCAGAGCTACTGGAAATAATTTAGTATGTACAAGAAGCTCAATAGGGGCACCTGGGTGGCTCAGTCCGTTAAGCTTCCGACTTCAGCTCAGGTCATGATCACACGGTTCATGGGTTCGAGCCCCGCGTCAGGCTCTGTGCTGACAGCTCAGAGCCTGGAGCCTGCTTCGATTCTGTGTCTCCCTCTCTCTCTGCCCCTCGCCCGCTCACACTCTGTCTCTCTCTCTCTCACACAGAAATAAATAAACATAAAAAAAAATTAAATAAAAAAATTTAAAAAAAGAATCTCAATAAATATTTCATAGAATTGTAGCATGTCAACACTGACTTGAAAATTGGGGTGACCTTTTGTTGTGTACTAGTGATTAAATGGTGGCCCAGAGAGGCTACCTGACTGTGTGAGTTTATAGACAGAAGCAGGGCAGAGACCAGCCTGGAATCAGGCCCTGTCTCGCACTCCACCATATCATATTGCTTCTCTGTCCACTTCTTTCTTAATGAAAACAAGTAAAAGAAGGCAACAAAACAAAACAACAAAACAGAAAACAAGCATCAGTCGAATCTTCAAGAGCAGTAATGATGGGAATTTCCACCAGCATCAAAAATAGGTGTGGCCATCGCTCCAGCAGAGTCCAGTGGAGTTGGTGTGGGTCACTCTCTTAGTTCCTTGTTGCCGCTGGCACAAATTATCACAAGTGTCATGGCTCACAGCAGCACTCACGATCTCAGTTGTGTAGCACAGAAGCCTAGTGCGGTGTGGCTGGCCCTCTGCTTCAGGCATCACTGGGCTAGAATTCTCTTGGGCTCAAATTCTTTTCCTAAACTCATGGGTTGTTGGCAGAAGTTGGTCCCTTGCAGTTGTAGGACGGATGTCCCCATTTCCTTGACACGTGCCCCCTTTCCATTTACATGGTGTCAACGGCATACGGTCTCCTGATGCTTTGAATCTCTCTGACTTACTTCTCTGCCACATCTTTCAGACTAACATTTTGGCACTAAGGAAGTGGAAAGGTCTGCTGTTAAGGGTTTGTGTCATTAGATTGGCCCCCACTCATATAATCCAAAACAATCTTCCGATTCTAAAGGTAACTGATTAGTAATCTTGTATCTGCAAAATCCCTTTTGCCATGTAATGTAACATGTTCTTGGCCATGACACCAGAGGTTAACATCATGAGGGTCAAAGTTCTGCTTTTCTCAGTCCCAACCCAAGATCACAATATTAATAAGAAGCAAATAGTACCAGGGGCGCCTGGGTGGCTCAGTCGGTTAAGTGGCTGACTTAGGCTCAGGTCATGATTTCACGGTCCGTGAGTTCGAGCCCCTCGTCGGGCTATGTGCTGACAGCTCAGAGCCTGGAGCCTGTTTCAGATTCTGTGTCTCCCTCTCTCTGACCCTCCCCTGTTCATGCTCTGTCTCTCTCTGTCTCAAAAATAAATAAACGTTAAAAAAAAAATTTAAAGAAGCAAATAGTACCAGCTCTGATATCAAATTTGCTGCATTTCTAATCTGTTGATCAAAGGCAACTGTACATCATCCTAATACAATGTATGTAAACTGAACTGACTATTTTATGAATGGAAGATACAAACAGAAATGGAACCAATACAAAACAAAAACAAAAACGAAATGGTATGAAGCAGTTGATGGCAAGATAACACCTTTTTAGCTACTATTTTTATAATGCAGGTACTGATCTTATCATTATAAATTTTTGAAGCTGAATAAAATACATTTTGGTAGCTCTGTGAATGTTCTAAAAATGTTCAAAATAAATGACAGTTTCTAAAATGAAATTAAATCATCCAAGAACAAAGCTGTATGCCATAAACATCACTGTTAGAAACAGACAGTGTGATCTTGTGGTTAAAATGCATAGCATTACAAAGTCTGTGTATAATCGGCAGTCCCAAGGGATAACTGAAAGTCATGTTGTCAATATTATCACGAGCATTAAGCCCTGATATTGTTTGAATGCTATCAAATAGCATCTATGTAAATAAAAAGAGTGTTTATCTGGGTGGTTAAAAGAGAATGTAGATTACCCTGGGATTTACAGGCTGAAACCATGATGTAAACTTTAAATCTCTTTGTTCCTGGATTGTTAGCCTCAAGATTGTTCTCCAGAGATTTGCAGTTGCCTCAGCAAGCAAGTAATGCTTCAAAATCTCCACCTTTTTGTTTTCAAATCCACTGGGTTGTCGTCTCTGGGAATCATTTTATTTCTTATTCATTAAAGAAGGTGATTTGAACTTTTACTTGCTTTCTCCCTTTAAGAAAGAAGGGGTAAAGGTGCTCCTGGGTGGCTCAGTCAGTTAAGTGTCTGACTTTGGCTCAGGTCATGATCTCATGGTTCATGAGTTTGAGCCCCTCATTGGGGGGGGGGGGTGGCTAGGAGGTTGCTTCAGATTCTGTCTTCCTCTCTCTCTCTGTCCCTCCCCTGCTCCCACTGTCTCTCTCTCTCAAAAATAAACAAACATTAAAAAGAAAAAAGCTTTTAAGAAAGAGAGGGTAAACAGTTTCCTAATATCCTGTATTTTTTCTTCTGCGGACCAGTATGAAGAAAGAAACTGATACAATGTGCCTTCAAGTATCCTGCTGTTGTGCATACTAATCCATGTATGGAAACAGCAGCACCACTCTTCCCCCAAATTGAGCAACAACACACACACACACACACACACACACACACACACAAACCTTTAACTTCTTTATTTTTTGAAACAAATATCAGAATGTTCATGGTAACAGTTGTTATATATGTTTTTTTTTCTTTTTCTTTGATGGTCACTATAGTAAGCAAACTGCTTCATAATCCAAGAAATCACCTTTATAGTTCTTTTCTTTAGACATCTAATCCCCTGTGACTATTTTCTATAATTAGACATGTTTTAAATCTTTTTTTTTAATGTTAATTTTTGAGAGAGAGCGAGAGACAGCAAGTGAGTGGGGGAGGGGCACAGAGAGAGAGGAGACACAGAATCCAAAGCAGGCTCCAGGCTCTGAGCTGTCAGCGGAGAGCCCGACGCAGGGCTCGAACCCATGAACCATGAAATCATGCCCTCGTCCGAAGTTGGACGCTTAACCTACTGAGCCACCCAGGCGCCCCACAGTTAGACATGTTTTATAGATATAAACAATTATCTAAAGCTCTAAAGCGTGATCAAAGGCAAAATAGGTTATGTGTTGAACAAAGACTAAAGATAAGTTTTTAATATCACTAGGAGATGATTATATAGAAAATTATATATTTTATATCATGTAGAAATAACATAGAGAGGAAGATTTAAATTATATACTATATCATTCAAACTTAAACCAGGAAAACAAAAAGGTGCTCACAATATGCGAAAGAGGGTATTCAATGCAGACAGTTGATAACAAGAGACAGGGGAGCTGAGAAGCCAATTGGATATAGTGAGAAACCTAACAAAAAGCTACTACTCCTGTGGCCTAAAGGGACAAAGAGAGTAGGGGATGTGCTATTTCCAAAGCTCTGGGGCCAGGTCACCCAGTGAGAGCTGGAACCGAGAGGCCTCACCTCAGACACGAGCCAACTGCTAGAGATTTGACTCAGCATTGAAGGGGAAGAAATATCCGGGATTTTCCTTCTTGCTCTCAGGACACCCTCCAAATGCCTCTGTCTGAAGCCAGGCAGAGGAGCTAATTGACTAGGTCCTTGCAAATCATCCTGCGGTGCATCACCAAATAAGCCAAACAAAGAGAGCCAGAGCTAGGTTATGAATGACGCTGAGGCTGAGAACCGAAAAATATATTTAATGGACCTGGCACCATACCGTCTACCAGCTACTTTGTCTTTGTTCTTTTTTAAAATATTTTTTAATGTTTATTTATTGTTGAGAGAGAGAGAGAGAGAGAGAGAGAGAGAGAGAGAGAGAACGAGCAGGGGAGGGGCAGAGAGAGAGGAAGACACAGAATCCAGAGCAGGCTCCAGGCTCTAAGCTGTCAGCACAGAGCCTGATGCCTGGCTCGAACCCATGAACCGTGAGATCATGACTTGAGCCGAGGTCGGACCCTTAACCAACTGAGCCACCCAGGTGCCCCAGTCTTTGTTTATTCTTGATCAAAAACAGTATCTTTCTCTCTCTCCCTTCTCCCTCTCCCTTCTCCCTTCTCCCTCTCCCTCTCCCTCTCCCTCTCCCTCTCCCTCTCCCTCTCCCTCTCCCTCTCCCTCTCCCTCTCCCTCTCTTTCTTTCTCTTTCTTTCTTGCCCTACTGCTCTCTGAGCTTAATGGAAATGGGGGAAGGAAAACCAGAATTCATAACTTTAAGATATTTTTTTTTCCCCTCACAAGTTTCTATATCCATACCCTCAGATAGTATCTGTTAATCTCTTGGTGAGTCAATTGATTCAGCTATTAAAGAAAATAGTATCATAGAAAAATAACCGCTTTAATTTTTTAAATCCATAAAAATCCAGATTATAAATTTTTACCAAATTCTGCACTATTCAAAAATACTTTCTTCTAAGAAATGGTACACAAGTTAATCCAGGCTAACATACATAGGAGATTAAATTTAATAAAATGATAATACCTAAAAATCTAGAAATATCACATACTGTGAAATGTTAGCATTGGTTTCTCTGGTTAGTGAGATTATAAGAGTGATTTATAGATTCACATGTTCTACTTTGTTGCTATGTTTCCAAAGTTTCTAAAATGAAAACGTATCATTTAATAGGGAAATAGAGGTAAAAAAACATAATAACAATAACATTAGAGCTTAGTATTTACATTTTTGTGTATGTATTCTTGGTTTTATTGAAGTTTTCTTAAGATACAATATACAACACTTCATATAATAAGTATCGAGCAAAGGAGAGAGAGTGCTGAAATCCAGTACTAAAAATCAAACAGCAATAAGTCGTGTATTTGTTCTTTTACACCAGGATCTTCTCACCTCAGGGAGAAATATGTAAGAAAGGAAAAGCTAATGAAAGGTTATTAAAATAAGAATGACCCCTACGTGGTCTCAGAGGACATTACAATAAAGAAAAAAGAAAAAAAAAACCTGAGAGAATATGAAATTATTCTGTTTTGACGTCTATTCTTCTTTGGTCATAATTTAATTTTAATATTAAAATAACCACTAGTACCCTTTATTGAAAGCTCAGTATGCTAATCTCCTCCTGTGTATATTCTCTCATAACAACTATATGAGGTGAAAAGTTCTATAATGTTCCTTTAACAGAAATGAATGTTTAGAGAGATTTGCTGATAGAGAGTAGAGAACATGTATGAAGTCACACAGCCAGAAAGCTATGGAGCAAGTAATCAAATCCAGGTTTTAACGTCAAAACTTTGCTTTGTCCACTCAACTCTATGCTCCCTCGACACCATCGCTAGAAAACTTGGCAAATTATGTTGATGTATATTTTGATCAAGCTTTGCTGAGCTTGGAGATCTGTATCATCGTAGTGTTTAAAGTTTTTCAGTGTAACCGGGAGTTGAGAGAAAAAAAAAAAGCACATGATACAATTAATCTAGATGATAAAATACTTACAGTAAATTTAAGGGTAAGGTTTGGATAACTCTATACCTTTTTGTTTAAGTTCGTTTCTTTTTTAGGTTGCCTACTGATATAATCATCCAATTAGATAATATGGCTGAGTCTATAGCTTCTTGTGTGTTGCAAAAGTAGTCATAACTGCTAAAATTAAGAAAGAAATATGCAAGTGTGGGTATGTACACATATGAATGTATCAAAAAGAATAGACCCGGGGCGCCTGGGTGGCTCAGTCAGTTAAGCGTCTGACTTCGGCTCAGGTCATGATCTCGCGGTTCGTGAGTTCGAGCCCCGCGTCAGGCTCTGTGCTGAGGGCTCAGAGCCTGGAGCCTGTTTCAAATTCTGTGTCTCCCTCTCTCTCTGACCCTCCCCCATTCATGCTCTGTCTCTCTCTGTTTCAAAAATAAATAAACGTTAAAAAAAATTAAAAAAAAAAAAAAAAAAAAAGAACAGACCCTTGTCCTGAGGGAAAATCCTCCTGGGCATATCAGAAATTCTCATATAAGAGTATCTGTTGGGAAAAACAACGCAAAGTACTTCAGTTGAGTTGAAGTCTACTTTTTTATTCTTTTTAAAGAATAAAAAAACTTTAACCTAACGTATATTTAATTTTCTTTTCACATTACCTAAAAAAATAGCAGAGATGCTTCATTTACCTGATACTCTTGAATGATCTCTAAATACATTAATACTTTATAATCTCACAGAAAATGGCCTAAAGAAAAAAAAATAATAATATGAGCAACATTAAATTGTTTTACATCTCACAGTAACTTTAAAATTAAGTCTAGAATTGAAATCTGTGTAATCCTGTACTTAAATGTATGTTTACTTACACAAAGTCATTTATTCCAACCAGTTCTGTAACAATTATAGTACTTATGTGTATATTTACACATTTGAAGTTTGAAATATATTTGATGGCTTTGTAGGAACTTTCTCTTTGTTTCTGATGGGCGGATATAAAGCTTCCAAAGGTAGGTCATCTTTCATCCAGTAAGAGCCTAAAGTGTCTCACTGACAGCACATAAACAAGATGTGTATTAACAAAAATGACTTCTGGGGTGGCACAATTACAATGCAAAGTGTTGGAAAATATGAAGCATCTCTTGACCAAAATTGAAGACAGATGGTGAACAAGTATATTATATAAAAGTGCAACTGCACAGGGGATATTCGAGTGGGCAGAATGTGATTATGTAAATGAAAAATTCACTTGTAACCAAGAGTGCCAAATACATAGTGAAACTCAATTGAATTATTCAACAAAGTACAGAGAATGTTCCTGGATTTATGATCATAGCCTAAAGGGTTGATCTCTGGACAAATGGGAAGGCGGCTACATATGATCCATGTTCCTCTTACCTAACCTTTTTCTATTTCACTTAATGTAGCATAAAGGGTGATTTTTAAAGGTATATCTCTCTTTTGTATAACTTCATTTGAATAGTGTTCTTATTTTGTCAGATCAGTAACTGTCATCTTAGAAACTAATTTGACAATTCAAGGCACATTTAGATGTAGCCTGGATGTTACCTCCACAGGGGTATGACTTGAAAAGGGATCACAGGAAAAGGACCCTGAGCAACTACCACCACCCGCTATGATGCTGTGAATTTTAGGGAATGTATCTTTGCTCATCTAGATGACCAAAACTTTGTCCACAGTTCCTACAGCTCTCAAAACCCTTGGAATTTCTTTGTGATGGGAGCCATAAAGGGGTCTCTTGTTATGCTAATGAGGTGATTTTTGGAATACACCTGAGGATGGGGGCTGGTTGCCAGGAGAACCAACCACTGGAGTAGAAGATTGAAATTCTCAGTCCTCCCTCACCCCACCGCACTCCCCAACCTCCAGGGAGGGGATTAGGGCTGGACACTGAATAGATTGCCAATGGCCAATGGCTTAATCAATAATGCCTATGTAATGAAACGTTCATAAAATCCCCAAAGAAGAGGGCACTGAGAGCTTTCATGTTGGTTAACATGTGCGGATGAGGAAAGGAAGGTTTGCGTAGAGAGGGCACGGAAACTCTGAGCACCTTTCCACATACCTTGCCCTCTTCACCTCTTTCATCTGGCTCTTCCTGAATTATATCCTTTTGTAATAAACTGGTGATCTAGTAAGCAAGATGTTTCTTTGAGTTTGATGAGCTGCTCTTACAAGTTAAACAGACCCAAGAAGGAGGTCGTTGGAAATTTTGATCTAACAGCCAGTAGGTCAGAAGTACATGTGGTAACCTGGGCTAGTGACTGGTGTCCAAAGTGGGAGTGGAGGGTGGAAAATCTTGTAGGACTGAACCCTTAAGCTGTGGGATCTCATGCTATCTCTGGGTAGATAGTGCCTGGATTGAGTTGAATTGTGGGACAGTCCGCTAATGTCCAAGAGTTCCTTGGTTATGTGTGGATGAATCCTGTCCCTCACCACCACCCCCCACGTGCTTTGAAACTAGTCTCAGAGCCATATCACCCAGCCATTTAAGAAAATAACAGGAATAGGATTTGAACATTTTGAGGTTCTCAGATCATATGCTATGGTTCGGTAGACATAGTTCAACTCTCTGTGACTGTGATGAATCCATGGTTGTATACCTTTGATAATCTGAGAAATCTCTTTTAACATCTTTTCTTTTTTAAGTTTATTTATTTATTTTGAGAGAGACAGAAACAGCGGGCATGTGGGAGGTTAGAGAGAGAGAGGGAAAGAGAGAATCCCAAGCAGGCTCCAAGCTGCCAACCGTGGAGCCTGATGGAAGGCTCGGACCTACAAACCATGGGATCATGACCTGAGCTAAAACCAAGAGTCAGACACTTAACTGACTGAGCCACCCACGTGCCCATCTTTTAACATCTTGAATAAAGAAAATATACTTGTTTGTGATGTCAGCACAGACTCAAACATTAGGGTTCCGTATGTCCATTCTTTTTTCTCTTGCTTACTGTTAAGAACTGTGTGAGATTTTAACCTGCTTTCAGGCTAAAAAGTCAGCCTGCCACAGTGCCATGGATGCAGGGACTAGGCATGAGACTCATGAGTCAGAGACAGTTGACTGTGTTACTCACAGTGACAGCAGTAGCCATTGTATCAGGTTTTTCTTGTGCCATTTCCTGAACCTTGAATCTCGTGAGGTGATGTGGAAAAGACCAAGTGACACCTGCACAGGCCGTGAGTTGAATTAGAAAACTGAATGCTTTATGATGGGCCATTAAGCATATTTGACTTTTGTTCTGGAGGGAGATATTATCTCTCTATCCCAAGACTATAAGTAGATACGACCATTGCGACAGGAAAATACCGCATGTTTACCTTCCATCCTTTATTTTTGTTAATGTTTATTTGTTTATTTTTGAGAGAGAGAGAGAGAGAGCATGAGCAGGGGAGGGGCAGAGACAGAGAGACAGAATCCCAAGCAGGCTCCGCACTGTCAGTACAGAGCCAGATGCGGGGCTCAAACTCATGAACTGTGAGATCATGACATGAGCTGAAATCAAGAGTTGGAGGCTTGATCCACTGAGCCCCCCCAGTCACCCTTATCTTCCATTATTTAAAAGATGATCCAGAAAGGCAACCAGTGCCTCATTTGCACGATGTGCAGAAACACAAGAGAGGCACGAAGAATTGTCTTCCTTAAAAATATCATAAACAGTAATATGAAGTATGATAATCACCGCTTTCCAGAGCACGGAGTATTTTTACACACACGTTAATGATGCTTCTTTTTATCAAGGATTTGTCTCAAAATATCCTGTTAATTGCTTGGTAAAATTTATAAACCTTGTTCAAACTTTACATTTCACAATCTAAAAATAATTCTCTCAAGTCAGCGATGTGTTTATACTTTTTAAATTAATATAGTACTAATATATAAAACTTTAATTTTCTTTAGGGAATCACTGAAAAAAAAACATTATCAGTGCTCCAAAGCCCTTTGAAATTCATTATGAGCCTAATATTGCATAAAGAGAAGCCTTTTCCAACCTGTTCACCATTTGTCGCCTGTGTTATCACTCAGGATGACATTTCTTGGACAATGAAATCTCTCCATCTCTAAGTGTTGGAGTTGCCCACATGATGAGTCTCTAGTTACTTTGTTCTCTCCGTCAGACCCTGGGTGTACAAAACTGAGTTAACCATGTGCTTCAGGTCCTGATTCACTAACATCCTTACTTGATGTGGTACCTACCATTCTTCATATGATTTCCTGTCACCCCTCTTCCATGCCTCCACGTGTGTAGAAAAAGTTATTCAAGAGAATGCGATGTGTGTCCTTACCAGTCCCCTTCCCGTACTTTGCCTTAGATACTGTCATAGAAACATTGGTGTCATTTTGATTGTTCTTGATTCTTACATTGTAGAAATTATTTTTGTTATTTTTTTTTCCCATTTCATGTTTTCCACTCAACATTACGGTTGTGAGATTGAGCTATGATGCTGCGTGTGAATCTAGTTCATTACTTCTGATTTCTTTATAGTATCTTGTACCTGTAACACATTTTATATCTCTGCTGCTGTGGTGATGAAGAGCGATGTGCCTACCTCCATTTATGAACAACATAGTGATAAAAATCTTCCTGTTTATATCCTTATGGACCTATGGGAAAAACAAGTCATAGTTTATATACATTCACTAATTAAGACCAGCGTCCTTTACGTCACCAACTGCTCCCTTTGTTCCATATCTTCTTCTTGCTAATGATTATGAATTTCTGGTGAATTATTATTATATATTAAGTTTTTTTAGTATAATTTTCCTTCATTTTACTGAGGTAACTTTTTCAAGTTTGTTTATTTATTTATTTATTTATTTATTTAGAGACAGAGACAGAGAGAGAGAGACAGAGAGAGAGAGTACACAAATGAGGAAGGGGCAAAGAGAGAGGGAGGGAGTGAATCCCAAGCAGGCTCTGCATTCAGCACAGAGCCTGACACGAGGGTTGGTCTCACAACTGTGAGATCTCAACCTGAGCCGAAATCAAGAGTCTGATGCTTAACCGACTGAACACCCAGGCGCCCTTTACTGAGGTTATGAATCTTTCCATTTTGATACCATATAGAATTGAGGCTCTTTACTTTGAAAATAGCCCAGTACCTATCAATATACTCAAATTTTTAAGCCTGTAAAGTAGATCTGTTTCAAAACGAGTAGAAATGTGGTGTTGCAGCATGTCCTAGAGGCTAGTTTTAACACACTTAATGCACTTAAACTTGGCTCATTGCAGGTTGGGACTCCGTCCGATGGGCAGCTGAGAGAAAAGGAAAACACCAGGACCACACACGACGACGTGCAGGGCAAATAAACAAGAGAAACTCTCATGATTTCCTCTCCTACCATCTGAGTTTTGCCAAAAGTCTTGCCTATGAGACTTTAGCTCTCTCATTTCAGTATTTTTTTTTCTGTTAGAGCATATAGAGGTTCAAAAGTGATGCCTCTTGCACCATCCAGAGTTGGTGCCACTGTGCAGTGTGCCTGAAGCAGTAGGACAGCAAGAGATCTATAGATGCACAAAGTTATCTACCAGGTACAGAGTATTTTTTAGTGCAAACTGTAGAGGAATTCTTTTCTGGAACACAAAGAACTCAGATTTTTGGTTAACTCAGGCCAGTGGTGGTGTGGAGCCCCTAGGATAGGCAGGCTGAACCCCACTGTGTCTTAATTTCCTCATTTGTTAACTATGGATACTTAAAAAAGAAAAAGTATGATATTTGTAAGCATTAAATGACTAATCGCATAATGTTTTTAGAAGAGTGTCCAGAATATTGTCAAATGCAATAAACATTAACTCTTAGTATATTACAACATTATTACCTGTGTTAGTTATTAAAAGATATTAGGACAATTGGAATTCCAAAATGTAGCTAATTACTTACCCGATTCTATATGTTAAATTGGATTCCAAGAGAGTCGAAGATTTGCATAAGAAGGAAATGAGAGTACCAGCTAGATGAAACATCAGAAAACAGACACCACACCCGGAATTCTTAATGGGAACAAAACAAATTCAACCACGAAATGTGAAGTTTCTGCTGTTATAATAATCCATAAACATTAAAACACACATTACAACCTAGAAATAGTCATCTGACCAACATTATGTAGTACCTGAAAAGCCTGGCATTCAGCTCTGCCAGCTCAGAGAGCCTGGAGCCTGCTTCCGATTCTGTGTCTCCCTCTCTCTCTGCCCCTCTCCCACTCGTTCTCTCGCTCTCTCTCTTTCTCTCCCTCTCTCTCTCAAAAATAAGTAAGCATTAAAAACTTTATATATTTTTTTCATCTATGATTAGCTTAAAGGTCAAAATTCTAGAAATAAGGATTTTAGAGGATAAGGAGCTATTGGTTCTCATATACTTTGGGCGGGAGTATAAATCAAAGTATTTACTTTGGAGGACAATTTGGCAATAAAGCTAATGTTTGAAATACACACATTTGTGGACCTATCAGGACAGATGTTGCTTGCAAGGACCTTCAGGGTATACTCTCCTTCTAGGGCAGCGCTGATAAAAATAAAGCTAACTTTAACTTCATTTTTTCCCTCTGTCCATCTCTCTCTCCTTCCTCATTTAAACAGACTCCAAATTAAACAATATCCCTTTCCTAATAAATACCTTACAAAGACTGGGTAACCTACAAAAATGAACATTCTCCAAACTTATATCCAGAACCATTTATGATACTCATTTCTTATGATCTAACTCAAACATCCACAAAGAAACTGGCAGTCGTTGTTAGGCAGCCAAACTTTTAAAAAGTATTTTTTAATACATGTACAAAGATAACAAATAAATGCCTACTTTGTATGCTATACCTGGTATAAGGTGGTGCTGTATCTGTTTACTTGCAGGTTTCTAGTATTGATTGATTAGCTTCTCGATCTATAAAGCTGTAGGTTTACCATTAAATTTTCTCATAATATTCCATTGTGAGTTCACCTAGAGTGAGACTGTTTCTTTGTTTCATTTCAATGCATGCTACCCCTACAAATGCATTATTGATTTTTCTTCCAAACCATAATGATGCAAAGTGCAGCAGCTTGACAAATTTACGTTTATTACCAAATACCTGGCTTGATAAGCAGGTGGGACTTCCTTTACTTACATAGTACCATTGTTTCCTATACTTTTATGTTGCATTGATAAACATTCAGTTTGAAATGGTATATGAAATTAATGGAAACTATAACCTTCCAATTAAATAAGAAATGGAAATGCCTTTCTTTTTTACTGCTGTGTCTACATAACCTTCAATTCAGAATCAGTGATTTTGAAAGCCTAGAATTGCCCAGATTTTTGAGCTGGAAAGCCATCTAGCTTCTGGATTTTATTAATTGTTTAATAAGCAATAAACTCTGAACTGCATAAGAAGCGATAAGGACTCTGCTGGCAGCAGAGAGGGAATCCAATGCAATTTATGAAATTAAAGAAAAGCTCAGCACCTGTCCAAGTCAATATTCATCTACGTGTTCACACCAGCAAATCGAGGGCAGTTCGTTTATCATTTGAGAGAATCTGTGCTGAGAGCAGCTGCCTAACTGCTAAGATCCCCCTGCCCTCATCATTCGGTTAGCAGAAAGAATGGAAACTACCTGCATCACACCCTAGAGTTCAGTGGTAACGTATTTTTCACCTATTTTAAGAGCATGACAAGTCCTAAGAGAGAAAGAGACAGGATGAAAGAAGAAAAAGAATAATAGAGAGAGAGAGAGAAAAAAAAAGATAGAAATGTTGTTAGATCTGCTGCCTTGAGACCGGATGCATCAAGATCCAAGCTCAGAAGCTGTCACGGAATTATGGCTACTGTTTGTCTTTCTCTGTCACCCATCTGCTGTCTCTAAGTGCAGAAAGTGAGAGCAGGCATCTGCTGAAATACCGTATTCATTAATCATGAGAGCGGGGAGCATGCAGAAGTCACACTAGGGACATTACTTCAGAGCCTCTAATGATGTAGGTCAGTGCGGATTAGTGTCTATTCCTCATGCTGGGATGTGGTGTGTTTTCTACTGTATGTTGAAGGGTATCTATCCTTTCAAAGCAATCAAGGGACATTATCTGAAAGTTCATATCTCAATTAGAAAGAATACATGTTGGTTAGCGATGGACGAAGCTTTCTGGGCATCACAATGTCTTACTTAATACGTCTCTCTGTTCCATTTTTTTTTCCCACATATCTCATGTATTTGAAAGAGAATTAAGCACAGGATGGTTTTATGGATGCGGAAGGTCTGGCATTCATACCCACTTATCAGGAATACATTCCTGCTGTACTTCTTAAAAGGTTCTGTTTAAAAGATCTTCAGATTTTAGAGGTCAGCCAGCAAGCCATGGCCAAATCTTGCTCACTGCCTGATTTTGTAAACATAATCCTATTGAAACACAGCCACACCCATTTGGTTCCATATTGTTGATAACTTCTCTTAGGCCACAGTGGCAGTTGGGTACTTATGACAGAATTTAAGGCCCACAAAGCCAAAAATCTTTCTTATCAGATGCTTTACAGAAAATATTTGCTAATCCCTGGATTATAACATTAGTATAAATCTGTCTGATACACAGATCTCAGTTGCCTCATCTACATTTTATATAATTCCATCATTTGTATGGAATTTTTTGGAAATAATATTTTACTGCTTCCTTAGATTTATGAGATTTAAAAAAAAAAAAAACAAACAAAACTGAACAACTGTTCTCCCCCCCCCCAGGCTCCACCTTTTGACCATTTCTCTTTTATTCTATTTACTTTTATTTTTTCTGTTTCCTTTGGTATTTTTTAAAGTTTATTTATTTATTTTTGAGAGAGAGGACGAGTAGGGGAGAGGGGCCAAAGATAGAGGGAGAGAGAGAGAGAATCCCCAACAGGCCCCATACCGCCAGCACGGAGCCCGATATGTGGCTTGAACCAACAAAACTGTGAGATCAAGACCTGAGCCTAAACCAAGAGTTGGACACTTAACTGAGTGAGCCATCCAGATGCCCCTCCATTTGTATATAATAATCTTTATAAAAGTGGAAAATCCTACTAGGCATATTTGAAGTTGAGATAGGTCTGACTGTTGTCCACAGGAACACTGGAAGCAATTACACCTTACATGTTCTAGGAAAATGAAATAGTCCGTGTGGCATTATACGTTTTCTAAAAAGGTCTTGATTAAGAAATTAAAAAAGTTTGGAAGTCTGCAAATAAAAAAATAATAATAAAAACAGTCATGTTCTACAATCTTGCAAGTCAATTATAAATTTCTTAGAATAATACATAAACATACAACACATACACACAGAGTACATGATCAGTGTTTTAAATATGGGAATTAAAATATTCAAGTAATTACATCAGCATCATTTGTATTATCTCCCTAGGGAAGGGACCATATGGATAGAAAATTGTCAGTTTTGTTCAGTGATAGACTGCAAGTGTTTAAAATTGTGCCTAGATAAATATAAATGGCTGCTGAATAAATATTTGTATGCTGAAGAAATAGCAAAAATCTGGGGGCCAATATAGGTCATTTAAATTTCCTTTTGATACAGTATTTACAAATTTTCATCAAAAGGACATATCTGACTGTCATAATACAAGTTAGTAATTTGAATAAATAATGCAATGATATAGTTTGGAAATGATACTCTAGTAAAATATTACAGCAGAAGAGATCAAGATCATTTCAGGGGTGCCTGGGTGGCTCACTTGGTCACCCTCTTACCTCGGCTTAGGTCATGATCTCATGGTCATGGGTTTGAGCCCCACATTGGACTCTCTACTATTAGCACCAAGCCCACTTAGGATCCTCTGTCCCCCCTCTGTCTGCACCTCCCCTGCTCCCTCGCTCTCTTTCTCTCAAAAAATAAATAAAACATTTAAAAAATTAAAAAAAAAACATAAATTTCACATGGTACAGCTGATACCTTGATAAATAACATGCATTCCTTAACTGTTTGAATAATTGAGTAACAAATAAAATATATTTCAATGAGTAAAATGATAGAGTCGTGACCAAAAGAAGAAAAAACATTCATGTTCCCTGTGCTACAAGAAAGTCAGGAGAGCCATGACATACAGGGATATTTTAATCAATCAACAGTGTAATATAGTAATTTGTAATTTAAATACATATTTTTTAAAGGTAGTGTGGGTTCTCTAAATTAAAAGTTATCATAATAATGTGGCATACACTAGATAAAGCAGCCATAGCAATGCTTGTAAGACTTTATAGAGAGTTCCAGAATTTTTTTTGGAGATTTACAATTGAAACTTCGCAATGAGAAACATCAAGAGTTAAATAGATAATTCTAAGGAAAAATAGTATCTTTTTAGCCTTGTGTGATCTCAGTATCGCCTGTCTGGTGTTAGAATTTGAGAATGTTTGCTGCTTACTGTTTCTCTTCTGTAATAGCTCTCCTTGCTTTCCTCCCCGGTCCCCATATTTTTCTCCTTGAAAACTACAATCCAATCCCTATTTATGGTTCTGAATGTATGCCTTATTATGTCTAAGCTGCAAGAAAAATGTGTTATTTAAGGTTTAAAAATCATAAAATCATTTAAGAAAATGGTTAGTCATGTTACTCATAGCTCTTTACCCAAGAAAAGTGAGAGCATGTATCCATACAGACTTGGATGCATAAGTTCTTAGCAGCTTTATTTGTAATAGTCAAAAACTGGCAACAACTGAAATGTCCATCAACAATTAAATGGGTAAACAAGTTGTGGCATATCCATACAGTGTAGTAGTGTAAAATAAATTCTACTCAGACGTAACAAGGAAAAAATGAATAATAAATACAAGTATTTTTTGAGAGCAACATTTTTTTGGGGGGAAGCTGTTGATTTAGTGTTGGATCTTTATTATTTTCAAGAGTTAATGAGGAGCGCCTGGGTGGCTCAGTTGGTTGAGCATCTGACTTCAGCTCAGGTCATTATCTCAGGGTTCCTGGGTTTGAGCCTTCCATCGGGCTCTGCACTGACAGCCTGGAGTCTGCTTCAGATTCTCTCTCTCTCTCTCTCTCTCTCTCTCTCTCTCTCTCTCTCTGTCAAAAATAAATGAATAAACAAACAAACAAACAAACATTTCAGAAAAAAAAAATTCTGAATCGTGAATGCCTCCTAGCATTGAACCTGTGGCTCAGGACTGGAAAGGTGATATCCTGGACCCCAGTGTATAAGTGTCTGTAGATCACAGAGGCAATTTGTTCTAGTTATCTTTGCCTTGTGCCCCTTTCTTTGTACAATATGACACAAAGTTTGGGGTTGTTAATCAGAGACAGGGAAGTGGACTACGAGGTCTCTGGGATCATGGACAGGTCAGTTTTTTTTTTTTTTTTATGACAAATCCAGATGTCTGAAAGGTTGCCACCCTGCTCCCCATTGCTATGGCCTCAGAAATGCAAATGATGGTGCTATCCTTCCAGGCCATTGCCAGAGTAAAGGAAAGAAAAGAAGAAAGGATTTCATAAATAGTCAAGGTAGTTTTGTCTTGATCCATCCTCTTGGGAGGAAGCAGGGCATCTTGATGTCGGTTACTCCTCTTCCTCTCCTTCAGTTTGGTCCAGAGGTCTCCAGCATCTGCACAGAACTAGATATCAGGCAGAACCTTCTTCCGCTGTGAGATACATACTCAAGGCCTGAGGTTTTGGCTGTCATCTGGGTAGTGAAGAGGATCTGGTGTAGTCCCTTCCCAGGAGACTCAAAGGCAATCTTTGTTCTTAGTGATTCCCACATCTGAAGGGTGGGAGAAAGTTGAAAATGTCAGTTTGGAGATTTGCAGCCAGGTATTTGAGGAAACTAGAACAGTTCAGGATCCAGTCCAGTTTACAGGCATATAACAAAACCTCTAAGACAATTAACAAGATTATAATCTAAAGTAGCCAAAGGTGCAAATAATTTTCTCTTTACAGTTACCCCCCATTGTTTACCAAAGATAATCAGAGTAAAACTAATTTGTTTGTATTAAACTCAGCCTGACTATTTCCATAACTGTAGCAAGAATAGCGATTAACCATACAAGTTCTTTTTAAGACTGCTTTGTTGGAACTTTTCATAAGGAGTCCCAGATTGAACTCTCAAAAGTCTCGGAGGCCAGAAAGCCAAACCAAGGACTGGCCATTAGATTTACCTGTAATATCCTTTCAGTCAAAGTTTTAGTAATATACTCAATCTTTTCAATTGTGTCCTGTTATAAGAAGAACAGATTCTTATTGAACTTAGGCAGATAGCTAACTATATTGCCATGAAAAGAATACTCAAGAGTTGCTAAATTCTGAAAGGATCAAGTAGGGAGAAACAGTAAATGGTTTCACCTTTGTTTACAAAGGTATACTTTACTAACTTGCAGTTAAGTCATAGCATAAGTATAGCATCTCCTTAAATCTGCAAGAACAAAGTATCAAGGAACTAGCAGTGTTTCAAAGAGTCATAAGTAATCATGATGATTGTCTTAGTTAATCAACCCCATCTAATTTAATATTTGTTCTGCTTGAATCCAGTTTTTCCACTAGTTTTGGAAAATCTTACCCAGTTCAGTTTTATAATCTTAACGTTTTCAGAAGTTTGTACTTGTCAAAAGTCCATGAGCTTTCTTGAAGTGAAACATTCTTGCAGGAATATTTTTGTAGAAGCATCAGAGTAAAACAGTATCTCGATGAGTAACAAAAGATTTACAAATGACCATGATTTTTTTTTTTAACGTTTATTTATTTTTGAGACAGAGAGAGACAGACATGAACGGGGGAGGGGCAGAGAGAGAGGGAGATACAGAATCGGAAGCAGGCTCCAGGCTCTGAGCCATCAGCCCAGAGCCTGACGTGGGGCTCGAACTCACGGACCGCGAGATCGTGACCTGAGCCGAAGTCGGACGCTTAACCGACTGAGCCACCCAGGCGCCCCCAAATGACCATGATTAAAGACCTGATGAGAGTTCACTATAATGCAGTTGATAAGGAAATTTGGTTATTTCTGTGAAATACAACATTTTAAGATAGTACCTAGAATGACATTATATCAGGATATATCATAATTTTAAGAATTTCATATAATTTTTGGAGTGCTGATATTAATATATACCTATTTAAATATAAGGTAAACAAGGTTTGGCATACTTCTCATTTGCCAATGATTTACATGTAACTTAATGTATCAAATACACCTAATTCACTTAATCTCTTTTTTATAAAAATAATTTTTAATTTTTTTTTGAATTTTTTAGTTCAAATATAATAAACCAATAGACTTCTAGTAGTTTCACATGTGCAATATAATGTTTCAACAATTCTATACATTTCTCAGTGCTCATGAAAATAAGTATACTCAATTTCTCTTATCTATTTCACCCATCCCCCTCCTCACTGCCTCTCTGGCAACCACCAGTTTGTTCTCTGTATTTGAGAGTCTATTTTTTGGTTTGTCTCTTTTTTTTCTTTGTTCATTGCTTTGTTTCTTAAATTCCATATACGGATGAAATCCTATGTTATTTTTCTTTCTCTGACTTATCTCACTTAGCATTATGCACTCTAGGTCCATCCATTTTGTTGTACATGGCAAGATTTCCTATTTTTTATGGCTGAATAATATTCCATTATACATCCCATCTGCTTTATCCATTCATCTGTCATTGGACACTTGGGTTGCTTCCATATCTTGGCTATTGTAAATAACATTGCAATAAAGAAAGGAGTACTCATATCCAAATTCATTTTTGTTTTTGTTTTCATTTTCTTGGGGTAAATACCCATTCCATTAGTGGAATTACTCGATCAGATATAATTCCATTTTTAATTTTTTGAGGAACCTTCATACTATTTTCCACAGTGGCTGCGCTAATTTGCATTCCTACCAACAGTGCACAAAGGTTCCTTTTTCTCCACATCCTCACCAGCACTTATATTTTGTCTTTTCAATTTTAGCTCTTCTGACAGGTGTAAACTGATATCTCATTGTGTTTTTAATTTGCATTTCCCTGAAAATTAGTGATGTTGAGCATCTTTTCATGTGTCTTAGCTATCTGTATGTCTTCCTTGGAAAAATGTCTATTCAGGTTCTCCAACCATTTGAATAGGATTATTTGTTTCCTTGGTGTTGAGCTGTATAAGTGTTTCACATATTTTGGATATTAGCCCCGTATCAGACGTATCATTTGCAAACATCTTCTGCCATTCAGTAGGTTGCCTTTTTTTGTTTTGCTGATGGTTTCCTTTGCTGTGCAAAAGCTTTTTATTTTGGTGTATTTTCAATATTTACTTTTGTTCCTCTTGCCTGTGGAGACATCAAGAAAAATGTTTCTATGTCCTATGTCAGAGAAAATACTGCCTATGTTTTCCTCTAGGAATATTATTGTTTCAAGTTCTCACATTTATGTTCATGTTGAGTTTATTTTTGTATATGGTGTAAGAAAGGGGTCCCATTTCATTCTCTTGCATGTAGCTGTCCAGTTTTTCCAACACCTTTGTTTCAGAGACTGTCTTTTCCACATTGTATGTTCCTGCCTTTTTTCTCTCGGTTAGTTGACCCTGTAATCCTGGGTTTATTTCTGGGCTCTCTGTTCTGTTCTACTGATCTATGTGTCTATCTTTGCACCAGTATCATATTGTTTCGATCAATATGCTTTGTAATTGTCTTGAAATTGGGATTGTGATATCTCTAGCTTTGCTCTTCTTTTTCAAGACTGCTTTGGTCATTTGGGCTCTGTTGTAGCTACATACAAATTTTAAGATTGGTCTGTTCTGGTTCTGTGAAATTTTTGTCAGTATCTTGATAAGGATTGCATTAATCTGTAGATTGCTTTCGGTAGTGTGGAATTTTTAACAATATTGGTTCTTCTCATCTATGAGCATGGAGTATCTTTCCATTTGTTTGTGCCATCTTCAATTTCTTTCATCAGTGTTTCATAGCTTTTGGAGTACAGGTCTTTCGCCAACTTGGTTAGGTTTATTTCTAAGTATTTTATTATTCTTGGTAAAATTATAAATGGGATTGTTTTCTTAATTCTGTTTCATATCAAAATTTCCAGCTGTTCCAGGGACCTATTGAATGTCTCTTATCTCAAAGTTAGTTTTAAGTCAAAAAGACATTATTTAGAATGTGAAGTTTAGGAAGTTTGTCAAAAATACAAAAAAAAGTTTGAACATTTAACTAAATAAGATCATGGATTATTATCAAATAATACTTAATTATCTATTTAACCAAAGTGACAATGAAAAGATTTTAAGACAATATAGGAGGTTACATAGTTGTTAGCAAAAATTAGCTTGTAATACTGAGAAATTTCAATTTTATTAAGTAATCAAAGAGGTGATTAAGACAATATAAAGCATAGGATATTATTTTGATAAAATATGAAATTCTTGTGAAATTCTTGTTTTCTAGACAGATTACTTTAAAGGTGAAGAAAACCCTTCATAATCTCTTATTACAAAGAACAGAACAGTAATTCAAGAAAACTTTGTCATGTTAACAGAGAACACCAAAGTTTAATTTTGTACCAGCTTACTTTTGATATTAAAGCTCATTCACTTAATTAAAATTATTCCAATTTTAGACAGCCCAGATCACACACATAGATTCCTTCCCAAAGATTTATTTTCCACAAGCCTTCTAAGACGTTTTCCTCATTAAAGCACACATTTTATTTTGCTTACATGTGGAGATATTTCCCTTATTATTTCTAGTAGCTTTAATCGCATACATTAATTAGAATTCTTAACCCTTAGAAACCTTACTTCCTAGGAAAACTAAGAAGTAAACAATTGTGAACTGTTTGTTATAACACCTTTCTTTAGATTGGCAAATTCAAGAACATATATATTTAATAATTTCTAGAAGCATATTTCTTCCTCAATTTTCCAGTGTAACACTAACACCTCCAGATATCTTATAGATAAACCTATGTTCAGTAATAAATATTTCGGTATTTTATCTTATTTGCAAATGATGTAAGTATTTAATAACTACCCATCATCTAATTTAACTTAACAAAACTCTAAGGAGTTAAGTCACCAAAAAGATTTGGGAAAATTATTTGATTAGACACAAATATTGCTGAAAGTTCATTATACACTGATTATCTTATGTCTATTAACTTTTTCTTAATAATTATATTTAAATTAGTCATGAAAATTTCACAAGAGCTAACCATCTTTAAATTATTGTTTTTGCTGACAAACTGTAAGAGGTAACATGAATCCATTTGACCATTAGTTAGTGGAGGTAGAATAAAAGTATTATACTTAATGCTGATAGCGCTAAAGACATGCTAGTTTTACTTAAACTGACAACTTAAACTAGCTTTCGTACTGAATAGGTTTCTAGATCATGGGAACCCAAAATTCATTTGGATTAAGTTCCTGTCATATTTCTGAGTCTTAATTTTATAGAAGCACTTAATTTTTTTTAAGCTAATTAAATCAAGCTCTTTTGCCAATTAATTTTGACAGCATCATTCAGAGGTAGAAAATACCATGTATCTACAACATAAATACATATACAGACACATGAACATACAGACACAAAAAGAGACCATATAGCTTCCATTTTAAAATTGCTGCCATAAATTAGGTACAATAATACAAAATTTATTAGGTATTAAAAGAAGTTGGACCTATTCAAATAACCTCTCTCCTTTCCTGCTCCTTCAGGTAAGAATTATCTACCAGAAGTTTGCATGTCAAAGAGATGGTCTGCATAAGAGTTCTGGAGAAGTCCCTTCTCCAGAAGGGAGATATGGGCATAACAATTACTTCTCAAAGGCAGAGGGGAAAAAAATGAAAACTCTTCCTGGAAAGACTTTTGTTCCCCCATAGCAAGAAATTTTGCAATTCTTACAAGTTTTTTGAAATAAACAGGATGTTTTGGTGTTGGTAAAAAAAGATTAGTGGACTTTGAATTGTTTGTGGAGCTACATCTCTGATCTTGTATAGACTAGATTTGTAAAACAAGGACAGCTATTTTTAATTCCTCAAAAGTTGAGTTGCCACCTACATGATATCAAGGGCTAACACACCCATCCCTCTAGGTTGGAACGTTTTCCCTCTGGGTGCATTGAGCTTAGGAGAGAGGCCTAAAAATTTCCTATCAGAGTTTGAATATTCCCCTCCAATTGATCAAACTTCTGATCATAAAGTTATTTTTTTTTCCCAAATATCTTGTCAGCTTTCCACTGGGACAAATAATAAATATTTCTGGCAGTACTGAAAAACCCCATTAATTTTAGTTTCCCCTTGGTTGTTTAGGAGAATAATATAGCAGTTTATCAGAAAATCTCTCAGAATTCTATCAGCTTTGAGAGTGCCCCATGTAGGTGGGAGTCCTCATTCTGAAGTAGATATGGGGGCATTCAAAAGGATGTTGAAGAATTTGCATAGGGTCTTTGAGGACAATGTCTTTTCCAGTGGCCCAGTTGATTATAACTGAGACTTCAATCCTTGAGGCCACATTTTGATGATGGACCCCTAGAAGCATGCAGTGTGGGAGCTGAGGTGTTTCAGATTCCTTTTATGCCTTTAATATTTCATTAGTTTTTTGCAATGCATCTTTCATTGAGGTTATTTTGGAATCTTAAAGCCCTTAGGAAACTTTTACATGACAATTAAAATAGGTAGCTCATTCTATTTGTTTAATGTGAGAACCCTTACTTTCAAGTTCACTTTAAATTTTTTTTAATGTTTATTCATTTTTTGAGAGAGAGAGAGAGAGATAAGAGCATTAGTGGGGGAGGGGCAGAGAGGGCCAAAATCAGATGCTTAACAAACTGAGCCACCCAGGTGCCCCTCAAGTTCATTTTTTAAAGAGAAGGTCTTGTCTAATTGGAATGTGCCCCATAATAGCCACTGTAATTATAGGCGGTCTTTGTTAAAACTTTGCCTTTTTTTTTTTATTTTTCATTTTTAAATATCTTCAGCTTCCATGGGCCACAGTTCCTTAAAACAAAATGAGCTAGTACACTCAACTCTTTGGGTATAAAGGGTTGCATTTCTTTTAGTTAGGCCTTTGGATTCCTCAGAGCCAAACTAATACCTGAGAGGGATATGCCACAGGTTTGGGAATTGTGGGGTGTTTTACAGTACCTCAGAATTGCATGTAAATTTCCTTGAGGTTGGTGGTCAACCTAGTGTCAATCTGACCCATTTTCTGACCAAATTACCTCCTCACAGGAATCTTTTTGAAGTAGCTAGCACTAATAGCTTTTAAATGCTTGACTTATGCCCACTATTTTTTGCAGCTTTCTTGCTTCTGAGTTCCCCATTAGCAGTAGCCATTACTAGACCCAGTCCAGTTCAAACTGGTCCCTAGTCCAACCGTGGACCTAGTTTGGTTTTTAAATTGGGCTCTGTCCAATACTGGCCGGGAACTACCAAACAATTCCTGTAGAACTTTGGACTGGTGAAAAGGATTGAACCAGCAGTTATCAACAAAGGGGAACTGTGGACTAATTTCAAACAAAAGAAGAAGCATAGTTGTCACCAACAGTTACCAAAGTGGAATCTGGGCAAGGATTCCAGACTAAACCACCAACAGTTCCCAACATGGAATCTGTGGACAGAAGCAAGGGCTGGGATATTCCACTCAAAATCCTGGGAATCATAATTTGAAATACTGTTAGTTTTCAGTGTGGAATCTGGGGACTGGGGAGAGCACTTAACTAGCAGACTCCAAAATGGGGATTTCAATACTGATTCCAAATAAATAGGAAGCTGCAGCTACCACCACCAGTTCCCAGTGTGGAATCTGGGAATCTGGGGATGAAACCAAGGGCTGGGTTTCTGATCAAATGGGGAACTGATTGGAAAGTCAATGAGGTCAAGAGCTCAACACAAAGAGGGTAGAGTTCAGAACAGAGAAGAGCTTTCCCATGGTTTTTAGAAAGTGTTAGTAGGATACCTACCTGAGTTTCTAATGTCCTCAGAAGTTCACTTCATATCCTGTGCCTGCCAACATATCTGTTAAAAGACAAAATTCAGCTGAGTACATTTAAGTATCCAGTTGGCTTACTCAACCATTCATGTGTAGGGCAATCCTATCTAACAAGTTGAAATGAGTTCTATCAAATGGAACGATTTTATAGGCAGAAATGGGACAGGACAAGGTTATTGGTAAAAGAAATGAAAGGATTATTTTAGGCGAGGTTACCTTCCATTAGGAAAAAGCAGGGGCAGGGGGCGGTTATGGGACAGATTACCTCACCCATGCTGGCCAGGAAATTTAAGCAAGTTTGATTTAAATTTCCACTTCTGAGAGAGGTTGAAACTGCAGTTTAGTCTTGGTTGGCTGTCGTGGAGGGAAGTTTTTTCTTTTCTTTTCTCGTTTTCTTTCCTTTTTCCTTTACTTTCTCTTTTCTTTTCTTTTCTTTTCTTTTCTTTTCTTTTCTTTTCTTTCCTTTTCTTTTCTCTTTTCTTTTTTCCCCTCTATTTCTTTTCTTCTCTTTCTTTTCTTGTCTTTCTTTTCTTTTCTTTTTTTTTTTTTTTTAACAGTGTAGCATCTGTACAAGTCAGAGCAAGGATAAATGAACTCCACAAATTAAGCTCATAGAGAGTAATTATCACCTTGAGACATCTTTGTTACATTCCCAAAAAGCAATGGAAATTGGTTTGCTGTCTCTACTTCCCAGTGTCAAATTCATGAATGACAAGAGTTGGGATTAAGGTTTGCTGCATCAGAGAAGGTAAATTTCCTTTTGGTGTGGGTTTAGTAACCTAGAGCCTGCTTCAGATTTTATGTCTCCTTCTCTCTCTGACCCTCCCCTGCTCGAGCTCTGTTTCTCTCTCTCTCTCTCTTTCTCTCTCTCTCTCAAAAATAAACATTAAAAAATCAAACAAAAAAATAAAACCTTCAGAAAATTTTTCTAGAGTCAAATTCTTGAACTATCAGATTTGCTTAGAATCTTTAAATAATTATGGATGATAATGAAATTTATACAATATGAAACAAAATTTTAAATATAAAGTTAAATAAACCACATTTAAAAAGTTATGTTTTTGAGGTAAAGAGTTACATGAGGACAAGTATGAGTTTATTGTTGATATTTTTATAATTTCCAGATTACATAAATTATTTTCTTTTTCTTTGTATATGGAAAACAAGACCTTCCTCTGTATTATTTGAAATTAAAAGACCATTTATATAGAAGATGGGATGGGGGGCAGTAAAGTTTCTTCCCTTCTTCTTTTCTTTCTTTCTTTCTTTCTTTCTTTCTTTCTTTCTTTCTTTCTTTCAACTTTAAGATGTGTCCTTGTAAAATTACAGGCCACAGACACAGTCACCACTAAAGATTTCCAAGATTCAGGTAGCCTTAGAGTGATACTCATAATAAAGAATCATTTGTAATAACTAACATATCTGTCAGCCTAATAAAATATCTTCCAACATAGACCCTTTCAGTATAATTTGCAGGAAGTAGACCTTTTATCTGGAGTTATTCTTCAAGGCACACACAGCCGAGATTATGTAAATAACTGTGGAAACCACAGCCTTTGGATATCTCTCAGCTTTGGAGACTCACATAATGGGTATTTCACATACAAGTATCCCCTCCTTTGATATATGATCATTTAAAAAAAGCTCTCTTTTGCTCAAAGGAATGTTTGACTCCAGAGACCCATTGTCAGGTCTGAAAAGTCTTCAGAAAGCCACTTTGGCTCTACAAAAGTTTAGGAATAATGGCGAAATATAAATTTTTAAACACTACGCCCGAAATCCAGTATATGGAATAGCACACACTTCTGGTGATGTCCTTTGTAACAAATACATCTTCTTTAAAGGTTCACATGTTTCCATAGGGTGCTGACACCTCAGAATAAGTCTGCTATTCTCGCTCTGATAACAACACCACTGGTGCCGGGGCAAGTGGTCCCAGTTTGATGGCTCAGGATAGTTTTTCCTTGTGATTTAGGCTTTGTTTCATGCCTGGGGGGAGTTGTTTCTCTTTCACTTAAGAACCAGAGTCCTTCAATCTCCTTACATTACTTTCCTTGTGATACAGCACTTTAAAAGCTCCCTGGCTGACAACTGTGGCCGGAGGCTGGGATCTGCTGGGAGCAGCATCATGCACTGAAAATAATATCAGTTCATCTGTTCACCAAGGGACCACAGTATATAGAGTCCTGGAACAGCTTTTAGGACTACACTGCAACAGCATGAGTTAGGAGATGCACAGGGACACACGTTCTAATTTAGTGAGGAGTTTAAAAAACGCTTGATTTCATCGTGTATATAGGCCACAGACATGAGAACGTTGTTGATTGTGTCCTCACATTTCCAATGCTGCTCGGCAGATCGTTACTTAGCGTAAAACTATGCAGTGAACAGATCTGTTTTGTTCCAAAACCCGTCTTTTTATTCACCTATTTTATTAAGATTTGACTAAGTATACCAAGGCTGGAAGCAACCCCCAAATTCAGAGTTGTCAAGTCGGTCTAACAGGCCGCCCTCTCCTCTGGCTGAACCCGGCACGCATCCCCACATCAAACTGTCTGCAAAGAAGCCTGCACAGCTGGAATCCACCTTACCTGCATCTCTGTAGGACACTGCTTCGGGTCATCTGGCCTGTCTAACACTTTACTGGGTGGATTTGCTGGGCTGTGGTGTGGTTTCTTAATTCTCAGGCACCATCCAATTCTGTCAGCACACTGGCCCTGTCAATTTTTGCAATTCTCCACCAACCCCCGTCTCTGCCGAGAATTATGTGTCTCTTTTCACATCCCGGTCGGTGAATGCAGGGAGTCCCCAGTCTCCTGACTGAAAGGGAACTAAGTTGACCTGATAGCTTCAATTCACTAACTTTACAAAAGATCTAAAGGAGTCTAAGGAAACTTAAGCTGCCCTAATATTATTGAAATAGTTACTTAGCTTTGGAAAAGAGATGTATTTGGAAGTCAAGTCTTTAGGCTCATATTCCTTGTCTTGTTAGGATTTGAAACCCTCATGGTTTTCATGTATTTATGCATTCACTAATATAGGGGCGGCATAGAAGAGCATCCAAGAGGATGAACTCTGAAGTCAAATTGCTCAGATTCAAACCTGCCTGCTACGTATTCATTTGTGGACCAGGACCGTGTCATTTTTCTGTTACTCCATTTCCTTTGTGAAAGGAGCGTTAATAGTAGCACCTTCTTCACAAAGGTGCAAATGCACATGCATCTGTAATATAAATTATTACTACTGTTATTAATAAAAACTAAAGGGTTTGAAGTCAGGAGAGGGGGTAGAAGGCAAGGCTGGTGCAGAGGTAGTTCATGCAAGTCCTCTTAAGCTCATGTGTGTGGTATTAAAAATCCTAACTTCAAGATGTACTCTCTTCGTGACTTTCAAATGTATAACATTCTGTTGTTAACTATCGTCTCCATGCTGTACATTACGTCTTCAATTCGCACTGAGACAGCTTTAAGTTGTTAATTACAGATGTTTCTACTACACTATGATATGTGAGTTTCTACAAAGCTTTGCGTTCCGTAGAATTTATATTAAAACAGCAGGATTCATGGGCAAAAAAGAAAAAAATAATAAGATTTTGTGCAAATCCCTAAAACTTTTGAAGTTACCCCTCGCAATCATCATCCTAAGGGAAATATGAGCATCAAGGGACTGCTAATAAGTAAATATCCCTTTAAATATAAAATTGTATCTTAAGGAGAAAGAAAAAAAAAGTTTGAGGTACATAAAAGTGGACGAATAAAACATGTGTCCGAACAGAGCCAGAGGAAAGACCATGTGAACATGAGAAAAATGGGGATATGAGTCCACACTGTTCTCTCCCATAGTGCCAGTTAACTTCAGCCTTACTACAATATTTTGTGTTTGTGTTTGGCTATTATTTTTTTGTGAGCTAAATTTTTAATGGGTTGAGGAATTAGCTTATGAAACACCGTAATTTTCATGTTATAATCAAATTCTTCTCTACTTAACTAATCATTTATAAGCCGATCTCCTCGGGTTACAGACACACATTTTAGTGTCACAGAAGGGGAATGATGTAAACAGATGAGAAGTTCTAAAAGATTACTTTGTCGAGGATCAACACTCAGACTTTGGATACTTCAACTCCAAAGGAGAAAGGGTAGCTGGAACCAGACTGGTTGCTGTGATGACGAATATACCCAGGTGCCCAACGTCAAAAATCCCTGATATAAAAAACAAAACAAAAGAAAACAAAGAACCCACGTGCTTAAAGAAATAACCCTAGGTGTCACTGCTGTCTAACTCTGAGTTTTGATATCGTAGATCCCCTAAAACGTGGAGGAGAAAAATTGCATGGAACAGAAAAATAAAAATGCAGCCTAATTACATATATTAGACTAGGTTTGGGAAGTCAGAGTTCCTGCCACTCATCTTTTCTATTCATGTTTATCGCCCCCGCTGCCCTGTGTACGTGTGGGCTAGGATTGACCTGAGTGTGGGGAGACACATGGAAGAAAGGGAAAGACTAAGAAATTAGAACACTTTGGATGTTGATGTTAGTTAGCAATGTCAACTTGAGTACAGATGAAGAAAGTATGTGCACTGTGCCTGCTCAGACTTATTGAAAACCGTTGCAAATATTTTCTGACCTCTTCAGCATATTGTCAACATAGACATAAACAGTTCATGCTCGGTATTTGGTTTTGAATATTGTGAACGAATTACTGAAGTGGCAACCGTAGTTTGTGATTTAAATTCTTGCTGTCCAATAAAAAAATAATGCAAACCACATATATAATTTTAACTTTCTAGTAAACACATTAAAAAAGGAAAAAGAAATAGGCGAGGTTAATTTTAATAGTTTTTTTTTTAACCAAACATATCCAAAATGTTATCATGTCAACAAGTAATAAACATAGAAATTGAAATATTCTACATTCTTCCTTATTTGTATTAATTCTCTGAAATTTGCTACCTAAATTAAAAATCTCAAATTGCCACATTTCAGCTAAATAGCCACGTATGGCTACTGGTTACCGTATTGGACAATGCGCATCTAAGTTGACTTTTTATGAACATGATTTTGCCAGAATAAAAAGCTACAATTAAACATATACCTACTTATGTCTTTGTCAGTATCTAACAGTCTCACCCCTTCAAACAAAAGAAAAATTACCATATCTTGTTTTATTTCTTTTTGGGGAGAGTATTCTTATAGAATGCTTTCAAATTAAAATTTTTGGATGTCTCCCATCTCGTATGTTATTTCAAGCATGGTTCCCACATTAAATGTTTAAATTTGAATATCTGTGAGGATTGCATTATCATGTTGGTTATGTTGTAGATAACTGAATAAGCATGGAGCTGAATTGCAGCTGACAAGTTGCCATGTTTTAGAGACGTTTAATTAAACATATATTGATTTTGATTTTAGTTCTCTTGTTTTGGAAGCATTCTATATAATTTCTAGCCTCCAACATTTTTGGCTCTTGAAAAGCTTCCAATTTTAGTCTGTAGGCAGTGAGCGTGCAGTGCCAAGTGTATAAAACCGTGCTGGCTTGGGGCGCCTGGGTGGCGCAGTCGGTTAAGCGTCCGACTTCAGCCAGGTCACGATCTCGCGGTCCGTGAGTTCGAGCCCCGCGTCAGGCTCTGGGCTGATGGCTCGGAGCCTGGAGCCTGTTTCCGATTCTGTGTCTCCCTCTCTCTCTGCCCCTCCCCCGTTCATGCTCTGTCTCTCTCTGTCCCAAAAATAAATAAAAAACGTTGAAAAAAAAAAAAAATTTAAAACCGTGCTGGCTTGAACTGCATTTTCCCCATCCCTGCTCCCAGGGTGTATAGGGTTGTTCTTGTCCATTTCATTCTCAGTGCAATTGTCATGTAAAGCTGGCTTTTGCTGCTGTAAGTTCTGCCATCAGGATATTCTGTCTGTTGTGTTTTTGTTTTTGTTTTAGTTTGTTTGTTTGTTTTTTCCTCCCCCGGGCATTAGTAAATTTGCTCTCATTTATTTTTCTTTACATTTATTTTCTGCTTCTGATTTAAGAAAGACAAGGATTGTGTATGTTTTCTCACCGACTGTACCATAAAAGATTTTGTAGACACTCGATAAACCTTAAATAAGTGAATGAAAAAAAAAAAAAAAAAAAAAAAGAGTTGCTTGTTGTAAGGAAGAGGTCAAAACTCCCTTTACCTAAATTCAGAAGAGAGGTTATCTGTGTGGTGGGGATCCAAGTTTACTCCAAGTGCACACCTTATACAAAATAATTCCCACATATCCAGGCTAGAGAAGCAATTCTTTAAAGCTAAAGCTTATACAGGCTTATAAAACCATCTGACATTATCATTCAGTGATATCATTGAATTACATTTAGTAATTTATCTTGTTCTTTCCTGGAAGGTCTGATTCTTCCTATTCTCCAACTTTAGGGATTTTCTTTCGCTTTTTAATTTTTTTGTTCCTAAGTGTATGGTTCTCGATCTTGGCATATTTTGCTTCTTGGAGATATTTGGTAATGCCTGGAGAAAATGTTGGTTGTCACGATTGGGAGTAAGTGGGGAGGAAGCTCCTGTCATTTACTGAGCAGAGAAAAGAAATGTGGCTAAAAGTCAAATGCACATAATAGCTCCCCAGTAACAACTATCCCACCCCAAATATCAGAGGGTGGCTTTGTGAAGCCCTACTTTAACCTAGTTCACATTAAAAATAGTGATCTGTGTTTTAGCCTTAAAATGATTATCGAATTTTAGAAATTGCTTCTGTTAATGGTACACCCTTTGCTTCATTACAACTAAAGCTTTTGAAGACTGCAGACAACTTAGTTTATCCAAATTTGCAAGTTGAATAGCAGTGTCCATTTAGCAGTGTAATTATTTTACAGTCTATCCTCTCTGCTTTTGTTTTCTTTTTTTTCTTTTTTCTTTGTTAAGTTCATTTATTTATTTTCAAGAGAAACAGAGACAGCTTGAGTGGGGAAAGGGCAGAGAGAGAGAGAGAGAGAGAGAGAGAGAGAGAGGGAATCCTAAGTAAACTCCTTGCCGTCAGCACAGAGCCCAATGCAGGGCTCGAACTCACGAAACTGTGAGATCATGACCTGAGCCGAAACCAAGAGTAGGACGTTTAACCCACTGAGCCACCCAGGTGCACTTCTGTTTCTTTAAGTGTTGGCAGACATAATGAGAGTTTTGATGATTATCATCATGTAATTCTGTCAATTTAATGTATCTTTGTTAATCTGTTTTATAGGTCCCTTTAGATGGAATGTGATACGGCAGAAACCTTTTCATCCAAAGGATTGATGCCTGCATTATCATTTCCGCAATAAGACAGAAAAGTTAAGTGGTGGAGGCCACAGACACCTCAAACCTGGATTCCACAATTCCACGTTAAGTGCTGGAGTTTTTATTACTCTGCTGCAGGAAAGCCTTTGCCAATGCTCACAAGGAACTGCTTATCCCTGCTTCTCTGGGTCCTGTTTGATGGAGGTCTCCTAACACCACTTCAGCCACAGCCACAACAGACTTTAGCCACAGAACCAACAGAAAATGTTCTCCACCTGCCAGGGAGGCGATCACATTTCCAGCGAGTTAAACGTGGCTGGGTATGGAATCAATTTTTTGTGCTGGAGGAATACATGGGCTCCGAGCCTCAGTATGTGGGAAAGGTAATGGCGTGTTTCTTTTGACAACCACTTAATTGCAAGGGGGAGTATGCATTGTGTATTGTGTATGGATGTTTTGCACAGGAGCTGAACAAACCAGTGACTAGAACACTGGAATTGAAATCCGAGAGACCTGGTTTCTCTTCCTGACCCAGTGGCCCGGGTAAGCTTTGGAATATCATTTAATTGCTCTTTATCGCAATTCTCCCTGGTTATTTTACTGAAGTGAATATATATATATATATACATATATTATATATATATGTATATATATAATATATGTTATATATTTATTTATTATTATTTATTTATTATTTATTATTTATTATTATATATATTTTTTCTTATTTTTAAACTTTTGTTTTTAAGTTCTGTTCCTATTTTTTATTTATTTTTTTTTTTATTTTAACACTCTTTACTAAAGACATACAGTTAAAATATTAAACCTCATTAAAAGCGTTGTCACAGCACATTATTGCTCACGGACATTCTGGAATTGCTTACCAAGAAGAGACACAGAAAACAATAACCAGCCTGGATATTCTAACCTGCTATTGATATCCTTGAATGGCCAGGATGTCAAACTACTTGGAACATGGTTTTGAAGTATTTTACACGGCTTGCTCATACTTTAGAAATAATTTATTTATTATATGTTTTGCAAGCTATTTATGAAGCTATTTGTGGCCAAAGTAATACATTTTGGAACCCAAATACATACGCCTCAATCTTCAACACAGCATGCCATTTTTCAATCTGATTGTAAGTTCATAGAAATCTATTTTATTTTTTCACAAAATAGATAATGGCACCTTTTTGTTTCAGCACAATTATGCTTTACTGCTGTTTCCCTTACCTAACATTTTTGACCCATGTCTACAGTAGATAGAACTTACCAATGCTACCACAAAAACTAGTGTTTCCAGAAAAATATTTTGTTTTATTTATATTTCGTTAATTAACTGTTTTTAAATGTTCTAAAGGATTTTACCATGGTTTTCATAAAAACACATATGCTTAAAAAGAGTTTAAAATAAATCCGAAGACAGAAATAGAAAACGATGGTAAGAGGAGTACTAGGAAGCTGATATAGAAGATTATGTCTGTTGCACATTAAAGTCCTCAGAGATTTCTGGAAGGCTAAACTTATGAGAAATATGATGTGTCTTATGATTCCAATGTTAGGTCCAAGGAAGCAAATCCAGTCCAGATTTAAATTATTTGCACGATATTTTTGGAATTTACCTTTTAGAAATCTATTTAAAGAATATTGAATACGAAAGTGGAAAAGGTCTTCAAATAGAACCTTTGTTGAAAATGAACACACAGCTAGGGTTTCTCTGAGGTATATGGGGCCTCGGGCCAATATTTTCTGTGGGCTACCTATCTCTATATAAAATTTGAGTCACACCAAATCTGTCTTTGAGTACCATTTTGGAAGTCCAATTTTTAGCGATTTTGTAAAATATATACAATGCCATTAGCAGAAGTAATCTCCTTGACACACTACCTCGTAGGAATAGGGCCTGGTCATGTGGCCCTGGGACAACTCCACAGGTGTTGGTTCTGAACTTTCACAGGGGGATCTGATAAACCCAAAATTAAGTAGAAAGAGAGCACCTTCAAGGGGAGAAATGGTGACTAAAGCCCAAGCAGTTGCAGTTCAGCCCATGACACCCTGACCCAGATGGCATTGATGCCCACAAATAGACCTGGGGAAAGAGGAGTCTCAGAAAATTTGAGGGAAAGCATTCCAACACATGGAAGCCCCCTGATGTTACTGTAAATTGCTTTTGCTCATATGATTCCTCTATATGATCATGAAAAGTAATAATCATTATGGTGAGATAGTTTCCTGTTGCTCTAGTACACTTGTTTCTTATGAGTAAATGTAATATAAAGATCAAGTTTTGAAATCTGAGACAAATGGACAGGTAGCATAGCTCTAAAACGGTCTCATGGGTCTCCATATTCTCAACTCTGCTTATGATGGAAACTAGACTTCACGTTGAGGTTCCTGGCAAGTACCTGATGAGAAAGTATTCTCTCTGGGTTTGATTGAAGCAGATTCATAGCCTTTAGTTGCCTGAATCTGAAGTGAGAGGATTGTTTGTTGAAAACTGAATGAAACTGACTTTTACTCTATCTTAAATAGAGTAGCATTTCACCTAGGAATTGTATTTCCAAGTTTGTATTTGCAAGTTTGATTTGATAGTCTGGAATCACACCTTTGTAATTGCTACTATGGTATAGAATTCATGCAATTCATTTAAAAGATGAATTAGTGTTTATAATTAGATTTTTAAAGGAGTGGGTCCAAGATCTAACCTGCTATTAAATTAAAACAACATTATTTTCAGTCACACCTTTGTAACATGTGGTGAAAAGCCGTGGTTCTCTTGTAATGTATGTTCCCAATGCAGATGAAACAAGAGTTGCCAAGGTTTCCTTTCCACATGGAAACGAATTAAAGTTTAATTACCTCTGTCTTGATGAGTCTAGGTGTGGGAATAGTAATATAATAACATCGGGACCATTTCAAGTCATTATGTGTATGTGTGTAAACATATATTAATATATTTATGCTTCTGCTCTTTTTAGAAAGGCCTTGAGACAGTTCACAGAAAAATAAAATATTATAAATAATATAGAATTCAAGGCCAGGGAAGGAGGCAAATGCCAAAAATGCCAAGCACAGTGGTCAACTGAACTACTATAATTGAGCCTCAAATTTAACTTTATGTTTTTTGCAACACTGGCATCTATGAAAACATTAACTTGTACGGTTCTCATTATCGAAAGCTCCACTTGTTGAGAAGAAAAATCTATGTCCCTAGCTTCAATTATAAAAAATGTATTCATGTGGAAATTTATAGTTAGTATCCTGAATAGCTTAGTGGACATTAGCCTCAACAATTGTTATATTTAAAAGGAGCAGATATTAGTGTTGACATTCTTTCAAGAAAGACCAAACTGTGACATTGCTTCTAATGAATACTTTTTATACAAAGAAATCACAAGGGTGTCCAGAAGTAAAACCAAGGATTTCCTCAAATAGACATTTTAGATGTACTACAATACTTGGATGAGTGCAAGATACTATAATGCAGAGTAACATAGAAATGAATTTGATCAGCAAAATATTTTAATTCAGATGCTGTCAATTGCTCAAAGTCCTCATCAAACAAAACAAAACAAAAACAGATATTACTAAAAGCATGCACACACACAATGCACACACACACACTCACAGAGTGAGTATGATGCTTGCACCAACATGTATAACTGAGGGCCTATGTCTGTGTAATACTAAGTTATATTATAGCCTCAAAGCTATGTACCAAGAAAATGCCGCTCAATTGTCCTCAAAGAATTATTTAGGAAATTTAGTCATCATTGCACATGATCTTTGTTAGCAGTGATTCTTAGATTTAAATTGTTTAAAATGGCAAAAATATTAAAAATTGAAACAGAGATAAACTCTAATTTTGGAGGCATCTGTTTACTCAATATGTTGTTTATTGAGAATGCATTGCAATTTGAAAAAGTGTTAAACCTTGTAGGGATCAATTTATATATGAAGTCCTTCGATTACAATTATATTCAGTAAACCTTACTGAGTGCTACTTTGGTCACTGTTTTAGTTGCCTTGCATACATAAAATTATGCAGTCTTCAAAATAGCACTATGAAAAAGATTTCTAGTAGCCCCATTTTACATATCAGAAAACTGAGGTGCAGAAAAGTCAGGTAACTTTCCCGTGGCCCAACAGGCAATAAATGTTGAAACTAGGATTTTAAGTCAGGTAGTATAGCTCCATTGCACCAGAAAATACCATAGTTCGTTATCTTATAGTAGCAATAATTTCAATCCTCTGTTGAAAGTACTGTAATGAAAACCCTTTTATGGATGGTGGAGACAAAAGCAAGTCTATGGGTCTGTTTAGAAGACAGAGGAATTTGAGAAAGCCTTCACAGATAAGGGAGCATCTGAGATGTGTCTTTTTTTTTTTTTTTTAACATTCATTCATTTATTTTGAGAGAGTGAGAGTGAGCAGGGGAGGTGCAGAGAGTGGGGGAGAGAGAATCCCAAGCAGCCTCTGTGCTGTCAGTGTAGAGCCCACTTTGGGGCTCAGACCCACAAAACGTGAGATCGTTACCTCAGCCAAAACCAAGAGTCAGACGCTTAACCGACTAAACCACCCAGGTGCCCCTGAGATGTGTCTTGAAGGATGGCTCATTTTTTCAGAAGACAGAATCTGAGGGAAAACTTTATAAGCACTGAGGCTTGAAAATTCAAAGTGAGCTTTAGATAACCATATTTCAATATAATCAGAGAATGTAAAGCCAGTTGTTAAGGGTAGGTAACTACAGAAAGTATCACAGAGGCTCAATTCTGACACCAAGATTAGTAACATTTTCTCTATCTATCTATCTATCTATCTATCTATCTCTATCATCTATCTAAATTGAGGTGTAGTTGGAATATAACATTATAGTAGTTTCAGGTGTACAACATAGTGATTCAATATTTGCACACATTGCAAGATGATCACTACAATAAGTCTCGTTAACATCTGTCACCATGCATCATTACAATTGTTCCTTGTTTTTTTTTTTACAATTTTTTCTTGTAAATTAGGACTTTTAAAATTTACTCTCTTAGTAACTTTCCAATATTCAATAGAATATTAATAACTATAGTCCCATGTTGTATATTACATACAGTATAATTTGTTCTTCAAGGTGTCATGATCCATGAATATGTCTTGGTTGAGGATTCACATGGACAGAGTTGCAGTTATAGAATGAGCACCCAGTATCGCTTCTCGGCCTTTTGGCTAAGATCAAGTGTAGTATCTGTTCTTATCAGTTTAATAGAATGAGCACCCAGAGTGCCGTTTAAGACTCATTGCAGATGGGGGAACAGGCATGGAGACAGGGAGAACAAGTAGGAGAAGGTTACAGTGGGCTTGTCTAGGAAGTAACGAGGGAATGGGATGTTAGAGTTGAAGATTTGACAGGTGGACAGATTATAAAATATTTCAAGATCTGTCGGTCATGGGAATAAAAAGGATGAGACAGAACATTAGTGGATAATTGCATGTAGAGAATGAAAGAGAAGGAGAAGTAAACTAAGTGACTCATATTTCTGGGTTTGTTTCACTAGTATCCAGCCTAGAGTTGACACGCAACTAAGAAACAAAATGATCGCTGTTAGACTTTATACAGCCATAGTTACTTAGACATACCCAGGTAAAGTATCTCATATATATTTAGGATATTAATCTGGAGTTCACAAAAGAGGCCTATGGTAGATACAGATATAGGGGTAACTGGTCACAGATGATCGTCAAAATCAGTACCTAGAGCGGGCAACACACTCTAGGAAAAATTACAAGCAGGTATATGAACCCTGACTTTTAACTGAGAAACAAGGGAAGAAGAATTTGGTAGATCTATTTAATAAAAAGCAAAAACACAAATATTAAATAGTGTGATGGAAAATAAACTGAAAGTTGAGGAGTGCGAAATGACAAATAAATGTTGCAATTCACAGATCAAATTAAATAATGACTGAAAAAGCCTCTACTGGTTTTGTCAGTGAGCCAGAGGTGACCTTTGTCAAAATAGTTTAATGATTTTCTTTAGAGCTTAAAGAAAGGCAAAAGGAATAGGTACAGTGAATAGATTTCAAAAGTGTAGTTGAAAGAGATTGATCTATGCCCTCTGTATATGCCTGGTTTGATCTGCCAGGCATTCTATTAGGTAGGGTTCTGCAGATAAACAAAACCAACAGGATACATGTGTGTATATATGTGTATATATGTATGTATATATATGTGTATGTGTATGTGTATGTCTATGTCTGTGTCTCTCTATATAAGGAGAGAGCAAAAGAGAGAGAATTTGATTTTAAGGAATTGGCCCACATGATTGTGGAGATTCAAGTCCAAAAATCTTCAGGGTAGGCCAGCAAGCTGGAAATTCAGGGAAGAGTTGCAGATATAATTCAAGGCCATGGCAATAGAATTTTCTTTTTCTTTTTTTCTTTTTCTTTTTCTTTTTCTTTTTCTTTTTCTTCTCTTCTCTCCTCGTCTCTTCTTTTTCTCTTCTCTTCTCTTCTCTTTCCCTTTTTTCTTTTCTTCTTTTTGTAATTATATGTAGGATTTGGTTTTGGATTAGCAAAGAAATAAAAAACTAAAAAAGAAGAGATAGCACAATAGCTTATTAAAATGGCTCTAATTGGGGGTGCCCAGGTGGCTCAGTCAGTTAAGCATCCGACTTCAGCTCAGGTCATAATTTCACAGTTTGTGAGTCTGAGCCTCACGTCAGGCTCTGTGCTGACATTTCAGAGCCTGGAACCTACTTCAGATTCCTGTGTCCCTCTCTCTCTGCCCCTCCCCCACTCATGTTCTGTCTCCGTCTCTCTCTGTCTCTCTGAAAAATAAACATTTAAAAAATTTAAACATGTAATAAAATAGCTCTAATTGCATTGCAAAAAATAATTTGTCTATCCAAAATTTCTTCTAAAATAACACAATGTTAGGATGATATTTTTATTCATGTACATAACTCTCTGCACCCAATAAAAATGTAAATTATATCAGAAAGTTAAACTAACACATTTAAAAAGATGTTTTCATGGCTCAGCATTTTATCTATCTACCTATCTATTATCCATCTATCTGGTTCATGAGTCATATAGCTTTTTGAGAAGCCTATAATGTGGTTTTCGTGGTGCAATTTACTCCTTAAATTTGCACTTTCATATCAGAGTAATTCCTGTTCATCTGAGAGTCCATGTTCATAATATCAACTCAATCTTCATACAAAACTGTATGGGTGCTCTTGACTCCTGCCTAACTCATGTACCTGGGAACCTTGCAGTATATTCAAGTATCTGAAATCAGATCTTATATCTAATCCATCTTGCTGTCAAATGGCTTAACCTTGATGCTGATAAAAGCATCTTTACCTACCGACTCTTTCTGTAGCAAAACACCAGAAGGAGCCATTTTAGCTCTTTTTTTTTAAAGGCTTTTTAGGTAAGCTTGATATTTTATTGTACACCTTCGTTCTTAAACAGATCCCTTGTTTTATAGTTTCTCTCAAAAAATGAAGCTGTATATGAAATAATCATCTTAGATTCCATTAGATAGCAATATAGTTAAAAGAAAAATTGATATGGAATCTGAACACATAACACAGTATACTAAAGTTCTTGTCAAATAATGTCCACTGTAGGTCAGTTTTTCTCTTCTCCTTTACAATTTGTTTCTTGTTTCTAGCATACTAGTCATTACATAATAGCTGTACCACAAAGGTTTAATATGTTTAATTGAATTGGCAGGACCTTGAATGAAATTCAGCTATCTTTTCTTTTCTTTTTTTTTTTTTTAAAGATTTATTTCTAAATTTGAAAGAGAGAGAATGCAGAGGGAGAGAAAGAATCCTCAAGCAGACTCCCCACTGAACATGGAGCCTGACACAGGGCTCGATCTCAGGACCCTGAGACCATGATCTGAGACAAAACCTCAGTCAACAGACTGAGCCACCTAGCCACCCCATTAACTATCTTTAAATCAATATATGAATCCCTAGAAACATCATTTCAAAAATAGCACTGGACAGCATTAAGATTTTAGATTCACTCTTATTGTTTTTTTTTCTCCTTTCTTCTCCTCTCCACCTCCTTCTGGTGCTGTTTTTCCACCCTACCTCTAATTATCTTTTCATCCGTACATTTCTTCTAACCATTTCTTTGTATTAAATGTGCATGTTGACTAATGATAGTTACTTAACAGCTAGGATAAAGAATTAGGAGACTTTGATTCTAATTCCAGGTTTTTATAATAATGATCCACATGAAACTACTTAAGCACATGTATGTCTATCCATGGCTAATAATAGTGTGATATCACATATGATTGTATTTTCATCAGAAATATCTTAAATGCATTTGTCACAAACTTCACAATACAGTTCATTGTGTGTGCACATATGTATATGCATGCATATGTTTAGAATTTTTTTCTATAAAATATTATTTGGATTTTTTGAGAAACCGTGCTCTCTGTGGCTAACAGAGATTCTAAAAGGTTCTTGATAAACTGATACAACTTGCATATTTTATCAGGTGATAAGAGTTAGGACACAATGGGATGATTGGAGAAGTATCTGGAAATGTCACCTATATGAAAAGATAACAGAAAAATAGGGACTACAGAGTGATCTGAATAATAAAGATTTCAGATTTAATGTTCTCCTCTTCTAAAAACATTGAGTTTGTGAATATATGTCACAGTTATGACACTCAAGCATATACTTGATATATAAGTGGATTATTTTGGTACCTTTAACATAATATATATGTATGTGAGAATCATTCCTTTTCCCTAACTCTGAAAAAGGAGAAACCACTGTCATAAAAAGTACCATTTATATATATTTCATTGTTCACGAAGCACCACATAATTCATTTCTGCTGACGTTTCATCAATATAAATAACCCTATGAAATTACTATGATAAAAGTGGATTTTTTCTACCCCTGAATTTCCCATCAAGATTGCATAAAGGAGATTTTTTATATAGCATATATCAGTGTAACACTTTAGAGTAGACTTTTTTTTTTTTTTTTTTAAGTTGGTTTCATGCCCAACATGGAACCCAGTGTGGAGCTTGAATTCAGGACCCTGAGCTCAAGACCTGAGCTGGGATCAAGAGTTGGGGCTTAACCAACTCAGCCATTCAGGCACCCCTAGAGTAGACTTTTAATGCATGCTTACACTCATTACTAAAGCATGCTGTTGCTTTTTGTTGTTGTTGTTGCTTTATGTCACCCATCAAGAACTATTAGTCCCCCACAGTTTCATGAATGTTGGAAGAAAACTTGAGATGACTGGGTCAGAGAAAAGGGACATCGTTGCTCCCAGCACAGCAAGCAGCCTGAGCATCTTCATAATTGACTCAGTTCCCATTGCCCCATGTACCATATGGGCAAAAAGAGACCCAGATGGATGCCAGCATATTCAGCGGGTTACATTTATAGAGAGGAAGTCTGATAACGCCTGCATCTTGTTTGAGAGGGAGACATCATCTATATTTTATGGGGTAGTAAACATGTCTGTCCTTTGCTTTGGAAGAAGACACTATCTCAAATTCTCAAAATTATTAGCTATATAAAAATTCTTGAAAATATAGTCTTGAAAAAAAGGACATTTAGTGCTTTCTGTGCAAGACCTAAAAGGCTGAGAGATGATGGAGATTTGTCTCCCAATGCTATATGGCGTGTTGACTTACTAAAGCAACACCATGTAATGTGGTGACTCAGTAAAGTTAGAAACAATTTAAAATGCTTTCTTCAGCAAGCTGACTGAATTGCTTTACCAGTAGTCAAATGATGGCTCCTTCCCTTTCTCCTTTTTTTTCAAGCAACTTAAAAAAAATTCTTCTCCAAGCACATACTCTCTTTCATTCTGAATCTGGACTTAGAATTATAAATATAAGTGAGAGGTGGAACTCAAGTCTACTTCAGGCCCTTCATGATGTTGATCTCACAAATTAACTATCTTCTAAATAAGTATAACCTTTGCAGTATACCTACATATTTTTTCTTTTCTAAATGATAGAAGGTAATGTATTTTTTACCCACTGATATCAATAATTGTTTGGGAGACAGCCTTATAACTATCCTGATAGTCTCACTCCTTAATTACAACATCTGAATTGCTTTTTCCATCACAAAGAGTGATTTATTATGATAAAAAGTGGATAGTTATATCGAATTAAATTTCTCTTTATTTTACAAAGTATTCAGTGCTACTGAATTTTTAAATGACCTCATATAGTTTGGAACCATTTATGGGATGTTATGGTATTTTCAGCTAGTTATTATAAAGAATATAAGTTTGTAATTCATAAGGTTATTTTCAAAGCTCTGGGTATTGAAAGAAGAATGATAATTTCCCATGATATGGAAAATATTCAAGATACAACTCTCTGGTGAGTAGATGTAGACACTAAACAAGGAATTGGTATATGGAAAAATGGAATTGCGGCTGTATTGACCATATCAGCCACTGTTGTAACTTTTGAAGCCATCCCCAAAGGACCAGGATTGTAACTTTAGAAAGCATAAATTACTTAATTAATTAAAATGAAAGGAAAACTGTACTTTAAAAATAAAGGCAGATAATAAGAAATGGTTTTGAAAACACAGCCCTCCAGTATTTTGTTTTTGGCTTTGATTAAAATATTTTGACATCATATAGGAAAATATTTAAAATACATTTTTTTATCCACTATGTGATTGCGATGAGAAATTTAAAAAAAAAATCTCTAGGCCCAACATAGGGCTCGAACTCACAACCGCAAAATCAAGAGTCCTGAACTCCAGCTGCGCTGACTGAGCCAGCTAGGGACCCAGAAATTTTTTTCTTTGTTTCCTGACTGTGTACAAATTAGAACACTAAGTGTTTTCCTTCAAGCTGCAGTTACACTCACCTTGTGCCAAAGAAGCACAGGGAAACTAGCAGTAGTTGTTGTTGTTGTTGTTGTTTCAAATACATGGAAAAACATTGTTTTTATTTAACAATTGGAGCTTCTTAGCCCATTTACAAATAAAGCCTAGCTTTACAACTGCAGTTGAAAATGAAAGTGAGACAAAGATAACATAAGGTAAATACAATTCTTTTTCCCCTCACCCAGTCTCTCTTCTCCTTTTCTTCCCTCCCTTCCTTCCTTCCTTCCTTCCTTCCTTCCTTCCTTCCTTCCTTCCTTCCTTCCTTCCTTCCTCTGTTTCTTTCTTTCTAGATTAGAATAGGTCTTAAAAAACCCAAAAAGAGAATTTAGGGAAAACTTAGAGCTATTCTTTCTTTTTAAAATTGTTTTTATTGAAGCGTAGTTGACACACCATGGTTCGTTAGTTTCAGGCATACAACATGGTGATTCAACATCTCTATACATGTGCCATGTTCACCACAAGTGTAACTGCCATTGTCGCCATCCAATGCTATTGCAATATCATTGACCAAATCCACTATGTTGTGCCTTTTATCATCATGCCTTACTCATTCCATAACTGAAAGCCTATGTCTCCCACTCCCCTTAACCCATTTTGCCCATAGCCTATCCTCCTTTCCTCTGGCAACCGTCAGTTTCTTATCTATATTTATAGGTCTGGTCCTGCCTTTTTGGTTTTATTCATTTGTTTTGATTGTTAGATTCCACCTGTAAGTGAAATCATATGGTATTTGTCTTTGTCTGACTTATTTCATTTAGCATAATATCCTCTCTGTCCATCCATGCTGTTGTAAATGGCAAGATCTCATTCTTTTTATGTCTACTTAATTCTCTTTCTCTCTCTCTCTCTCCATATACACCACACCTTTATTCATTCACCTATCGATGGGCACTTAGGGTATTTCCATATGTTCCATAGTTTCCATATGTTAATATAAAGAATAATAAATGTATGTACAAAAATACAGTAAACTTCCTTTTAGATAATGCCATTAAAGACTTCCAAGATTTTCTACGTATCTTTTCAAGTGTCAAGAATTACTGCCAGGAACATATTTTATTATGAATTTTCTCATGTCCCTTGATTCCTTAGAGGAAGAAGAGTTGTCAATGACATATTTGACCACTTCACTGCCTGTAAACAAATGGAATTTCATTATCACACCATGAAAGCTTGCACAAACACTCTGTGTGGTACCAGTTAAGTGGATGTTTATAAATATTTAGCTCTTAGGGATTACAAATCCGCAAGGCTCTGTCCACATAGTTTGGGGGTGGGAGTAGTGGAAATGAAGAGAGTATGGAAGAAAGACACGTTAGTGTCCAGTGACGGCTGAAGAAATCCATGTCCCCAATTTTTCATTGTCTGAATTGACAAGTTCCTCAGAATCCACCCCCTTTCCTGATTCCATTGCTTTATTTTTCCTGAAAAAAAAAAAGGAGTTTTGATACTATATCTGGTTAAAAAAATCATAATTACACCTTTTTTTCCCCCTCTAATGTTGATGAGCATCTAAGCATTTTTGAAAATGCTTCTTGGGGGTGCCTGGGTGGCTCAGTGGGTTGAGAATCCCACTTCAGCTCAGATCATGATCTCACAGCTTGTGGTCGGATGGAATCTGTGCTGGCAGCTTAGAGCCTGGAGCCTGCTTTGGATTCTGTGTCTCCCTCTCTCTCTCTCTGCCCTTTCCCCACTCATGTTCTGTCCCTCTTCTCAAAAATAAATAAACATTAAAAAAAAGATTAAAAAGGGGCACCTGGGTGGCTCAGTTGGTTAAGCATCCAATTTTGGCTCAGGTCATGATCTCACAGTTCATAGGTTCAACCCTACATCGGGCTCTGTGCTGACAGCTTGGAGCCTGAAACCTGCTTAGGATTCTGTGTCTCCCTCTCTGTCTGCCTCGCTCTCTCTCTCTCTCTCTCAAAAATAAACATTAAAAACATTTAAAAAAAGAAAGAAAGTGCTTTTCTATTTAATACCTATCTGTATTCCTGTGATCCTTTATTTCAAGGTCAGGGAGTTCCAGAGAAATATTCTGTGCAATAAGGAAAACGTATACATTAACAGGAACTTTTCATATGTGAGTTTAGATCTGGGATTGACAAACTATAGCTTTCAGAGAAAATTCAACATATTGCCTATTTTTTTAAGTAAAGTTTTAGTGGAGCACAGCTATGCTCATTTGTTTGCATATTACTTATAGCTTCTTTCCCCCATAATAGCAAGGTTGAAAAGTTAGGACAAAAACTGTATAGCTCTCAAAACCTAAAATACTTCCTATCTGGCCCTTAACAGAAAGATGTATTGACCCTTATTTAGGTAATTACAAGAACACTGTATGGAGTCAGGCCTTTCATTAGTGGCCACTCAGACCTGCTCTCCCAGTCCTGGCTCTGTCTTTTTTTTTTTTTTCCTGGCTCTGTCTTAAAGATTCCGCATTCTCAGGCACAAAGGCTAGTTGGTAGAGATGGGTCTCCTGGGAGACAATCAGCAGGTGCAGTGAAAATATCGTGGGCTCTTTTGGCTTTAAACAACCTTACTACCTTAGTATTCTCATCTCTAATATATGAATGATACAGAAAGAAAATAATAAAGTTATGTCTAGCTTACTTAATCCACATATGGAACAGCATATGTAGGTTCTCAGCCAAGTGTCATTAATGTTTACTATGCTACCCCTCACTCCACAGTTTGTTTTTCTCAGCACAGAAATTAGAATATTTCTGCATGGAGAGTGGGATTTGGGCTTCACAAAAAAAGTATCTAGAATACTCAGAATCTACTTTTCACTCCTTGGAACAAGAAAATCTTGTAGGAGGAATCTTTCATTTTTTTATGGAGTAAGATCTAGATTCCCGTTTCCTCTGTAACTCCTTAGTTTCCCCCAAATTTCTCAGCACCCAATAACTATGCCCAGGTCCCAAGCTCTTGTTCCTTTATCTAAGTGTAACCAAATGACCAGCACAACAGTATAACATAATCTTGGATACATAGTCACAATAAGTGGGGAAATTATCACTGAAATTCATTAAGTTCACATTGTCCAGAGTGCAATGAGCCTTTTCTGAATACACAGATGAAGCAGTTTATTCAGAACTGTGGCCTTAACAACAACTGGGAAAGTCAGATTAAAACCAAATATTTTCATGAGAACAAATGAATAAAATCAAGGCCACAGAGACTGATAGCACACTAAAGATCAAATAAATGTGAATAATCATAGTGGAGAAAAGTAATTTAAAAACTTATTTAAAATAAGGGTCTGTTTTATTTTCTCTGGTTAGTTTAAATATTTATTAGGTATAATGTCTGCTCCCTTTCTATTCATTACAATAAATAATGACAAGTGAATTTTATAATTTTATGTAAATTTTAAAATTGTGCATTTCATGGAAGAAATCTAGATTTCATATTTTAGAATGTCAGTGTTTATTTTAGTTTTTTTTTTAATGTTCACAATTTTTGAGGCAGAGTATGAGTGGGGAAGGGCAGAGAGAGAGGGAGACACAGAATCCGAAGCAGGCTCCAGGCTCTGAACTGTCTGCACAGAGCCCGATGCAGGGCTTGAACTCACAAACCATGAGATCATGACCTGAGCCGAAGTTGGGCACTTAACTGACTGAGCCACCCAGGCACCTCTAGAATGCCAGTGTTTAAATTCAACATTCAGAAGTATTAGTTACGACATATATTTTTATCAATATGTAGAAATATTCTCTCTTTAGTTTTTCAAGAATATTTCTAATTTTGCCTCTACTGATTCGATTTTTCTGTAACATGCAATCTTTGATTAAGTATCCAATTTCACTTATTATATGGGGCATTGACTATATTTAAGAAATAATTATTTAACTTTATCATTCCATCTATTCTGAAGTATGGTCTTATTCGTCTTTGAAAAGTGATGCCTTTATTCATGGCTATGAACACATACTGCTAAGTGAAATGTTTTGGATCAAACAGTAATCAAGAGTAGTTATTAAGTTAATAAGTAACCAAGTAGGGAAATATTCCAGTTCAATTACGTAAAATAATTACAAAAAATAATTATCTATATTCTCAATACACTGTGCTTCCTGGGTGAGAATTTTGAAGAACAAAGAAGATACAGATAAATGGATAAGATCCAGGATCCTGAGAATTTTAGGATGAATAAAAGGTGAACTTGGAGAGAAGGGCAGGCGGAATATTGTCCAGAGTAGAAATATAAGTTTCAATATGCTCCCATTAAGTCCTAGGTTTCAAATATCTAGACCTATGAAATCAGATAGTCTTACTTGCCATTTTGAGATTATAAGAAACCAAGTCTCCATGGACCAATTAAATGGATGTTTAGTCCTTTCCCATGTGGCTTCCGCATGTCACGAGACAGTCTCTCTTGGAGCTGTTCTGCAGCAAGTGGCCAGCAGGCTGCAACAATGTCGTGGTCCAGCACTGCCGGGCCTTGCAGTGCAGGTCTCCGCTGACTCTCTAAGGCGGGCTTCTCCTTGTGATGCAGAGCAATAATCCAGTTGGGTTTAAGGTTACTACCGCCTGATGTCAGAATAAAATTATTAATAGCACCCATTTTTACTTTCAAAAGTGTTCCTGTTGGATGACAAATTATATGGCTACCTTAGTGTGTACATCATTTAGAAAACTGCCTGGGCCTCCAAGGCTATGACCACATTGTTATGGCTCTATTAAATCACACACATGCACACAGCTATTTTGCTCGGGGCATGCCCACCACAGTTGATTGGCAGAACGTCTAAAATCAGCTGCATTCTAGGCTGAAAGTAACATCATTCTCCCTTGGCCTGCTATTGGTTTTGACATGGAATTTTCCTGATCATTATGTTGATTTTTCTCTTAGGGGCACCTGTTATTTGTCTGACCATTTGGCCCCAATCAGGGACTCTTGATACATTGGACAGACTTAATCACATTAATGGTCTCCACATTACTTCTAGGAAATTATTCTGTTCTTTCATAAACTTTCAAAGGAAGTAGATAACTAGAAGAAAAGTTCAATCTAATTTTAATAATCAATATCAGCAGAGGTTTGGGTAACCCCTTGCCAAGCCAAGATTTCTTGTGAGAAAATTTTGCCCTCACATGAGTGGGGAGGTTCTATACCATACATCTGCGTAACTAAACTGCACCATCCAATTAAGTCTGTGTAGAAGTAAGAAAAAAGTTGGGTCTAAAGGTAAATCCTCATCTTCTTCTGGAAAGGAAGAAACCAATTTGAAAGTTTCTAGTGGAGAATTTTCCAGCTTAAAGTATATAAATACCAAAAATCTGCCAGATACCTAGTAAGATTATGGGGGGAGAAAATTTAACTATAAGTTCATTGTTTTCTCCAACTCTATGGATTATCTCCGATTTTTATAGAATTTGAGTGGATGAAGAGTGTTGGAACAGGAGATAATGGAATGGGGACGGCAATTCTAGAAAAGTTTTTTGAAAGAGTAAAATTTCTAGTATTTTAGCTTTGAGGGAAAGTAAAAAGGAAGACTAAAAAGTGTCCTTGACCAAAGTGGATAGTTTTGCAGAAACTACTGTATGATAGATGAGCATGACGAAGTAAAGGACAAGAATTTTTATTTTTTTAAGTTTATTTATTTATTTTGAGAGAAAGGGGGGAGAGAGAGAGAGAGAGAGAGAGCAAGTGGTGGAGGAACAGAGAGAGAGAGAGGGAAAGAGAATCCCAAGCAGGCTCCACCCTGTCAGCACAAAGCCCGATGCAGGGCTTGAACTGACCAACCATGAGATTATGACCTGAGCAGAAATCAAGAGGGGATTGCTTAACTGACTGAGCCACTCAGGCATCCGAGGACAAGAATCTTTAAAATGAGAAGTTTAAGTCCTCCAAGTTCTAGCCCAATTTGACTATCCTGATACTCTTGGAAGCTACTCCAGCTTCTGAGAAATGGCTCAAGATCATTTTCAGGAGCAGTAGAAGATGATTCCTACTGGCTATAAAATAACTTTTGTGTTAAAAAGATAAGGAGTTAGGCACTGAAACTGTGGCTTTGGTTCAAGGGTTAGGAATGGTACGAATGGATGCATTTGAGAACTCATGTGAGGTATAGGATGACAGAGTAAACGTAGGAGGCGAGATACGATTGTAACAATAGTTACCCTCATTATTTAGTATTTTATGGTTTCTATGTGGAGAGTATTCAGGAATTATTCATCATTAATTCTCTCAGTACACCCAAGAGAGGAGTACTGTTGTTTTCTGCATATTAAGGACAAGAAAGTAGAAGTGAAGTTCAGTCATTTGTCACAGGTAACTCATAAAATTGGGGAGTTGTAAGGAACATCCCAGGGAGTGTCTGTTTCAGTAGCAATGAAGACCTTTGGAGCAAGACACCACTCATTTTTTTCCAGACAAATCAGGAATGCAAAGTGGTACTTTCAGATGTTCTCTTTCGTTTATCTGCGATGACTTTTTTTTTTCAAATAAGAGTGATTCTCGTATTTCTTAAATGAAAAACAAACTGAAAAGTATATCATTAAATAAATAAATGTATTAGAGTTAAGAAAACCTTCAAGTATTTATTTTAAATCAATGTAAGTGTAAAACATTTTGCTACATAAATATTAGATGGCAAATTATACAATGATATATTTTTTTTAAAAAAATTAATATTTATTCATTTTTGAGAGAGAGAGAGAGAGAGAGCAAGCAGGGGAAGGGCACAGAGAGAGGGAGACCCCCAAAGCACTCTCCAGACTCTACACTGTCAGCACAGAGCCTGATGAAGGGCTGGAACCCACAAACCATGAGATCATCACCTGAGCCAAAGCCTGAGGGTAACCAACTGAGCCACCCAGGCGCCCCATGCAATGATATATTCTAAGAGGTTTTGAGCTTTGTTTGAATCATCCCTGGTTGGAACTTATGCTGTTGATTTGTTGTTTGTTTTTGCTTACCTATATGATAGAATGTTTAAAAACTAATCCTCATGGCCCAACAAACCTTAAGATAATTTTAACAAATGTAATAAATATTTATTAAGAGATTCCACAAAACTTGACACAAAAAGTTATGTGAAAAACAACAAATGTATATACCACTTGCCAAAACGAGCTTCGAATACAATTTACTGGTTTTTCAGGAAAAAAATCTTGCAAATCAAGACAAAATGAGGAAAATTCGTTATTTTCTTATCTCCCTAGAAAACAAAGTGGTGACACAGGCTAGCGAAAATATCGCCTCAATGTGCGTGTGCAAAAAAGGTCAAAATTAAATTTCAGTTCTCCACGTCTACACCACAGGTTATGTGGCTCTGTGAGTAGAAGGAAGGCCAGAGGGAGGCAGGTGGGCTGTACAGATGAAGGATTCCCCAGAAAATATTCACAAACACTGGCTGAAAGAAGATAATCAAACATAGTTTTAGGTTGGCAGCTATATTTATTGAAGTGAAACCAATGAATTGTAAAAAAACAAAAAAACAACAACAAAAAAACGAAACTCCTATTCCTTCATTGTTGTGAGTATATGTGGGACTGAGGTAGCAGAAGTATACTTTAAACAACAGTATGGGAGATAAAAAAAAATCAAGGAAGAAGAAAATTAACAGATAGTGTTGCTGAATTTTACTTGTGCTTTGCCTGTGAAGAGCGAGGTGCTGAAGATGTTTCATGCATCGCTTCCTCACAAGCGTTTTAAGCAAAGGGTTAGGAAATGTACGAAGCCGTGATCCTCTTGTTTAAATCCCAGACAAGAACTGCATTCAAAGAAAATATTCCATGTGATAAGAGAAATTTCATATCATTCGATTCCTTTACTTTTTGTTCTTGGAGACAATGAATGAGCCCCCAAAGTAATATATTTTTTTTTAATTTATAAATTCTTCTCTAAAAGCATCTATGTCCCTCTCCCAAAACATCTCTTTTCAAACCGCACTCTCCCCAGTCTCTGAGATGTTTTCCAGTTCTTGTTCTTTTCCACTATTTCCTCTCACCCTCTTTTTGTCTGATCAGGCATCACAAATGGGCAAGAAAGGGTTTTCTGCTTTGGGATCAAACATAAAGATCAAGGGAAGAGAAATTAGCGAAGTGATCCGGACCAGCATGATCTTTGGGTGGTAATAGAGGAGAAGATTATAAGCTCTTTTACTATAATAATTTACATCTTGTCACCTGTGTATTATTATCAGAGATGACAACACAATACTTAGAGAAGTGATGTAGGGTAGGCAAGGTTGCTGCTCCTGTGAGTGGAGTAGAGGAGCCAGGGTTAAACTCCCGCCTCTTTGGAATTATGTGGTCTAACAGCAACAGTAAAATAGTTACCGTAGAATCATCTGTGTTCCCAATTGTATATTCCTTATAGCATACTGTGTATAGCAATAGTGGATAGTTATTTATAGAATAAAAATACCACATTTTATTGGAAATGGTAACTCAATCAATGTTTGTTTGTTTGTTTACAAAAAAAAATGTATTGCATAGAATCTAGGTGAGTTTTTCCTGGAAGTGACTTTGTCATAGGAAAGAAAAAATAGTAACTACAGCCTAAATTATTAAGTGTCTCCTATGAAACAAGTTCAGAGAGTTCAAGTAATACCATGAGTAGGACAATGGGAGGGTCCCTCTTCAGGTGGATCCATCTTTGGGAGGATTCATCCACGTCTCTGCAATAGCTGCCAGATTTTATTTTGTCTCTTCTTTACCTACAGCAGAAGTTACTTGGGGTTTATCACAATTATGTGGGCAAACTGTTACAAGAATAAGAAAAGCAGCCTTTCCGATTCCTGCTCTGACACGGTATGGGTAGGTGTTGGGTTAGGATATGGGCTTCTATATTTTTTATTAGAAACCCTCATGAATCAGACTTAGATGTCATGTTAATCGCACTTTGAGAAACTGGTGATTCAATTGTTAATTGTATCTTACGTGTTAATTATAAGATCAGTGTACATGGGGCTGATAAGGAGCTCACAATACTTGTTGGTTTCATGGTTGAAGTATCAACTGGAAATTTTAGTATCCAAATCGTCATTTTTTTTTCAGAAATTCCCCATGGGAAACAAAGTATTGAGAGCAGACTGTAATTTCTCAGCTGCTCATAATGTACTGCAGAAGAGCTTGAAATTGTCACAGTAATCCAATATTGAATTAATTCCAGGTGTGTGCAGCTTAAAAGGGTGAAAATTCGATAGCAGATATAGTAAATAGACATAGTAAATAGAAAACTGACATAGTAAATAGGCACAGTAAATAGAAAACACATGGAACGGTTGTTTAGAAGTACGTAACTGCTGAGATGCACAATAGAAAGTTTAACTCAATCATTCTATTAGAAAATCACAACACCACTAGCCAGTAGATTACTAAATTTGTGTGATTTATCTCAGTAAATATGTGTGAACTTGTGTGTGTATGCACAAAACTGTGTGTCAGGTTGTATTTTAGACATTGGATACCATAAGGTGTTCATACTCAAAACATACTTGAAATTACATAAGCACAATACAAAGCATTGAAGATGATAATGCAAACTTAGGATACAGATGTGAGTGGTTACAGAAATGAGTGGTTACTTCCAATACAGTGGTGAGGTGGACAAGGGAGTTGGGAAGGCAGGTGAGGAAGCAGAGGTTGGACAGAACCCAGGGAGGCTTTATGTAGCAGGCAATAACTGACCTTAATTTTTAGTTAATAGGAACTCAGTATCTAAATCAACCTGCGAGGAACAGGAAGAATGCAGATACTGTAGAGGCAGAGGCATCTACAAAGCACGCATCAATATGGAGGTCTTGTGAAACTCTATGATGCATCTGAAGAAGCATAAATAAAGAGTTTAGGAGAGGAAGAAATGATGCGAAAGTGTTCCAAATGAGCCACCTCATGAGGGATATTCTATGCATGGTAAGGCGCTTGGTTTGTGTTGTGAGAAAAACAGTGCATTTTCTAGAGGGTTTCAGGCAAAGAAGGGAAACGATCACATTTTCGTCTTGATAGACCTCGTGGATGGCAACAGAGAAGTGCATTGTCTGCATTGCCCGAGAGGAAGGGAGCCCAGGAGGAGATTGGCACAGATTTCAATCATTGAACTAGGGCGGCAGCAGTTAACATGCAGAGAAAAGGACAAATTCGAGATGTGTTTTAGAGTTGCAAGCAGCTGAACTTGGGCAAAGAAGAAGGACTCATAATTACTGGATGCCATGATTGGCTGTGTAGTGACATAAAGCTCAATCAATAGAAATAATTACAAAAATCGTTTTATGGGAGTTATTAAATCTTAGGCCCCAGACTTGTGTCAGTAATACATATGGGCTACTAATTCTCAGCGTATGTGTATATCAAGTCCAGAATATGTATGTACCAATAGCAGCCAGGGATATTTAATTCATAAATTTACTAAACCAACCTAAGAATTTGTTGACAATGATTGAATCCATACTCTGCAATGAGGATTATATGCAAATTACTTGCGTTAATTCAAGCATAAATACAAGCAACAAACTATAAATTGTATACTTCATGATGCATCACTCATAAATAATGGAAAATTATTATAGTTTCTGTTTAGAATATTAATAGATTTATCTTTTCCCTGGATGTGCAGATCTTCATGGTTGCACAGACTACTGGTACCACAGTTTATGCCGGGTTGTCGTTTCCTTTTTTCATGGTCCTTACTGTTATTTGCAGAATGTTCTTACTAATTCTGAGAGTGGTCCTATAACTTCTATCGATACTGTCTATCAAGGCTTTTTATTTTATTTGTTTTTTATGTTTTGCAAAATTCAGGCTAGATGTTTTCCATATTAACCTAAATGCTTCATATGGTAATATGTGCATTCTCTTATATCTCCCTTCTGTTTCTTCCTGTGTCTCTATATCTCTCCCTCCCTCCCTTCCCCTTCCATCCCTCCCTTTCTCCTGTCTCTTCAATTCCATATCTTAGGTATTCAATTTTTCCCCTCACTCACTCCTTTACCAAGAAAAATTATGACTAGATTTTAAACTGAAAACACATTTCCTATTACAAAAGCACCATTATAATCTTCATATGTTTTAGTGCCTTTTAGTTTCAAACTCCCAGTACATAGCTCAAATCCCCCCTTCCCAAAAAAGGAATATATTGTGCCCAAACCATGAGCTATTAAGGATGTACTAGGGTGCCTGAGTGGCTCAGTCGGTTAAGCATCCGACTTCAGTTCGTGTCATGACCTAACCATTCCCTAGTTTGAGCCCCCTTCGGGCTCTGTGCTGACAGCTTGGATCCTGGAGCCTGCTTTGGATTCTGTGTCTCCCTTTGTCTCTGCCCCTCCCCCGCTCATGCTCTGCCTCTCTCTCTCTTTCTGTCTCAAAAATAAATAAACATTAAAAAAATATTTTTTAGGAATGTACTAAAACAGTTTAAACATCATCAGTAATCTCTTGACTTCTTTTTGAATCTTTCACCTTTTCTTTCCCTGGTTCTGTTTTGTTTTTAGTACGTGACTTCATTTTGTCACATCTTGGTCTCTACAAGTTGAAAACAATAACCACAGTTGGTTCATCACATATTTATTTTTACAGCCTTATGATGAGAAAGAGAGAGAGAAAGAGAGCCTTCCTTGCCAGATCTAGGTTCTCTCTCATACCCAATTAATGGCCAATGTGTGTCCAGGGAGAATGGGGTATAATTTATGTGGCCTGTGCCATATGATTACCCCCCGAAAATAAGGGCATCCCAAGTGGCAACCCTCCCCATAATGATATTTATAAAGAGAGGCAAATTTGAAGTCTCTGAGAGGAAGGAAATGAAATAGTTGAACTCTAAAGCAAAATATCTATTATATGCTACAACATTGTTTGCCACACTAGTTATAGCTCAGAGGCATTCACTGTGACCACTTCACACACATTACCCTGCCATCAATAAAAAGAAACAATGCTAGAAGGATATTGAGTTGTTAAAATATGAATGAGATGATGAGAATAATTTTAGATACATTGGGCTTGACATAGTGACCCATTAGAAGTTGAACGTGTTAACTGGACTTTGGAATTTGGTGAGACTTAGACATATGCATTTGGAAGTCAGCGGCACAAAGAGGGCAGTTAAAAACTGGAGTAGATACAAGCATCTGCAAATGGCAGAGATTCAGCTTTGAATGTCTTTTACCTGGCTGAGTGCTTGACACAAGACTGCACTGAATAAATGTTTGGTGAATAGCTGGAGCAAAGTGTGTGAGGACTCAGCTTTCAAATTGTCACTGATATTTGCATGTAATATATAGACATACAGACTTGGAACAGGTTGCTGAAATGTTGGACATCATTGAGCAGAAAAATCTGTGACTGTGCCTGAGTAGTATACATTTTCAGGATTTAGGCTTAAGATCGTTGGGGAGATGCCAGGCAATAGTTAAGAAGGGGCTGCAGGGAGCAGCTGTTCCGAAAGGAACTCTCAAACATCAGTTTTTCTTTGCTTACGCATCTGAGCAGGTGGGATTTCAACATTGAACCAAGTGGATTGCTAGCACCTTTTTGAATGAGAACTTTTGGAAGATATTTCCAAGGTGAAAGTACTTTTCCAAAAGGAAAACGAAAAGCAAATGGGAGTAAACCATAAGGAATAATTTTCTTTGAATGCAGATAATTTTTTAAATCAGATGCAGTGTAAAAATGGCTTGCAATATGGTGGTTAATATCTTTCAAACATATGCACTGCGCTATGCTCTTTTTGTTTTAATGTGTGTGTGTTTTTTTTGTTTTTTTTTTTTTTTGAGAGAGGGAGACAGAGTCTGAGTGGGGGTAGGGCAGAGAGAGACTGGGGGAGAGGCAGAAGAGAAGTGGGGGAGGGGCAGAGACAGAGAGGGAGGCACAGAATCCGAAGCAGGCTCCAGGCTCCCAGCTGTCAGCACAGAGCCAGACTTGGGGCTTGAACTCACAGACCACGAGATCCATGACCTGAGCTGAACTTGGACACAACCGACTGAGCCACCCAGGCGCCCCGTTTGCTCTTTTTCATACACATTTTAGCTTTTGATTCCTCAGGGTACTCCAGCCACATTACAGATTAAACAAAAATAAAAACAAACAAAGAAACAAAAAATCAGAGCTAAGAAAGTCAAATGACCTTCCCAAGTTTATAAAGCTAGTAACTATTAGTCAAGATGAGGATGCAAATCTTTGGATTCGGGGTTCGAGCTCTTTCCAACTACATCAGAACTGCTTTATTGCTTGGCTACTTCAGAGTAACTATTGCTAAATAGCCATGGGGCTGTAAAGTAAATATTTTTCTTAAGCAGATAATGTATTTAGCTATAAGACTTGTCAAACCATTCAAATGATCATCTGTTTTTTATAATTGTCCAGATTTTTGGTGTGGTTGTCAATTCAGCCAGAATAGCTACACTATTTAAAGAAGTAACAGCCAATAGTTTTCTCAGTGTTGTATATAATTTTGTAATTCTACTTCGACATGCTGTTATATTTACATTAGCAAGACCACTTGCTAATACCAGTGAATTAGCTGTGTGTGCTCGTTTCCTGTGGCTGCTATAACAAATTACCCCAGCTCTAATGGCTTAAAATAGTGCAAACTGAATATTTTATGGTTTTGGAAGTCGGAAGTCCGACATGAGTCTCAGTCAAGGTGTGGGAGGAACTACATTTCACTGTAGGCTCTAGGGAGGCTTGGCTTCCCTTCTGTCTTCCAGTTTGTAGAGACCTCCCGCATTCAGCGTAGGGTGCAATCTTCCATCTTCAAAGCCACCAGTAGCCAGAAGGGTCTTTGTCAGCTCCTAGTGTTTTCGTTCTATAGTTTCATAGTCCCATCTCCTTCTTTGACTCTCTTAAAGTAGCCCAATATGATAATGTAGGGCAATCTTCCTGTCTCAAAATACTTAATTTAATCATATCTGCAAAATCCCCTTTATCACGAAAGGTAACATATTCACAAATTCCAGTCATTAGGATGTGGGCTTCCTTAGAAGGGAGAATGTATACTGTACTGCATTTGACCTCCCAAGCATTTTCATATTTTATGTCTGTGCTAATATATGACGTATTTGTGCTGATCCTACTTCCTATGTTTAGTTCTTTTTGTGTTCTCAGTTCTCTCAATTCTGTTTTAGAGTTTGTCCACAAACATTACAGATGAGGGACATAATTATTTTTTTTTCTCACATATACTCGAAAATCAATATTCATTTCCCAAGTAATCAAAAATAAAATTATCTTAGATTGGGAAAAATAACTTTATTGAATCAAGACAATGAGTTATCTCAAAGCTGTCCTTTGATGTCTTTGGCTGGGAGATACTAGTTTACAAGAATCTATTAGTAAAAAATTCTCATGTGAAATCTTGATTAAGGGAAATTTTATAGGGCCTTAAAACATCAATTAAAACTTGATTAAATTTTACAGCCCCCCAAAGGCTAGTAATATTTTTTTTTTCCATTTAGATGACTAACAAATATGCCCTATATCCATAAGGCTCATTAACAATGTCACAGCTCTAAAAATCTGCATGTAGTGATTATTTCAAAATAACTCTCAGAAAATAAAACAACAGCAACAACAACAACAACAACAACAAAAACCCTCTTAAACTGAGCCCAACAACAGAACTCCAGCTCCCTGTCTTTCCATGAATTCATTAGGGAAAATATTTTCCAACTTAAGACTTTCTGAAACGGTCTCCATTTCCTGATTTTGACAAGGTTCTTTCTTGGATCAACTCATCTTATGGTTATTTTCACACCATATTGTAAATGAATCATGGTATTCTTCAGGAGTTGTACCTATAGTCCTCAGAACAGGAATCTGCACTTCTCCAACGCTTTCATCTTCAATATGTTGCATGTATTCAAATCAAAGCATTCAATCACTATGAGCAGTAGGTATAGTATGGAGTAGTAAGCCCAGGCTCAAAAAATTGATATTTCCTCCTGCAAGAGCACATGCATCAATTGATAAACAGTAAGCCAGAGGAAAAAGCGTTTCCATTATTAGTTCAGTGCACCAATCATACCATCTAAGGTACTTTTTTTTTCACAAATGCGTAATAGAAGTCAGTTAATAGCCCCTATATGTCAATGCCAGCTGCCTCTATCCAAGAGTAGGTAGTTGCTTCTCGTTTAACCTTAATTGATAGGAGTGGTAGATGCTCAGAATCAATCGATGGATTTCTGTGTATTCAAAAGGAGATTCTCATATAATCCTAATGAGTCCTGGCAGCTGGCATTTGTATAGCTTAACAGCTGTCATAAATATATTGAAGAGTTGAAACAGTGGTCAAGCTTCCATTTAGAATTTCTGAAAGGTTTTAGTTTTTCATGTTATATCAAGACCAGATTTTTTAAAGAATCTTCTGAGGTTGTGTGTGTGTGTGTCTGTGTGTGTCTGTGTGTGTGTGTGCACGCGCACGCTATAAATGTGAAAACAAACAAAAAAAAGAATACTTTTTATTGAAAAAAAACCTTTGTTTCCATCAATATTCAATTCTAAATGGAGGTCAGATCTAGAATGCTTCATGATTGATTATCTAATTTTCTGATTTTCTGTTGGTAATTGAGTTTTTAGATACGTTTTAGCCCTATTACATTTGCTGTTCTCATTGTATTAAATAATAAACCAATAAATATTATATAGTTCTTTACAGTTTTCACAGCATGTTAGCATACCTCATGTTCATTTACTACTTTCCGTAAGATTGGATGTTGGTAAGGCAGTTAATATTATGTCATATAATATGGCTAAAGCCAGAAAAATTAACTTACATTCTCAAGGTTAATGCTTCAAATAATTTATATAAATTATACCTTTCCCCTTGATCTGCTGATGACTAAGAACATTTTCATCACTTTCCCCTTTATCCTGCCACTTGAACTAGGTCTTTATGTGCCAGAGGGGAAAACACTGCAACTCCAAGTCATTCCAATTTTCCATTCCACTCCAGTTTTCCCAGAAGATAGAGAATGGGACCTAATATTATCAGCACTCAGGATGCTGCCTAACTGGATACTGGAATACTAGTGAATAATTATACATGAACAGATATGGGAAGTTTATATGAACTATCTGGTATCATTTGCCTATTTAAAACACTGAGAAGTTTCAGGTTATTAAAGTTATCTCTAAAAGGAGTGACATTCTAGACTCCAATATAATTTTAATAATTTGTTTTTATTCTTCACCACCCATTTTTCTTACTTATTTGGAAAATTGACAATTGACCTATTTGTTTGTTTCCTGAACAGTTCCACAAAACTAAAATATCTTTTCAACTATGAAAGTTTGGTTTTCTATCGGGCTTAGCCAGAATGTGAAGAATGTCTTTTCTATGTAACAGAATGAGACCAGAAAATTATCTTTTATCAGTTAATGTCTTTGCTGTAGTTTAAGGCCAGAGAGAACAGGAATCTTAATCTCATCATGGGGTCTCTACTATACGTCATGCGTCTGCAAACACCCTACTATGGAATTTTCTTTCCTTCCACAGGCAATGGATCCACACCACATAACACATGATTTTAACATCCAACATAAAACAAATGAGTCATTTTAACTCTAGGCAAGTAATCACAATTCTATTATGAATGAAATCATTTTCTAGTATTTCATTCAATAACTTTATTGAAATGTATATTGAGGACTTACAATGTGCCAGGCACAGAAAAATATTCATGCTCCATTGATAGGAGCTAGGAAGGACAGTGTTATAAATGAAAGTATCACACATGTTTATAATTACAAATTGTGTTAAGTGCTACAAAGGGAATATCAGAGCTCTATGAGAAGGAATAGCCTGGGCACAATGAGGCTGTCATTCTGAGTGGGAAGCTGAGTGTGGTTCTTGCCACTTTATTAACTTATAAAGACTGTTTTATCTGAATGCAAGTATTTTCCCTCTTCCTTCATTCTCAGGTTTCAAAATCCATCTTGTTATTTTTGCCTGCTGGAGAATGTTATACTTAATAACACTGGAATAGTACTAGTATTCTAATTGCCATAATAATAATAATAATAATAATAATAACAATAACATAATGATAAATAACAATAGTAATAAGTAATAACATATTAATAAATAATAATGATAATATTATTATTGAATTAGAATTCTTGCAGAGGCATTTTAAAAAATATTTTTAGATAACCATCAACATCATAGTAGATATTTCTTTTCAGGGCAGATCCAAATTGGTGTTTATAGAGAACCCATCATTCTGAAATTGATACAGAACTAAGAGATTTCATATAAATGCCTCTGCATGAATAATACTGTTCCGCAATACTTTGGAAGATTTTAAGTCTTTAGTAATTCTCACAAAATGGAGATAATAGAAAACCATGGGCTAAATAGTTGCTGTGAAAGAGTTCAAACATGAATCTAATAATTGTGGTGAAACCACATTTGGGACAATACACTTGCTTCCAACCTTGCTTGTTTCACTCTTACAATGCTGAGACTATATCATGAGAAAATTTCCTGGAGCATATGATTTACAGCTATATCTTCACTCACAGAATTTAGGTAATGCAGTGCATTTGGCAAACAACAACAACAACAACAACAACAACAAAAATACATTTCTATGTTTTCACTCATATGTGGATCTTGAGAAACTTAACAGAAGAACATAGGGGAAGGGAAGGGGAAAAAATAGTTACAAACACAGAGGAAGGGAAGCAAACCATAAGAGACTCTTAAATGCAGAGAACAAACTGAGGGTGGATGGGGGATGGGGGGAGAGGGGAAAATGGGTGATGGGCACTGAGAAGGGCACTTGTTGGGATGAGCACTGGGTGTTGTATGTAAGTGATGAAGCATGGGAATCTACCCCCAAAACCAAGAGCACCTTTACACACTGTATGTTAGCCAATTTGACAATAAATTATATTGAAATGTTTTTTATTTTATTTTCGAGAGAGACAGAGACATCGCAGGGGTGGGTCAGAGGGAGAGGAAGACACAGAATCTGAAACAGGCTCCAGACATTGAGCATGTCTGCACAGAACCCAGCGTGGGGCTGAACCCACGAACCGTGAGATCATGACCTGAGCCGAAGTTGGACGTTTAACCAACTGAGCCACCCAGGTGCCCTGACAATAAATTTTATTTAAAAAATAAACAAATAAACTAAAATTTCCACATTTATACTCATTATAGAATTCTATCTCTTGTGACTGAAAATGTAAAATAATAGTCTAAGCCCTGAGCTTTTGTTTTTTTTAAGAAATAAGATATTTATATAGTCTTTCACTTTGCAGTAAAAATATTTATTTTAACAATAGAAAGATTTTGCGGAAACTGTCCCTATTTTCCTGATTGTTTTGTTCTCTTATGAGCCAATATGGTATGTCTACACACCTGTCCTGTGTGTCCCAATGCACCTTGAACTTCTACTCTCAGCACTGAAATTTCTTCCTCTTTGTATGTTGTGATCTCTTCCTGGAGATGCAAAGTCCCGATAGGCAAGAGACAGGATCACCTTTCTCAACACTGAATCCCTTGCACTTAACATACAATAGGAGTGGAGAGGTGCTCCCTGTAGTAACACCATCCTTTCATTTCCTTAGGCTATAGAAATTTCTTTCATGTTCCATAACAGTAATTCTAAGATGCACTTTTTATAGAGATATATATAAATGTTATTATTATATATATAATATTATTTATGTTTATCTACCTTTTAAGGAGATTTATCCATTCACAAATATGGAGTCCAGAAAGAAAATTCCTTTGGTTAATAAATTTATATTCTCTGTTAGCCAAGGTTAGTAATGTGTTATTAATTCCGTAAATTCTAGATTCTGAGAATTCCAAATGCAAAGAAATGAAAACCTTAAAATTGATGGTGATTTTTTTCTCCCCCTTTTCATATATGTATGATTAGTCAGGACTATTGTGGTGGTGTTTTGGTTTTGTTTCTGTTTTATTCTCAGTCTTCATAGATAAGTCAGTGGGTTATTTGTTTGTTGATTGGGAATCAATTCAATTGGCAGAACTGTTGAAAAGTATTTACTGAGTACACACATGCTTCTTTCCATTTTCATAAGAACAACATAAAATAATTGATATAAATGTCCAATAAAAAGTTCAAAAAACTCCATCTAGAATAATATATGGCACATGGCAGTGCTTGCATTTGGATTTTCTGTGTTCTAATAAACATACACATATATTCACAATGGAGTTTTAAAGTCATATTATTGAAGACGAGTAGTTTTATTTTCACTAGATTTTTAAAAAGCATTTTGTGTCCTTTTAAGTGAGAAAATGCAAATGATTTCTTAAACTGAAGATTATAGTCTGCTATTTTTTATCTAAAGTGGAGCCAAAGAGTCATAAGCAGTTTTATACTGCAGGCCTAAAGGATTATTGTGATGTATTAGGTGAAACAATCTGGAAGAAAAAGGGACAAAACACTATAATGTCCAATGCAAGGAAAGTGGGTAATTATCTTCTGTATCTGCAGCGACCGCATAATGTAGTTTTGAGGATAGTAACACTGTATTTTCAATTTACAAAAATCTTAATCACCATTGACCCTCCCTTTAGTAATAAATTTGCATCTCCCCAGTACTCAAAGATTACCTCCCCACACTGGCTGGAACGTTTACACATCATGGGCCATCCGTGCGCTCCCACCAAATCCCAGACCCTTTGCAGTCAGGTGGGATCACATGACTACTTCTGGCCAATGAGCCAGGAGTAGGAGCGATACATTTAAGAACTGTCCAGTGATTGTCCACTTATTTTTTTCCCTGCATCAGTAACCCGGAAGGCCTGTGTTGAGAGAGCAGAGCCAAAATTGGTTCCATTTTGAATCACTGCATGGGTCCCCTCCTACAATGCCCCAGACACCCTGCCAATTCAGTATGAGTTAAACCTTTGTTGTATTTAACCTCTCATATTTATGAGTTAATTTATCAGCACAGATTAACCAAGCCTGTTTTTAATATGCTTCTGAAAACATGTTTTATCTTCATGGTACCTTTAATTTCTTCTCCATCTCTCCTTCCATAGCAATATGTTTTTTCTATGCTGTTTAGTTTATTCCACCGAGCTTTGTAGAAAGCTGCTTATACGTATCATAGAGAATGAGAGATTCATGAGTCCAGAGATCCTGTTCTAATCTTTGGAATTAATAACAAAACTAGCAAACTTTTTCCTTGTTCATTCAACACATATTTTTGAGCACTTCTATGTGCTAACTATTAAGTAAAGTGTGTAATTAAAAATGAACAGAGTATTGAAAAGGATAGTACCCAAGTGAAGTGCATCCTTTAGAAAGGGCATTAGTGTGAGGAAGGAAGCAGTTCTACAAAATAGAAAAGCATATGCAAAGGGCCTGATTCCTACAGGATCTTGATTTTGACAGGAAATGAATGCCCAGAGTGGTCGGTAAGTTTTAGGGATAATGGAACAAGATGGAATCAGAAGTCAAGAGTAGATCAGGCATGCATGGCCTTGCAGCACAAGGAATTTGGATGCTATGCAATATGTAGTTAAAAGCTAGTGAAGGGATTGAATGGGGGTGCAGTCTATCTTGACTAGTATTTTTTAAAGTTCCTCTAGCTGCTGCTTGAAATTATTATTTGAAGATTGGTTAGACTGGAAGGAAGGAGGCCAGATGGATTGTTTCAGAGTACTTTGGACACAACATAAATGAGCCTCTGTTTATCGTGGGAATGGAACTAAAGACAAAAATGTCAAGTTCATATATTATTTGGATGCAAATCAAACAGTATGTACTGACAGTAGTTTACAGTTGGGAAATCAAATAAAGAGGAAAATCAAAGGTTTGGCTTTCAGATTAAATCAAAGTTATGTGATGTCACCAAGAAAACTATGGGAAGGAAAGGAGCTCTATAAGCTTTAATATTCAGAGATTATTTAGAATAGAAAAATAACCATATCCAATACCTTGCTCTATCAATTTCATTCATGATTTAATAAGCTAATAGTATATTCATAATAGGATGTATAAGTGAAGAGCACATACCTACTGTAACTGCTTGCTCCAATGACAGAGCCCAACTGTCCAGCTGCCCTTAGGATTGAACAAGCCAAGACGATCGACAGAATTTTTTCACTCATCTGAGACCACTGACTCCTTTATTCAGTTTGAGTGACATTTTTATTTCCTGGTCTCCAGTGTATTGCTCTTTTTACTCACATTTTTCCCTTGGCATGTGATTTGCTCTCTTGATAAAATGAGATCCTGAAAAGGATCACTGAGACGTCCTTGGTCACAGCTCTCTGGGCCATTAGTTTAGCGGCTTTACATGGTGGCTTCTGTAGCAGACAGGCTTCCGAGGCCTGCATCAGCAATTCTGAGCAGGTTAGAGGAACAAAGTGGCCGTCCATGGGTAACATGTTTCAATTTCCTCTTACTAATTCCATATCTGATATAAGGGTGACTCTTTTCCTACCTATAGATCAAGGAAAGATGTATGTAAACCATTCTTAAAAGCTTCGGTGTAGTCGCATTTCCAAAAATGTATACCATGTAATATCAGTCTGCACATTTCCATCTTTTCAGGTGGTCCCATTGCCTCAGTTCTTCCCTGCAGTCATCTGCTTTGCTTACACCTTTGACTGCTTGATTCATATTCCTGCCTCTGAAAGATCACATTTCCTCTCTACTTTCCTCAAGAATAATATTACCCCCCCCCAGCCCACTATACTGAAATAGCGCTTAAAATAGACACAGTAATAGTACCTGCCACATAGAAACGTTAAATTTGTTTTTTTCAATTTTTGAGAGACGTGGGGGGAGGGGCAGCAGGAGAAAGAGAGAGAATCTCAAGCAGGTCACATACCCATCATGAAGCCTAATGCATGCCTCCATCTCATGACCGTGAGATCATGACCTGAGCTGAAATCAAGAGTCAGATACTTAACTGAGCCACCCAAGCGCCCTTTTAAGATTCTTTAAATAAATACTTTATGTAAGGACCTTACCAGAATCCTTGTGCTATGGATTGAATCGTATGCTCCCCACAATTCATATGTTGAAGCCCTACCCTAACCTCTACAGCATATAACTGGATTTGGAGATAGGACTTTTAGGAGGTAATTGGGATTAAATGAGGTTGTAAGGATAGGGCCCTAATCCCATAAGATTGGTGGTTTATAAGAAGAGAGAGAGAGAAAAAGAGAGAGAGAGAGAGTGAGAGAGAGAAAGAAAGAGCTCTCTGAGCACACACACACTGAGAAAAGACCATGTGAAAACGTAGCAAGATGGCAGCCATAAGTAAGGCAGAAAGAGAGTTCTTACTCTCTTCAGTTTCATCAGAAATGAATCTGATGCCACCTTGATCTTGACTTTTGAACCCATGGAACTGTTAGAAATAGATTTGTTATATATGCCATTTAGCCTGTGGTATTTTGTTAAGGCAGCCTGAGCGGATTACTACCCTTTGTTGTATACTAGTTACTCCGTAGTTTATTATTATTAGTTTTCTTAGTCTTCTATCTCTAAATTTATCTTAAACTCATGTCAGATAAAATTATTTTGTGCTCCCAGAAGATCATTCCAGTGTTTCTATTCTAAGTGCTCATGTGTGGGTTTTGTTGTTGTTTTGTTTTGTTTTGTTTCGTTTTGTTTTTGTATGAAATGCTATGCATTTTCTTCTCAGCTCAATAAATGGTACAGTTCTAATTACCAAACCCATGGGTCAAGGACACACACTTTGACTCTCAGCACAAATATTTCTTAATGATGCTTTAAATTTATTAAATATACTCTTTAGTACATGCAATTATTTACTTCTCTATCCCCCAACTAAACAGAAGGTATATGAAGGCAAAGATATCATCATAATTGTAGGTCTTTCTCCAACATACCAAACAGAACCTGTGGCAAGGTGGGACAGGATATATGTGATATATTGTATGATATATATATATATATATGATTATATATATATATATATGATTATATATATAATGATATATCAAAATGATAAAATCTGGAAACATTGAAATATTTCTTTTTCAGTATGCCATTGAAACATGTCTGTGCTTAATACTACCAATATCCCTAGTCTCCAGTAGATCATATTTGGATAAATGTTACCACTGATTCACTGGTATTCTAGGATTTGAAAGTGCTAATTGTGTGGAGGATACATTAATATATGTACTTAATATTTCAATGATTTCCATGTAACTGACCACAAACAAAGCTCCTTCCCTATTTATACAAGGTCTAACAAGAAACACAGTCTCACTTCAATTCAGACAGTTTAGTTTCTAATATGAAGAATTTTATGCACATCCTGGGGTGCCTGGGTGGCTCAGTCAGTTAAGTGTCTGTCTCTTGATTTCCACTCAGGTCATGATCTCATGGTTGTGGGATCGAGCCCCACATCGGGCTCTGTGCTGAGTGTGGAGCCTGCTTAAGATGATCTCTCCCTCTCTCTTTGTTCCTCCCCCCCGCTTGTGCTCTCTCTCTCTCTCAAAATAAATAAACATTAAAAACATGTTTATACATACCCTTGTATATTTGTTAATTTATTCATTTATTCAGCAACTATTATTAAGTCCCAACCTGCGCTCAATTCACAGTGATCCAAATAGGGAATATCACTGTCATCACAGAACTCCTTGTGTTTTCAGTTACATTTACCCAATTGATCCTCATCAATGCAACTGAGATCACATAATTTTTCTTACAGGTTGTGTTAAGATTTATTAACAGTAAGTGATTTGAAATGATAAAGCAATTAACATGTGTGTAATAGTCTTTTTGGAGTGAGCTCTCGTAAGACATTTTAGGGTACGTTGTCATCAACCTTTATCATAGAGAGGAAAGGAAGCGATTTGTGTTTTCAAAACTGTGTGCTAAGTTGCTTTTGGGTTTACAAATGGAAGCACTTCGAACTAGCCTAATCAAGGAAAGCAAAGATATTTATTGAAATAACACTATACTTTATTAATATCAAAGAAAAGCAGATAACCTGGACTAAATAATGATAAAAGGCAAAGCAAAAAACAAAATCAAAACCAACCTTGATAATCCCTGCATCTGCTCATTCTCAATCTCCTCCTCTCTCTAGCTCTTTCCTTTTTTTTGCTTCTCTGTGTAACATTCTTCACCCCAAAATTTACATCTACTCCATTCAATGGGACATTTGCTGAGATTAGTCTCTTTTTTTTAATTGTTTTTTTTTTTTTTTGAGTGAGAGAGAGCTTGAGTGGGGGAGAGGGGCAGAAGGAGAGAGAGAGATTGAGAGAGCGAGAGCGAGAGCGAGAGCGAGAGAGAGAGAGAGAGAGAGAGATTCCTAAGAAGGCTCCATGCTCAGCATACTGCCCAACACAGAGCCTGATCTCATGGTCATGGGATCATGACCTAAGCTGAAGTCATGAGTCAGCCACTTAACTGACTGAGTCACCCAAGGCACCTCCTGTCCAAAATTCACAGAAAATAGAATTATTTTGAAAATTTTAAAAACAACAAGTTATTACTCAAATAGAGATTAAAGACTTTATTCAGCTGATGCACAATGATAATTATCTGGAGACCACATAATTCCCTCAGCAGCTGGATATGGGTTTTCACTGAGTGAAGAGAGAGATGTATGTGGCTTCGTGGTCTAGGGAGGGTTCCAGTTTTCTTCATCTTTAACTGATACTAAAGTTATGGTTGGCACAATTTGATTTTCCTAGTTTTTGATGTCCCTTGTTTCGGATCATTGGTCCAAAATCCTTTTCCATACACTCTCAGGACAGTTATTTTTAAAGCTGTTTCTGTAAGCCTTCAGGGTTATCCATAAGTCAAGGTTCAAGAGGAAAAGCACTATAAAAAGGTGGGGTTCAGGGAAAAAGAGGAGAGAAAATAAGAAAGGAGGCGAGGGCCAAAGCAAGGCAACCTAGGTCAAAGTTATCCACTCTTGACCCAATCAGATTCAATTGATGATAGAGGGTCACAGAGTGGAAACAGATTTTGGGGATTCCTTTGGATGGGACACAGGCAGTTTTCATGAAAACTGAAAGGAGCTGGCAGAGGAGTCTAGCAGAGAAAGTAACAAGATTGATAAATGTAGTTTTGATAAGTCCAGTTACTGAAGGAAAATATGGACTTCTTTGGCTAACACAATGACATGTCAGTCAGAGTTGTCTATAAGTGCAAAGGTTTACTTCAAAGAAGAGTAAAAATCACTGGATAAATGTAAGTATTGCTGTGTAAGATATCCCTACACTGAGTGAAGGTTCAATCAGAGAACTTTTAATGTCTCATACAAATGATTCTATAAAGGGGAGGAAGCAAAAATTACAAACAAATATTTGACTTAGACAAGCCTCTATGCACCTGACTATAATCACTCAAAGAGGATTAGCAAGTATCACAAAAGTGGCCTGCATTTTTAAACAAGGACATCTCCATTATTATTGGCCACCTAGAAAGATCATGTACTGCAATTTGAGGAAACTATCATGGCTTCCATTTTGGCTTCCAGATTCAGTGACCCCAAAATATCGGTGAACAAATTTCAAAACAATGACAGTCATAATTAATCTGATTCAGTCTAGCTATTATCAAAGGCCATAACTTAATAACAAATTATATATGTGTGTGTGTGTGTGTGTTTACACACATGCACAGATACAATTCTAAAGAGAATATTATATATAACTGTGATGCTGTCTTGCATATTCAGATAATAATTGATTTCTACCCAGTAGGTTGATGTTAAACAAATCCCTCAGTCCACTTATCTTAAAAAATGAATTATATATTATAAGCATATGGTAGGAAATAAAATATCCTTTTCAACTAAGTTTGTCAGCTTTTCTTTTTTTGACCATCTTTGAGCATTCAAGATGATATTGTAAGCTGAATGAATATATACCATTTATTTGCTTCAGGAATCGCTCGTGTAACTATCTGCCACATTGCTTCACTGTAAAAGAAAAAAGTAAGTCAAAAAGAAGAATATATACAGCATTATTCTGGAACTCTATAAAGCCACGGATGTTATATCATGATTATGTATTTAAGTAGCTGAAAGTCATTTGTAGTCTTAATATGCATGGATGATATAATAAAGGACATGATGAACATGGGCCTCAAACCATGTCTGAGCAAGAGATAATGGTGACATTTGTCTAAATGGTGCATATATTCAACACATTTTGACAGATTTTATTAATGCAAATGATTTTCAGAGAATCAGTGTTCAGTTTCAGAGATAAAAAATGTAAATTTTCATTTCTCTAGTTGAATTACATTGCTCTCATGCTATGTTAGCACTAATTTTAAAAGGAATTGGTGCAATATGTATATCTCTACTTTGTGATAAGCTATTGTATTCTGAAATTTGAAAGTATTACTTTCAAAACAAAAGTATACAACATAAAAATGTGTGTCAAACATGCACTGAGTAAATTTTTTTTTTTAATAGGAAAACCTCAGTAAGTCAAAGACCCTTTGTTCTCTTTGCAATGATGTTTAACTGCAAAGTTAGCTAACGTCAGCTCCCAATTAAATAAAATCAACTGTGAGAAAGTAAGACAGATTGATTCACAATTAATGGTTGAGCAAACATTCCTCCAGTTTATTTCCTGCTTTAAGTCTTTGGGAAATATTCCATTATTTTTGCTTCCTTACATTTATGAGGAAAGTTATCAGGATATTCATGAATAAGCTTATATTTATAGGATTTCTGCTTCAGCTACATCATTTAGGTCTTATATATGCAAATTTAAAATTTGAAATATTCTGCATAAATATGAAATATTGTGAAGTGCATGTCTCTGACACATTTTTTTTCCTGCTGAAATTCAATACTATCAAACATAGACATACTTTGGGAGCCGTACCATAAGAATCTGAAAATGATCATCATGTGATGACTATATTTTTTTTAAGTTAAAGGATTTGTGGCAGCCCAAATAGCACAGGAAACTTGGAAGGCAAATGAAGGAGGTTATTAATGATTTACTTTTCTTTTTATCTATGCTTTTGTTTACATAGTAGGATGACTCTATTACATATTGCCATTTAACACCGATTCATTAGCAGCTAGCGCAAGTGAAATCTGACCTACCTTAAGTGAGTCAGTTATTCCTTTTTATTTTTAAGTTTATTTATTTTGAGAGAGAGAGTTTGGAGGAGGGAAAGGGCTGAGGGAGAGAGGGAGAGAGAGAATCCCAAGCAGGCTCTGTGCTGTCATCGCAGAGCCTGATGCAGGGCTCAAACTCACTCATGAACTGTGAGATCATGACTTGAGCCAAAATCAAGAGTCGGAGAATTAACTGACCAAGTCACCCAGGTGCCCCATGAGTCAGTTATTCTTAACCTGTTCCATCAATGGATTTACTTATCAACCTTTATTATATACTCATAGAATAAATGTGCACATGCATGCATACATATATACATCCTATATAAATTCTAGATATATAAAGTCATGTGATATACCTGAGACAGGTTATGTGTGTATATACATAAGTGCATTTTGAAAATCTATATATTTTAATGAACATGTACTCAGTGAGCTTTCATTATTAACCAAAAATAAATGGTATTATATTCCAAGCAAATATGCAACCAGAGTTCTTCCCTTATTTTATTCGCACATGATTAAGGCAGTTCCTTTCTCAAGATATAGAGTCCCTTCTCTTTTCCTCCTTCATGATTCTTTCTGGAAGCCAATGCTGTAAAAAGTTAAAAATTCAAGTCACAGAAGGCATCTGGATCACACACAAAAACTTTATTACTTTAATATAAAAATCAGTCAGTCTTTGAAAAAAATCAATGAAACCTCAAAAGCCTTCTCTCAGAGGATCTTACAACTGGATTGTTTGTTTGTTTGTTTGTTTGTATTTTGATGCTTTATCCTAAAAATAGCTAATAAATGGGAAGCTAACCTGCATTCCTTTTATGAATGATGTATCATAGTCAATATGAGCAGACATAATACTAGAGATTCTTAAGCATCTCGTGTTATAGAATATTGCATGGATATTTATTGGGATTTATATCCTATCCATTATTTTTTCATCTATAGTTTTATCATTTAAGAAGAGGCATGCATGATCTTTTGGATCTAATATAAGCTTTTTTTAAAAAAATATTTTAATGCTTATTTTTGAGAGAGTAAGAGAGAGAGAGAGATTGGGAGAGACAGAGAGAGAGACAGAGATACAGACAGAGACAGAGTCTGAAGCAGGTTCTAGGCTCTGAGTTGTCAGCACAGAACCCAACATAGAGCTCAAACTCATGCGAACCTTGAGATTATGACCAGAGCCGAAATCTTAAGTTTAACTAACTGAGCCATCCGGGCGCCCCAAGGATCTGATATGAGCCCTTAAACACTTGGATCCTTCACTGTATGTTTTGACATATCCACATAATGTGTCCACCTGTCTGACATCTGGTAACTTGGTATAAATTGTAGCAAAATTTCCAAGTGAATACATCTCTACCAAATAAGGACATGAAATTTGTTATACTTCTATAGGATCAAGTTGCATACAGTAAATAGTTTTAGAAATAACTTAAAGCCAAGTTACAGTTAAACTTTCTTATTTATTTATTTATTTATTTATTTATTTATTTAGAATCCATGCAGCATGGAGTCTGATGCGAGGCTCGAACCCAAGAACCACAGTCTATGACCTAAATAGAAATCAAGAGTCAGATACTCAACCAACTGAGCCATCCAGGTGCCCCTACAGTTAAACTTTCATGTACATTATTTCATTTTGGTCTTACAATAATTCACGTGAAAGAAAGGTGAATATTGTTATGTTCATGCTACACAGAGAAAACACAGTTTGGCAGTAATGAAATAACCTGCTCCAGGTCACATACCCAGTAAGCAGCAGAGGCTAAACTGAGATCACGGCTTTCAGTCTCCCGATTCTCTGTTGTTGATTGTTATAGAACCCCACCAAGTAAATATTATGTATTAAAGGTGCAGAAACATCTTTCATACTTTTATCCTACCAAAGTCCATCTACGATGTCTGCAGAATTGCACATAGAGATTTCAGGATTTCTGTAAATCATCAGGATGAAAGCTTTTCATGTATACCTAGCTATCAACTGAAAGTCAAACAGATTTGACTCTTAAAAATAAAAGAAATTTAATCTGTAAGTTGGAGAGACAATGATAAGCTATTTCATCCTGCTTAATGAATTCAATTGAAATTAAAAATATATTGACTCATTGTTTTCACTTTCATATCAGAAATCATTTATTCTCCTTGTCACTACTGTAATGCAAGCTTTCTATTCTACCAACTTTTTAAATGATTTGAAGACTATGTTACAGTAAAATGCTAAAAACTTTTCATCTTTGTCTTTGTCTCTCTCTCTTCAAGTTTAAACAGTACAAACAATGGGAAAGGGAATTTACATGTCATTATAAACCCTCTAGATGTGTGGACCTATTTTTAAAAATTAAAGTAACAATTCAAAAATATAATATGCATTTTAATTATATAAATACATTATATAAATTTTGAATGAATTAACTTTAAACCAATAATTTAGGGGTGCCTGGGTGACTCAGTCGGTTTAGCATCTGACTTCAGTTCAAGTCATGATCTCACCGTTCGTGGGTTCAAGCCCTGTGTCAGGTTCTGTGCTGACAGCTCAGAGCCTGGAGCCTGCTTCAGATTCTGTGTCTCCCTCTCTCTCTGCCCCTCCCCTGCTCACACTCTATCTCTCTTTTAAAAATAAATAAATATTTAAAAAGATTAAAAAAATAAACCTTTAATCTGTTGTTTGATAATAGAATTGACTTTATTGAGATAAAAAACAGCCAGGGCTATAATCTCTGGTAGTTCTTTAAAGTAAAACATATTTGAAGAAATGGGTGTGTTTTCCAAACTCTAGCTTTTTTAATTTGTGAAGCAAACATATGGTAAGCATTTATATAATGGCAAATATTGCATTCTCATTGATAGTATGTGAAAGAATGAGATTTAAATTATATATTGAATATTAATCTTTTTTGGCATATTTGCTTATTTTCTGATTTTTTCCAGGAATGGATCACATGTCTTATAATTACATATATTTTTAAGAGAATGAAATAAAATAAAATTAATTGGGTGAGGACATCAGAATGGGGGGAAAATTAGATTAAGAGAAATTCTATGAAGCCAGGAACTGTTAGTATACAAAATTCAAGCCAAGAAGAATTATTTTCTAGAAGTAGCTGTATACGAAGCTCTAAATTTTCTATTTATCTGCATATGGAAAATATAGTTACATGGTAAGACTTTGCAGAAGTTAAATGTACACACAGATACACACACACACATACACACATATACTTGTTTTTGCTGAGTAGAAAGACAAACTGTTCCTTTCAGATGGATAAAAAAAATATCCCCCATTAAGCTTTTTGAAGAGGGTACCCAGTAATGAAAAGAATGTCCATCAACAATATCCTTACAGTTAAAAAAGTCCTTACAGTAAAAAATCTGATAAGTTTTAAAGAGCATTTTCTTGTAATGTTTTTTCCTTTAGGTCTTTGTAAAAGCATTTTGCAAAAGCATGTCTATAGGATTTTGATTTTTTCGTGTTAGAGGATTAATGCCTTAGGCTGGTCTGGCTTAATCTAAGGAAGAATTTCCAATATCCAGAGGAAACGGTGCGCCTGCTGTTTTTCCGGAAATCCTTCTTAAATGCTGCTTATCTTCACTAACCTTTCTATATGTAGTGAATGGGAGCATGCTTGTGGTTCTTTCCCCTGAAAAGGAACTAGAATTCAGTGAGTATTGTTGAGTTAATTATAAATCATACGCTTAAAAGATACTCCAGGACCTGGTGAGTACACATTTATGAATCAAAGGTCATTTCACTTCTGCTCAGAGTGAGGCTTCAAAAATCCCTCAAAGCGAACATTCCCTTAAAAGCTGGTTGTCTTTGGTTGTTTTGGGTTGTCAAATGATCCTTTATTAAAATATTTTCTTTTACAGTTCTTAACTAACTGGACATTCCACTGCACCATTGTTGATGTCATCTATGATGTCATGAGGGTTGTGGCCATCAACATTGTGGTCCCCAGGATCTCTTTAATGGTTCCAGAGAGTTGTCTGGCTAAAGATCAGTGCTACATCTGCTGGGCAATGTTGGCAGTCTCATCAAAAGTGCTATTTCCACTGTGCTTAATGTTTTTCTCTTTCTGTCTCTTGGAAGTTCATTGAGGGCTTTGACAATCAGGACAGATGCAGAAGGTACCATGTCAATCTGGGCCTGTCTGTTCTGAGTGGTCAGTTTCACTGTAATTCTCAGATCCTTCCCATCTCCAGTTGCGTTGGCGATGTCGTTACCAATCTTTTTTGGAGACAGACCCAGGGGGGGTTATCTCTGCAACAAAGGCAGACATGGCACTGACTTCCTCACTGGTGCACCTCAGGTGTAAGACTTTATCCCGTCGGGGTCAAACCTTAGTGGCATGGTGGAAGCGGCATGGTGGAGACAGCTGACGTCAGATAAACCTGGATTTGGGATGACAGAAGATAGTTACACCTTCACCTCCTCCCATCCAAAAGCCGAAAACCCCTCAAAGGCTTTTAGCACATGAAGGAATAGGGATTAGACCTCAAAATTCTGAAGCAAAAGACACAATATTTTATATTTCTCCTATGGAGAAGTGGACAAACATTTATACCTACACATATAGAAATGATATACATATAATTTTAAACAGTACATTAAGAGGGGCGCCTGGGTGGCTCAGTTGGTTGAGCGTCCGACTTCGGCTCAGGTCATGATCTCATGGTCTGTGGGTTCGAGCCCCGCATCAGGCTCTGTGCTGACAGCTCGGAGCCTGGAGCCTGCTTCCAATTCTGTGTCTCCCTCTCTCTCTGCCCCTTCCCCACTCATGCTCTGTCTCTCTCTGTCTCTCAAAAATAAATAAACGTTAAAAAAAATTAAAAAAAAATAAAATAAACAGTACATTAAGAGAGAACTACAGTTAATAGTTAAATAAGAATAGAATATAGTTAAATAATAATAAATAATAGTAATGCAGTTAAATAATATTAAATAATAAATAATAGACTGAGAGCATTGCTGATCCAGGGCAAGGGAAATTTTTTTTGTTGGGCACAATTGAGAATAGTGAATTTGTAAAAAGCTGGAGATAAACAATGCTGGATCTTTACCTATGAATGGGAAAACCGGAAAGGGGAAGTAATCACGCATGAGCAGTTTGCACATTTTATTAGGAAAACTATCAAGGAGAATTTAAGGGGCAAGAGATTAGCTAAGATATAATTGGTTTTGGGAACAAAAGCAATGCAGTTCCATGAAGCAAAAAGCACTCATGATTTGGGTGATGTAGGGCACTCACCCAGAATAAAAGCCTTGCTAAGTCAACCCTGGTTAAATCCCAAACTCATGAAACAGACGTTGTTAAAAGGTTAACGGCTGTCAATACTTAGTCCAACCTTCTTATGGTCTGAGGAAAAAGGAGAAAAATGTCTTCACATTTATGTGAAAACTGACATGGAAAAGGCTGAAGAGGAGGAGAGAATTTTACAATTTTATTAGCTTAGGACGTAGTCACATATACACATCACTGAAATTTCAGAAAATGTTAGGCCAATACTGGCACACCCTCCAATATGATGATAAAGTAATAGTTTAAAATTATGAAAAAGAAATATTTAAGATAAAAAAAGAACTTAACATGTAAACTTTCTCACGAATACATTTAATGTTCTTAGGCAGAGAGCCTACTTAATTATATTTAATCGATAAGGAAAATACAGGGCTAATCTTCTGGCAATTCGCACTTCTGGCAATATGGAAAACAAAAACCTTCCTTCTAGAAAGCCTACTGTTAAAAGTAAAATATTTTTATTATTTATTTCTTACTACACACTTGTTGAGTTGATGCTGCTGTCAGGTAAATGCTTGGAAAGAAAGTCAACAAATAATGTTGCTCTAGAGAATTATGCTTGTTCTAGAATAGGGTTTGCCACTTGTGTCCGTTCTAATCACCAAGATGTGCTTACACATGCAAGATGTTTTTGGGGAAAATGCATGTGAGGGATCAAACAGTAGGTGCTGGAAAAGACAGGGAGAGCCTTTGGATTGTGAAGCAGGTCTGACAGCTGTGATGGAAGAAGCATGTGTAGGAAGAACCTTCTAGGACAGCATAGTTCTAGAAAAAGTATCATTGTTTAGGCAGCTGGGGAGTTCTTTAGCCAAACTCATAGGTGCTTGCGTTCTGCAAGAATGGGCTGGCACTAGAAGTTCTGTCTTGCTTAGTTATTAGCTGGGACCAGCCTGGGGGGGGGGGGTGTATGGCTTAGGCAGTGTGGCATCAAGGACACAAGTACAGGGTCACTCAGTCAGCTCAGCTCCCTGCATCAGATTCTGTTGAAGGAGACCCAAATGGTGCACTTCCATGGCCACCATGCCCATGTCGCCTAGAACCTGATTCAAAGACATGCACACAGGTATGAAATAGAACCTGTGGTCATCACATCCGTGGTTCCAGCAAGGTCAGAGCTCAGGTCAGTATCCCAGAATCAGGGTAAGACTTCCAAAAATTAAGGAAGTTCTGCCCCATAGAAGAAATGCAAAAAGTAAAATGAAAACATTTTTTTAAAAAAACCCTCGGGGCGCCTGGGTGGCTCAGTCAGTTAAGCGTCCGACCGGCTCAGGTCATGATCTCGCGGTCCCTGAGTTCAAGCCCCGCGTCGGGCTCTGTGCTGACAGCTCAGAGCCCGGAGCCTGTTTCGGATTCTGTGTCTCCCTTTCTCTCTGACCCTCCCCCGTTCATGCTCTGTCTCTCTCTGTCTCAAAAATAAATAAACATTAAAAAAAATTTTTTTAAAAATAAAAATAAATAAAAATTAAAAAACCCTCATTTTAAAGAGCTTGCATATTACATAATGGGTAGAGTTCTAAATGCTTTAATAACTAATTCTTCCCATTATCATTTCCACCGCAGAGTCAACACTATATGTTGTGCCAGGGAACACTATAGAAAATGCCAGGGAATAGTGGGAACATAGCAATGTTGAGAACACAGCAGTGAAGAAAGACAGTAACTTCAGCCTTCATGGGGCTTGTCTTCTAGTGAATACAGAGTCTATATTGGTCCTTATTTTATCACTCTGTGAGTTCCTGTCTCTTTCTGTCTCTCTCTTCACCAGGCACATACACACACATAAACATTTCCTTGGCAACTGAACATAAATATACAGAGAACAAGAACAATGATAAAAATCTAGACAAGCCACAATATGACATCACAATATGTCCAGCAGGCATTGCAAAGGAACCAGCTCATAGTCTATAGCCTAGCTGCTGTGGGATCCTGTATAAATGAAAGAAATCGAGGAAGAATTTCTCACTTCACTGGTCACTTTCTCCCAGCTTCCTGCTTAGTCCTCAGTATTTTCAATTTGTAGCTCCATAAAGACATGTTTTAAAGATTCTCAACCTACCAGTGACAGTGGAATTAAGAAAAACCAGAAAGTATTTATGATTCAGACAAGATAGTTTCCTTAGCTCTAGATCCTGCATACCAGCTGGTGCAAACATGAAAATGTCTTATTTTTCCAAAGGAGGGATAGCAGAGGAAACAGTGATTACTTTGTGATCAGTGTGTATCATCTTCGTTTTTAATGCCTGAAAAGACTGAATCCAGGCTTTGTCTTTTGTTACCATTATGGCTTTCCTTATCTATCTCTATATACTTCATCTTATTAGATTTTTCCTCATTGATCTAAGAATAGAGATTTTTCTGAAATACTAAATTCTGTGATTTTGAGTGCAACAAATTGTTGAGGCTATTTCTGTTTTCAAAATAAGTTTATGATTCATAGGCCAGTTTTTCCTAATATTAAATAATGCAAGAGAATAAAACAGATAATGATACTAATATCAGTAATAATAACAGTATGCTTTACTGAGGGATTAATGCAAGCTCGTTACTGTGCAAACCTTTTGTATGAATTATCTGTTTAAAAACCCTATGTGCTAGTTCCTGTTAGTGATCACAGTATACAGATGAGGACACTGAGGAAGAGAAAAGATAAGAAAACTAATGAAGATAATAAAGGATAGAGCCTTAAGCCAATATCTGACTCAGAGCCCAAGACCTCTTTCCTTAGTTTGTAAATACTACATCTATAGGTCAACTTACTAAAGCCTTGAGATATGGAATGCCTGGGTGGTTCAGTCGGTTGTGTCCGACTTTGGCTCAGGTCATGATCTCACAGTTCGTGAGTTTGAGCCCCTCGTTGGGCTCTGTGCTGACGGTTCAGATCTTGGAGACTGTTTTGGATTCTGTGCCACCCTCTCTCTCGTACTCTGTCTCTCAAAAATGAATACATGTTGGGGCGCCTGGGTGGCGCAGTCGGTTAAGCGTCCGACTTCAGCCAGGTCACGATCTCGCGGTCCGTGAGTTCGAGCCCCGCGTCAGGCTCTGGGCTGATGGCTCGGAGCCTGGAGCCTGTTTCCGATTCTGTGTCTCCCTCTCTCTCTGCCCCTCCCCCGTTCATGCTCTGTCTCTCTCTGTCCCCAAAAAAAATAAAAAACGTTGAAAAAAAAAATTTAAAAAAAAAAATAAAAATAAAAAAAAAAAATGAATACATGTTAAAAAATTTAAAAAAATGCATAAAGCCTTGAGACATCAGATTCAACACTTCAGTGTTCAGTTGTCACATGTAAATTATGAGTAATATTTATGTTCAACAGATTGGAACTTAAAAGCAGAAGTTGAGGTGAGAAGGTTATTTTAGTGTATTAATAAGGATCGAAGCTCTGAAAATGAATGACATCCCGAGAAAGCATTTTTTTTCCACTTTTTTTCCATTTTTTCATTCATTTGTTTAATAAATATTCATTTAGTAACACAGGTTCTGATGGTGATTGAGCATAATAAAGAAAATAAAACATAGCCCCTGTCCTCAGGAAACTCACAGCAATTATTACTAAAACTACATAATTGTTAAACAAAAGTAATTATTAATCAAGGTGTTAAATGATTGTAATTGTTTCCTATTTCTATGTAAAAAAATGACCACAAATCTAGCAACTTATGCCACATCCATTCCTTACTTCTCAGTTTGGTAAGTCAGATTTGAAAGTCAGAAGTCCAATCACAAGTGAGCTAGGTCCTCTGATCAGGGATTCACCAGGCTGGCATCAAGGTGTTGGTTGAACTGTTTTAATCTGGAGCTTAGGATCCTTTTCAAAGAACATTTAGGTTGCTGGAAAAGTTAAACTAATTTCCACTGCAGAACAGAGATCTGTTTTCCTGCTGGCTATCAGCCAGCCACTATCAGCTCTCTTTCAGCGACTCCTTACCTACTAGAGGCCACTCCAGGCTCCTTGAGAGGTGTCATCTTCTATAGGCTTTCTCACACTCTTACACTTCAAAACTCTGACTTCAGGAAAAGCTCAGTACTTTTTTTTTTCCTTTTTGTTTCAGGAGTAGAATTTAGTGATTCATCACTTATATTTATATACAACACCCAGTGGTCATCCCAAATGCCCTCTTTAATACCCATCACCAATCGAACCCATCCCTCCTAGTTCTCTGTAGTGAAGAGTCTCATGGTTTACCTCCGTCTCTGTTTTTATCTTATTTTGTTTCCCCTTCCCTTACCTTATATTCATCTGTTTTGTTTCTTAACTTCCACATATGAGTGAAATCATAAGGTATTCGTCTTTCTCTGACTGGCTTAGAGAAAGCATTTCTATTAAGAAGAAAAGGTGGGCTAAAATACAGACATGAGTTATCCAGTAGGTGGAAAAGTAGGATAAGCCTGCAAAGGGAACTGATGAGAACATCAGATGGGTAGAAGGAAAATCATGTCAGTGTAGTTTCTCAGAAGCCAAGGAAAGAAGACCATTTCAAGGAGAAAATTGTTAACAGCATCAAAGGGATGGTGTAGAGGACTGAAAACTTTTCCTTTGGATTAAACCAAGCTGAGCACATGGGTAACCTTATCAAGGTACTCAGATCAAGGGATGGGACTGGAGGTTATAAGTGAGCTGAAAGGTTTAAAATAACCACTGCAGAAAGTAGGAGAGCAAATTGACTAGAGGTACAATTTCAGGTAATTTAGAAAAAAACTTGGAGTAGTGATCATAAGTTTATTCATTACTTCAACAAGTATTAAATAGTCCCAGCGAACAAAGCACTGTTCTGGGTTTGGGGGTACATTTGGGTATAAAAGCAGACAACATCTTCTGTTCTCTTAGAAATTAAGATCTACAAGGATGATAAAGAAACCACGAACACCATGTTAACATGTAAAAAAAAATGTTACACAATACGTTGGAAAGGGACCAATGTTATTTAAGAAACAAGTAGGCCAGAGTTAGATCAGGAGTGTTCTAAGAGAAAGTGTGTTACAAATGAACATAGGATTGGCAAATATATTTAATTTTTGTGATATTTGAGCAATGATATTGACTGGAGGAAGTGAGAATTAGCCATGTGGATATCCGGCAATAACACTCTAGCAAGGGAACAGCCAATGCTTGTTCCGTGAGGTATTGGGCCGTGTGCTTGGAGTCCTGTAAGGGGAGAGTAATAGGAGTTAAGGTTAAGGGAACAGTGGGAATGGGCTGTGAGGGTCCTAAAACAGAGGGAAATGCAGGCCCTTGCAAGGATTTCGCTTTTACTAAGTGAAGTAGGAGCCACTTATATTGCCGACAATGTGCACAGTCCCTCACTTCCTCCTGTAGTGTTCTGTTTGCGGATTGTACCCACCGAGAGTTGGCTTCACGTTTCGTTTTGACAGTTACCACAAAAACAGTGACAGAAGGATTAACTTTTGACAGATGTCTTATGAAAATGCAGGACCATATGTTCTCAGCTTGATATTAAACAGAGGGAAGAAAAGAATAGGTGGCTGTATTGGAAGAAAGGGGGGAAAAATGGACTGGCAATTTGATGAGGATGTTTGTAGTTTTCATTCACCGATAAAAGATAAATATGTTGAATCCGGATCTGGCATTTGAGTTTTCTCTCAGCACTGAACCATCCTGGTTCTTCTTAGTGAATCACCGTGATTTCCAGAACTAAAATATTACTTCAAGATTGTGGGAAAAAGAGGTTCTGAGAAAAAAAAGATAATTCTGAACGCAAAACGTTTCCCGTTTCTTTAAATAATATATTTTAAAAATAGACTAGGGGCGCCTGGGTGGCTCAGTCAGTTAAGCGTCCGCCTTCAGCTCAGGTCACGATCTCGCGGTCCGTGAGTTCGAGCCCCGCGTCAGGCTCTGGGCTGATGGCTCGGAGCCTGGAGCCTGTTTCCGATTCTGTGTCTCCCTCTCTCTCTGCCCCTCCCCTGTTCATGCTCTGTCTCTCTCCGTCTCAAAAATAAATAAACATTAAAAAAAAAAATAGACTAAATATACTTTTGGAGTTTGGTTTAGATTAAGACTAAATCTCCCCCCCCCCCTTACTGGCCATTCATTCATTCACCCATTTACTCATAAAACTAAACAAAGAAAACAAACGTTTATACACAGAATTAAGATAAATATTGGGAAATATTTTCTTTAAGAAGAAGCTTTAAGAGGCTCACAGTCGAGTGATAAGAATGTTTTGTGTATGAATAGTGGAGGTATAATATGATATGTAGTAAAAAGACAAACAGCAAAGACATGAGGGTGCCATAGAAGTATTGGGGAGAGCTTCTAACAGGACATAATATTGGATGAAGATGGCTTACCAGGTAATGTAAGATTGCTTAGAATATGTTGATTAGGAAACCCGTCTTTCAGGATGATACTCCAAAGGCAAATCAATATGGTGGCCAATTCATTGTTCTTAATTTTGTTCTGAGTAAATATGAACTAAAGGAGAGAAGCGATAACGATGATGATGTGTTACTTATATGGAAATACACAGACACGGCATTTCTTAAGAATAAAATCAAACATCTACAGAATTCAGTAGGGGTAAACTCTTATTAGAAATAAAATAAATTTAAATATGTTCTCATATACCTTGTGCAGATAAGGAAAATTGGTGTTTCTTTGAACTTAGAGAGGAACTAAAATTGCCGTGTCCTTGATCTACTGCTCTGACATTGAGCCGGTTGGACAATACTTCTAGAAAGTTAAGTCCTGATTCTATGACTTACTATTCAAATTATTTCTTCATTTATTATCTCCACACTTATTTTCCAGTTATAGTAAAGTAGTTTTTCTCATTGAAGTGTTTGTCAATTACCCACTTTGTGAGCCCTGCCAATGCAACACTGAGATTATTCAATGAAATGATTCTTTCCTGGAGGGTTCAGAAGGATGACCCACTGTGAATGCAATTGAAGCCATTTCAAAACTTGAATCCCAATAATAATGTTTATTCTGATATTTTCTCCTTAGTTTTCCTTATGTAATAGAGCCATGATTGAATGAAATTGTTAGCTTCCAGCTATAAATGAAGTATTGACTTTGAGTGTTGGTGATTGGCTTTGCCGATTATTTCAGTTACTTTGTTAATGGGACAGCAATGCAAGAAAAATAATCACATTTTAATTAACAATGAAAGCTGACTGCATTTCCTAATTCCAATTAACTAACCTCTGCTTCTCTCCCTAACTCAAATATTATTCACATGAGTACTTGGATTACATATGTAATATACATGCATCATCCTGAAAATGTTATATAAGGCAAGGGTTATTCATAAATTTATAGAAACAAATTCCATTTTCTGACTGGCAGTAATGCCCCTTAATACTCATGTATAGTAACCACACAGGTATCATTAAAATGAAAAAATATTCACTTTTTAGGCATGTATACACTAAATCAAAAGCTTATTTTTGTTTAAGTATTTTTCTTCAACTGTATTATTTTTGAAAGTGCAACTTATAATGTTCAAAACAAGGCCAATTAGGCCAATATTGACAAGTTATAAATGCATTCCAAACTTTTTCTTGGAGTACTCAATAAACAAGTACTTCTATTTGTATTCATTTTGAGACTGTTTTCAGTGAATCATACTTTAATCAGGAAATCTGAGCTTATAAAAATGTTCATTATATTGATTTTTCCAGTATTACTGTGCACACCGAATCCTCTGCAGGCTACTGAAATACTTTATTTCATGATGTTTTGCCAGGCTAATGAAGATATGTACAAAGTTATGGCCAAATTTTATATAATATTACATACTAAAAGAGTCTCCATATTTGTACTTTTCTAAAATACTACTTTTGCTGGTGTTTAAACATACAATTTAAAAATAGACAGTTGGTAGGTGCCTGGGTCGCTCAGTGGCTTAAGCACCCAACTCTTGATTTTGGCTCAGGTCATGATCCCAGGGTCGTGGGATTAAGCCCCAAGTTGGACTCTGTGCTGAGCATGGGTCCTGCTTAATATTCTCTCTCTCCCTCTCCCTCTACCACTCCTTCCCTCTGTCTCTTGAAAGAAAGAAAGAAAGAAAGAAAGAAAGAAAGAAAGAAAGAAAGAAAGAAAGACAGACAATTGGTAATTTGATTGGATTTTAACTATATCATGGAACAGATATAGGAATAAATCCAATAAGGAACTACTTATTGCTTAAAATATATATATCTTATATTTTGTTAGAAAATATAGTTAATGAAAATGGCATTATTCAAACACAAACTTTAAGTCTTCTCTGATTTGCAACAAAGAGGGTATCCCGTGTTTTAAATGCAGACAGCTCTCCTTAAGTTTTCTTGTTTTTTAAAATTCTTTACAAGATAGTTGTTTCAGTATTTATTAGAGAGTTCATGATAATGTTTCCTTTGCATAAGGTATTTATTTAGGAAAAATTACAACATAAAGTAGCTCAATAGAAAATGTTTAAAGTATTTTTCATGATATATTTATTAATTAAATATTTACAGAGTAATTAAATTAGTTTAAGAATCTCTTACATATGTTTTACATAGATGTGATTCAGACTAAAAATTGTAAATAATTTTTACAAATATAAATGCTGTTGCATGAAGAAAAATATGTACTAAGTCCTAATTGGATTCAGCTGCATGGGATAGAAATCCAACTATAATCTCTTAAATAAGTAGAGATTTATTTTTCTTGTGTAAAAAGAAGTCCAGAATTGGACATCCAAGGTCTGGTACAGCAACTCCAAGATAACATCAAAAATTGCTTTTTGATTTTCCAATTCATCATCTTAAGCTTTCTGCTTTCTTCTCTATGCTCATAAAGTAGCTTCTGTATGTCTAGTCTTTGTGTCAGCAAGACATGGGAAAGATGAAAAAAAATAGGAAAGATGAAAGAAAAACAGCAAAAGTATATACCGATGAGTCTGTCCATTTAAAAAAGTTTTCCTGAAAGCCCTGAACATTTCTTCCATGTTTATCTCATTAGCCAAGGTGGAATCCCATGTCTACCCCAGCTCCAAGTTATTATGGGCAGGTGGGCATTTTAATTAGACATACTGCTATTCAAGACACAGCCCATTGATAATAGATTCTATTAATATGCAAGGTTTTTATTAATAAGAAGAAAGGAAAAATGGATATCGGAGAGACCACTGGCGATGACTGCCATACTCATTATCAACTTTGCGATCAGATCCCAAAAGGCTAAGATGTCATTAAAGAGATTGCTAAAAATAGCAGTTCATGTAGCTTCAGGGGCAGCAAAGATAGCACATTTCACTGCCTTTTATGATTTAATCATTTACTGCAGTGATTACTGGAGTAATCATTTACTGAATGCCGTGGCGATTAAAGGTGGAGAATTTAAAGTGTGGAGTCATTTACACCTGCATTTTTACTTCCTATCTTCCAGCTATGTAGGATTGGCCAAGTTATTGAACATCTGTTGACATTTGTTTTCCAATTTATGAAATAGGAGACTTTTTAGAGTGAGCACAGTATTTTGCATGAGGTAGATTCAAAATTATTAGATGACTTCCCATTTTCCTCAAAATTCATGTAATCAATGATGATTTTCAATGACGGAGTAAGATACTCAGGAGAAAGAAAACTGAGTGTCAATGAAATTTTGATTACTTCTCTTTTCTGGCTCTGTAAGTAAACAAGTCTGAGTAAACCATCTGTTGATTTTAAGAACTATGGCAGGCTTTGTTTTAAGCTGAGTAGGTATTCAGTAGAATGTAAATGTACTTTAAAGCTGAAGAACATAGTAAAATGAATTGCACATTGACTGTGTTTCTACGTATGACAAGAGAAACAGTTTTGTATTATTCTGGCCATCACTTGAAGATTAAAGGTGATTATCTTTGCTTCTACATGGCAGAGAGTTGAGAGTCCCCCCTGGTTGCTGCAATATTTCCAGCCAGTAGGAACAGGCACATTGTGACTGGAGATTGAATCGTACCAATAATGTCACCTTACACTTAGAAAAAGTTATGGTGACAGACTGATTCTGGGTTGCTACAGCAAGAATCAAGAATCAGCCCTTGCTTTTTGGTCTAAGTTAACCAGGTAAAGTGCCCACCTGTGTCTAATCCTCCTGTTCTCTTTGAGACTTACACATACCCTTTGATTTATTTTGTCTGCAGAAATAACTTCGTATCAGGCAGATTCAGTCTCAGTATTCCATGTGGCATTTATGGAGTGCACATAGATGTTGGCTCAGGCTATCAAATGTGAGCATAAAAGAACAGAAGAACACTAGGCATAAGAAGAAACAGAAGGCAAGAATTTAACCATGACCAAATCTTAGTAATAGCAGCAAACTAGCAGAATGACTCAAATAACAATGGAGTCAAGAATGCAGGCACAGCGGTCGGAAGGAAATAAGAGCTAATGCTTAATAGTGCTTAGTTTTCACTCCGTACTGAACTCTGTGCTTTTTACTACCTTATTTAATCATCATAGCTGCCAGTATTAGTTTACACGAAAGAAGTTAACTACGGTGTTTAAGGTCATAGCACCAAATTCAGGCAGTTTAATTCCAAAGTCTGTACTTTTAAATGATATTCTATGTTATATCTACATAAAAATAACAAATAAATTAAAAATAAATTGAAAAGGAAGCCTTACTCTTGCTGAGTTCAGTGCTTTGGAAAAAAAAGAAAACCTTGATAGATTGACCCATCCACGTTTATAACTGGAAAATTCCATAGCAGGTGGGCACCTGTAGGCTAGACTAGCAGTTCCAAAGAGATGCCTTTAACTGATATTGTTCACTAATAGCAAGATTTATCACAGACATTATGGAAGTCGTTTAATGGCTATAGTACTCATGGAGACACGTTCTGGGAATATATGTTTCAGGCTGCTGCAGTTCTTTTCAGATCAAATCATATTTCTTGTGGAAACAGTGTAGTGTTGACTGATGGATCATCGAACCTGAAGGGATAGTTCAATGGGTTTGTATTCTGAAACTGAAAAAAAAAGTCAAGTTTTATTTGCTCTTAGACTCATGTTTTGAATCAAATAATATTAGATGCAATGGGAATGTTAGAGAAAACTGCCTCAAGTTTGCTTGTTAAATATCCATGCTTCATTTTTAAGACCAGGATAAAAGTATGTGACAAAAAAGCATGTAGACATTATTGAACAATGATTTTCTCATGAGGGACCAATATGTCTACATTAATTGATTCTTGAATAAGAAATGGTGGGTCTCAGCTAAGAAAATATAGTAAATAAAAGTTACTTTGTTAAAAAAGAAAGAGAGAAAGAAAAAATCAATAACTACTCTTGTTTTAATAAAGGAATCCCCGCGAGTGTCTTGTTGAAAATTATAAATGGGAGAAGCATTGTGAATAGAACTGGAGGGCTATTACGACTGCTTTTAAGATTACTTAAGTATTTAATTTATTATATGTGATGTTTTAAAACAATGTTTTAGGTGTGTGTAAAATACAGTGGATGTAATATTTTTCTTTCTTTGTATAATATTGTCCCATTTTAAAGGAAGAAGTCTTTTGACTTCCCATCAGAGAGGAAAGAACAAAGAAAGGCAGAGAGTTTTGTGCCGGGTAATGTACTAAAGGGTGAATTAACTTCTCAGCAGACCAAATGTGGTTCACCAGGAATGTTCATTCCAGTAATATAAAAGAATAGATTCTCCCTATGTCTTTACTGTTTTTTTTTTAATGTCAGAAACTATTTGTTTGATATTATTGTTCTTGAAATGCTAGCCCTGGAAATATTTTTAAAGATTTAATATCAATGAGATCTTACACAGACAATTCCAAAAAGTAGGCTGATTTCCCATTAATTTGGAGGAAAAAGTGTTTTTTTTTAAATTTTAGTGTATGATTGCATGCTACAATTACTAATGACAAAAGTATTAAGTCTTATTTCAAGCAGGAAATGATTTTTGTCCTCTGTACCACATAAAATCAACTTGGAATATAATATGAAAGGGAAAATTAATGTTGATATCATAGTAAAAACTGTACATGATTTATGGGGGGATTTAGAATTGCATTACCATTTGTGTGTGTGTGTGTGTATGTGTGTGTGTGTGTGTGTGTGTGTGTGTGTGTGTGTGTAGGTAATACTCATTCTAATTAAATACACAAGGTTAGGAAAGAGGAAAATTAATAGTTATACAGGACAGTGGTGAGAAAGTAGGAATAAAAACAATTTATACTCCAATATTAAAGTTATTTTCTCCTTCACTCAGACATCTTGTATTATAACCTCAATCTACCTGACTGAGAGAATTCAAAACAAGAACAGTCTTTCTTTCTTTCTTTCTTTCTTTCTTTCTTTCTTTCTTTCTTTCTTTCTTTCTTTTTCTTTCTTTCTTTCTTCTCTCTCTCTTTCTCTTTCTTTCTCTCTCTCTCTCTTTCTCTTTCTTTCTTTCTTTCTTTCTTTCTTTCTTTCTTTCTCCTTCCTTCCTTCCTTCCTTCCTTCCTTCCTTCCTTCCTTCCTTCCTTCTTTTTCTTTCTTTCTTTCTTTCTTTCTTTCTTTCTTTCTTTCTTTCTTTCTCTCTTTCTTTCTTTTTAAACATTTTATTTTAACTAATCTCTCTACCCAGCGTTGGGCTCAAAACCACAACCCCTAGATCTAGAGTTGCACGCTCCACTGACTGAGCCTGCCAGTGCCCCAAGAACAGCTTTTTTAAAACTTCCTTTTCATAGAATGTTTTCCTGCTAAGAAAATGTATCCACATTACTCAAATCATTTATATAATATAATAACTTTTAAAAATGTTATCCCCAATTGAAAACAATATCATGATGTGTGAAATCATTGTAGATTTTATAAATATTCATATATAATCAGGTGTATTACTTTATTTATAATCTTGGGAATTTATATATTTTTTTGGCTTACCTATTTATAGTATAAAGATAAATGACTATAAAAGTATACGTGTTATTTGGCATTTTGATATCTATTGAGAGAGAGAGAGAGAGAGAGAGAGAGAGACTTGTGTCCCCATAAAAAGGGGAAATTGCACTCATTGAACCAACCATATACAACTATTTATTGTGTGTAATAGTAGGGAGCTGAGAATTCTTTTTATATTCAAGTGGCATAATTCCAGTTATATCATGGTATTTCTAGCAATTTATCACATAGTTTCCCATGGGGAAACATCACTTTTAGTCTTATCTATCATTGTTTACTTCAAAACTGTGTAGTGTATAGGTGACTATTTATAGGCAAGATAAATTACGTTGCAGCTTTAATTTTTCAGGTTTACAACTCTCACTCGTGACATGGAAAATGAAAAGATTTAAAATCCATTTCAAGCATGTAACTATAATTTCATAAAATTTTATGTTCCACAATATATAATGTGTGATAAATAATGTGAAGTACAGAAAATATTCACCAATACTGCCTTTTCGTGACTGTAAGTTTGGTGCCTTTTAAATAGGGCTGAATGATCAGGCCTGAAAGGTTCCCTTTTCTTCGTTGAAAAATGTACAAAATAGTTTGCAGTGAAATTAAAAATGAAATAAGAGAGGAAGTGCATTATTTAGAGTAAGTCAGGACAATTGAGTTTCGTTTCCAAGGCTCTCAACTTTTGAGGTATAATATATCAGAGAAATATTCTGATATCCCAAGCCCCAGGCTCCTCATTCTCAGTGCTAAGGAGAAAAGAAATATTAATGATGTCAAAAAGACAATACTTATAAAAATAATTAGTACATTTGTATAAATTATTCAAATGGAAAATCTTAGTATAATTAGTAATAATCAAATGATCCCATTTTAGTTTATTTATATTGTTCTCTCCACACATACCCAAGTCTGATCATAAAGCTTATGCCTACTACTTTTACTCCATGTTATTTTCCCCGTGTTCAGGGAAAAGCTAATGGAGCTTGAAATTGATGGAGTCCTTTCTAATCCTGGCATCAATCTATATTCTCAGTCCCTGATGCCTTTTCGTGCTACTGACTTTTCCCTCGTTGAAGTGCTGTAACACATTTACATATGAAATCTTGATGAAATATGGTTGATGGAATTTATCTTATCTGAAAGAATCAGAAAGCTAAGGTTTGTTTTGATCATTGTTTGTTTTGTTTTGTTTTGTTTTTTACTCTTAAATGTTTTTAAGTGTACAGGCACATACCATTTTGATTTATTAAACATTATAAGGTGGCTTTCTTGAGCCAAATGGCCCCCAAATAGCAGCAGATATTTTCAATGCACATAATGGAAAGAACTCTGGGCAGAGTTGGATAACCCAGTTTCTATTCTGACTTCTGTAATTAATTAGCTCTATGACATTGAGGAAATCACTTAGCCTTTCTGATTCTCAATTTCCTCATTTGTGGAATGAAATAATTAAAACCATGTTCTCCAAGGTACTTTCTAGTTTCAAAGGCCTGATTTTACTCCACGACACGAGCTGTGTATGAAAACCATTTCTTCTTTTTTTTTTTAAATCTCCTTCTCAGCAATGCAAAATACATTAACAATGTTTTTAGAATATCCGATCCCAAGTATATTTGGGTTTAATTCTTGCCTAATGATCAACAACCAGAGTGGTCAGTCTCTTTCGTCAAGGATTTATGCAATGGTCTGGACTGGCCAATTCAAGAGTCATGGTACAAATAGTTCTACAACACAAAAGATACACTTAAACCTTAGATAGACAGCTTTTTTTTTTTTTTTTTGGTATGTGAACTGATCTATATCTGAGCTGACTATTCAAATGCCTTATTATTTTCCTTCCTATGAAGAGGACCAATAAATTCCAAGCATCATTAGCAGCAAGTGTGTGCTCAAAACCAACAAATGACATGCTAACTTCTCAGAGAAGGCTTCAAGATATAAAATGAGTGAAAACCTTGTTATTTCTGTGAGCAGAGATAGATCATAGGAGCAAAAGTACTCAACATTTTATAAGGCAATATAAATGCAGCCTGTTTTAAACTAAAATATAACATTATTTGTGTGTGTATGTGTGTGTGTGTGTGTTTATGTGAGAGGAATCAAAACTTGGAATTAAAGAAAAATTATGTTCAGCCCAAAGTGTTTCCCCTCTAAAAATGCTAGGGGATTGGGCTTAGGCAACAGTTAAATTGTAGAATCATAAAGACTCAAGCAGAGAATTTCAAAAGCATTCTGTGGATTACTACTAGTTTTCCAGTGTGTACCCATGATTCTGAATTGAAGAAGAGGACTGGGAAGGGAGTGTGAACCATGGCCCTGCCTCATTCCTTCTATATTCTGCACAATGCATAGCAGCTAAGCTTTCGTTTTAAGACATTATATGTTAAACATAAATCCTTAGAATGGCTGGCTTAGAGAACACTGGTATGGAACACAATAAAATGAATGTATCTGTGCATTTGGTTTAAGTTTAATGAACTGTCACTCTTTGAGCTGCAGGAGCAGAGACCTTTACCACAATTTAAGTGTCTGTACAGAATGAGACAACGCATCTCATTTGACTTCCCACAGCAATTTACTTGATGAAAGCTCTTTCCTGGATCCTGAGTTCAGCATAACTACATCAATTGCCCAGGTTTCCTTGATTCCAAAGTTAAGATTCACAGGTATTTCACTTTGACAAAAAAAAAAAACAAAAAACAAAAAAAAAAGCATTGTTTCAAATTGTATAAAAGATGAAGAAGTAGCAACAGTAAAATCTGCTGTGCTTTTTTTTAATTTTTATTTTTAATGACTTTAGGTGAAGAAAACAGATTCTCTACCTATGTTGATCTTTGAGAACTTACGTTGGATTTGTCCCCAAATCTGTGACACTTGAATACAATCAGTATTCAATAAATGCTTATTTCATGCAAAAAGAACATGGATGGTTTTGTTTTGGATTTTTTTTTTTTGACTGGCAAAACCAAGTTCAGAGTAGGAGATTTATGAGTTCATTCTATGAGGAAAAGTCCAGACAATTTCAGTAATTGATTTGATATCAGAAAGACTCCCTCTCTCCTGTCCTTATTTTTCTCATTCTGCTTTTGTATGCAGACTAAATTTTCTTTTATTTTCAAGACACCTTCATTATGTTGTCCAGGGTACAGGGTGAGGTGGAGACTATCTTGGTAGTAGTCAGCTATTTCTTTGACTGGAAAGGCATATGTGAACATTGGCCAGACCTACGATCTCTTCCTATGGTATGGTCAAAGGGACAAAGTGCAGTGATTAACAATATTACTAGATTCACAGGGTGAATTTGTACAGGATCACTTATACAAAGGAGGGAGCAGATGTATGTGCTAGAAATACTAGAGTATGGATACAGGCAGGGAAAAATTAAACAAGCAAACAAATAAAATAATATGTCAGAAAATTGAGGCACTGTGACATAATGATTTATGAGAAATATATATTTGGCCACTCAGATGATCAAATATATACTTCTCAGATATATATGGTCTTCGTTCACAGTTCCTGAAAATGCTTGGCAGCCGTAAAACTGTCATGGGCATCTTGTTATTAATGAAGGTGACTTTTGGACCCCACTATGGGGAAAGGGCTGGTTGCAATGGGGGCCAACCATTTGATTAAAGGTTGACCTTCAATCCTGCCCCCTGCCCTCAAGGAAGAGGAGAGGGGCTGGACACTGAATCAGTCAATGGCCTATGACTTAGTCAATCCTGACTATAAAATCAATGATAGCTCCATAAAAAAAACAAAAAGACTGAGTCTAGAGAGATTCTAGGTGGGTGAACATATGGAGACTGGGGAGAATGGCACCCCAAAGAAAGCATGAAATCTCTGTGCTCCTCTATGTATCTCTTTATCTGGCCATTGATTCATATCCTTTATCATATCACTTAATAGACTAGTAAATGTAAATATTTCCCTGATATCTGTGAGCCACTCAAAAATTAAAACAACCTAAAGAGTGGACTGTTGGAACCTCTAGTCTGTAGCTGATCAGTCAGAAGCACAGGTGTCATAGCCTCAACATGGCAACTGGAGTCTGATGTGACGGGGGGGGGGGGAAGTGTTAGTATAGGACTGCGCCCTTAACCTGTGGAATCTGATGCTGTTTCTAGGTAGATAGTGTCAGAATTGAGTTGAATTCTTGGACAGCCTGTTGCTATTTGAGAATTGCTTGGACTTGTGTGTGGGGAACACTACTCCACACATAGGAATTGGGTTCAGGAATCCTAAAATCCTAACCAAGAAATCAAAATTGTCTCTTTAATCAAGTAATGGTTATTTTTTTTAAATGAAGTATTAATAATATTAAATTTCTGTAAGTACCTACAAGTATTAGTTTTCCATTGCTGAATAACAAATTCCCACAAATTGAGCAGCTTAAGGCTCACAGTTCTGCAGGCAGAAATTCAGCACAGAATAAAGGATTTCTTTGTTCAAGGCCTCACAAGATTGAAACCAAGGTGTCAGCAGGGCTATTTTTCTCTCTTGAGGGTGAGAAAATCAGCTTTCAAGCTCATTCAGACTGTTGGCAGAATTTTTCTTTGCTATTTTAGGCCTCAGGTCCCCTTTATACTGCTAGTGGGGATGTGGGACCGCCCTCAGCTCCTAAAGATTGCCCCTTTGTATCCAAGCAAGTTGGAGCATGGGTTACTAATTTCTTCTTTTTACACCTGGAAAAGAATTCTTAAGCTTTTAAAGGCCACATGTGATTAGGTCTGGCCCACCCAGCATAACATAACTATAAGAATTAAATCCATAGTCTTCACAGTCCTGGGGAATATGCAGGGAATGTACATTAAATCTTGGGATATATGCAATATGGCAGAATACTGACCACCCCACCATATTTTGGAGTTCAACCACAATTGATAATTAAGGCTTGATTTGGATTCAAGACTATATTTAATGAATACAAGTTTTATGATCTAAAATAATACAATGAAGTATAATTGGACCCAGATTAGTCTTAGAAATTTTGTATATAGCTTCTCTTAATCAGCAACCAATGGTATATGGAGAGAGTAGAAAATTATTAAATGCAGGGAAAGGTGATAAGTAAACAAACCTTTTGTTTTTTTTTTTTAGATTTTGGGAATAATGCAAGTATAAATCTGTAACATTCATGTCAGTTTTAGAAAAATGAGGTACACACACATATACACACACAATTCTATGGATTCCATGCATTATTAGGAAAATTTAATAACAAAGCAATTCAATATCTTCTGAAAAGCAATTAAACTTTGAGAGATTTATTCATCATTTTAGGTCTCAGTCAATGTCAAATTAAGCATCTGCTTTTATAATTCTGAATTCCTTAAAAAAAAAACTTTGACCTTTAGAAATGAAATAGCTTGAAATCGATTTATTTCACTACACATCCAATAATATATATTTGCAGAAAGCAGTCAAAACTGAGGTTCCTGCATCTGTGAGAGCTGTTTGCATTTTTTCTTTTTTTTCTTTATATCTTTCTTTTTTATTCATTACTTTATTTTCCTTTTAAAGTCAAAGTCAGCGAAATTACTATCTCTTTGGAAGTTTCTTGGGAATCTTGTTATCCCTAGTGGGAAACAAGTGAACCCTGAGAATGATTCCTTCCTTAATATGCTTATAATGAGAGATTTTAGAGAAACATCTCTGATTAACCTGTATTTAGAAATAAGATGCATTTTACTGCGTTTCTTACACAGAAGAGTTACTGTTTCTATCTCTCATTAACACATTGCAATTTAGCATTAAGAGTACTCATTTTCATATTATTAGGCAAAAAAATGAATATTTAATGTATACTTTATCATGCAAATAAGATAATATTTATGACACTGTTATAGGATATAAGACTGAGAGATATGAATTCTTAACAGTAAATTTGACTTGAAACTGCTTGACTCACAATACAAAGAAAGCAACCTGGTTAAGTACTTGGATTTATTTTTTTCTGCTTTTGTGATATTATACTTTCAAAATCCATTTAAAGTAGTTATTGTAAAGTGAGGAAAGGAAATAAAAGACTTCAGTGAGGTGGCTTTGTCCTTTAACACATAAAGCAATCCCCACAGTAATGCGTGCTACAGAAAATAGGTCACCTTCAAACCACCTTTGAAATAAGCAGATAATGTGATTTTCAGATTGTGTTCTTAACAGTGTTGTTTTATAGAATGTATATCTATTTAGCCTTTTATTTATTTTGCAAAAATGTGCATGTGTGAGCACATGAAAACACATACAAATATTCTGTCTTTCTCTTTTATCTCTGACATATATATATGCACATATCTAAATATTCCCACACACATACATATGCCTGTTTATTTGGTTATTAGTTCATTGTGAGAAAGTACATGTGCTAATGACTTTTTCCCTAATGAAATGTAGTGATTCAGTTAAGTTTTTAATATTATGGATTTCTATATGCTTCAAAGAAAATTATGATATACACAATGTGCAGAACCTTAGAAAAATTTTCATTGGAATATTTTATTGATATAGTAGTAAATTATATTTTCTTTAACATAAATGCTGTTCACTCTTTTCTAGTTGACTATTAATTGTTCTAAATACATGATTGGCACTATATTATTGAGGTGATTTCTAACTATAAATGTGATATCACTTTGTATTTTAAATAAAAACACAAATATAACATGCTTTTTAATTATATAGTAAATGCATATGAAAACTTCTATAGAAAAATGTGATTTGGGAGACAAGAAATTGTAAAAAGACACAGTGTTTTGAGTGAGTATCTTTTTTGCTATGACCCATATTGTTCCCCACTGGACTCCTGTCACCTTGATAACAAGTTGTAACTTATGTTCTCTATTCCAGTGGCTAGTGCAATAACTAATGGGCAATCCAAAGCATTCTTGAATACAACTATTCTCATTAATGTGTCCATTATAATGCAGCCTGGTTTTGCTCAAACGAACTGATGTATATTACAAAACCGATACTTGGGTAGCTTGTGGCTAATCTAATCCCCTGGCCAAAAATTCAGTGTTTGTTTGTCTTTTCCTCTTAAAAGAGACCCATTTTTGAGAGTTAAGAAAAAAAATGACTTTACATGCATCAAATTAAAAGAGAACTGATTTAGTTGAAGAGCTAGACTCAGAGATACACAGAGTTAGACTACTTGATTTGAATCTTAGCTTTGTGTCTTTCCATTTGTGTGTCTTGGGCCAACTCAGCTTCTCTGTGCCTCAATTTATGCATCTGCAAAGTGAGACTGTTAATAGTAGGGTTGTCCTTATAGGGTTATTCTAACTATTAAAGTGGCTTCAGACACATAAAACCTTTAGAAAATTGCCTGGAAAAAGTAGAAGCTTGATAGTGTTTTCTATCATTATTTTGTATCCAATTAGTTTTCTTGTATCTATGAATATAAATTAATGTAAATGGAAACAAATATCGCTATACTGGGCTCATTTGGATGTAAATGCAGATAAATGAAGGGAAATAGACATTCGGAAGTTAAATTCTCTAGGGTATTTTCCAAATTTTATGATGTAAGTATTAGAATCCACATTTTATATATGATGATTCTGACATCCAAAGAAACTTAGTAACTTCTACAATAACATCCAGCTAAGAAGTAATGGGTTTGGGGTTTTTAACCCCAAATGTTTGAGGCTTGTGATCATGGATTTTAGACCATTCCATATTTTAAATCAGAGTTAATATTTGAGTCTGTCTGATTTATTACAGTTCTTAAATGCATATACAAAGAAGTTGGGATAGAACATAGAGCTTTTGAAAATTAAATTTTACATTTTGAAATATTAGAATTTCATTAGAAAGAGTTCACTTATCATATTTGTCATGCTAGCACATCACTGATTAGTTTGAGAACTAAATAAAGCTTATAAGATGTGTAACACGGTGTCCGGTATTCAGTAAGGGCTAATTACTTTTATTATAAGTAATAATATGGAAAAATAGTAATGAGTAGCAATAAATTAGTGAATGATATCTAACTATAATAATGTGTAATTATTATTTAAAGCTCACTTTTATCTAGAATAAATCATCCTCTGAAAAATAATCACATTTGAAATCATACAGAAATTCACTTTCATTTCAAATAGAGATTCCATTACTGAACATTTGATAAGAACAGTTTATTGTCAGGGAATGTTTTGTTACCTAAAACCTGGCTTTGTGAAAAGTGCTTTACAGCTTTGGAAATGTAGGTAAGAAATTATTTTAACCTTCTCCCATATTTTTTCCCCCAAATCCAGGCACCACGCCAATGACCTCTCAAACTTCTCCAGAACTACTTATTAATATGTTGTGACACTCTCAAATGATATAATGTAATCTGGGTGAGCTGAAGTTGTAAAATATGACAATCTAGAAGACGAGTTAGGATACCCCTCATATGTAACCACACGTGCAATATTCAAGGAGAAAAAGAAAAGGAAAGAAGGCATCGGGTGAATAGCATATTTGTTTTCTTTAACAGGATGTAAAATATATCCTAGCACATCAGATTTTGTTACTCCCAAGAATTGCAAATAGTCTTTGTTCTTCTTTGCCCTGCCTTGGCATACCTCTGGGGAGGTGCGGGCCTTTTTGAAATGCATTTCTACTTCCTTACATAGAAGGTGAAATATTTCCAGATGATAAATAGCTTTGGGTCTGTAACCCAGGCAGGGGAGTCCTCAACTCACTTTGGGCTGTTAAAGGGAATTTCCAACCTTGTAAAGTGGTATTCCTCTTGCTCAAATGGCAGCAATCATTTGAGGAAGAACAAATGAGTCCCTTCAGGGAGTAGGATGGCATAGAATGTCAAATATTCTTGAACCTTAAGTGGCATCAGAAATTTTGCATTATAACTTATTCAGGCAGAACTATAGATCATCTTTGGGTCTAGTCTTCTTTTGTCAATAAGCAATGGCTTAAACATAATCCAATGGCTTTGTAGCCAATGCAATGGCCGCTGTGATGGTTCTGAGAACAGAATAAGCATGAATTGGAAAGTGAGCAACTATAAAAAATGGCATACGAATATTTTATAAGTATACCAAGAAGCATATCGAAAAAGTAGGTTTTTTTGGTTTCTTGGTGCAAAATGAAATTATTTCAACCAAAGAAACTTGCATAAAATTTTCTCCTTCTAGTTTTGACTGGTTTATCCGAGGGATCCTGTATGTAAATAATGTAAATAAGACAGTTATAATATTATTTCAGATCACATGCACCAACTGTTGAACCATAATATTAAAGCATTCCACAGGTTTTGTGATCATTTGAAAACTGAAAAGGAGTACCACAACTTATATGCCATTACTACACCAAAATTTACTGAGGCATATCCTGTACAAGGAGCGTTTCCCTCACATTGAGTGTGTTTATGGAGATGACTGGAAGGAGATGCCATAACTCAAGGATCTCTACATTAAGTAGGGCATACTTTTATGCTGCTATATTTGCTCATATATATTTTGAGACTAAAGAACTATTCTAAGACAGAATAGTAAACACTTAAAGACATGTCTGGAAGTTTCGTTTTCCAGCAGACAAATTCAGAATGGAGTCTGGTTCCCTGAAAAAAGATGATGATAAGTACATATTAAGATGCATGATCCAGGGCACCTGGGTGGCTCAGTCTATTAAGCGTCCGACTTCGACTCATGTCACGAACTCGCGGTTTGTGGGTTCGAGCCCCGCGTGGGGCTCTGTGCTGACAGCTCAGAGCCTGAATCTTCCTTCAGATTCTGTGTCTCCCTGTCTCTCTGTTCTCCCCCGTTCTGTCTCTCGAAAATAAACATTAAAAAATTTTTAAATGCATGATCCTTCTAAAGTTAACAGAAATTAAAGACACAAAATCCAAATGCAGTGTTTGAAAGTTGCTTTGATCTATGCTCAAAATATAAAGAAAGAGCCAAGAAAGATATTTGAAGAGACAAGTGGGGAAAATGGAATATGGGCTGGTTATAAGGTGGTGATAGGTATTTTAAGTAATTTTCTTAAATGAGATTTTGACATTATGATTACATAGGAAAGGGCCTTATTTTCATGACGTTGGTGTTTCAGTATCATGTAGGTAATTGTTTTGATGTTCACAATTTTAAAAAGTATATATATATATATGTATATATATATATATATCAGATACAGGAAATGTTAATAATTATTTAATCTAGATAGTGATAATATAGGCCTTCCTTGTATCATTCTTTTAATTTTTCTGTTGGTTTGAAGTTCTTTTTAAAACAGTTTTGGTAAAGGAAGATGGTAGAGTGCCCACACATTTTCATCCCTCTCCTGAGACCGTCAGTAATCTACAATATAGGAACAAAAGTATTAATGCGTAATCTTGATGAGAATGATGTGGAGGGCAGGTTTTAAAACAGTATGTGAGGTACCATAGTACCTTATGGGCACATGGTTAATAATTTGCAAGAACATACACCAAATCCAGTATTCGCTGAACACAAATTTTGGTTCTCAGGCAGAAACGAAATCAAAAGTTTTTTGTTTTTTTTTTTTTTTTTCAAAAATCAAAATCAAAAGTTTCTCCTTCCAACATAACTCCTATGCTCCCCAGGCCTAGTAACCACCCCCTATCCTGGCAAATAGCAAATGAAAAGAAAATCACTGCTGGACACAGTAATATAAAAAAATATTTTCTATTTTATGTGTATTTTCAACCCAGAGAAAAATAAGACTAAATCCGTTATTTTGTGCAGCAGTTCCTAAAATATAATCAAAGAGATGCTAGTAAACATTTAACTTTAAATTAGCTTTCTCAAACTTTTAGACACTGGAATCCAGATTTGCTTATGCTCCGAAGCTCGTTAAAGCCTTTCTCAGCATCATATTCTCATGCTCCATCTGAGATGACTTGGAAAACGTCAGAAAACACCACCACCACTTCCACAAAACAACTGCTCGGGCGGGGCGGATTTCTACATCTAGTGTTTATAGAACTCTGTTTCCGGGAGAAATTTTAAATGTCAATACTAAAAAATAATGTTATTGAAATTGGCTGCTTTAGTCAGTAAATACAGTCAGCACCTACTCAGAAACAGCTTTTGAAAAAAATAATTGGAGGGGCGCCTGGGTAGCTCAGTCAGTTAAGTGTCTGACTCTTGCTTTCAGCTCAGGTCAGGATCTCACGGTTTGAGAGATCGAGCCCCAGGTCAGGACCTGTACTGACAGCGCAGATCCTGCTTGGGAATCTCTCTCTCCTCTAACCCCCTGTCGGTGCTCTCTCTCGAAATAAATAAATAAACATTTAAAAACATAATTGGAATAAGAAACCTTTCTTGCTGCCATTTTTAAATTGCTGTAAATGAAAATAATTTCATCCTTGTGGAATCATTAGCTTTCTGTATGTGTGTGGCTTAAAGCCCTGTGTAAAACGACATCATGTGCTTTGTCATAGTTAATTAACACAGCCCAAAGATGAGGCAAGTCACGAAAATCCTTCTTCTGAAACCCTCCCTCCTTCTTCATGCAAATGACACTAAGAAGTAGCTTCACAGTATAAGCTAAGCCTGAATTTCATTCCTGAAAGATTTAAGAAACAAATTCCAGGGGCGCCTGGGTGGCTCAGTCGGTTGAGCGTCCGACTTCGGCTCAGGTCATGATCTCCGGGTCTGTGAGTTCGAGTTTGAGCTCCGCTTCGGGCTCTGTGCTGACAGCTCAGAGCCTGGAGCCTGCTTCAGATTCTGTGTCTCCCTCTCTTTCCACCCCTCCGCCACTCACACTCTGTCTCTCTCTCCTTCAAAACTAAATAAAAATTAAAAAAAAAAAAAAAAAAGAAAAATTCCATCTACAGAGATCAACATCTGGAATCACTGAAGTTTCACATTTTTGATTCATAAAAATTATGTTTTTGGTCTTGATAATTACCTCTAAAGGAGCTAAACAGAAGAACACACACACATGTACATTCATCTTACTATTTATGAAAAAAATAGGCAATGCTCATTAAATCATTCAACTTCCTTGAATGAATAATGTGCACGTCAAAAATTATTCTGTAGAGGGGTACCAGCCTGGCTCAGTTGGTACAGTATGTGACTCTCAGTCTTGGGGTCCTGAGTTTGAGCCCCACATTGGAGATAGAGTTTACTTAAAAAAATTTTTTTGAAGAATTTCAAGTGATACTGAAAAATAGTCATGGTATTTTGTTATTGAAAGTGTCAAAAAAAAAAGAAAGTGTTGATTTTTTTATATCATGTTATATGTGTATATAGTCAGAGAATAATAAATATAAAAGTACATATAGATATATATCTATATGTATACTTTTTCAGTTATATGTATTTTTATTTATAGCAATTTATATACACTGAATATAACAAAGTGTACAGAAATGATAAAAGAAGCTATCTATCTACAATACCCACATCAGGCAGTCACTTATTTAATACTAGAAATGATGCTGGAAAAACACCTATACTTTAAGCTAGTTACTCATGTGCCAGTTCAATCACCACTGAATAACTAATTTTAAATATTGCCCATCAGGGGTCGTCTTTATGGCTCAGTTGGGTAAGTGTCCCACTCTTGGTTTTGGCTCAGGTCATGATCTCCTGGTTCCTGAGTTCGAACTCAGTGTCGGGCTCCTTGCTGACGGTACAAAGCCTGCTTGGGATTCTCTGTCTCAACCTGTCTCTCTGCCCCTCCCTCACTTGCGCTCTCTGTCGCTCTCTCTCTAAATAAATAAATAAACTTAAAAAAATAAAGACAAAAAAAGTTAAAAAATATATTGCCTGTCAGTGCAAGATATCTCAGGTGGTCCCCTATGAGGTATTCTCATGTAATGAACTGCTATAAAAATTCTGATCCTCTCAAGAGTTTTACATTAATCAACTTCATCCCCAGTTCAAAGTTTTAATGTATATTCACATATTTCTTCTGAAGTTTTAACCCCTACAAAATTCAGCTTTAAATTAGAAGGGAAAAGTAGAAGAGTGAGGAAGAACAGCAACTGAATTTAATTTCGATCTTGGATAGAGCCGCAAACACATTTGCTTTTCTATTCTTGTGTCTGTTAGAAAAGAAAACAGTTCTGATTTTAGCTAAATGTGGATTTTTTTTTTGTAACTCTTCTTGGATCCCATTGTAAAAACCTTCTTAGAATTTTCACTCGCTTCCCACAATATTACCACATATTCTTTGGAGCCATTGGCAAAATGGATGCAGTTTATAGAGTCTTTGCTTTTGCATTGAGCTTTTGCCCGGCTCATATCTTTAGACACATTTAAAAGAGAAAGCAATACCCACTGTGTTGAATATCTTTCATAGTATGGGTGAAATATGTAATTTGAAATTCCCAAGTTCAAAGTACATTTATCTACAGCTTGATTTTACACTTGAAATTTCCTCTGCTTCATAAGAGTTTGTAAAAAATTAAGAGGAAAAAATCTTCCTCCTGTCATTTATCACAATTTTCCTTAGACTTGAGTAAAGTATACAGAAACCTGAAAAAACTAAAATCATGTGCTCTCTTTCTATTTTCCATTACTTCAATTGTAACACTTGTCCATGTATCAATCCTTTGCATGTTATTATACAAGTATATTTTCAGAGAAAAATTTGAAATAAACACAAATTCACAGAAAGAATGCATTAATTTAATAACATTAAATTGGAAAGATGATGCTATTTTATTGAACTTAAAACCAGAATGTTGAGTTTAAGAGCAAAGATATAGCCACTGTTATCTTTATTTTGTGTATGTTTTGATTTTACTAATACTAATACACAGAGCTTATTTGCAAAAGGATATTTATATGATTTAAGGTATTTCAAGCCTTTTTTTGTGGGGTTTGAAACATTAAAAACACCAGAACTCATTCTTCCCCAAATTTTGCAAGAATGGTGGGCTTGTAGGCAAATTTTGAGGCACAGTCCAAATGACTGTGAACACTAAAAGAATGTTTTTCCTTTGGTTGATCCATTGACTGAAATGAGCTTTTATTTATTTTTTTAAATTTTATCTTATTTTAGAGAAAGAGAGAGAGAGAGAGCACAAGTGGGGAGCAGGGCAGAGGAAGAGAGACTCTAAAGCAGGCTGCATGCTCAATGATGATAGGCTTGATCCCAAAACCCTGGGATCATGACCTGGGCTGAAATCAAGAGTCAGATGCTCAACCCACCAAGCCTCCCAGGTACTCCTAGAATGAGCTCTTAAATCTAAAAATGTGGACTCTGAAATCAGATGGCCTTATACAAATGATTAGGCATAGGCTAAAACATTTTAGATCACCATCTGAATAAAAAAATGATAGTTATAAGAATATACATGCTGTATAACTTAAATAGTGAGTATATTACTTATAAATATATATATGAGTATGCATATTCTTATATACATACATTGTATGTATACATTATTGGATAATTTATAGATCTCCAAGTCTATGTTCCTCTTCTATCAACTCTTGGACTCCAGTTTGAAAAACATTGACTTAAAGTGTTGCAATGAAAATGTATCGTCTTTTTTAGTCCTCCCCTGTTATTTATGTGTATCTTGTTACATACTATAATAGAGTGAATTGTACATGTGTTGAAGAAATTATCAGCAGTTCAAAAATTTTCTACATTACAAGATTTCAAATATATAGAAGGAATTAGAGCAAGCTATTTGTCTGCAAATCTGAAAGGATAATCAGTGATCCTATCCAACATTTAGCTGAGTAATACTGAATAACTCATTGAAAATCAGTCTGTTAAAATGATATACTCTACTACACATAACTGTAACCATCTGGTGTGCCAAAACTCTCCTCTGCTTTCAAATAAGAAGGCACAATGATGACCAAATACAGTTGATCCTTGAAAAACACGGATTTGAACTTCATGGAGGTTAAACCTCACATGTATTTTTTTTCACGAATACATAAACTTATAGTATAGATAAATACAATATAATGTTGTAAATGTATTTTCTCTTCCTTGTGTTTTCTTAATAATGTTTTCTTTTCTCTACCTCACTTTATTGTAAGAATACAGTATATAATACATAAACAGAGAAAATATGTGTTAATACACCTATTTTTGTTGTTGCTAAGGCTCTGGTCTACAGTAGACTATTAGTAGTTAAGTGTTGTGGGTGTTAAAAGTCATACACATATGTTCAACTGCTACAGGGGTCGGCCACTCTAACCCCTGCATAATTAAAGGGTCAACTGTGGATTAAAAGGTAAATGATGGAATCTCTGGGATATATACATGTATATATAAGTATTTAGCATGGATTTTTCTAATTTTTTTGTGTGTATTTAAAATGTTTATAATCAAAGAGTTGGAAGGAAGGAAGGAAGGAAGGAAGGAAAGGAGGGAGGGAGGGAGGGAGGAAAGAAAGAAGGAGATGAAAATGAAAAAAGAACCATAAGATTTTTCTTTAACTTTTCTGATGAAAAGTTACGCCGCAAGTATTTTTAACACGGGGCCATCCCTTTAATGGTGTTTTCTGTCTCTGTCTCTGTCTCTCTTTCTCCCCCCAAAAGCTCCATTCTGACTTAGATAAAGGAGAGGGCACTGTTAAATACACCCTCTCAGGAGACGGCGCGGGCACTGTTTTTACCATTGATGAAACTACAGGGGACATTCATGCAATAAGGAGCCTGGATAGAGAAGAGAAACCTTTCTACACACTTCGTGCTCAGGCTGTGGACATAGAAACCAGGAAGCCCCTGGAGCCTGAATCGGAATTCATCATCAAAGTACAGGACATTAATGATAATGAGCCAAAGTTCTTGGATGGACCTTACGTTGCTAGTGTCCCAGAAATGTCTCCTGTGGGTGAGTAGGCAAATCGAAATTTTGTCAGATGCTATGAGGCCTTTTCAACATTTATTTTTTGCAGTTTGGTGTAAACATCTTATTTGGAAGCCAGAAGATTATTCTTCCACTGTAAAGGATGCAATTATTTTCATTTTTCCCATTTTTTTTCTGGCTCCATCTAAATATATAAATAGATTCATAAACATGTAGGATATATAGCATTTACCCTATTTTCCAGTCCTTGCATTCACCTGAGCTCAAAGAATTCCTTGTAATTAAGTACAAAACTCACTTTGTACTAAAATTCATTATCATTGCAATTCCAGATCCCTACACAGGTACCTACCGTACCTACCAAATAGCAGATAGTAATTCATGGTTCACAGTAAATCATCCAAAGCATGTGTTCTATATTTGTCTGGAGTGGTCCAGAAAGGAGCGTGCTATAGATGGAGATTCCAGAAGGATGATATTGTTTCGTTTTGACTACAAGTAACCCATAGTAGTTACATCATCAAACCAGGAAGCAAGTATTATCGTGAACTCATTAGAATAAATTTACAATTCAGCTACCGTGTATATAAATTCATGGTATTAATTTATAGAATATAAATTCACATTTCAATATCAAGCTAAATTCAGAAGTTCTAAGATAATGTATTTTTGAGGTCAATGAATTAAGGATTATGGTTTTAATGATGATTTTAAATAACTTTTATTCCTCAGTCACCACTGCCAATCCCTTATTCTATTTCAAAGTAACTTCTGGTGTCTAGCACATTAGTAAGATAAAGCTACCCACCGCTCCCAGGTTACAACTTGAAACTCTTGTGGGGAGCCATTGCTAAGTTTCCTGTCTGACATTCCTCAGAAGGCTTCTGCTGGCCCTACAACCATCCCATTTTAAATATTAGTGTACAACCACAGGGCTGCAAATCTGTTATTCAGTTTTTGCTACATTTTTGAGCTGTTGCTTTTATATCGTGCTGATTGCTAGAAATTTAGAAGTACAATCGAGAAGAAGTAGATTTTATTAGAAAGTGTCCCTGAAAATTGGGATATTACTGGGAGAGTAAAAAAAAAAAAACAAAAAACGAAGGCACTATTTTGAGCAAAAGTAAGGTTTTTAAGAAGACATTGTTTTTTTTTTTTTGTTCCTAAATGGTTTAACCCAGGGCTTACTTCGTGTGAATTTGACACATTTATAAGAATTTATGACCCTCAGTGACTATTATAGAAACAACATCCCTTTTTAAAAAAAATTTTACTGTTTATTTTTTGATGGAGGGAGGGGCAGAGAGAGAAAGGGAGACATAGAAATCGAAAGCAGGCAGCACAGAGCCCTACATGGGGCTCGAACCCACAAACTGTGAGATCATGACCTGAGCCAAAGTTGCTGATTGAGCCACCCAGGCACCCCTATAGAAACAACATCCTTAAAGCAAACATACACATCCCTCTACATTATTAGAAAATTCTGTCTTATTAGATAGATAATTAGTTCTTTTGTTGTGCCAATTTGGATAAAGGGAAGGACTGCAGAGTCTGAACTTTATATAAAGAAGTTCACACCTGGAACCTGAAGAGAGAAATAAATCTGGAAAATCAGGGTAGGAAAGTGAGAAAACAAAGTGGTCCCAGCTTTTCCAGTATTGGGGTGAGACACAATTTGCTGTACTGCCTTGAGGTATCAGAAAGATCTAGGGAAGAATGGGTTTTTAAAAATGGTTTGCCGTATGACATTACTGAAGTTTCTCATTGTTTATTCAAGAAATTCCAGTAAATTCTTAAACTGAATTTCAACACACCCTCCCTGTTTTCATTTTTTTTTTTAACAATAATAAAGGAGTATTTCTTTTGAAGGTGACACCACACTGAATGCTATGGGTTCACCCAGGTATTATTGGACTACATTTACATAATGTGCTGTTTTCAAAGATATACTAAGAAGTTTAAACAACACTTATGAATTAAATATTAGAAATTAAGTATCTACCACGTACTGCTTTTGCCATTCCCCACAATCCTGTCTATACACATAACAAAACAACATAAGAGACCCAGTTGGGCTTGTGGCATTTGCTGTTTCTGCTTTTACATGACCAACCCAAAGCTAAGGAGAAATTTCCGCGCATCCATCCAGATGTCGCATCTATTCCTAGATCTCTGGAGCTCATTCCGCAAGCACACCCTTCTTACCACATGGAAATGGTCACTGTTGTAAATCACTTGTGATAACTCTTCGTTCTATTTTCTTTAACCGCCTCCCTTCTGGCAAATTCCTGCTTCTGCGTCATTTTCCTTGGGATATCAAAATTATTTTTGTTCAACACCAAATGGAGTTCACCATGATTTGTTAGACAGAATAACTATTGTCACAGCAAATCTTGCTGTCAGTTTTACAAATCTGTGTTTGAATATTCTCTAGGAAATAATTGTCCTTTCCCGATAACAGGCGACGTTGTTATTACAGTGTTGGAGAAGAATCAACCAATTTAAAAATAGATACAGTAAAATAGCTTATTTTGTGATACAAAAGATCAAGAAATATTGGCACATCAAAACAATTTATTATACAAATGTCATTAGCAATCATAGATTGTGCATCAGAAAATATGATGAACAATTAAACATGGAATGGAAATGAACTCAAGTGAAAATTACAAAGACTGTAACTATGCAAAGGGGAGTGGTGGTGAGCGAGGTGAGCAGAGATTTCAGAGCAAAATTAATATTTAAGACTTATCAGACTAGAGAATATATTTGGTTCCTGAAAGTTGAAGAAAATTCTAGTGAATATATTAATTGCTTAAGAGAAAGGTCACTTTGTTACCAACTTGTGCTCCATCCAGTATGCCACGGAAGTAATATTCACAGATAAAGTGCTTTTACTCTGACCCAAGGAAATTACTTAATGATCCAGATATTCCCCAACTCAGACTTTCTCCTTGGAGACAGATTTGGATGTTATGAATGTGGTCTTAATTCTTTAAGATCACTAGAGTAACAATGAATTACAGTAATGTTCTTCTGTAATACCAGTGGTCATGCATGGGTATGGTATGCAGTTTAAGTAACTTTTCCTAGAGAGCTGACAGGTGTAACATCTTTAAACCCTTATTTATACTTGTATCATCATCCTCTGCCTGAGCTAAGCCAAGCCATCTTGAGGCAGCTGATTGAGTTATTCATAACCCGGTCTCTATGACACGTTTGATAAATGCCAATTGTGAATCATAATTTATGCAATACGATCAGCCATTTCCTGAGCAGTAGTCAGCGGCCAGGTGATCCAACTCAAGATTTGTATTCCCTGTTTTAGTATGTAACCATTACAGGAATTTTGTGCAGTATTGTTTACTATTTGATCTTCATTTTTATACAAAAAATTAACTCCAATATCAGAAAGTAACTATGACTCTCGGACTCTTCAGAAACAAAGTTGATTGCAATCAGTTATACCCTTTGCTGGATTCTAAAATGTCTTTGGGACTTACATTTAGCTTTCAATCTTGGATGAGCTGGTTAAGACTTTGGAATGATTGTTTTATTCATTTTATTTTATTTTATTTTATTTTATTTTATTTTTTATTTTTTATTTTATACCTGAGAATAGGGGACCCTGCTTAAAACAAAATCTAAGGAATAGTATTTCTTATTCAGTGACTTAAAAGAAAAACAAAAAGTAGTATAAGTATAACCAAAACAAGGTACATCTAAAGAGAATTACACTGCTGGCTTAATTTAAAAATTAACATGTACTCTTTTTTTTCCCTATGAACTTTATTTTGTTTTACATGAAGTTTGGAGATATGTGCTATGAGTGAATTTTTGGTGGAGGTTTTTGAAGGCTTTTAAACAGAATATTTTGTACATGGCCATACTTAAACAGTCCAACACCGAGAAGGAAATAGTGAAAAAGGAGCCTATCCCTAATATTAATTTATTATACCATTATTATAATTTAGAAACATATAAATCTCCATAGTTTCTTTTTATCAAGAAATGATAAAGCAAATATATTATTTTACCGTATGAGCCATCCATGGCCACAGAGAACAGTCCTAAGTAGGAGTAAACTATCATTAGTGTCTGTGCCCAATAAGCAGAATTTTTGTCAGAAAGTTGGAGACAGAATGTTAGCTATTTTCTGTGAATAAAGACATTATCCATGTATAACCAAAATGTGATTATTAAAATCAGGAAATTAACATTAATGCATTATTGCAATGTGATCTTTAGGCCCCATTCAAGCTTCCTAAATTGTTTCAATATCTTACATTACAAAACTTTCTCTCTTTTTTTAAGTTTATTTGTTTTGAGAGCGAAAGAGAGAGGGAAAGCAGGAGAGTGTGTATAAGTGGGGGAGGGGCAGAGAGAATGAGGGAGAAAGAATCCCAAGCAAGTTTCATACCGCCAGAGTGGAGCCAGACATGTGGCTCAAACTCACAAACCATGAGATCATGACCTGCCTGAGCAGAAATCAAGTGTCAGAAACTTTACCAACTGAGACACCCAGGTTCCCCAAATAACAAAACTTTCAAGATGAAAATCCCATTTTGTCTTCCAATGCCATATCTCTTTAGTTTCCTTCAATCTGGAGCAATTCCTTACTCTTTCTTGATTTAGGGACATGTTTGAGTATTTCTGGCCAGTTATTATTTAGCATGTCCTTCATATTGGGTTTGCCTAATGTTTCCTCATGTACAAATTCAGGATATGCTTCTTTGTTAGGTACATCATAGACATGATGCTGTATTCTTGTTGTATCCCGTCAGATAGAACAGGGTTTTGATTTGTCTCATTACTAATAATGTTAATTTTTATTATTTGATTAATGTTGTGTATTAGCTATGCAGTGTGATCAGCCAACATAAACATTAGCCGGAAACTTATCAGTATGAAACAACAAACACTTATTATCTCACAGAAGCATGGATATCCAGAAGTGACTTGGGTGGGTACCTTCGGCTCAAGGTCTCCCTTGAGGTTGTAACCAAGCTATTGGCTGGGGCCATGGATGGATCTAATGGCTTAATTGGGAGGAGGTAGGAATTTGCTTCCAAACTTACTCATGTGGCGATTGGTGGACTTCAGGCTCTTGCTAGGTAGACCTTTCTCCAGGGCTACCTCACAACACAGCCACTGCCTGGCCTCAGGAAGAGCTATCTGAGAGAGCTAGAGAGAAAGGCATCTCTGATCAAAGCCACGGTCTATATTTATAACTAATATTTAAAGTGATATGCTATCATTTCTGCCATATTCCAATTGTTAGAAGTAAGTCCAAAGCACATTCTGGAAATGGGATTACCCGAGAGAATGAATACAAAGAAGCTGGGATCATTGAAGGCCCTCTTACAGAATGCCTACCACAGTTTACCCTCTGGACCCCACTGATTCATGTTGTATTATGCAGTATATACTCAGCCCTTTTTAGGACCCCAAAATCTTTTCCCCTCATTGCATGAGCTCAAAGTCCAGAAACTCATCATAGAATCAAGTGCAAGCATAAATGAGGTTCCTTACATTCATTTCTCCTTGATCTGAAGACTTGTGATGCTAGAGAAACCAGTTATTTAGCCCCATCCCCGCACCTAACGCACAATGGTGAGATAAGAATGAAAATATTTCTATAGACATTTCTGTTTCAAAAAAAAGAAAATGGGGTGCCTGGGTGGCTCAGTCGGTTAAGCATCCAACTCTGGATTTCAGCTCAGGTCATGATTTCATGGTCTTGAGATAGACCCCCTTCAGGCTGTGTGTGGACCCTGCTGGGATTCTCTCTCCCCCTCCCCCCTCTGCCCCTTCCCTGCGCTCTCTCTTTCTCTCAAAATAAATAAATAAATAAATAATTTTTAAAAAGAAGGAAAACGAACAAAATAAAGGTGTTACTGGCCCATCAAATTCCTGAAGTCTAGCTGGTAAATAGTAAAAGCTCTTTGATTGGGTTCAAGGCCCGACAATATCTGTCCATGGCTCTCACTTATACCACCTCAGCTCTTGGCTCTACCTTCTGAGCTGGCCTTCCTTTCTTGTGAAATGTAGCCAGATTTGCAAACACACAGCTCTCTTGGCTGGCTTCCTGCCAATAGAATTCAAAGGGTTCAAAGGCTTAATCTTACTGTACAGTCTCTGACTCTTTTTCTTCAGTTCACACTTTTGATGTATCTACATGCAGAACTCTATTTTGTCAGTAGTATGGGTATCCCATGAATCTTTTGGGGGCTCACTGAATTAGACAAAAAGTCTCTTCAAGAAAAATTCTCTCTACCTTGGACCCTACTGAGATGCCTGAGTGACAAAGTCTTTACGTGAATTAGAATCCTTATTGTTAGCTAGAAAGGATCTTTGAGTCATACTTACCCATTAATCTCTAAGGAGGGGAGATTTGTCTGACTAGATAGTAAGCCAACGGACCATCCTTGATCTATCTAAGGTCTTAACAAAAGGTTTCACAGTCACTCCATGACTTTCCTGTGTGCCCCGGATTTGATTTTTGCTTAGAGACCATTTCTTAATTTTAGCATCATTTGCCATCTGAGAAGACTAGGAACCTTCAAAACCAGCAAGACCTGGATCCCTTTTGTTTAAAAGTCACTGGGTCCATTTCTGTTGTTACATAAATACAGGGAACAGTTTTGCTGCAAAAGTTTTCTGTCTTAGCTGCTATGCAGTGACCCTCTAGTTTCCCATATAATATTCTCATTTTCCTGCAAGCCTCACATGCAGCACCTCCCAAGTCCAACATTCAATAGAGGGTGTGTTTGAGGCATTTTATACCGACCTCCTCCTCAAAGCCCACTGCCTAACTGTAAACAATTACCCCCTTTTAAGTGTTTGTTATAACACATCCCACTACCATGTACAAAATTGCTATTATCTACTACTGTATAACAAATTACCCCTGGATTTAGAGGCTTGAGACTGAAAGTATGTATTATCTCTTGGTTTATCTGGGTCATGAATTTGGGTTCAGCTTAGCTGGATGTCTCTGCATCAAAGTGTCTTGTGGATTTAGGGTCAAAGTGGCGGCAAGGAATATGGTTTTTCTGAAGATTCACCTGAATGGGGGATGTACTTCCAAGCCCAGTCACGTGGCTGTTGTCTTAGAATTGGTATCCTGTCTCTTCTGCTATATTTTATTTTATTTTTTTTAGGATCTGCTTGATAAAAGCCCATTTTACTCTCCGGGGAAAGGAATTAGCCAGAGGTGTGAATGTTGGAGGCAGGCATAACTGAGGTCCATCTTAGAGGCTATCTACATTAGACGATGATTCTACTGTAATGTCACTCTTTATCTTTTTGTAATTGTTACATATTTTGTTGAGAGATATTTTGAAACAAGAAAGATAACCTTGTCCTCATCGCACTTTCAAATGATCCATCTATTAGTTTATGTCAGTGTGGTCTCGAGGTCTTTCTTACTGTATTAAATTCGTTCCGATATATTAGCACCATTATTGATTTTAATATCACAATGTTAAAATATAACATGAATTAAACATAAAATATAACATGCACTTAACTGTAAAGTAAAAGTGAAGACACTTTAAGCTGATATTTGTGTCTTTTCAACATTACCTCTTAATTATTTGAATATTCCCTTCCTTTCTGGCCCAAAAATATATGTGGGACTTGTATTCAATTTTCCTTCCTCAGCTCTGGGAAGAGTGTCTTCTCCAAGAAGCTTCCCCCCATGCTCATAGAGAGTAATATTTAGGAGCCCAAATCTGGTTGTCATGTGTGTTCTTTGCTATTAGAAAAATCATTGCTCCCAGGCCCTCTCAGTGGGTACAGCTAAAGAATATATCTATATGCATATATGTACAAAATATTTATTTCTGTATCATTCTAAATATATTGAGAACCTTGATTTTATACCAATACTTCTTATTCTAATGTAACACCATGATTTATTTCATTTTTTTAACCCTCTAATAACTTACAGCTCTCTTTTGCAAGAGTGAGAAATCTGGCTGTCGTCATCCTTAATACATGTATTTTGTTCTTTGACCAAGCCCCCTGTAGGCCACCAATCTTTCACTGCCACTCAGCCTCCCAACACCTTGCAGATTCTCCAGTGACTCCACTTTGACTTTGAAAATCTGCACTGGCTGTTTCCGCTACCTTCTCTACCCCACCGTGGAGGTTTTGTGCATTTCACCAGGACTTCGAATTCCCATACCAGGCCATATTTCCCACATATAACATGCCTTCTTCATGCCAGCGGATCTCTGTGTGGACACCTTTCTCACTCTGCTCGAGTTTCAAAACCTTGTTCAGGTCTATTGTAGCTTTTGTCCAATTCTTCCACCCCGATATCCCTGCCAGTACAAAAATCTCTCTGCTCACCCTAGCGAGGCCTTAAGACTGAATTATTCTAGAAGATAAGCAAAGAGCAAGGGCTCTCTTTGATTCTTAAAGGAACTTAACATGTTTCTAGAAGTGATTATCTCTGGGTTGTATTTCCCATACGCATTAAACTGTGTTTAAATGAAGGGTCATTCATTTGATTTTAAGTTCCTTCGTAATTTACTCAGCTGAGTCCAAATTTTGCTATGAGAGGCCAAATATGACCTAGGAAGTAGTTGATAAGCCATGTTTGCGAAAATACTATTTTTTAAATTCCTTTTCCACATTGGAAAAATTTTCTATTCTTATATTCAATAAAATATATGTATATATATTTTGGGGGGGGTGGCTCAGTCGTTAAGCATCTCATGGGTTCAGGTCATGATCTAATGCGGTTTGTGGGTTCGAGCCTCACTTGGGCTCCGTGCTGATAGCTCAGAGCCTCGAGCCTCCTTCAGATTCTGTGTCTCCCGTTATCTCTGCCACTCCCAAGCACATGCTCTGTCTCTCTCTGTCTTTCAAAAATAAAGAAATGTTTAAAAAAAAAGAAATATGTGTATATATATATATTAAAATAAATATATATTTATTTATATATATTTCTGTATATATATATATATTAGAAGGCATGTCATATATATATATATATATATATATGCATATCTACAGAGAGACAGAGGACAAAACTCTGTTGTAACACATTCTATTGCAACATGTGGGTGTTAAACTTAAGAGTACAAATTCCTGCTCCACTCTTTCCATGGTTGTGAGTGCTTGCTCAGGTTATTTGTCCTCATTGTGCTTTGGTTTCATTACCTGCAAATGAGGAATAAAAAGACCTAATTCCCAGAGTTACTGCAAGTAGTAAAAGAGAGAACTTACATGTAACATTCGCTACAACGCCTGGATAAACACAATCAATATACAGGGACGGATCCTGTTAATAATTTGATGATCATTCTCAGGAAACGAGCAGGAGAATATGTAACGTGTAGCAGTCCTAGCTAATTATCCCTCCCCCTTTTTTTCAGGTAGTGCCCCCCTCTGACACATGAGCTCAATATTTACTATCATTTTTGAAACAAGCTATATACCAAGTCTGCTTAAAAGCCTAATAGTTTTTCTATCCCGATTTACATTTTCTTAAGTGTAGAGTAGTCTTTTGTCTTAATCTGTGGAGACAAGATGTTGATTTGTAAGAAACACCAATTATCACCTTACCCTTGTGCTTTCCAATCTGCCGAGCCGCTGTAACACATTTGATGAAATTGAGCAAGGCCTGGCGATCCCTCTGGTGTCAGCAGCGAAGTGTCCACAGGGCACAGCATGGCAGGACTATTTTCAGGGCCATAGGATGTTACGACTGTGTGTTCAGGGAGCATTTTATTCCTCCGTTTGATTCCTATGTTTTTATTAGCGGTACAATTGCAAAGGTAATGCTATTGACAGTTTTTGTGTGGCCTTGAGAGAAGTGTATGAATTGTTTTGGTAGCAGCCCAGTGACTCCCTAAACATAAACCATGCTGCACTGATAGTTGCTGTAGCAGCCACTGATCAGCAATAAATGTTAAAAATTAACAAGAAGTTCCTTTTTTTCCTAACCACCAAATGACTCTAAGCATTAAATATATGTTAGCAGGAGTTGCTTCTTGGCCACTGAGTGGTTCAAAACATTAAACATATTTTTAAAGTATTACTCTTTCCCCAGCCTCCAAGTGGTTGTAAACATTAAATATGTTTTATAAAAACTGCTTTGCCAGCTACTGGCAGGATAGCTATGAACATCATTTTTCTTTAAAGTTGCCTTCCAGCTGCAGGACTGTTTTTTTTGTTTCTTTCTTTTCTTATTTGCTCTATTCTATTTATTTTTTTCTACACAAAAGCAGGCAAGAGGGAATCTTGGCCCAATTGTCTCTTGCTTTATGATAAGTGATCACGGGAGCACGGTGACACCTATATAAAACCATGCCGGCATTAGGAGTTCTCGGAGGTTCAATTGCTTGGACTGGGTATTCCACATAGGTATCAGCTACATTTTCCAAACTAATTTTTGTGTCTGCTTTCCATTGTGCAAAGCATTGAGGTCTGAAGATGGGTATAAACTCAGCGTAGCATTAAGGAAAATAAATTCAAGCAACCAGACATGGATGGATTCTGCGCACTGATCAAGGTGAAAATATTCCATCAAGAGAACAGGCTCAAAGACAGGCAAAATGGCAGGACCAGGAAGTTAATGAGATCTTTAACCCAAACATGATGAAGGACTTGAAATCTATGTCTGCAAATAATTCAATGTGACAACTGCAAGCAATTCACACAGTGAAGCTCATGTCACTCTATGAAAGTCTATGCAGGACTTAGCCAGGAAATTGGTTTATTTTAACCACATTCACAATGAAAATCAAGTGTGGCACCTGAGTCAATTAGAAACATGAATCCGCTCTGCCGATCACCGGCACAGTAATTCATCATCAAGCCAGATAATTACCCAGTAAAGGTCTTATTTCTACAGGATCCAAGTGTTTACCAAGTCATATAAAATTGTATTTTGCCAAATGTTCTATTCTAGGTATGTGTGCAACAGATTTAAATATTTAGGGATTACCCATTATGTACAGGCACTTTTGGGTACAGGGGTTAGAACAATGAGGAAAACAGACAAAACTCCTGCCCTCAGAAAGTTTCTTTCCGACGATCCAGTGAAAGGGCAGCAAACTATGTTCTATGGGCTAGTCTGGCACATCAGCTGTTTTAGTGGAATGCAGTCACACTTCATTTACATATTGTCGGTGCCATTTCACACCACAGTGACAGTGCTGGCAAAAAACCATATGACCTGCAAAGACTAAAATATTTACTTTCTGGTTCCTTACAACAAGTTTGTTGAGCCATGAAATAGTGGATGGTGTATCAGAGGGAGTTAAGGTTAAAATTTTAAATAAATGTATGAGAAAGAAGAGTGTTTACCTTAGAAAATGCCTCCTCAAGGGGCGCCTGGGTGGCTCAGTCGGTTGAGCATCCGACTTCTTCTTCGGCTTAGGTCATGATCTCAAGGTCTGTGAATTCGAGCCCCACGTCGGGCTCTGTACTGACAGCTCAGAGCCTGGAGCCTGCTTCGGATTCCGTGTTTCCCTCTCTCTCTCTGCCCCTCCCCCGCTCATGCTCTGTCTCTCTCCTGTCAAAAATAAATAAAACATTAAAAAAAAAAGAAAATGCCTCCTCAAAAAGAAATAAAAATGAAAGAAAGAAAGAAAGAAAGAAAGAAAGAAAGAAAGAAAGAAAGAAAGAAAGAAAGAAAAAGAAAGAAATGGCAGGACCATAGGTAAAATGAAGAGTAGAAGCAAGTCCCATTTAGTTTGTGCTAAAAGAAATGGTTTGACTTGATTCTAGTCACTTATGCACTGTCTCCAAATATTAAAGGTTCACAATATAGTATTTTTTATTTCCCTGCAGAAGTAATTCTTCTCTCCATTATGTAACCATATATATGTATATTTTTTTAATTAAAAGAAAAATTTTAAAATGAAACTGAGAAGGTCAAAGAGAATAACCTCTAGATTGGGTTGAACCATTCCTTCTTTATATGATTTCTCAGGATTTGTTAAGTTCTTTGCCTCACTGGAATTTACTGGAAGCAAAAGTAAACACAACATCCAGTATTAATGGCTGTTGCCCAGTAAGTGTTACAGGAGACTTTCTCAGAAAGCAAGGTCCCAGTGAGTTCATCAAGGTTGGCACTATTTTCAGTCCTGACCAAGAAACTGAAACTTGTAGAAAAAAAAAATTCGTGGCTACAATTTTACAAATAATTAGCAAAAATGAATATGAAAATATGGTACAATTTGTTTAATTGGCAACAGTACTTGAAGAAGAAACATGTCAATTGAATTGTCGTCTGTGTTAATTTTGCCTCTGAGAAAAACATTGTAATGGGATAATTTCATGAAATGCTTTGATGGCAAGAAAGTGCCAAAATATGATTAGCTACTGCACAATTCAAATTAGACAAGAAAGCAATTGGTGGCAGCCTGAATACGGAGAGGTTTTGTTTCATGCCTTTTTCTTCTCTTTTTCCATGTGTTTAATCAAGGACATTTTGTTTGACAGTGAAATGATTTATACTGAAAACATTGTTATCACAAGAATTTAGTAGAAACTTCACTATAAAAGAAGACACACTTCCATTTTCTCAAATCTCTTAAAAAAATATAATTGCCATCTGAAAGAATGTGTCATCTTCATAGAAGTAATACTTTTTATAACTGGTATTAAGTCCCTATTTAGCTAAAGGCCAAATGAGAAGCAACTCACCCATACGATTATGTTTATATTTCTACTGTCAAATATATTCAGTTAGTATTTAAACTGGGTTATCTTTCATTATTTTTTATTTCTACTCAGTTATTCAGAATGGATATTCTAGAATTTTAAAAGGTCGTTTAAGTTTTGCTACCTATATTTCATATCCCCGGTTCTTTTAAAAAATAATCTGGTATATACCTAAACTAATAAAGGGGATTATGCACTCATTTTCTAGCAGATCTTAGCTTTGTACCAAAGGTTGCTTAAACACAATGTATAGAGATTCTCTTTTGTATTTTTTTAAAATAGGATTTATGTGTCACCTGAACCATAACAGATCCTTATGGCATATCACCAAGAACACTGTCTTCCTATGTTAATTCCTCATAACAGAAGCAGGTTTAGAGATTTTAAATGTGGGACAGCTATTAAACAGTTTTGAATGTTTTCTTATGATAATAAGATTCTTTTATTTGTTAAATAGCAGGAGAAAGGACTTTTCAAGATTATTTTTTCCGTGCATACATTTACTTCTCAAGAGGGTGGCTTATGGAAAGTATCTTAAAAAGAACTAGTACAACTGGAAAAAAAGGAAGTTGAAAGAGTGTTCACTGAACACTGGGAAGAAATAATTGTCTTAATTGCAGAAAAGCAGAATATTATAGTGAAAACAAAATAGGCTTTGGAGTACCAAAGGTCTGGATTCAAGCTTTGCTCAAGTACGGGGGAATATTTAGATAAGTGTTTCCTTTTGGTAAAGCTCAGATGGGGAGCACTGTTTTTATAAGGATGGAAAGAGATACCACTTGTCAACAAAAAAACAACCAAACAAAACCAAAAAACCAAACCTGAGAAGGGTTTCAATAAATACTAGTCACTGACTCCTCCTTTCCTTCAGCAGCTTTTTCCATGGGGTTTTCAATTTGGAGCAGATAAGAGCCTTTGATTACTTTTCTCTCTTCATCTTTGTAATTACTCTTAGCAAATCACATAAGGATATTTCCAAAAAACATCTCCTTTCAGTATTTATATATTTCAAAGACCACTCATCCAAAATATATGAATAGTGACGCAGCACATAGGAAATAACATACAATTTGTATAAAATATCAGGAAATACTGTGCATAAATATGTCTCCTGGATGTTAAAAGCAATGTCTTTTGGTTCAAATTCATGAAAATAGACTGAAGAAACACATTTATTTCTTCTTTGTTCCAAAACACTGCTGAAATAACAGAATGTAATGCTTAAAAATATAACTATAGGAAGCATGGAAATGTACTAGCAGACCAAAGAGGAAGGAATTTTTGAAGAATAAAGGTTATGTCAGAGGGACTTCTGGTTTGGGCCACAATAGAATTGTTGGTCTTAGGCTTAGATTTTCACCATAAACATGATAAAACTGAACAACATATACGACGCAACAGTTTTTATGTATGTGACAAAAAATATAAACTTGTCAACCTTGAGAGAAGGGAAAGCCATGAAATAAGCCTACATTTAGCTGAATTCTGATTGGGGCACTTTTGCTACCATGACACTACGTGGAGCCTAAGAATAATAAGCCAAGACATAGAGATTACAGCCTGGAGTTGCTCAAGTGACTGCAATTTGAGACCTGCTGAAGTGGTTGGAATTAGTGTAGGGAAATAAGGAGAAGCGCAAAGAAACACTGCAAAAGCCAGAGTGAGGTTTTAGCCTGGGTTTTCACCAAGGGCCGATCTGTGCCGAAACAGAATCAGTGTCTGGGGAGCTGCAGGGCCGAGATACCAATGGTAACACAAGGCAGGGAGAAGTTGAAGTTACTGACTAGTCACAGGGAAGATTTCACTGAACATCTCGGACACTTACACGAGACACCAGAAAGGCTCTGCATTTTTAGGAGCACAATCATGTGTCCTTCAATAAAGGCTGTGCCCTATGTGTTTTAAAAAATATTTTAATGTTTATTTATTTTTAAGAGGTGGGGGCAGAGAGAGAGAGGGAGACACAGAATCTGAAAGCAGTCAGCACAAACACCAAATCTGAGTTGTCAGCACAGAGCCTGACACGGGGCTGGAACTCCTGCACTGCGAGATCATGACTTGAGCCGAAGTTGGGTGCTTAACCAGCTGAGCCACCCAGATGCCCCTACCCTAAGTCTAAGAACAAAAATGAAAGAGACTTTTCTTAAAAAAGAGTTAAACTAGGACTGACAAATTCAAAAATATTTGCCAGTAGTTTAACTGCCCTCAACGGATTATCTTAAGTCTTTTTGTAAGAAGATAATATACAGATTTTCTACAGTGGTTTATTTAAAACTTTCAGCATGAAATAAAAACAAATATAATTTATTCAAAGAAGCAGAAAAATGTGATCAATAATCCAAGAAAAAAGTCAATAATATTAGACATCATGATGACTCAGGTGTTAAAATGAATAGATAGATATCTATTATAAATATATTTTGAGACCGATGGAAAAGATGGTCATGATGATAGAATAGCAAATAGTAAATTATGAAAATAGACATTCTGGAAATAACAAGTGCAATAATATATGAATTAATAATAATATGAATAATAATATGAATTAATAATTCATAGGCAGGGCTTAATATCAAATTGCAGCTACTAGGAAAACTACAAATAACATTGAATTCAGAGTCTGTGAAATTACACACTCTGAAATAAAAGGGAAAAATTGTTGAGATAAATAAGAAACTAACATGGATAATATCAAACGATTAAACATATGTATAATTGGAGTCCATGAAAGATGAGAGATAGAATGGGGAAGAAGCAATATATTTGAATAAATAATTACCAATGCTTACAAGTTTTGACTAAAAATTTCCATGCAAACATCCAAGAACCTCAAACAGCAATATACACAAAAAGGCTAAAATAAACCAAAAAATAATCAAAAATATCCATTTAGCCTATGGTAAAACTGGAAAGGAAAGAAAAAGGAGTAACAGCAACTGGAAATCAATCAATCAATCAATCAATAAATAAATGCCTCAAACAGACAGTAACCAAATAATCACACGGTAGACTTAAACACATTCACATTGGTGATTAAATGTAAATGTAGTAAATGCTTGGATCAGTTTACTAAGGCAACTGTAGCCACGTACCACAAACTCAGCAGCTTAAAAAACAAAGTTATTGTCTCACATTTCTCAAGGCTAGAAGTCTAAAATCAAGGTTTCGGTTTCTTTGGCAGGCCGAGGCACAATCTGTTCTAGACTTCTCTCCTTCCTTGGCTTATAGATGGCTAACTTCATGCTCACATGTTAGCCGCTTAACTGATTGAACCACCCAGGTGCCCCCCAAAGGTTTCCTTTTTATAAGTACACCCATCATATTAGATTGGGATCCTAATGACCTCATTTTAACTCAATTACCTCTGTAAAGATCTTTCCTCCAAATAAGGCCATATCCTAAAGTAATGAGGGTTAGAATCCCTACATATTCTTTTAGGACTAAATAATTGAATGCATAACACACTAAAATTAAGAGGCAGTAATCTGCAGGCTATATAAGAAAGATTAAACTATGTGCTGTCTACTATGAATGCACTTTAGATATAGAGATAAAAATAGGTTAAAAATGAAACGAAGAAAGATATACTATAAAAACAATAAGCATAATAAAGCTGATGTGGCTTTTTAACACCAGACAAAATATTCAAAACAAGATGAATTATCAGAATTAAAATGAGATATACGAAGTGCAAATTCCTCATGAATGTATATACAACTAGTTACAGAGCTTCAAAATGCATGGAGTAAAAACTGACTGAACTAAATGGAGACATAGAAAAACATTTACTTATAATGAGAGATTTTAACCCTAATATTTCAATAATATATACAAACGGAAGGTTTCACTACTATCATTCAATGCAGTCTATTTTCATTTATAGAACATTGCACACAAACCTGTGACAACATTTTAATCAAATTTACATGGAATATTTATGAAGGACTATGTATTCTAGTCCCTAAAACTGTATAAATCTTCTGAGATGAAGCAATGATGTCTACATTGTTTGGGATATTGGTTAAATGAATGCATACATTTGTGAAAAGTCAAGAAATTGAACACTAAGTTTGATGCATTTTACTGTATCTAAATTCTAATAAATAACAAGTACGTAGGTAGGTAGGTAGACAGACAGATAAAAAAATAATAAAAAAATTAAAAAATGTGAATAAAAAAAGTGAATAAAAAAATAAGAAAGTCAATCAATCAATCAACCAATCAGTAAATATTATATAAAAATACTTTGTAAAAAAGTTAATCCCTATAAAGGTGAGTAATCCATATCCTTTACTGGCAAAAATGAAGACTTTATGCAAATGTTACTTTTTGTTTAAACCCCAAAATAACCCCCAAATCAGTAGAAATAATGGAATTTTGTTCATACTGTAAGAGTTGGTCAGGAAATTTATTACAGATGATCTTGCCTCCTATTCATGGGAAATGTTTGTCTGAAGTCTTTGCTTTTAGAAGAAAGCACTCAGTTTAGCGATCTATGAGTTGCAAAATAGGTGCTTCCAAGCATTAGAGATCAGTAAGAACACGATGCTGAACATGGTGACAATATGAAGGATGGAGATGCCCCCACTTTAAGAAGACTTGTATACCGAGCACTGAAAGGAAAGCTCACACCTATAAATGTAGTTATTTCTCTGTAATTATTTTAAGTGCTCTCTAAATTTTTTTAGCAGTAAAATACTTATCATCATCTAATATTGTTCAATACTCAGTCTTTGTGGGTTTATTTGGTTTGATATTGGTTCTGTTGGTTCTAGCTTATTATGCCTTGTATCGTATTCTATGAGAATATTGTAAGATTAGATTGAAATTATCATTACAAAGCATTTGAAGTTGAAATTGCTTCTACCTGGTCACTGCACGAGTGGCTCTACCTCATGCAGTGTTCAAGTTTTTCGATTGGCTGGGTCACACAAACTCAGGCTGTGAGATCCAGGATGGGACTGGTTGACATCTGGGTCATTTTACTCTGAGAGTGTAGGCTTTGGTGATATTAATCTCTTGGAAGACAACTCTTCTAGACTTCTAACATACGTTAGATTTGGGCTTGTGTTTCTTTCTCATTCACTGTGAGATTTTCAAATAAATATTTATATTTGTAGAAATTTGCTGCTGGAAACATAATATCCATATTTGTTTGGATTCCTCTTTTCTCTCCTAATTTGGCCCCATAATTTACTAAACTCATATAAACTCTCAAGGTTTTTAAAAAGTGTTTTAAAATGTATTGTTACAAGTAATTTTGGTTATTTTCATGGGAGTTATAGTCCAAATAACATTCCTGCATTCCTGGAGAGTAAAATCTTTGCTTATTTGTATATGCAGTACATTTTATATTTTGGACCATTTGTCATTTTTCTGATTAATTTTATTTTAGAACTCATTTTTGCAACCTCTATTTTATGTGAAAAGAGATTGGTGTTTCATTAAGACAACACTATCTCCACTAATTTCCACCTGAATGACCATAGGCAAGTGAGTTGATATTGGCAAGCAACTATTTTCTCATTGTAAAATGGACATACATAACCGGGCTCTGTATGGATTAAAGAAATTAATGTGTAAACATCTAACGTAATACCTGAAAATAATAAAAACAGAATAATTAACTCCTCAGCCATCCTATCTGCCAGTAAAGTTCTTGGATATGAATATCACAAGGAAACACATTACATAACCACCTACCCAATAACGTGGATTGCATTGTCTTCTGGGACAAGTACTTCTTCCAAACAAATCAGACCACGTCACTCATATAACTTCCTTCTGTGTTTTATAAATTCCTGATATTATCCTGTTTGCATTGAATACAAGGTAAACTCTTTGCTCACAATCATAACCAAATAGTATCTAGAGAATAAAAGCTACTAAGACAGGCCAAGAGTCAATTCAATTAATAGTTTATCTCTCCCTCTTTCAGAAATGCATCCTTTCTTACTCCAGTAGTAAAATCTCTTGTTTTACGACAATAAAGCAAATGCTCTGACAGTTATAAGCAGCATACAGAGTTCCAGAATGTAGTCTCACATCTGAATTTTAGCTTAGGGACATTATCATTATTATATTTTGCAGATCATTTAATTTACTAATAAAGTTACACTAACTCGGTACTGCGAAGCCATGTATTTTCCCACCCAGTGTGGTATAGCAGAATGGTCTGGCAATTAGTGGTCCTCATTTCTGAATAATGATTCAACATTAATTTAGATATACAACACAACACACACACACACTAGTCAGGGGGAGGGAAGATGGGGAAACAAAGGACACATTTTCAGACACACAGAAGAAATAGGTAACATCTACTTTTGACTTCAAGAACAGGAGGGAGAGGAGTCTCAATAATCTAAACAAATATTCTAAGTGTTCTTGATTAGCTAACCTGTGTAGTTAAGTAGGTATTTTGTTGCCAATCAATATGCCAGAATCAAAATTACAGCAATAAAAATAATTATTATCATCAGGTTATAAAAAATAATATTTGTGTGCTTAACAGCATTATCTACATATTCTGGTTAAAGAATATGCTGCTGAAAGAAGGAAAGGGGTTGAGCTTATTTTCACATCTTAGAAATATATATTTTTTTAATCTATGTCAACCTATGGGATGAGTGCTATACCATTCCAATGTTATCAATTAATTTGTGATTGGTGTCTATTTGCTTGTAATTTTTTCCCATGGCTCTATTCTGATAAATGCCATATTATGACTTTTACAAACTCTCTGAGAGTTTCAGTAATGCCTAATTTTTAGTCTTAAATTTAAAAAATATAATGTGAATCTGTTCGTGCATACATCAAACCATGTATGTTCATACATATTCCAAACCCTAAGAGGGTTAATAGAAATTTTAAAATATTATGTATAATTTTAAATTACATATATACACAGTGTTTAAAAACATAGACTCTGTCCAGTCCCTACCCTTATATGTATAAACATATATGTAATAACAAATAATACAAACACTAAATAATATAAATCTCTTTAAAAGCGTTATTATGCTCTAACAGAATAGCTATGAATTGAAGCATCTTTTCCACCACTCTCCTACCACAGAGCCCTATTTCTACAAAACTTTCTCCACTTTCACATGACACAGCCAAAATTATAAATTGGAAAACTCAGCCACTCCTTATTTATCTTTTCCTTCATTATCTTTTCCTGCCAGTTCATCCTAAACGAAGATAAACCAGTCCACTCCCAAAGGTTTTCACACTTTCACTGAGGTAGACTGGGGCCGATGTTGAGTATCTTTCCCTACTAAAGTCTGTCATCTGTTTCTGGGCTTAAGCAGTTGGTCTGCTCCCACTATTTGAGGGAAAGGTTCTTCCTTTTCTTCTGCAATGGAGCTGAAGCACCTTCATTTACATGATTAACATAATGCAAGGAAGTGCTTTCTTTCCTTATCAAAGACAGCTGCTTCAAAGAGATTTTCTTTTAGTATAGAATAATAACTGGCATGCTTTTCTGTTTATTTTTGTTTTGCATATAAATATAAATTTATTTCAGTTTCCTCAAGTAGGGTAGAATTGGAAGGGGAAGTTATGAAGTCTTTTCAGAAGGAAGGTAGTAGACAATGTTTATAAACATTAACGCTGTTAAAAAATAATCGTGGCTATGTCAAAACTAATGTACTTCTTTTATCATATTGAAAACCATGTTATTTTTGTGAATGACCATGCGTTCTAAAATATTTAGGAACAAAATTTTACTTTTTAATTTAAAAAAAATTATGTTGCTGATTTGATATTAACATAGCCTTGCCTGGATGTTTAAAATCAATATTTGCCTGATAATATCTTTATCTTTTTACTGTCAGCCAACCTAGGTTGCATTTGAAGTTTCGTTTCATGTAGATAGCATATTGTTGGCTCTTTTTGTTTTTGTTTGTTTCCTATCTACTCTGTCAACCTGTATCTTTTCGTTGGTTTATTTAGACCATTTACATTTAACTTTAACTTAACTATTGATATGTTGTGGCATAAGTCTACCATTTGTTATTTGCTTTTTAAGTTTACTAAGTTTCTCATTCCCCTGTTTCTCTTTTTTTGCCTTCCTATGGGGTATAAAAACACTTTAGGATACCACCTTTATTTTAGTGTTTTTGTAAGTATATAATTTGCTTAGTTTTCTTAGTGGCTCTAGTTAACACAATATACATGTGTAAATTATCACAGTTTATTATTATTAATGTGTCACCATTTTGCATGAAGCATAGGAAGCTTATTACCATGTAAGTCCTTTCACCCTTTCTACTTCTAAAATATAATCATCTTAAATATTTCCTCAACATTCATTGAGGACCTCATCAGATAGTATAGTCATTTTCATTTCAACTATTGTATATGATTTAATAAATTCATAAAAATATATCGTATTTATTCCTGTATTTGCCCATTTAGAAAGATTTTTTTTTGAAGTTCCAAGTCTTTGTCTTTCATCATTCCTTTTCTTTGTAGAGAACGTTCATTAGACATTCTTTAAGAGTAGAACAGCTTCTTTCAGCTTTTTTTTCTTTCATTTTGCAATTTCTCTCTTTCCCTTTTATATCTGAAAGATATGAATACTGGATCTAGAATTCATAGTCCATAGTTCTCTGTGGTACTTCAAAAATCTTGTCCACTTCCTCCCACCTTTATGGTTTCAGATGAGAAATCTGCTATCACTTAAATTATTGTTCTCCTCTAAGAAATGTGCCATTTTTCTTCGTCTACTTTCAACATTTCAATTTGTTCTTCACTTTCAGAAGTTTAATTATTGGGGCACCTGGGTGGCTCTGCCAGTTAAACATCCGACTTTGACTCAAGTCGTTAATATCATGGCTCTTGGGTTCAAGCCCCATGTTGGGCTCAAGCCCCATGTTTGGCTCAATGCTGACAACTCAGAGCCTGGAGCCTACTTCGGATTCTGTGTCTCCCACTCTCTCTCTCTCTCTCTCTCTCTCTGCCCCTCCCCTGCTTGCACTGTCTCTCTGTCTCTCAAAAATAAATAGATAAACATTTTAAAAAGTTAAAAAAATAAATTTAATTATTATCAGTCTTGTCATGAATTCTTCAGATTTATCTTATTCAGGTTTATTCAGTTTCTTGAATGTTTATTTTTATGTCTTCTGCCACATTTGGAAAGTTTTCAGTCATTATTTTTTGAATGCCTCTTCAGTCCATACTATGTTTTCTTTTCTTCTGGAACTCTGATGATAGTGAATATAAGTTTTTTTGTTATTGTCCCATAGGTCCCTGAGATTCTGTTTTTTGTGAGTCAATTTTCTGTTTGTTGTTCAGGCCAGATAAGTTATATTTTTACATCTTCAAGTTCATTGGCTTTGTCCTTTATCTCCACTCTACTATTGTGCCTATCCACTGAGTGTATCATTTCTATTATTACATTTTTCAGTTCTATCACTTCCATTTTTTCTATAACTTCTAAATCACTATTGGAATTTTTATTTGTATTTGCTTGAAGAGAATGCAAAATTGTTCATTTAAACATTTTTCATGATGTCTGCTTGAAAATGCTTGTAAGATGATTTCAATCTCTGCATCGTTTTGCTGTTGGTATCTGTTGATTGTCTTTTCTCGTTTAAGTTATGAAATTCTTAGTTCCTATCTCCAATTTGGGGCTCGACATCAGGACCACAAGATCAAGAGTTGCGTGCTCTATCAACTGAGCCAGCCAGGCCCCCCTCTACTTAATCCTTTTTTTAAAGCATTTAAAAACTATTTCTGTTGATGCATGGCATGAAGGCTGGGAAGACGTGTATGTTCAGCTTCCTGTTGGGCCCTATTAATATCACCCTACCAGAAGGGGGTGCTGACTCATATTGCTCTATTGCAGATTGTGAGGTGGAAGTTCAGCCACCCCCTCTACCACCAGCAACTTCCTGGTGAAAGCAGGGCAGTGACTCATGCATCTTTGTTGCTTTTAACTGGGTATATATACTCAGTTCCCTAATTCAGTCCACTGCCATAAGGGAGGGGAAGTGGGAGCTGAATCACAACACTTGTTGCTTCCAAGGAGAAGGGAGGGTGCTCAGGCTATGCCAAAACTGGGTCTGATAGGTGGAGAGCCTATGGAAAGTTCTTGCTTTTCAAACTACTCAAAGTCATGCCTCAAATAATGCATGCCAGCTTATCACCATGGAATATGTGAGAGATAGTACTGCCTATTTGTTCACGATGTGAACTTTGGGGCAGGGCTTCCGTCCCAACTTCACATTTAAATATGAATAATGTATGCATATGAAAAATCTTCAGATGCAAAACTAGACACCCATCTGTGTCTCAATTTTCTTGTCTTTAAAGTGGGAGCACTGAGGGGCGTCTGGGTGGCTCAGTCGGTTGATAAGCGTCAGGCTTGGCCTTAGGTCATGATCTCACAGTTCGTGAGTTCGAACACCACCTCGGGCTCTGCGCTGACAGCTTGGAGCCTGGAGCCTGCTTCGGATTCTGTGTCTCCTCTCTCTCTGCCTCTCCACTGCTCACGCTTTGCCTCTCTCTTTCAAAAATAAATAAACATTAAAATAACGAAAAATTTAAAATGAGAGAACTGAGAGCTCATAGTGAGATTCTGACAAAACAGGAACAGAATGTCAAGCAAAGCATTTAGAACAAATGTGCAAGTTGTTAAATTTCTTTAGAGCTTAGCTTTAGTTACATGGAGGGTATCCAGTTTTACTCAAGACAGTACTATTTTCATTGTCGTCTTAACATAATTATTAATAGCACCCTTGTTAACTCTCAAAAGTATCCCAGTTTCTCAGTTTAGACAACAAATTATATAATTCCTCTACTTATATTTTGTTCTTTATTACATAACAATCATCGATTCACTCAGTCCCTCAAAATTCTTGAACTCTCTTTATGTCATCGGTATTCTTTATTCTGCTGAGCACAGTATAAAACATTCTATTCAAGGGCTATTTCAAACAGTGAATTAGAGCTGAAATATGCAGTTCAATTTCCTAGTGATATAAACCATGGAGGTCTTTTGCCACAGTAGAAAGAGCAGTAAACTGGCAGTCAGGAAAAATACATAAATGTGTTGAAAATAATGTAGCATTTTTTTTTTCTAATCTCAACTACCGATGTAATTAAGGCCCTCTGTGGCTCAGTTTCTTCTTTGTAAGAGGATAAGTTGGACTAGATAACTTTCTTTTGTTTTTTTATTTTTATTTTTGAAATTTCTTGAGAGAGAGAAAAAGCATGCAAGTTGAGGAGAGGGGCAGAGGGAGAGAGAATCTTAAGCAGGCTCTATGCTCAGAGTGGAGCCTGATGTGGTGCTCGGTCTCATGACTGTGAGAACATGATCCTGAGATCATGACATGAGCCAAAATCAAGAGTGGACACTCAACCAACTGAGCTACCTAGGTGCTCCAAGGACTAGATAACTTGTAAGGATCCTTCTAAAATAGGATTCTGAAATTGTATGTAGACATAGCTATTGATACAGGTTTATAGATACAGATGTGGATTCTGTTATGGATAAAAATATAGATACGAGCCCTAGCCTCCTTTTATAGGGCTGGGCTTATAGGTATGTGACCCATGCATGCACACGGTGCCCTGTGCTCTAAGGGCCTTGCATTTGGTTAATTTCTGCTGTCACCATCATGAAGTTTTTAATAATTTTTGAACAAGGTGTCCCATATTTTAATTTTGCACCGGGCCTTCCGACATTAGAAGCTTGTGCTATTAGTTTGTTGATGAAACTTCTCTTTAGAATACTACCACATTAATAAGGCCATAGTTAAGAAAATAATTTCTGCAGTTAAATATTCAATTCTAGATCATTTTATACAGCAACACTAGCAATATTGACTCCCATTTTCCATTTCTTTAATTGTGTTTGGTTAAGTCATCTTTAATTGATTATATTGTTAAGTTTATATTTTCTTTCTAACTCCGACATTAGGGAGAATTACGACACACAAATAATTACTGTCCGGAAAAAAAATATTTTATTTTTGTATTTTAAACATCCATCAGCAATTGGTTGTGTAAGCATTTTAAAATAAATTAAATATTGTGTAAAGATACCTATTTAAATGTTTGCTATTTTATTTATTTATTTATTTTTTAATTTATTTTTTTTTAGTTAACTCTAAAGAGAAAATATATATATATATATATATATATATATATATACACATTATATAGTTAAACGTCTGTCTGGGTTTTCTGTACCCTGCTCGTATACTGTTCACATTTGTCAATGTTAACTCACTAATGGGTCATTGGGCTGTTGGTATTGTTTGGGGATTAAATATCAGGATTTTATATTGCTACCGCTCTAATGTTCTTTTACAGTCTAGCATAGCAACTCACCAATAGACCATACTTAAAATTTCAAAGAAAAGACGTCATTAAGCAAATAGAAATGAGAGTCATACTACCATATTATTGCTATGTAAAATGTTTTGGAATTTTGAATATATATGCATATGTGTGTGTAGTATATTTGTGTATGTATAGATAGATAACACTCATACATGATACTCCATATTTCTGAATATATATATTCTTAAAATTTCTCTTAATATAAAAATTAAAATATAAGAAAATTTAATGGAACATAGCTGTATATAATTAAATGTATAAGAACCTTGGCAGAAAGTCAGAGCTCTGGATTCAGATCTACCACTTTCCTATCCATGCGTACAGCTGTATTAGTCTCTTACTGTCGCTGTAACACATTACCATAAACTTAGTAGATTAGAATGACACAAATTTGGGGCACCCAGGGTAGCTCAGTTGTTAAATGTCTGACTCTTGATTTCGGTTCAGGTCATTATCTCATGGCTGTGAGTGAGACTGAGCTCTTTAGTTTCTCTCTCTTTCCTCCCCTGCTCCTCCCCCACTCACACTCTTGTACACTCTTTCCAGTTCTCTCATATAAGGATTCTTGTAATTACACTGGGCCCACTCACATAACGTGGGTTCATCTTCCCATCTCAAGATCCTTGAATAATTACTTTAGCAACATCCTTTTTGACATGTTAGCAACATATTAACAGTTTCAAGGATTGGAATGCAGACATCTTGGGAAACCATTATTCTGTCCACCACAATAGATACTCTTCAGTTTCCATCTTGAAAATAAAATAATTTCCCAAACAATAAAGCTGAATTAGAAAATCAAACTGACTACACCAGTCTCCATGTTGAAACTTGATTCAACATGGAATACATTTTGATTCCACTGGAGAGATTGTTTTTATAATTTATTTTAACGTTTATTTATTTTTGAGACAGAGAGAGACAGAGAATAAATGGGGGAGGGTCAGAGAGAGGGAGACACAGAATCTGAAACAGGCTCCAGGCTCTGAGCTGTCAGCACAGAGCCCGACGCAGAGCTCGAACCCACGGACTGCGAGATCATGACCTGAGCCGAAGTCGGCTGCTTAACCTACTGAGCCGCCCAGGCGCCCAGAGAGATTTTCTACATAATGCTCTTTCCATTGTATGCTCTGTCACTTATCTCTCTTAATTTTAAGTCAAAGAACAGTAACCAGTTTGCAGATATACAGTCTAAAAGTTTTTGTCCAAAGAGTTGTTAGAGTTCAACTATATCTAAGTAAACCATTACAAATTTAAGCTTAATTTAGTGGAACAATCAAGTTTCTTTTCTTTTAGAAACCTTTTCTTTTAGTTTATTTATTTATGTAGAGAAAGACAGAGACAGTGTGAATGGGAGAGGGGCAGAGAGGGAGAGGGAGAGAGAGGGAGAATCCCAAGCAGACTCTGCACTGGCAGCACAGAGCCCAAGGCAGGGCTTGAACTCACGAATCATGAGATCATGACTTAAGCTGAAACCAAAAGTCTGATGCTTAACCAGTTGAGCTACGAGGTGCCCCAAAACCGTTTTTTTAAAAAATAGGCTTCACGCTCAATGTGAGGCTTGAACTCACAACCCTGAGATCAAGTGTCACATGCTCTACCAACTGAGCCAGGCACCCTTAAGTTTCTTAATGGGAATGACCAGTCACACTTTTTAAGTTTAGTTTCATTCATAATTTGAAACATCTGGGCTCAAAAATTAAAAAAAAAGAGAGAGAGAGAGAATTTCCATACAGTGAACAAGTTTAAGTATACATGCTGTGTAGATGACTCATTATCTTAATTTCTATCTCTTCATAAGTGTTGAACAATCTCAGAAACCATTATCTTGTTCCAAAAGTTGTCAAACAAGGTGCATTTCCTTTTGATGTTTAGATAGTTAGGTTATTTCACATTTTTCTCTTAGGGATTATGTTGCTCTCCTAAAGCTTGCCTTTGGCTGGAGTCAGCTGCCTGCAAATTTTTACCTACAAATAGTCGTAGAAAGATATTGCAAATGAGTGCAGCTTCCGGTAACTAAAATAACCTGCAGCTAGCTTGCAGGCAGTGGTGAATAATCAAATAAGTGCACTAAGGTGCATTTCAGAACTTAGGTCCCTTTTGAAGTGAAGGGAGAATTCGTAACTGGGAAGTCTGTGATTCTGTCATGAGCATGATAGATTATTTCAAATACAAACACAGTCTTATAAACCATTTACATACAATTCTGAAATCTATGTTATAATCTCAAATGGATGTTTTATTTTTTCAAAATAATTATAAAAATAGTGAGAGATTAAGAGGAAGAGAGTCAGAAAGAGATATAGAGGGGGGAGACAGAGAGTTAGACACTCTGTCCATATAGATAGATAGGTGTAGATTTATATCTATTATATATATGTAATATATATATAGAGAGATAGTTATAATAGATATACAGATATGTATAGATATTATATCTATACTATATTATATCTATATTATATATAATATATTGTAATATATTTATATAAATATAGATTATATTTATATAGATGCTGTAACCATTACATTTGGATTATCTAGTAATGCGGTTAACTTTATATTATATGAAATACAATATGTATATATATATAACATGTGTAAAATAAATATGTATAATGTGTATACATTATATGTATAATGTGTGTGTGTATATATATATATATATATACACATATATATAGTCAGATTTACAGTAATTGCTTTCAAGAGAATAATAGATTTAATTGGACACTAAACTGGTTTCCTACAGCTTATTTTCAGGTGTGTGTGTGTGTGTGTGTGTGCATGTGGCAGGGAGGGGGTGATGGCAGGTTTTTATAACTCAACCATTTTTTTGAAATCATCGTGAACCTCACATGTTAAGTGAAGTAAACATGACAAAAGTTTTTCTATGTGGAAAAAATGTAATATTTTTACATTTGTGTCAAATAAACATAAGCGGTAAAGGTTTCATTTTTTTCTCTCAAAAATAAATGAAAATAAAATTAACTCATTTTAAGGGAAAGCAAGCTTTTACTCCCTCTAGGATGATATCCAAAGTCCTATGGAAGTTTGGCCTGTTTTTGGAATTTGAGACTTACTTTCAATAAATCATAGATATTTGTAAGGCTTTCTATATTTTTATTTAGCATGAGTATATAATGAAATCATTTTTAAATAATTTCATCTCAGATATTTTTAATGATTAAGAAGAAGAGAAAATGTGGATTCATTAGGTAGAGGTTGGCAAAGCATATCTAAAATATAAATAGTTTCATAATTACTGAGAATTAATATTTGAATAGCTATGCACCAATGCATCTCTTCATGTTTTTTCCATTTTATCTTAAATATGGCTATCCATGCATAATGATGGTTGCATATTTTTATACAACCCCCTTCATTTTACATTTCAGTCATTGAGATTATTTGTGATTAGTACTAAAATAATTCCTAGAAATCAGGAATTATTTTATGTTATGATGAATGCAAAATGCTTAATTTTTAATAAGAGAAAATAAAGTATTTTATTGAATGAAAATCCTTGGAAAAATTATGTTAAATTTAATTGCGACTCTGCTATATATAGAAACTTAACTAAGACATATATTTTGCCAAAGTTTCTATCAGCCCTAATCAAATATTTAAATTTATTAGCTTATTGGCATTTAAAAAATATGATTGTCATATATAGTTGAAGATATTCAAACATTCAGAATATCTAAAATTCAAGAGCAGATAATTTCTCCTACTTTTCATGTACTGTATACTTTTCTATGATTGAATGTTTGTACAGAATATATGTCAACTGTGTATATATAATTCATCATTTTAGCAAAATTCTTATTCAGGTATGCGTATTATTTACACGATGTTTATTTTCTTTCTTTATCAGCACATACACAATTAACTCATTCTTTAGAAGGTTATGTATTTTCTACAACACTGATACACTGTAAATTATTTATCCATATCCTAATTAAGTTGTTTCCAGGTTTCATTATTACAGTGTTTCAGTGAATAGCTTTCAACATATATCTTTGTGCCTATATAAGAATAAAAGTGTTTCAGAGGCACCTGGGTGACTCAGCCGGGTAAGCTTCCTGCTGTTGATTTCGGCTCAGGTTACGATCTCAGAGTTGGTGGGATTGAGTCCTGCCCTGGGTTCTGTGCTGACAGCACGGAGCCTGATTGGGATTCTCTCTCCCTCTCTCTCTGCCCCTCCCCTGCTCGTGGTCCCTTTCTCTCTCTCTCTCTCAAAATAAATAAATAAACATAAAAAAAAATGAGAGGGAATAAAAATGTTTCTGTATGCATCTGGAAGTGTGTAGTAGTTACATTAGAATGCATATACATTTTCAATTGGGTAGATATTTTAATTTTTTTTTTCAACGTTTTTTATTTATTTTTGGGACAGAGAGAGACAGAGCATGAACGGGGGAGGGTCAGAGAGAGAGGGAGACACAGAATCGGAAACAGGCTCCAGGCTCCGAGCCATCAGCCCAGAGCCTGACGCGGGGCTCGAACTCACGGACCGCGAGATCGTGACCTGGCTGAAGTCGGACGCTTAACCGACTGCGCCACCCAGGCGCCCCTGGGTAGATATTTTAAAATAGCCCTGAATTTTTCTAAAACATTTTACTCACTTAATTGTTCTCCTTCTAAACCTGGTGGAAGGAGAGAAGGAAGTAGGAAAAAAAAAAAGAATTTTACTTTCTAGGATCTTAAAAAGGGTCTTGTGAAAAGAAAAAGTCAGAGGGAAGAAGTATCATTAGAGGAAATGGGTAATTAGCAATAACCGAAGCTACAGCCTTGTCAGATTTTGAACCAATATTTTCCTGCTGGATATGCTTCCCTGTTCTTCCCCTATGACATTACATAAGGCCTTTGTGAGCTGACCCTCGGGACTTACACTGTTCTGGCAAATTGCCCTGTTGTGTGCCTAGATCATCGTAAAGTTCTCAGAACATGTACAAGCTCTAGAAACTCCCGTCTGTCCATTTACTGCTGTCACTCTCTCCTAGGCCCCTTTAATCCTCTATGGCTATGCTTTTAATTTTCTTTGCTGAAGTGATTTGCTCCATTCATATGCCAGTCGATTACCATAATTTCTTAAGTACTGTATTGAAGTGTATCCTCTTTGCTAAGATTTTCCTGACATCAACATGAAGCAGATTTTACATATCCTCCTTTCTCATATCCCATCCGTCTACAATTAGCCTACCTCGAATATAAAGCTTATCAGGCTTCCTACATATTCTAGCTTAAATGACAGTATCCTTTATGCTTCTTAAGAGGTATAAGCTTTATACTTTATTTATCTTTGTATGCCTATGGCATAGCACATTGGCCGAGACAAGGTATATGCTCTGTATATGTCTGTTAACTAAATACATAAAATAAATGAACAACAACAACAAAAAAAGATGAGTGAATGAAAGGGCCTTGGAAGCAGAAGACAGACTTAAAACTGTTTAAGCATTTTCCCCTAATTAAGTCAAGGGGGAAATGTTACATTTTGATTTACCAGGCAAGCATTAGTTTGATCAAAACTCATCTTTCCCTGCTCTGTCCTTTCAGACTGTTAAGCTTTAAAGTGTGCCAATGTCTGGATAACCACAACTGAACTAAATAAGGATTTTTAAGAACACATAATATTTTTAATATAGATAGTTACAGAAAACGAAAACAAATATGTTATCTCGTGACCCCATCACTGACAAAACACCGTCGTTTTAAAAACTTAACACAATATGTTGTTAACCATTCAGACGTAATTGGAAGAGGTAGATGAGGGAGAGGAAAGGGAGGACAGAATGAGAAGAAGTAAAAGGAGAAGAGAAAGAATGAGGAGGAAAAGGAAGAGGGGAGAAAGCTTCTTCCTCTCCCACTAGTCCGCTCCTCACCCGAAACCACACACATTTATACCGATAGAGACCCACTTATCCACACCGTGTGTCCTTGTGTGCTACACATATAGATGTGTGCATGTATCCTTCCCTGATTTTTAACAGAAGTTTGTTTTATACTTTATGTTTAGGCATTAAGAGTATATCTTGGAGAATTTTCCATATGAGCACATACTTTTTCTTTCAGAAATTGGAGTAATCCATCATGGGACTACATACACCATGATGTAGTGGAACAATTCCCTCTGGATGGACACTTTGTTCCCATTTTTCTTTAGATACTCTTACATTCATTAGAATTTTAGAGTTAGTTTTAATTTATAATAAAACAGTTTTACACCTCCTTGGGACTTTGCAGTTTAAAACTAACGGTCATTTATTAACCTTCAGATTAGTCCATTGCTATAAATAGAATGTGTATAATGTGGCACAGAACAGATGGTGGATAAAGATTTCCAAAGAAATGAATGAATAGCTAAATGGTTACATATACTGTCCAGAGGAAGTCATTGAGAATCAGCAAATTTCAGCAACTGTCCTCATGCTGAAAGAAGATACTAAGTAGTAAGGACAGGCATAGAACTCATGTCTTTGGACTCTTTATTTGTTGACCATTCTTACTATCCTAATGGAGAATTTATGAATTTACTCAAGTAGGTTATGATGTATCTCAATTATCTGGCCAAATAAATTGATACTGTATAATATTTGGCAACATTTTCATATTGATCAGTTTAATGCATCAACTCTAAATACAGAACACACTGAATAGCATTATGTGTAAATATGAGGCAACTTTTCAAGCAGCAATCTATACCATATTTCCATTAGAGTAATAACCTATATTAACGTAATACTGTATATCATTATTTGGAATAAATTAACAAATGATTGCTAACATTTTGTTATAAGATAGAAATCATTTCTTTTCCCCCAGCATGAACTCTGAAATATAGAGATCGTTTTTATTCCTTGTTCCTCCTTTAAATGGATGAATCATCTTCATGAGATAGGACTATCCTTTTATACTATTAAAATGCTTCTGACAAAATTATCTCTCTATGACTAATATGACTGACTTATGAAATGTACCAATTAAAATGCCTATTGTTTTGGTGAAGTGTGTGTGTCAGTTACTCCAATGTGGAACTGTTAAGTTAGTAAAAACTGAACTTGAGAAAGTTGAAGTGATATAATGTTTTTTGAAGAAAAACACCCCGTGCCACAATTTGCAGTTTTCAAGCAATCCTTTTGTCAAATAAATCTTATGGCTGTGCCTAGAATCCATAGATAGTGAAAAGATTTAGTGACTGCTTCGTGCTTTCTGTTAGTTTTATCTTCTATCTGATTACAAAAGTTTCACATGGTGCTTCACTGCCACGTTTGAGTTCAATGAATAAACGTGTAATGAATTCTCCCTGCCTCACCACTCCCCCTCCACCTCCTTTTCCCAACAATTGCCATATATAATCTTCTGCCCTACACATCTGTGCCCAGGTCCGTTACCATCTCTTATTCTTAGGTCCGTATTTTCTACCATTGAATTTACATGTCTAGAGCACCCTCCCATTTCTCAGTTAAAAATTTCCTCCTTCTACCTGCATTAAGCTACGGTTTGTGTTGTTAATACAGTGTTGAGTCAAAAGGCAATGCCCCAGGGGTATTACATGCCGTAGAATATTTGGTTCATTTTCTAGCCTACGTTGTTTTTAACCCCCTCCCCCCATTTTGCAATGATTTTTGATATGCACCAATTAATCTTAATTACTTAGAAGTGTTGTTTGTCATAAGCTTGATTTACTTGATGTGCATTTTGGAATACTAAGCAATATCACTCATACCCTGCCTTGTTCCTTGTTAGAATGCTGTCTTTGGGGTGGGCCCAATGGAGTTTTCATGTTAGTAACACGTAAGGCTCATTAGGTTATACAACTTATTGGGCTCATATTTAAATTTGATATATAAAAAGTAGATATAATTGATGTTCAAAGTAATAAAATTAATGATAGTAATTAAGATGACATTCAATTAAATAGTTATAAATTGGGGGGACACACCATGGTGTTTTATTTACTTCAGTTTTAAATTACCTGGATGATCGTGATCTAAATATTAAACTCGTGTGTCAAGAGAACATTCTCCATTTGTTTATATAGTCACTACTCTACCTAATGAATATTACTGATAGCTTGCTAATGTTAAATATACATTTTTCTTTATTTTTCCCTAAACTTGAAAATAGCTCTGACAATACATACACTGCAAATAATGATAAAGAAATGAAGAGTTTTATTGTACAGGTATTTTTAATGCACACAACTACTCTGGGGTTAGAAAAGAAATAGCAAAAATAATGAAATAATGGCAGAGAGTGTTCATGTTTGATAAGAATCTTTGCATGAATTTGTCTGATATTGCAACATTTAATAGTTTTTCTTTTATTATTTTCTTGAAACAATATAACAATTATATGTTGATAATAGACAGGGCAGTGGAAATGAATGGAAATCACAAAGTTCTGGATGTTTCAGACTTTACTGTGGCGGAATTCTTTTCACAGAAATAGCTGAATAATTTTTATCCAAAACTATAACAATTAAGTATTTCATTGGACAATTTTTATTTTAATAGCTACAATATCTTACACTTGTTTTTTATTTACAAAGGTGTTTCTCTATCCGGAGATGGAATTAGTTCATTTTTTGAGGAGAAAATGAAACATTGAAGTTTGTTGCTAATGTGGCTAATTACAGAGAAATTAAATATCAACACTAAAAATTTTCTAGAGTCTAGAAATACCTCGACTTCACTTTTATTATATCTCAGTTTGAGTTCCTATTTCCTAGGTAGTTTGGGTGATGCAAATTATATTTGTCAAGAATATAAGACATACTTAACTATCAATACTTCAAGTTAAAATCACTATCACAATATGATTAAAAACAGCAGGATTTATTTTTGTGTTTTCCTACTGAATCATTTGTATATAGTATACTAGCAATTTTATAAAACTCAACACTGGTGATAGATAATGGACATCTGTACTCCTGGTAAAAATGTAGTGATTCCAAAATTGAATTAAAAACAACACCTTTCATCAATCCCAGGGTACGCATTTTAAGTATTTATCATTTGTGCTTTCATGGCATTAGTTTGATTTTTGAGAATCTCTATGACACCTTCACATTTAAATCAATATGACTGGTAAATAAAATCTTCATTAATTAGGTCAAACAATAAAAAAATAGAACATTTGATTTCTCCTGAAGGCTATGCTTAGCAGACAAACCAAGAAAAACTTTGGGGGTGGAAATCTGATCATAACTGGCCAGATTATTTGGTAGCCCAAAGAGCAGTTTGTTTACAGATAAATGGCTAATTGTATTTAAAAAGTTGGATTTTAAATTGGGAAACAAGGGGTGCCTGGGTGGCTTAGTCAGTTAAGCCTCCGACTCTCAGCTTCGGCTCAGGTCATGATCTCACGGTTTGTGAGTTTGAGCCCCACATGGAGCTCTGCATTGACAGTGTGGACCCTGCTTGGGATTCTCTCTCTGTCCCTCTCTCTCTGTGCGCCACCCCCCCTCGCCGCTCTCTCTCTCTCTATGTCTCTCTCAAAAGTAAAATGAAATAAAACTTAAATAAAAAATAAAATAAAATAAAATAAACCTGGGAAACAATTTAGACCACAATGTAGCAATGAACTTGTGCAAAAACTATACGCATTGCTCTTGTCCCCACCCCCCCCCCCCATTTTATTTGCCAATCTATAGATCAGTCCATCTCTGGCAGATTTCTTACACATTGAAGAAACGAATACTGTTTTGCTTCTTTCAGGAATTACATTGTTCAAGTGCAGTGATTAGTGAATATTTCTTTCATTCATTGATCCATTAGTTCATACAAACTTAACTCCTAGCCCTTTGGGATCTGAACTGCAGCTGATGTTAAGCTTATTCTCAAATTACTTCTTTAAAAGTCTATTCTAGGTAGTTTCTAATTAGACACCCCCAGATGGTATGAATCAAGCAGCTGTAATCCCAGCTGGGAACAAGTATGAAGAAAATGCTCATCTTTTTTTTTTTTTTTTTTCTTTTAATCTCTTAGCTTTTTTTCCCTCTCTCACAACTTTCAATATTCTCACAATTTTTACAGACTCTGAATACTGTAAATCATTGGATCATATGCTCTGGAATACTAATAAGATCTCCTGTTGCGGCAGTAAAGACGCAGGGTCTATGGATGCAGTAGAGCACCTGGACTTTTAATGATCCATCTAAAAGCCATTTAAGGGGCGCCTGGGTGGCGCAGTCGGTTAAGCGTCCGACTTCAGCCAGGTCACGATCTCGCGGTCCGTGAGTTCGAGCCCCGCGTCAGGCTCTGGGCTGATGGCTCGGAGCCTGGAGCCGTTTCCGATTCTGTGTCTCCCTCTCTCTCTGCCCCTCCCCCGTTCATGCTCTGTCTCTCTCTGTCCCAAAAATAAAAAAAAAACGTTGAAAAAAAAAAATTTTAAAAGCCATTTAATGAGAAATGTGCCCCTGTATTAAAAGTAATGCCAACAACCCTTCACATACTTAAATCTCAAGGCTTTCGGAGCATACCTATTTTCCTTAGCTCTCCATCATTTTCCCAAATCCTTTTAAAATCCCTTTCAGGCCTTTTAGGTTGTGGCATGTGATTGATTAATCCCCTAGTTTGGGTCTATCGTAATATCTACACCTTTGAGATAAGTGATTCATAAAAAATAAAGTTATTAACTACTAAAACCACAAATATCAAGCACTTTATATGCTTTTATTGTGCAAAGCTGTTAATTCAAACGTTATTTCATTACTTCTAACAACTGTAAGTTACATTCTTACTATACTACATTCTTCCTCTACAAATGAAGAAACCAAGGGTGAGAGAAGTTATATAATCTTCCAGTGGCAAACAAGGAATGTGATAAGCTGGGAGTTATCCTAATAATACTGAACAGTATTGAGTGTCTACAAAGAATCAGACAGTGTGCTCACATTCTCAATGGATATGTTATATTCAGGACTGTTTTATAATGTTTCTTCCAAACCTGGATATTTGTATCTAGGACAAATGTCAAATAAATAGGTTGATTGGAAATAGCTGTAAGCCAGGACGGACTCTGGCAAACCAGGATGTAGGATCACTATGATTGCATCTTGTATAAAAACTTCCAGATATGGGGCGCCTGGGTGGCTCAGTCAGTTCAGCGTCCGACTACGGCTCAGGTCATGATCTCACAGTTTGTGAGTTCGAGCCCCGCGTCAGGCTCTGTGCTGACAGCCTGGAGCCTGCTTCACATTCTGTGTCTTCCTGTCTCTCGGCCTCTCCCCTGCTCATGCTCTGTCTCTCTCTCTCTCTCTCTCTCTCTCGATAATAAATAAACGTTAAAAAATTAAAAAAAAAAAAAAAACTTCCAGATACGTGTAGAGTGGAAAAAGAGACTTAAAAAACATTCCTCAGGAAACATAAACTAGCAAGTGGTAGTGTCACCAATGTTTTATCAGAGTCAAACACTTAAGCATTGAACAGTTCTCTCTACTCAGTGTTATTGGTCAGTCCTTTTCAAGGCCCCTTTTATTGCTCCAAATAAAAGTGCCCTCCACAGCTCACTAAAGCCAGTCCTCCTTTCACACCCTCTACCATTTAAATTTGTGATTTGAAATAGACCAATGGCATAGAACAGAGAACCCAGAATTGGAGCCACAAATATATGGCCAACTAATCTTTGACAAAGCAGGAAATAGTATCCAATGGAAAAAAGACAATCTCGTTAGCAAATGGTGCTGGGAGAACTGGACAGTGACATGCAGAATTAAACTAGACCACTTTCTTACACCATACACAAAAATAAACTCAAAATGGATGAAACACCTAAATGTGAGACAGGAAACCATCAAAATCATAGAGGAGAAAGAAGGCAACAACCTCTTTGACCTCAGCTGCAGCAACTTCTTGCTTGACATGTCTCCAAAGGCATGGAAACTAAAAGTAAAAACGAACTATTGGGACTTCATCAAGATAAAAAGCTTCTGCACTGCAAAGGAAACAATCCACAAAACTAAAAGGCAACTGACGGAATGGGAAAAGATATTTGCAAATGACATATCGGATAAAGGGCTAGTATCCAAAATCTATAAAGAACTCACCAAACTCCACACCCGAAAAACAAATAATCCAGTGAAGTAATGGGCAGAAGACATGAATAGACAGCTTTCCAAAGAAGACATCCAGATGACCAACCAACACATGAAAAAAGGCTCAACATCACTCGTCATCAGGGAAATACATATCAAAACCAGACTGAGATACCACCTCACACTGGTCAGAGTGTCTAAAATGAACAACTCAGGAAACAACAGATGCTGGTGAGGATGTGGAAAAACAGGAACCCTCTTGCACTGTTGGTGGGAATGCAAACTGGTGCAGCCACTCTGGAAAACACTGTGGAGGTTCCTCAAAAAATTAAAAATAGAACTGCCCTGCAACCCAGCAATAGCACTACTAGGAATTTATCCAAATATACAGGAATGCTGATTCATAGGGGCACATGTACCCCAATGTTTATAGCAGCACTTTGAACAATAGCCAAGTTATGGAAAGAGCCTAAATGTCATCAACTGATGAATGGATAAAGATGTGGTTTATATATACAATGGAATACTACTTGGCAATGAGAAAGAATGAAATCTGGCCATTTGCAGCAATGTAGATGGAACTGGAGTGTATTATATTGAGTGAAATAAGTCAGTCAGAGAAAGACAGATACCATACGTTTTCACTCATTTGTGGAACTTGAGAAACTTAACAGAAGACCATGGGAGAAGGGAAGGGGAAAAAAAAATAGTTACAGAGAGGGAGGGAGGCAAACCATAAGAGACTCTTAAATACAGAGAACAAACTGAAGGTTGATGGGGGTGACGGGGGAGAGGGAAAATGGGTGATGGGCCTTGAGGAGGGCACTTGCTGGGATGAGCACTGGGTGTTGTATGGAAGTGATGAATCATGGGAATCTATCCCCAAAACCAAGAGCACACTGTATACACTGTATGTTAACCAACTTGACAATAAATTATATTAAAAATGAATAAATAAATAAATTAGTGATTTGAGAGGTATTTCTACAGCAGACATACCTCTCAAATCACTAATAATTGTTCATACTTGCTATGTCACTAGCTAAGTGATAGTTTCTGATGTACATAACTAACACTGAAATATCAGTGAATTGAATTGTATCATCCTGAAGAAAACTTTTACATTCAAAGTAAATGATTCAGGGTAGAATTTCAGGATGACATTTTGGGCTTTGGGATTTTCCAGGCTATGTGAGGTAGCATCATCAGTCACATTGGCTCATGAGCACATTTCCAAATAACAAATCATAATTACCTGAAATTGCTCAGTTTTCCTGTCTTTCAAATGTACTTGATTAGCTTGAAAATTAAGCATTTAATAGTTCTGATTATGCATGCTTGCATTGGAAAGTTCTCTGCCACCACCAAAAAAAAAAAAAAAAAAAAAAAGTCTAAATTCCTCCCTACTGCAGATAAGCCCAGGAAAGAACAATAGAGAAAAGAAGAGAATGAAGGAAAGTAGGAATCAACTAAGTACAAGATAAGTAGGAAAAAATGAAAAAAAGAGAAGAAATAGATGTAATATCTTAGAATCATTAGTGCATTCTGATCTTTCTGTTTGTCTTACCACTGCCCAACCCCTAACTTCTCATTAACATTCCATTTGCTTCCTGGCTAGTTGGACAATAAGATGTATGTTATGAAAGAATACTTATCACCATGTATTTTTTCCCTAATCACAGATTTGCAGGTAATTACCCCGTCACTACATTCTGGAATGGAAAATACTTCATTCCATGTATCTGAAAATTATTTTAGAACCAGGAGAGAAGAAATATAGAGTCAGTTTTCACAAATTAAAACTACATTTTGTTTTGTGTTTCAAACGGAAAGAACCTTCCCCATTTCATGACAACAAAGACAGTCACTTGGTTTCATATGTTTGATGCTGACTGGGAAATGAAGATATGGAAAACTTTACCACAGCCTAATTTCGAATATGCTTATGGCTTCCCAATTGCCCTTTGCTCTCTAGAAGTGCTCTCATTGCCATAAAGCTCCTGTTTATTTCATCCATCCTGAAAATATGTGCAGGGAAAGTGAATTCCGACTTGTCTAGTAAGATCCAAACTATAATTTATGGATGCGCAAAACATCAAGGAGGAAAATCAAGAATAATTAAAGAACCAAAAAAAGTGCCTGATTTAAGAGAAAGAACATAAAAATTAAAGACATAATTTATACAACAAATGTTGCTAGTCACCCAAAAATGCAATATAGAATGTGGATTTTGCCATTTTCTGGATTATTCAAAAGACTAATAAAATTACACTGAGAAGATAAAATAGTAACAGCAATAATCAGTTTATTGGCAAAGAAATGAAAGATGCCGAAAGTAACATGTAAGACTCACTTAAGAGTTACTATATGTTATTTTAAAAAGCTCTTGATAAGGTTAACAAAAGACATGAGCATATATTTACTTTTTATTATTTTTTAAAAACATTTATTTACTTGAGAGAGAGAGAGAGAGACAGGCATGAGTGAGGGAGGGTCAGAGAGAGGGAGACACAGAATCCAAAGCAGGATCCAGGTTCTGAGCTGTCAACACGGGCCCAACGTAGGGCTTGAACTCACAGACCACAAGATCATGACCTGAGCTGAAGTCAGATGCCTAACTGACTGAGCCACCCAGGTGCCCCAACATGAGCATATATTTTAAAGAAGAAGGACACAAATGGTTAATAAACCCACATATAGCAGGACACAGCCCCTCTCCTGCCTCCCTCTCCTGTCCTTCTCCAACTCTTGATATCCATCCACATAGCTCTTTGAATTCTGCAACCCTTCATGAACAATATCCTGTATTGTCTCAGTTTCTAACTTCTTATCGTCTTCATTTTCATGCTCTTGCCAGCACGGGGGTCTTCCCAGAGAATATTTCTTCCCTGCAAATTCCTGTCAAGTGATAGCTGATTTCCTCGCACCCCCACCCCCCCCCCCCCGAAGCCTTTGTCCAAGATGCTCTGGAGGTGAGAAAGAGTGTTTCATTTTCCTCCTTGTTGTTTCTGGACCATTTTTTTCCTATGTTCTCCCTAAATCCCCTCAAAACACTTGAAAATTTACCCTAAGCCCACTGCTAATCTCTTTCCAGTGCTACCGTATCATAATTCTTGGCAATTTCAATTTCCATAAACATGATAGATGATTATTCTAAATCTCTAGCCTCTTTTCCTCATTTCATTATTAATATTTCCGGTATTGAGTGTAGTCCCTGCAACCTCGATTTCAAGCTACTTAATTTCTGACCACAATCCTTCCAGGTTTTTCCCCTCTAATAACCCAATTCTAATTATCTCCCTCCAACATACTCACACACCCTGGAAACTATTATTCATTTATTTTAATACATTTTTTTTGGTATTTAACACCCCCCCCCCATCTGTGGCTTTACATCCTTCATTACAACCATCTTAAATTTTATCATTGGTCCTTATTATCACTCCCTCGCATATACCTTTTAAGTTCTTTGCCCTGCCTCTTGTTAATTCCGCCTCTCTGCTTACGGTATATCCACATTAGTGACAGTGTAATGTGGCTGGAGGAAATATACAGTCTGATGTCTTGTCTGCTATGACCACAAATTGCATTCCATCGGCTGTCCAACCAGACTCCCCTGATCCACGGAGTCTCCTACCGAATCTAAAACACCCTCCTCATATGTTATGCTGTTTCCTGAAACTTCTAACATCTTCTTCATACTGTCTCTCAACTGATGTCCTAGCTCAGTATTTATTGAGAAAATTAAATCTGTCAAAGGAGAATATCCTCCCAGCACTTCTCCCTCTGTACCCACATCTGTACATATACTTTGTCTTCACTCCTGTTACTACTGGAAAAGACCAACCCCTCCAGTCACATCTTGATTTCCATTCACTTTTGCTCATTCAAGGATATGATTCAAGCAAGGTCTCTCTTCCTTCTCTGTTTCTTATGGAACCAAGCTACTCCTACTTTAGAACATCAAGGGGGTTACTTAGTTGTTGGAGTTAATAAAATGTTTTTTGCTATCAGTCTTGTCCTTACTACTTCATTCAACCAAGTTCTTAAGCCATAAGGCTGGCACATTCACATATGGTGGTAAAGTTCGTGGTTGGAATGATATTAACTAAAAGATTTTGGTGCCTAAGGAAAATCATATCAGAGAGAGAAAAATAGAGAGAAAGGGAGAGAGAGAAGAGAGAGAGTTGGCATTGTTTGGAAACTGGACTAAGATATTAATTGGGTCTGGTCAACAAGTTAGGTGCTTTCTGAAATACCCACCAATGGCTAGGAGATGAGGAACGTCACATCGCCTGTGTAAACCTCATCTATCGAATTTAAGCCACATCAACAGTTATGTCACTGAATTGTCTAACGCAACTCAAAGTAAGGCAGTTTGATTCCCAGGACATCTCAACACGATCCCAAGTCAGTGCATAGTGTGTAAAATTCAGTTTGTATTTCTCAGTTGTGGTCTGCAAGAACCCTGGTAGCTTCCTGAGCCAAAATATGCACAACACATCAAAGAGTCTGACATATTTTTTTCTCCTAAAAAAAAAAAGAAGGTTACAGATCAATCTGAACTTTCAAGAGAGATGAAAGACTCTAACATCTAAAGAAAGATGACAAGATGTGTATTTTCGTGACAAAATATAATTTAAAACCTCTTCAGATCCTCCCCCACAAGATGCCAGAAATCATTTCATTTTTCCCCCAAGAGCAGATTAGTGGAGTCATAATTCACATTCAAGAAAATGGAATAGAAAGTCAGAGGTATATAACACTCTGCTTTCAAGTGTTCTGAATGTATTTCCTGGTCTGCTTTTGCTATGGTTGGGGGCCAGACTATGTGCATATTCTTACCCTTATTAGTTAAACATTGAATATTGCAGAACAATTCCCAGTGATATAAAAAGTATCTGTTCTTGCATATGGGTGACTGAACTGATGCTCATAGTTCTTGTGTCTAAATTTAGCTGCAGGAATGCAAACACATGCACAGAAAAGGCTAATCGAAGAAGAACCAATGAATAAATAAATGGAAATATTTCTTATAACTGACAGTGCCATTTTATGTGATGGCAGTAGATTCTACTAAAATGTAACATATTACTTTTAGTTTTGACCAAATGTGGCACGTTGTCAAAAAAAGTTCCGAGGGTTTTGACGGAAAAATACTCGTAGAGGAATTCAAGAGTCACATTCAAAGACATTCATATCAATACTAGGGGCACACATCATATCACACCAGAGTGTTATTGTCAACTATAATTAGAGGCTTATCTCATTTTCTATTATTTCACTTAAAAAATGAAGGGCCTATTTAGTCAAATATTTCAGAAATACAATGTTTTAGAAAAGGCTTGAGAGGCAGTTTCCTTTAGAGCCTCTGTTAAATATATTCATGATTTTTTTTCAATTGTCTTTTTTTTTTTCCACAAGAGAAAAAGCTGTAGAAGGGATTACAATTTTCAGGAAGATTCTACATATACTAAAGCAGTGTGAATGTGACCTCAGGAACATTCAGGATTCAATCCCATAATCTTTGCTGCTGTAGTAAGGCTATGAAACTTTTTCTTCCTTCGTTTTTTACTTTTTTCTTGTTTGTTTGCTTTTTGTGTTTGGCTCAGTTTCTCCATACAAAGAAAACGATAGCCGAATTCTTAATTAAATTGAGTATGTTATATTCCCCAGGAAGATGTACAATTTCATATCCTATTGTATAGGGATAGTTCTAATTGATTATCTCAATCAGTAAAAGCATCAGTGAACTGTGTCATAGTGAGTATGAATTTCTAAATAATATAGTTATTTCTTTCAACCCCAAATTCTGAGAATAGATAGCATAAGTAAAATCTATGCAAAAAGTGGGTACTTTTCAGTAAGTGTGGCTACTCAGCATTAAAAACAAAATTTTCACATTGGCCTCAAACTTAAGTCACATAAGCGAAAGCTATTAAATCCTTGCATTGTCCAACATTAATATGCTTCAGAAAGACCTATCTTCCAGCTATATGAAGTAACCATAGAAGAGACAGAATGTGAGTTAAGGACAACAGTGGGACAAATCAATCACGGTTGTTCCTCTCAGTTGTGAGACTTACAGGAAATTAGAAATGATTACAGGTAGCTAGTGAACAGTGAGAAATTAGATACATCATCCTCACCTTCGTTCATTCTTATTGTCTCACTCTTTCTTCCCCAGTTCATGAGGGAAAAGCACCTGATGACTCTAGTTGTAAATTTTCGTTTTCCTTTTTGAAAGTTTGAATCAGCAATAGCATTAGCAGAGTTATTACAGTTTGAGCATTGATTGCTTAAATGGGAAAAGTAAGTAGGAGGAAGGAGACAATAGGCTAATTCTTCTCTGGCAATCTGAAGCTCTTAACTTTCTCCACTGTGAATACAGTATACATCTAATATATCATAACTACTAGCAGTCTGACAATCAGCTGTAAGCCCTCAAATCCATAGAAGAGAAACTGCAATTCACTCATGTCAACAGCAATTAAAAAATACTGATCTAAACCCCTATCCAATAGGGTGAGAAAGCAAGAAGAAAGCAGGAAGCATTTTAATGGCTAAAAAGTACACCAAAAACCCCTGTGACTTATATGAAATAGCACTCCAAACTTATAGAAAGATATTAATAAAACTACTACTATATGTTAAAAAGCAACAGATTTATAGGCATGAATATTCTAGAAAGATTGCTATATATTCTGTACACAATTAGTAGAGAAACCAGAAACAATCTAGCTTACAAAAGGCATAGAAGCAAAGAAAATTTAAAAGCCATCCTCAGTATTTGAAAATCTGGAAGGAAGAATGTACTCTTTAATTTTGTTCTGGGAGACAAACCAAGTTCCACAAGGACTAGAAGAAAACTACTCTCATCTATTCTTAGGGGTAGAAAGAGAGCTGGGATAGAGTGGGAGTGGGGTTATAAGTTGGGGCAAGATCTCATTCAGTGTAATTAATAAGTAATGTTGAGAATAGATTAATAAAAATGAATTTTACTTTGGTTATATTACATATATGTATATATATTACATACATTATATATACATACATTATATGTATTATATATTATATATTATGTGTATTATATATATGTATAATGTAATATATATATATATATATATATATATATATAATATCTATCTCTGTTTGCATAGAAATTTGTTACTGTGTTCTTGCAAGAGCTAGAGACTGCTTTTCAAAAATCATAAACCAAAGATTCTTGCATGGGGTTGACACTTGAATTAGACTACTTGGAATATGTCTTCTAGTCCCAAAATTCTCTAATTCATATACCACAACTTAACATAGCTATACTATAGGAAAATGGAGGACTATGATACAGGAGAAGCTTTGGAAGCATAATTAGTTAATTGGCTTGGTAAAGGAAAAGAGGCCAAAAGAGGATTTTGATAGCATAATCTAAGCATTGTTTTTCCTTCCTTTATGCTCTCTGGAAGCATATAAGTGGATAAAAAAAATAAAAAATAAAAACTGTGGTAGGGTAGATTATAGGTACTTTTCCAGCAAGGATATAGAAAAGACATTTATAGAAAAGATATAGCAACAATATTTACACTTTTGTTTTTCCTGCTAAATGAGTATCTCTGTTCACCTAAGTGTGACTGAGCTCTGTAGGTGATGACATTCAATTTGAAATGTATTGCTTTATACCATCTTATCTTCTATGTTGACCTGAAAAGTTTCTTGAGATAAAGAATTGAACCTATGTATGATAAGAAAGTTTAGATATCGGCACATTCATCTGTATATTCAGTAGTCTATTTGGTAAGCAGATGTAGATTTGATGGCCCATAATTCAGCATTTCTGGAAAAGAAATGATTTTAGACCTTGAGAAGCAACGTTCACCTGAAAGTACTCTAAATAGAATTCTCGTTTTTCCTGAAAGTAATCCTGTAACATAAATTCATTCACTGGCTCTTAGATGCCTTTTAGAGATCCTGTACTCTGAAATGCTATGGTAATCTTCTGTGAAGTTTGTCTTATGAATAAGGGATAAAATGCACAAATAAATACTTCTGAACTATTTTCAGTTTGCTGATAATATTTCCTCAGAGACTTGTATAAGCCATTTCAGAACTATGGGCAGGTGATGCTAAATGCAGTAAATAATCAGTGCTTACTCCGAGATCAGAGATCAGAGATTTTCTCTTTTATTCGATCAAGCTGTCAATTTTGGGTGCATGAAATTACTCTAATCAGTTTGGCATTTACACATTGCTTCAAAAGACTCTTGAATTTTTCCCTTTGTGTTTAGAAACAATTGGAGACTTTTCTGTGAGTTGGTAGTCTAAGGAAATGCAGGTAAGTGGGCATTTTATAATTAGCAGGTGGCAAGGGAAGGAAAGCCAGCAGTTTTGCACAGGGAAAAGCTTTGAATGTGTTTCCTTGTCACTTCTTAATGGCCCCGAGGTTTCTGAGATGGATTTTGTTCATTATGAGGTCAACAGAATGCACAAATAACCAAACTTCAGTTCATGTTTCACAGAGGGAAATTAATAGTGGCAGACTTTTTCCCTAATCATACCTAAAAGAGAGAAGGGAAGTGGCATCACTGAGATATGACAGAATAGAAAGGAATGTCTTTCTTTTTCATCTGGCTTTGGGACTGACCCCAGCACACTTTGCAGAGGCCGCTTTAATTCAAAAAGGAGCTTCACAGATGAGGTGGTGATGGTCTCTCACACTTGCTTTTGCAAAGCCTCATACAGTTTTGAGTCCCACAGTAGCAAAAACCAGAGTCCCACTGTAGCAAATAAAAGAAGACAAAGAAGAAAATTACTTTAAGAGGAGCTAAATTAAAGTTAAAAAAAAATAGAGAGCAAGCCACTTCCTTATAGGAATAAAGTAAACAGATTAGTTTTAGGACCAGATGGGATAGATGCGGGATCATTTTTGCTAAACTTATCCTTACGTTATCACTAGTATATGGATAATGCTAACCGTATATAAATTTATCTCATTTATGAGTTTAAAGTTTAAAAGAGGATTTAGAATAGTAGCATTCAAAACCGTATAATTGTGTACTTCTAAAATGTAGGGTAACGTGCCTTGTGCCTTCTTGAATTTCTTTTCTTGATTCTCACATTTCCTAAGAATAAAGTCCTCAACAAATTCTGTTGATCAACTTTATGTCCCTCAAGGACAGACATAGACGAGAGATGACAATTTTAATGTTTCAGAGGAAAAGGGTTTTCTATATGTAACTGCTTCCGAAAATGTGAGCAGCAGATGTAGAATTAGGGAAAATCTGCAATTTGCAAGCATCTGGTACAGGGGAGGTTTTCCTTTGCTGAAGCAAATTTGACTAAACATTCATGATACTCTTTCTTTGCCTCACTACTATTCCTGTTTTATCCAGTCACTTCCTACATGCGTTTGGATTGTGGGAGGCTCAGAAACATGAGATAAAATTATAGGAGCGAATGCAGCACGCAACTTCAAACTTGGGAGGATGCCATTCTAAGATGGCACATTGTTTCCCTGAATGGCTTCTTGGGCGAGTCGCAAAGAGGCTACCTCGACTTTGGTGATTGTTAGGATAGTTCCAGAGTCACTGAAAGTAACCCATGCTCTTCTAAGTCTCCCAAGATTTTCTGATGGAATTAAGCTATCTGATTTTGAAGGCAAGCCACTCTTTTTTTCTTTTCTTTTCTTTTTTTTTTTTTTTTTCGGTTAAAATATTTCTATTTATTCTGGGGCTGCTGGGTGGCTCAGTCGGTTAAGCATCCAACTCTTGATTTCAGCTCAGGTCATGATCTCACCGTTCCTGAGTCAGAGCCCTTCATTGGACCCCGTGGCAGCAGTGTGGAGCCTGTGTGGGATTTTCACTCTCTCCTTCTCTCTCTGTTCCTCCCCTGCTTGCTCTCTCTCTCTCTCTCTCTCTCTCTGTCTCAAAAAGAGAACCCCCCAAAAACAAAAAACAAAAACAAACCAATAAACCCTTAAAAAAGCATTACAATCTTTCTATTTATTGCAATCGATAACATTGTTTTATATGTTCACTAGTACGTGCATCCCACCAGGGTTGGGGCATTTGTCGGAATTTTTTTTTTAATCACTGATGCATTGCAAATGCCTAACACAATGCTCGAGCATTGTTAACCTTAATAAATATTTGTTAGATGAATGGATGAATAGGTGAATGAATGAATGTATTATACAATATCCTGAACATTTTCCAGTTGGAGTTAGATATATACATGTATCCATAATTACATGTTTTAAATAATGTATATCATAATAGCACTGAAAGGAAAATGAGAAACAAAGTAATATAAATAAAACATGTTCCGTATCTTTTAATTTACTTCTTAAAAAACGGGTATGAGGATATTTGCTTTAATGTCATCATTGAGAGCAACACATAGTGGTAGATACAGAAATCTTTTTCTCCTGAAATATTCGAAGCAAAGACATTCACAAGCCCTAACATTGTAACTCTGACCAGCGCTGACAATGAGAATGTTTGTTATTGCTTGATTCTCATGTGACAGGCTTATCATGATATTTAAATAGTAAATATAATATTAGTTAAAATTTTAATGATCCCAAATGATTCTACGCAGATAGTGTTAACTGTTAGATTTAATAAACTATATGTTTATCAGTCTGTTTTTCTGTGACTCCAGTCCATCTATAGTTGCTTCTGCGAAGAAAGTAGTGACATCTAGTGGTAACAGTAAATACTGCAAATGGCTAAGGTTGAGGGCAAGGGGAAACCCAGGACTTTGCTAAGTGAAGCAAAGAATTTGCATGAGAGAAAGGAGAAAATAGGCAATTTAGGAGATAATGGTGCAATTTAGGAGATAATGGTGCACATCATTAACATACTGGTTTTGTGTCCAATAAGAGACATTTTAGATTGTCAAATTGAAAAAAAAAAAAAAAACCACAAACAAAAACAAAAAACTCAAAGAATAGGCTTATCACTAAATCATCCACTTGAATCTGTGTTTTGTAAGGGATATTTTGTAATCCAGTAAATCCTCTGAGTAAACATGGTCACACATTTCAGTATAAGCCATAGCAAGAAAAAAGTTAATGTGGAAAAATAGCTCAGTTGTGTTCAAAATTATCTTCTGGGGAAATGAAGCCCACTTAAAATAAAGTCATTCCTACACTGGAAAGAAAATAAAGCAGCAATATTTTTCTTTTTGATTTGTAAATACATTGGATTTTAGTTTTTCAACTGAATAGAAATCTTGTAAATAAAAATTACATTAATGCACTTATTATCAACTTATTTCTTTGAAGTAGTTATATTGATTTAATGGTATTTTGGGGGCTTTGAAATTTAACAGAAGCAAACAGGTAATGCTTGCATTACTGATAGGCGATAGTTAACATTTTTATTTTTCAAGCATCTAACTTACATGTATCTGTGTCCATGTGACTTTGTAAACCTGAGAAGTATATAGACTATATGATAGAGATACTGATAATCAATTATGAAATAACCAAAATTAATTTTTTAAAAAAGTTCTGATTTGGATAGTTATGTAAATTCCATTTGAATTAAGATAAATGACAATATGATGACATAATTTATGCCAAAAATGTTTTCAAAGGCTTTGTTAAGAATAGGAAACTGGAAAAAAAATAAAGTTTTCTAGTGTGTTGTGATTAACAGCGAATTAACAGTTTTGTAAATGGCAATTTTAAAAGTGTTTATTAGAGGACATGAAACATTTGAAGACCTCCTTTAAATAGCATTGTCTATCCGTGTATCTATTTTCATAATATATTTGAAAGGTATCTTAAAGATATTAAAAGGATATTTTCAATTAAAGGACAAATTCATGACTTTCATGGGGAGCTAAAATGAACAAGTGTTAGAGATTTTATTTATCTCCTTATTGAAGAGGGAACCAGTAAGATGTTACAGCCACTATTATCAAAGAAGCATACATTTATATGCAGCCTAGTATGTAAGAATGAATTTGAAAATATGGTTTATCCACAGGGCAGTGATCAATTGCACTCCAGCAGCCATAAGTAATTTGTATTTATACGGACAAGAAATATTTGCAATCCTGTTTTCTCTAAACTAACTTCTACTTTTAACAGAGTTGTTTAAAATGGCCTAGCCAAAGATAAAGTGTGTATACCCTATAAGATCAGATAATCCCTGAAGACCTCAGCATTTCATTGAAAGGTCATTCATGCAGTAATCTATTTTGCCTATTCTAAAGCCTAAATTTGTTACTTGAGAAATAAAATTAATAGGTTTATGACATACAAAATTAAGGATATTTAATAGTTTTTACTTGGGAAAAACTGAATTACTGAAAAAGTAATTTCAGTTTAGAGGTCTAAAAGTAACTATACCTGGGGACGCTAGAAAGCGCTAAGAATATAATAGGAACATCTTGAAATTGTCAAAGAAAGATTAAACAGTTTTTCATGATGTCCACTTCAGAACTGCAGTAGCTTGCAACTAAGACTGTAGCCAAAGTGTATCTCAATGCATATGTTCCCACTTTATGAGGGAAAATGGAAAACCATCTCCTAGTTTCTAATGTGAAGATCCTTGCACTGATTCAGGCAGTAATAATGCAAGTATTAACTACAGTCAAAGCACATCAGCTATGGAATACACAATAAAATAAAAATTAGAACAGAAATATTAGTACAAGATATCTTTCTGGCTATATGCCAAAATTTGAAATATGACTGTCTCTTTTTTTATTTTCTAAAACTAGTCTCCAGACATACAAAGGTAGAACTTTAACAACCTTTTTCCTTTTTTGTTATGATTGAAAGAGTGGGTTTCCATTATAATGGCTTTAGAAAATTTTATTCATTGTTTTGGGGTTTGTTTCAGTTAAAAATTTTAAATATTACAGCCATCGGGGTGCCTGGGTGACTCAGTCAGTTAAGTGTCCGACTTCAGCTCAGGTGATAATCTCACGGTTTGGTTCATGACTTTGAGCCCCATATCCAGCTCTCTGCCCTCAGCACAGGGCCTGCTTTTGAACATCTGTCCCCCTCTCTCTCTCTGCCCCTCCCCTGCTTGCGTTCTGTCTCTCAAAAAAAAAATTATAATAAAATATTGCAGCTGCATGAAGAACCAAAATAAATCTTCTATCAATCTAACATTTATTGTTTGCTTATTCTTTCCTCACTTTTGGTAATTAAGGTTGGCCTAAGCAGACAATTTAGGTCTTATGATAAAAATATATATGTCTTATGAAATATTCTACTCAAATACAGTTGAGCCAGGATTTTGATCCTCCTAGTTAGAAATAATCTCCTTCCCAAATTCTACAACTCCTAAATATTTCTCTTAAAACATACCACTTTTCATCTTATTTTTTTATTTTCTCCATGGCCAACAGGCAAGCTGTTTGGGGCAGCTTGGCATTGTTGGAAGGAAGTCCACGTGGGTTATACAGTTACACAAATGTGTATTTCAGTTTTGTTTTGGCTTTTACAAGCTCTAAAACCTTAAACGAAATACAAAATCTCTCCCAATAACAGCTTCTCATATAGAAGATGTGAGTAAAATATCTTTATCCCAGTAGCTCAAAAGAATTAGATGAGACAATATTTTCAAGCAAACTGATACACTGGTTTTAAATAGTAGGTGCTAAAAAACTGTCTTTTCTTTTTCACAGTTTAATATGGGTTTGAACATAGTAGGTACTCAATAGATATTTATTGAATAACCACTGCCCCCCAGTACTATACAAAACAAATTCAAGTCTCTCTCTATTTTTAATTTGGTATTTCATGTGGTATTTGATTTTACCGTGTCTTTTAAGTGAGTCCAAGAATTGATTATAATGGTTGAGCTATTCCAGCCTTATTGGGCAAATTTAAATGGTGGCTTGTTTTTCTTTTCTTTTTTCTTTTTTCTTTTCTTTTCTTTTCTTTTCTTTTCTTTTCTTTTCTTCTTTTCTTTTCTTTTCTTTCTCTTCTTTTCTTTTTTTCTCTTCTCTTCTCTTCTCTTCTCTTCTTTTCTTTTCTTTTCTCTTTTCTTTTTTTCTCTTCCCTTCCCTTTCCTTCCCTTCCCTTCCCTTTCCTTTCCTTTTTTTTTCCTCATAAAATGAGACAGCATTGAGCTTGACAGTACATCTCTGTTTTGAAAAACAGGCACTACATGCTGTGCCCACGTATTTAGTAGCCTTGGGTGTTCCATCAAAGAAGAGAAGAGGAACAAATTTAGAGATTTCCAAATGAATTGTGCTGATCTTAGGTGATTTGGCTGTTTAAGAGGATAGTTGATCAAGCAGATTCTGGTTTATAAAACAGAGGAAGAGAGAGTATCTTTCTTTAACAATTTACCTGCCATAAAACAATGTGTAGAATGAGAAGCTATGTAAATATGAACACTTATTTCTATTTTGAAAGCACAATCACCTTCTTTCTTAAGTTCTTCAAGCATCATATTTCAATAAAAAAATAAGTACAAATTAAAGGCAAGTGTCTATTTTTATATGGACCCACCCCCCATTTGCTTTCATTTTTCCTTCGCCTGAAATATATTAAAAATAGCTCAGAGGTAGTTTCATTAAATGACAATAAAGGAATAGTAAGTATATTCTATTAAATACCATTTCATTGCCCAGTTTCTTAAAAATATAATATTAATTATATCATTATTAAGACTTTCTAAAAATAATTATATAACTATATCTTTAAGGAAAAAAATAACTTCCCAAGGAACAAATGAGTTTTGCATGTATAAATTACATTTACAGAAGAAAAAATTTAAAACCTAAATAATTTATCTTTCATTCCTTAGTGACAAAGAAAAACTAAGTATCTTAGAAACACTACTTTAAATCATTTTATCTTTCTAACCACATTGGAATGAGCCTTAAGGTTTTTTTTCTAAAAGTCTGAGATAATTTTCAAATAAATCAAAAGCTTAATATTAAGATCAAGCTTACATATCAGTTTCTGTGTGTCAAGGACACCCACATGTCAGTAGGTTCTCATTCTTACGTGATGACTATAGAAAGAACTGTTAATTATGGAGGAAATGAAAACATGAGATGTGTAGAATATCTAAAATGGTATGAAAATGGAAATAAATGTGTACATTAAACCATTAGTGTTCTCAAAACTTTATCCTTTTGCAGCTAAATTCTCATCAAATTTCCTTTCTCTGAGTTTTCAGGAAATGTCAGAAGAATGATCTATGTGCCTCTTCTGGGAAAGAGACTTTCGAGAAGTTCACATGGTAGTGAAACTAAACGAAACTTGAGGGGCATTGTTCACTGCCAATGTTTCAGTAACAAAAAATTGTGTGTAGAATTAAACCATGCATTTAAAATCCTACTTCTGCTTGTGTAGCCTATTTTAATAGACTTGTTTTGCTTTTAATATTTACTTATTTTGAGAGAGAGTATGTGCATGTGTGCAAGCAGGGGAGGGGCAAAGAGAGAGGGAGAGAGAGGATCCCAAGCAGGCTCTGTGCTGTCAGTGCAGAGCCCTACACGGGGCTCTATCTCATGAACTGTGAGATCATGGCCTGAGCTGAGATCAAGAGTCAGAGGCTTAACAACTGAGCCATCTAGGCACCCCAAGATAGCCCATTTTACCATTAATCAGGTTTCTGTAGAAAATAGTTCACACATATTAATCAGAAGACAAGTGACACAGTTTCTATACTTTGAAACAATAGGTTCCTAGTGTTGGGTAAGTTGGGTCATTTTTTGATCAAAAAGGGACAAAGTTGTATGTCCTATATAATGTCTCAACATAAGTATTTTCCCTCCCAGTCTTGGTCTCCTAAGATGACAGACTCTGTCACTTCCTCTTTATAAACTGTCCACATTGAAGTGGCTTCTGACATGAGAAAATGAAGATAGAGTCACTAACACTTTTGCTTTCTTCTCTAATGGAGTATTTATTGCACATCTTATAGATACAGCATACTATGAAAGGAGATCAAATATTTGTATCTAATAAAGATGAAAGGGATGAGAGTGTTAATGGTTAGACAGGAATAATGGGTGATGTAGCTGAGAATCAGGCAACACTGTACAAAACAACAGAGAAGAGTCCATTGTATCTATTAGAATTCTACAGAGATGCATACCAATGAGATATAGGCATCCTATATTTCATATATTTCATATATGTATTTGTATGGAATCTCTGTATCTATCATCTATCTATCTATCTATCTATCTATCTATCATCTATAGAGATGTATTTTAAGGACTTGGTTCACATGATTGTGGGGTTGACAAATCTAAAATCTATATGGTAGGTCAGTGATTGGTGACTCAGACAGGAGTTGTGGCAAAACTCAGGCAGAGTTTCTTTTTCTCCAGGAAACCTCAATTTTTGTGTTAAGGCCTTCATCTGATTGGATGAGACACACTCATGTATTGAGGGAAATCTCCTTTACTTGAAGTCAGTTGATTAAATGTATTAACTAAATCTACAAACTTTCCGTGGTCTAGCCAAATACAGAGATAACATTAACCATCATGCTAACTAATTCCAAGTCAGGAGGATGGTGACAGTGTTTTTGTTTAAAGACTAAGTAATATTTGAACTGTATAATTAGTAGAATAAAGAAAACATGCGTGCAATAAGGCAAGGCAGATTATGCTTTGTTAGAGATCGGTAGACCGATGTGGAAGGGATACCTGCGTATGAATCATAGGATCAGTACAGGAAAGGTAGGGTAATTCAGCCTGGTAAGGACCTGAAAAGTAATTTTTCCCAAAGGCAACTAGTAGCCATGAGAGGTTTTCAGCAAAAAGTATCATAATTAGATATGTCCTTTGGGAAGATGAAACTCATCTTCTTATTTTATAGCATAGATTGAACAAAAGACTAAAAATTAATAGGGCTTGGGGTTAAAGGTTACTTTTTACATTCTGAATGAAAGAAAATGTTTAACAGAATAATTAATGGTAAATAGCAGTGTAGAGAGAAGATGGTTAATATAAAAACAAAAACAAAAAACTGAGGGAATTGAACTACCAAGATCTGACTAGTTAAATGAGAAAGGCAAAGATAATTACTGAGATTTTTGAAAGAAGCAAAATGAATTTTCCTTATCCTGACCTGAGTTTGGACCCACCTGAGATGAAGGAGGAAGGAAAGCATTTGGAGACCAAAATACCACATCTATTCCTAATAGGACTGGTATTGAAGAATGTAGGTTATAATCTGCAGAGAGGGAGTTTTTCAAATATGAAATCCCAGATTTAGACAGATTTAGCCATTAGCAGTGGTAGACTGGGTCACAACCTCTGCCATTATCCCTTCCTTCCCAGTACACTAAGCTGATCAGTGGAACAGTAATCATTTTCCTTACTTGGGTTGGAGGATTGAGCAAAGGTACAGGGTATGGAGTGAGGTCACTGCAGGAAATGTCAAGAGCAGGAAAGATACGTTACACTCCATTCACCCCCTCCTGTGATAGTCTTTTCATAGCAGGAATATTTCCAGGGAGTGTCATAGAATGAAATGTTTCATTCTTTGTATTTTTACGTTTTACTTCCATCATATCCGTGTGTGTGTGTGTGTGTGTGTGTGTGTAACGGTGGGAAGAAGTTGCTAAAATAAGTTAGAAAAGGAAAAGCAAAAATAAAGGACCCAAGGGGTTGGAGATAATTAATAAGACTTTAGTACTTTTAATTAGCAAAAATATATACATTTTAACTATAAAGTATATTCTGTACTACGTCTGAAAAGATTGTCTCCATGACACCAATGAATATAACTCTGATTCATACTTGCACATTGCTCTATTCATCTATCCATTCAATAAGTATTTTTGAACATCTATTAGTGCCGGGTATGTGTGATCCGGGCCTTAAGAGAAATACTACTATCGTTGCTATTACAGGATACATGGAGGCATATTACAAATTTTAAGAGTTGATTTGAGCAAAAATTGATTGGCATTGGGCAGCATCAGACCTGAAGGGTTTGAACCGACAGGAGCTGGGGAGACACTTTTACACAGAAGATGTGGAAGCAAAGTAAAGAAATTACTGATTGACTATACTTTAAAGCCTAATTGGCTGTTTGTGAATGGTTATCCTTAGGCCTGTACATGCTCAGATGTTGGTTTGTTCACTTAGGCGTCCATGGCCCTGGTACAACATCAATCAGTTGGCCTCCTCGTTTAATTATTTTAACACTGATCATAATAATGATAATAAACACGAACAGTAATCATGATGATTATGTTGGTGTTCTGCAGGCAAGGGGTTCACAGTGCTGTGTGATGGGCAAGTCTTACACCTCAATAAATGTAATGATCTTTGTCTCCTATATGGTCGGCACAGTATCTGACAATTAGGAACTTACGTTTGAATGAGTTGGACTCAGAAAGAGCAAAATTTGTGGAATAGCTTTATTTTTTCTACTTCACTGTCTTCAAACAAACTCCACTGAAACATTCTTCTTTCCTTTCGATTAGAACTTGAATATGAAATGAGTCCCATTTGTGGTTTTTCCAAAAAGTCCAGTTGTCAAAAGTTATTTTCATTCGATTCAAATCCTCCCATTTCTTGCACATCAGGCCTTATTGGAAGCCAGCTTTGGGAAAGTAAGAAGAATATAATTAGTTTCTTCTTTTTTCCTTGCTCTACCTAACTAACATCCTTCCTCCTTCCTTACTAACTGACACTTGTTCCTAGCCCCTCCAAAGTTGGGCCTGAAAGGGAAGGGGGGGATTGAAGGAAAAAAGCAAAGATTCACAAGGAGTATAACTGTAATGTTGACTGATGTTCAAAGAATGTTCAAAGAATGACTCTCCCCTGCACAGCACTTCTGTAGTTGCTAAGAGGTACCCCGGTGGGGATAACGACTCACTTCTCCAGCCCACAAAATGCTTCATTTTGTTAGCATTTGATTTTAAGGGTTCCACTTACACAGTGTCTCTCTGTGGGGTTTTCATGGTCTTTAGGCATTTGTTTTAAATGAAATCCCTTTCAAAACAACTCAAGCATAATTCCATTTTAGAATGACCACATCTGGCTGTTAAGATTCAGTGCCCCTGCCCTGGTTAGTGGAAAAGAGCTCCCTCCTCCTATTGTTCTCCCTTCTGTCCCTCTCATACAAGCACCCCTTTATCAGTCTTCCTTTCCTTAAAATGTTTTAGGTGTGGTCATGAGACTTCTCTAAGCCCCAGTCTCCCCAGTACCGTAGTCAAACCTTTTCTAGCTTCCCTAAGGTTTTCATTTGCCTCGAGCACCATGGGGAGAGAAAGAGACAAGCTGGAACACTTCACAGATTGTCTCTCTAACCTGGCTGCACACTGGAGTCATCCGAGGGCCTTAAAAGCCGCCAATGCCTGTGTTCCACCCCTACAGATTGGGCTGTAATGTTTCAAGTATGGCCCGAGCATCTTTAACGATCCTACTGTGTAGTCAAGGTTGACAAAGCTTCTCTAAAGTCACCCTTCCTACTGACATCCCCTAGAATGTTTTGTCTTTAGATAACCTGGGGCTGGCTAATGGTCTACAAGCGGCAGATGGGTTTGGGATTACCCTTTGGGCCAACCTCCCATAAGTGGTGGCAGATCTTTACAAATAGCAAGAGCTTGACACCTTTTACCCTCAGCATTGGAACCTTCATCAAAATTCTGAGGAAAGCAGGAGTTCCACTTAAAATCCTGGTGTGTAAATGTTTGTAGAAGTAACCTGAGTGATGCAGAGATGATGGATAAGATTGAGAGTTGTGTCAGTCCCTAGGAAAAAGATGAGGCTGCCTAACAATTTTCCGGTCCATTTCCTTTCAGTATCTCATTTTGGTTTTGCTCCAAATCATACTATGTCTCTGGTTTTAAAGAGCATATCCACCTTACCTACCATTTACTGAGATCAAACAGTATCATAACTGACCATCTTAAAATGACACAGCTTGATTCTCGATTTTTTCTTCTTGGAATATTTAGCAACTGATAATTTTTTGTAAATCTATTTTGAGAAATAGTGCCACTCTGTCTGCTTCTCTCCCTCCCTCTGATTTTTACAATGAGAACTGCACAAAAACTGCAAACTAATTTCTCTTTATAGGTCTCAGAGTTTTGTTAGGCAATGGGTTTTTGTAATCAGGATATTTAAAATAGTTCAGTTCATGTAATATAACAATATTGTCCAGAGAAGTTACAAATTTTTCCAGGTGGAAAAAAAAAAAGAACAAGCTTGTTGAGATTGAATTAAGCTTGACAATAAAGTGAAACATGAAGTTTAGAACACATCCATCTGGCTCCTAGAACGCAGTGCCTCTACCTGGTGGTTAGTGGACATAGAATTCCTTCCTATTTCAGTTCTTTCTTCTGTCCCTCTCACATCAGGTCCCCTTTTTTGATCTTGGATTTTGATTTTGGATTTTGCTCTTTAATTTTTCAGGTGTGGATCAAGTGGTATCTCTGAGCCCCAAAAGACACATGACAATGAATATTTGAATAGTTACATAAAGAACTTTATATAAAATAATTTTGCTTCTATTTTCAAACTGAGATGTTGTGAACAAAAGAACAAAAGCTTATATGTTTCCTCTCAAGAAATACAATTGCAGATGACTGTTTTCTATGTAGTTAGAACAAACTATGCAAAGTTAAAATGTCATTCAACCTTAGATCGTATTTTAAAATTATATTTTACTAATTTTCATAAGGAACCTCTCCAATAAAAGCATAAGCTCTGGATGACTTCAACCATTTTTTAAAAATTATTTCTATGTGTATTTATTTATTTCTTGAGAGGAGGAGGGGCAGGGAGGGAGGGAAAGAGGGGAGGAGGGAAGGAGGGAGAGAATCCCAAGTATGCTCCCTGTTGTCAGTGCAGAGCCCAGTGTGGGGCTCGAGTTCGCGAACTGTGAGATCATGATCTGAGCCGAAATCAAGAATAGGATGCTTAACAAACTGAGCCACACAGGTGCCCTGCCTCCAACCATTTGTATGCATTCTTCTGTATCTTGTAACATATATTATTTATAGTAGCTTTTAAATAATAGTAAAAAAATATGTTGACAATAGTATCATATCCATTCATACAACATCCCCTCTGTTAGCAGTCTAATTAAACCTTAGGCGAATGTTAACTGGTGATCAATAATTTTAAGAATGCAAGTAAGTACCTTAATATCAGCATTGGATATAGCCTCTAATTTATAGCCTGAGGGTGATTTTATTATACTTTTTTAGAATGTATTGAGATTTGATACTTCTTTCAATACTAGAATTTAGGTTCTGACTTTAATGACAAGCTCAGGATATTTTTCTCAGAACTATTTAAAATAAGATAGATAATGGAATGGCCATCAATGGAGAATGCTAGTCACTTTCTATCTGGGGCCTTTTTAAGACAATGAATTTGATACTTGCTTAGGGGAAAGAAGATAACACATATATTATTTTCACTTCTTATAAATTATCTTTGCAAAATCATTTCTTTAAATATGGCAAGGCTTATTACTAGGTTGTGGAATGTGACAAGGTGAAAAACTTGAAGAAATAGCCCTCCAGAGCATTTTGGTTCTAGGTTCTAGAGACAGAAGTTACCAGTTGGGTTTGTACTGTTGAGTCCTCTCGTTTCCATATCCTTTTTCCCATATTCTTTGGCATCTGGATATTGAGGCCTCTGGAAGGGCAAACACCTAGGACCTCTCATTCACCTTTGCCTTTGTACAGAGGAAGGGATGCCTTTGTTGTGGATGGTTTGTGTAATGAGACCCTTAGGCTAGTACACTCTGCCCAGTTGTGACCTGTACAACATCCTGGCATCTTCTTTTGGTAAAATACAAAACAATACAAAAAATCCTGCTTTTCTCCTGAGAACTATCTTTTCCTCACTTTTCTCCCCTCTTTGTGCCCTGGGTCCTGGCGATACAGCTCCAGAGGTAAAACAGATTGGGCCGATCAGTTTTAAGTTCAGGGATACCAGGCAATCCATGCCAAAGTCGTCAGAGCCAATGAGTTCCAATTCTAAGGTTTATGTTAGCGCTTTTTTTTTTTTTTTTTAATAAGAAAAGGACATGTTCTTCCTCCTAAAGTGGCTGAAAGAGCAAACGTAAACCCGGAGCCACTGGCAGGCTTATTGTCACTGTGTCTGTGAAATGAGACACTGCAGATGAAAAGAGCGACCAGAGATAAAGAGCATGAGTGGCGAGGACATCCTTGGAGCCTCTGGACCTCGCTGTGTGCTTGAAGCCAGACCACTCTTGACTCTTAGGGCTGTGTGTCGATAAAGTCCATCTCCCCCTGAAGGCAGTTTAAGTTGATTTTCTATCACTTGCAGCCGGAAGAGTTCTGAATAATGCATCTAAGACACTGTGCCTGCAAGTACATACACATTTTCCCATTGGCAACTCATTTAGATAAGTGGTGGCCTGGGTGCTAACTGAGGGATAACTGCTAAGCATGCTCCTACCGATAGTAAAATAGCCGAGAAGCACAGATTTTTCTAAACGGGGACAATTTAGTTCCGTGTCAAATAATAGCTATTTTCTCTCTGTGACCAAAAGAGATTTCCATTTGACCCCACTGCATTTGGAATTCCATACCAATCAAGTACCTCTTGAAACAGGTGAAGAAAAAGATATTTAAGGTCATGATTCCTAGCTTCCAGTCTATGATGGTGTCATCACCAATGAATGACAAAATGGGAAACTATCAGGACCAAGGCGTATTTCCCTGCTCAACACCGCCCCCCACCGTAGCTAAATTGTCTTTTATTCTGAGATTCTCTCTTAATCGGGGGGGGGGGGGGGCTTAGAAATGCCTCTAAGGAAATGAACCTATGATTTGTAGATTTTTGCAATATTTATTTTGCTTTGTTGACTATCCTTATTCACTAAAATAAAATATGGAACATCATGTTACTGGCCTCAAGTTTTTATTAGTTTCATAGTTGTTGCTGTTATGAACATGATAAAATGATACCTGTTTGATAATCTCAAATTAGAGGACCCAGTGTTTTATTGCAACCAAAAAGTCTTTTATTTATTCTAATTGCAATGTGTGACAACTCATTACATCTCTCACTGCTGAACAGTGCAACATTGTGAGTCCAATAGAAAGTTTGTAAAATTGTCTTTGCCTCTTTTCCCAGAGTTTGGAGTAGTCCCTAGCCTGGTGTATATCCTATGGGGCCCTAAATAAATGGTTTAAACACAAGCAAAAGTGTGATATAATAACAGAGGTATAGATAAAGGTTTCAAACATTGTGAATAATCATTACTGGAGTTATGACATCCCAAATTCGACAGATAAACACAGAAAGGGAAGATATTGGAATGATAGAATAAAGGCTTCTTTAGAAACTTGGGGAGTGGTGATGTTCAGACAGGTGCAGTCTAAATTATTGAACAATAGAAGTGGAATTTTTCTTTATTGTTTTTATGTGGTCTCTTTGTTATAAGAAGAGAATACAGCAAAATAACAGGCAGAAGCCATGGAAGGAAGATAATTCTTCAACACTGAGTTCATAAAAACTATTAAATCAGAGAAATCCTAGTAAAACCCAAACATATGTGTGCCCTTTTTTGGCAACCTCATTTACCCCCTGCTCCTAACTTGGGGAGGATCTCACAAGCAATTACAGAAGGCAAGCAAACAATCAATCTGCACCCATAATCTGATTTCAAAAACATTAATAAACTATAATAACCTTTGCTAGGGATTTATTGGTTATAAAGGAGGAGGAGGGAATAACATTGCATGGAAGATTAACACATCTTCCTGTATCCATGACTTTTGCGATGGGACTTAGTTCACTCCAAAAGGCAGAGGATGCGCCTCTGCGCCTTGATTTGAGGCTTGGTGATAAGACTTGCTTCAGCCAATGGGATGTTAAGAGGCATGACGTAAGCAGAGATTTGACATGTGCATTCATAGTTGGGATTTTTTTTCAAGTTTATTTATTTTCCAAAGACAGAGAGAGAGAGAGAGACATGGAGGAGGGGCAAAGAGAGAGGAAGAGAGAGAATACCAAGCAGGCAAGTAGGACACATACTGTGAGCATGGAGCCCAACATGGGGCTCGATCCCACAAACTGTGAGATCATGACCTGATCTGAAACGATGACTCGGATGCTTAACCTACTGAGTCACCCAGACACCCCTGGGCTTTTCTTTTTTTGCTCTGTAAATGCCATGAAGAGCCCTCCTGCCTGTTTATACATTAACTTGGGCCCCAGAATAAATAAAGACTATTGGATAAGACTATAGGCTAACACAGGTGGCAGCCAAGTACAGCAGGACCTATAGATTGAAACAGAGCCTCCAAGAATTGCCCAGGTTAAATCAGTAAAACCATGCCCATGAGAGTAATTGCTCATTGCATTTTTCAAATGAGTTCTAGGGTATTTGTTACACAGCTCTACTGTGACAATAGCTGTTACAGTAGTTATCACAGAACTTCCATAAGAATCAATCACCCTGGCTGATGCACCCATCTGCACCCTCTGTACTGTACTATTAGATGCAATCATCTCTGTATTTCACCATGCTAGGATTTTATTCTTCTACCCAACTACCTTTCACTTAAATAAAATAGATAAGAGCCCTTTCAGCTTTGCAGGCATGGATCACTGCTTTTTCCCAACACAAATACTTGTAAGGCCGCTATTAGAGAAATACAAAGAAACAATCCATCTTCCAATCAGTCGAGGGAAGGAATACATAATACTTGTGTTTTTCATTCCTTGGGCCAGTTACAATGCACTGGGCACTCTTCTAAACTATGGCAGGTATAATCTCACTTGATGCAAAGTCTTACTATTATACCAATTTTATAACCAAAAACTGAGGTTTGGAGAGGAGGTGAGATATATACACATATGTGTGTGTGTGTGTGTGTGTGTGTGTGTGTATACATATACATACATATAATAATAATATATTAAAATAATATAATAATAATATATATTTTATTCTGGGCACTTAAAGTTATTTGAGCAGAATATATCTGCAAAGATAATGCTCCATTTTCCAGCAGGGGAGAGACTCTAGAATCTGCTACAGAAATGTGAAAATAAAATCCCAGGCCAGGAAAAGCAGCAGAAATTTTATCTTGAATTCCGTTTTTACCAATACACTGACCTAGAGGCCTTGGGTAGTTCTAAGATTTTGGTAAGGAAGCATGCAGATGGGTATTCTTTGGTTACCACCTGGGATAGAGCGGCACTAGGAGCTCCTAGATACAGAGCAATCATATTTTACTTTCAACTTTAAATTGGTTGCAGCAATCATACGCTTTTCTGAAGCTATTTCCATCAAGCTTACATTGCATGATACAGATTATCTCAGTGCCCACCTGCAGTCCCCTCCCTTTGCCAACATAGAGCAAATTATATTTCATGTGCTTGCTTTGCAGTTTCACATAGAGTCTCCACTTAAATCTTACCCAGTGCTCTCAAGATTAGTGAGAAAATCATGCTCCTGTTCTCCTTCCCTTTCCTATCTGGGTCACTGGCTTTATGCCGCCATATCTTTCTCCACCCTTTCTCTCCAATCCCCACCCTCCTAAGCCCACACAGACACAAGATGCCTTTGGCAGCAAGGTTTTCAGTTTAACACTTCCCTATTTGGGCTTTTTTTTTAACCACTCATTCCCATTATCGTCTTCTAATTGGCAGCTAGATGGCAGGTCTGGGGCATTCCAGTGTTCGGGAGCACAGTGGGTTGCTGTTGGGGCATATAGGATCGGTCTCCCCGATGAATAACAGTATTGAAATACACTATCATTCCATAAAACTGAGGTTGTCCTTGGTAATAGCCAGTTTATCACATTCATTGCAGATTTTCACAGGAGCTGGGCTCTGTCTAGACAAAGCCATCATTTCCTACTTGGTATTTGCGAATAGTGACAGAGGGCGGCGGGGACTGTGGGGGCTCAAAGGAAATCTGTTTGTAGCTAAGAAGTGTTGCAGCAGGTGGGGGACATCAACACTGGGCACACCTGTAGACTCCCATATTGCCAGGCCCCAAAGTTCTTATCAAGTTGCCTAAACTCTGTGATTTAATAAACACAACAAAAATGAATATTCCCTTGTGGGAATTGGAAAAGAAAACAAAGACCATCTGAAGGGTTATATTCTGTAAATCGTCCAAGACAGCAGAGTCAGAAAGTGACTCATATGTGATTATTATTCAGCATCTCTTAACACCTTTCCTTCCCTGGAGAGTAAGGTGAGAAGAAGAACTTCAGAGTTGTCTAGTTTTCTCATTTCAGTAACTGTTTATTATTCTATAGCTAATAAGGTGTTGCTATCTTCTAAACTATGTGTCAAAACCTCATTACATTGGACATACAACATTACAAACTCCAGTCTTTGCTAAATATATAAAAACAAATATGAACTCAATGAATAAATGTGGCAAGAACACTAAAAGAAATAGGTGAACTTACAGAGAACCCTGACCTGTCTGCTTCATGTAATTATATACACATCCAGAAAACATTTTCAAGAAATTTACATAATCTGTTTTTGAAGACTGATTCAATTTTCTAAAACTGCCAAAAATACTAGTTTTTAAAAAGGATTTAGGGGCACCTGGGTGGCTTAGTTGGTTAAGTGTCGGACTCTTGATTTCCGCTCAGGTCATGATCTCAGTTGTGAGTATGAGACCTGCATTGGGCTCTGCACCGACAGCAGGGAGCCTGCTTGGGATTCTCTCTCTCCCTCTCTCTCTGCCCCTCCCCTGCTTCTGTGCTCTCTCTCTCTCTAGATAATAAACATTAAAAAAAGGATTTAAACATTAGTTGAATATTAGATGTTAAAACAACTTTATAGATATAAATGGGTACATATAGTAACAGGTTTATTTTAAACATTAAACTTTCATATATATATATATATATATAGTCTTACTTTTTTTCTTTACATTCTTCTTTTCTTCTAAATATTGATATTAAGAATCTAATGTACCAGCATTCTCTAGACACCATGAATTTAGAAACAAACAAACATTGAGAGTGCTCTTATATGTCTTAGCTTATATCATGGAAATACTTGGCATAAAAACTGATGAATAAATGTAGATTAGATCAGGTGGTCGTAAGTGCTATAAAGAAAAAAGCAGGAAAAAGTGACTGACTGGTAAGTATTTTATTTTATTTTAATATTTTCCAGGTTTATTGAGATATAACTGACATATAACATTGTAAAAACTTAAGGTGCACAATATGATGACTGTATATATGAAGGCATATATACATATACATATACATATACATATACACATACACATACACATACGTATACATATGTACATACTTAAACACCTCACAGAGTTAAATCTCTTTTTTGTGGTTGGTACATTTAGGATTTACTCTTTTAGCAACTTTCAAGTATAAATACGGTATTGTTAATTATGGTTACTGTGCTGTATATTAGATCTTCAGAAATTTTTTATCTTATAACTGGAAGTTTGTACCCTTTGACTAACATGTCCTCATTTCTCACACTCCCTACCCCTAACAATCACCCATTCTATTCTGTTTTTCTGTGAATGTGACTTTTTTAGATTCCCACGCATAATTAATATCATACAGCATTTGTCTCTTCCTAACTTATTTCGCTTAGCATAATGCCCATAAGATCCATCCATGTTGGATGGCAAGATTTCCCTCTCCTTATAACTCAATTGTATTTCATTATGTATATATTACATTTCATTGCCTGTTTTTTTATTTAATTTTTTTTAAAAAATGTTTATTTTTTGAGAGAGAGAGAGAGAGAGAGTGTGTGTGCAAGCAGGGGAGGGGCAGAGAGAGAGGGAGACTCAGAATCCAAAGCAAGCTCCAGGTTCTGAGCTGTCAGCACAGAGCTGATGTGGAGCTTGAACCCACAAACTGTGAGATCGTGACCTGAGCCGAAATCTGGTGCTCAACCAACTGAGCCACCCAGGTGCCCCTTCTTTGCCTATTTTAGTCATATTATTTGTTGTTGTTTTTTTTCTCTCAGTTGTATGAGTTCCTTATGTATTTTTGATACTAACCCCTTATCAGATATTTCTCCCACCCTATAACTTGCCTTTCCATGTTGTCGATTATTTCTTTTGCTGTGCAGAAGCTTTTTAATTTGATCTAGTCCCATTGTTTACTTTTGCTTTTATTGCTCATGTAGTAAGTATTTTAAAGATAATGATTACAGAAGCCTCTTTCATGAGATAGTAGTTGATTCCAGACTGAAATGAGTGAGTCAATTGGGATATTGAGGGAGAAGAGCTTTCCAGCTCAGGAAAACAGAAAAGGCAAAGACTGGGAGGACAGTACATGTGACTGGAGTGGGGAGAGTCAGAAGGAGAATGACAGAAGGGATCAGAGTGGTGACCAGACCCTGGCAATTGCTGTCAGTTGCAAAGTTCTAAAACCTGGAGTTAGAAAATTATAGAGCAGATATAGTTACATCTGGTCGTTTTCCAGTCTCCGAAGGGAAGAGAAGACAGACCGTGAAGTGAAAGGTTTTTGTCTCTTTTATTCACTGCTTTATTTCCAGTGCTGGGAGACTGCTTAGTTAACACTTCTAAAGAGTTGGGGAAAGTCCCTAATAAAATTAGGATATGGTCACAATTGGTATGATATTAGTCTCCTATCTCTTTTTCTTTTTTCTTTTTAATGTTTATTATTTTTGAGAGAGAGAGAGAGCAAACATGAGCCAGGGAGGGGCAGAGAGAAAGGGAGAGAGGGAATCCCAAGAGGCTCCACGCTCAGCACAGAGCCTGATGTGGGGCTCGATCTCATGACCATGAGGTGATGACCTGAGCTGAAGTCAAGAGTCAGCGCTTAAACATGGATGGAACTGGAGAGTGTGATGCTAAGTGAAATAAGCCATACAGAGAAAAACAGATACCATATGGTTTCACTCTTATGTGGATCCTGAGAAACTTAACAGAAACCCATGGGGGAGGGGAAGGAAAAAAAAAAAAGAGGTTAGAGTGGGAGAGAGCCAAAGCATAGGAGACTGTTAAAAACTGAGAACAAACTGAGGGTTGATGGGGGGTGGGAGGGAGGGCAGGGTGGGTGATGGGTATTGAGGAGGGCACGTTTTGGGATGAGCACTGGGTGTTGTATGGAAACCAATTTGACAGTAAATTTCATATATTAAAAAATAAAAAATAAAAAATAAAAAAAATAAAAAATAAAAAAAAGAAAATAAAATTACTTGATTATAAAAAAAAAAAAAAAAAGAGTCAGCGCTTAGCCTCCTGAGCTGCTCAGGCGCCCCTCTTTCTCTTTTTAAAATAGCTTCGTTTTTACTTGGTTCTTATCATCTGTTTGTTTTTAGTTTGAGTTTTAAAGTCTACACTTTGAATCAAATAGTTGTAAAAAACTATAGGACAAAGTAATGCCCTACAAAGATACCTGTTATCTCCCTCCTTCACCCCATCCATTTCCTGTCTCACTGATACCCTCTTAAGACTATTTTTTCTATTTATCTTTTCTAAAGACAGGATTTATTGACATTCATAGGATACATTATTATGCCTATGCAAATGCATCCTTCCTTGGTTTCCTTCAACTTAATACATCTTGGAATTTTATGGCGGGGGAGGGGAAGGGATTCTTTCCTACTGTTTCCTATGTATGCATCCTCAATGTCATCTCCCAATGAAGCAAATCACATCGCAATAGCTATTACCTTAATTTCTAGTCTTGAAGAAGTCTTCCTCAGTCTTTTCTGACTTACTGCAATCTGGTTTGATTCCTCTCTAGAATTCCATCATCCCGTGGCCATGGGATCCTCCTTAATAATCCTCTTATTTTTATTCTTTCCATCTCTCTTGTGTTCACTGCCCTTTTTCCTAAAGCTTCTGACCTTCTTCTGCCACAGTTTGCTTCCTGGTTTTGGTTGAACATATACACTTTCCCCGATTGCTCCCTGTGAGAGGATACAGGATAAGTAAAATTTTTGAGATCTTCTGTCATACAAGAAAAAAACAAAAAGGCCAAACACCATAATAGACACATACAGAAATGTAAAGTGAGGTTTACTGGCAGATTTAAGGCAGAAAACCAGCAAAGCAGATAGTTGTAAGTGTCTAACAGAGAGAGTGGCTGAGATTTGACTAAGATGAATGGTTCCCCGAAGTGACAACAGAGGTGGGTCTGGATGTTTTGAGGAGTCCCAATCTTGATTCTTGCTTTGAATCTATTTTTATTCATCTTGCAGGGCTCTTAGTAAGGCACCTAATCAGAAATCAACATTTTTAATTTTAGGAAATAAGTTGGAAAATACATTGTTGATTATTCTGGGTCCCCTTTTCTGTTCTGTTTTCCTTCTAGAACTCCTTTTATTCAGATATGTGTCTTCCCATTTTGGATCTTGCTTTCCATCTGTTTTTTTTTTTTTTTTCCTTTCTTTTCTTGGAGGTTTCCTCAGCTTTATCTTTTACCTTTTATTAATCATTTGGGTTTTTATTTGTTGTCTCTCTTGGCTGATTGGTGGTCCTGGAACATACTTTGGGTAGCAAGGATCTGAGAAAGCCTCATTTGGATGTAGCAAGTCTTTACATTTGTTTATTACTTGGAAATTTCCTTCATAATCAAAAGGGGACAGACCTCTTGGACACACACTACAGAAAGCAACGATATAGAGCTAGAATTTAATAATACTGCTTTGTTTTGATTGCCATAATTTTAATAGATTCCATGTGTTTATACCCTAGTCTTTTCACTTGTTTATTCAACAGGTACATCTTCAGGGCTTATTACATGGCAGGTATTATTTTAAGTTCCATACATACCATAGTTAACAGAACAAAAAAAATCCTTTCGTCATAGAGTGTTCGCTATACATTCAAATCATAGTGATAACAGTACTAGGAATACACAGATAGTGCAAAAATCGTTAAGGAAATGATTGAATGACTGTGGTTTGGACAGCCTCACCTCGGATAGAAATGACTGAAGGGCTGTGTTATTATTTGCCAAGTCTGGATTAGGTGCAAACAAACTAAGGTTAGTGAAAACACCTGGTTTCCTGGGAACTCAGAGCTGCTGGAAAATCATATGTGGAAGTGATTGGTTGAAGTGAAGTTGGAGACGTGACAAAGACAGTGTCCAGAGAGATACCCCAGTGATCCTTTGCCAAAATTTGATGTGCAAAGCAGGAACTTTGTTATGCAGGTATGAAATCAGAAAACACTGAAGCAGTAGTTTCAGGGATATAAATCAAAGTAAATTGAGATATCAATTTGAAATTCTGTTAGGAAAGCATGTTGGAGCTAACACAGTGTCTGACAAAGAAAAAAGGATGCTTGAAAATTTGAATCTGAAACCATTTACCTTGATTGCAAATGGTTGGAGATTTGAATGAGCTCTTGTCATGTGTGACATGAATCCACACCAGTTCGAAAGTAGCCATAATGGGACATAATTATAAAAGGTGCACTTTCTTCTGGTTTGGCCTCTTTTGAAATTCGAATCTTACTTGTACTAGCCAATATGATTTCTAAGTCCCGGGTATTTTACACCTGGTGCAGAAACATTGTTTTTCTTTAGTGTTGGATTTTGGAAGACCCAGATATCTTCTTCAAATAACTCACCCTATGTCTTGCGGTGAAAAACACGCAATATGTGCTTCGATCTGTACCACCTCGGTGAAGATCTGGTGAAAACCTTGAAGAAGGTTTCACCTTGAAGAAGATCTGGTGAAAACCTTGAAGAAAACCATTGTCTTCTCTAGCTGACTCTAGACTAAACTTTTAAATTCATCTATATTTTATTTATAATTATATCATACACTACATTTATTCCGCTGTATTTCCTGACCAATTGCTCTGTGACAGAGACTCTGCGGGGCAGAAACTATGGTGAGAAAGGACAGCATGGAACCTTTTCACAATGTGGCATGTGCTTTGTAGGCTGTGATGCTCATTTTCTCCAGGATTTCTCGTCTCTATCTAAGGATTTTTAAGGTGACTGTGTGGTGCCGCAGCCCTTTGCTAATCTGTGTATTTCGCACCAGTGTCCCTTTCCTCACTGTGTCAACTCTGAATCTCTTCAACATCTCTGGACTTGTGTTGTAATGGTCGTTGGGCTTTAATCTGTTGTTTTATAAATATTTATTTTTTATTGGAAGTCCAAGTTAGAAGTGATCACCTGCAGTGAAGAAACAGAAATATCATGACGATGTCTGTGTAATGTACAACATATGGTTTTACGGTGGTATTAGCACCCAGGTCACTACTGGTTTTTCATGCATCGGTGTGGCTTTACTGTAATAAATGGTAAACAGCGAGTAATAATATTTACTATTATAAAGCAATAATAAATTTAATAGGAACGAGTAATAATATCTATATAGATAAAGCCAATATAACATGATATAAAATCACATGATATAGCCCACGAGAAGTGAATTATTTAGAATAACTATTAAATAGATTTGATCCTTATAGAGATTGTATTATTATTTGGTTGATTGTGGTCAGAAATAGCATGTCAGGGTTACTTGAATAGCCACTAAATAGTATTTTCTTTTTCTTCTCTTCTTCCTTTTCCTCTTTTCTTCTTCTTTTATCTTCTTCCTTTCTTCAATATATATTGAATATATTGTGCCCTAAGATAGCTATTAGAATTCATGGACGTACGCTCTGGGATTCACGACTATATACTTTGGAGAACTGGTCCAAATAAAGGTATACCTATCAGTAGTATACATTGGAAATAAAAAGTATGCAATTAACATTGTAAATTAACTCTTCTAAATCTTTAAAAGTGATCTGTAAGTTTCTATAACTATTTTTATGTATTCACATAGTTATGCAAATAAAATATTAATGTTTATTTATTTTTGAGAGAGAGAGAGTGTGTGCACGCATGCGGGTGGCAGAAGGGCAGAGAGAGAGAGAGAGAGAGACAGAGGAGGAGAGAGAATACTAAGCAGGCTCACACTGCCAGCACAGAGCCCTACACAGGGCTTCATCTCACAAATGTAAGATCATGACCTCAGCCGAGACCAAGAGTTCGACGCTTAAATGACTGAGCCATCCAGGTGCCCCTACAAATAAATTATTAAATAATAATTTGAGGATTATAAAATTTCAATCAAATTACCTTATTTTGATTTTCTCCTCTTTATAATAGGAATTATGATAAGTTATTGTGAGAACAAAAAAGGGATAATGTATTAGATTAAATTATATACTAAAAATACAGCACTTAGTATGATTCAAATTAGTTAGTATTTAAAAATATTAGAATAATGCTAAATAATAATAATAGTTGCTAAATAGAGTCCCTTTAAGTTAAACTTCTAATAACTTCCCTATTTGTACAGATTCATCCTACTTACACTTCTTTTTTTTTAACATTTATTTATTTTTGAGACACAGAGTAAGACAGAACATGAGTGGGGAGGGGCAGAAAGAGAGGGGGACACAGAATCCAAAGTAGGCTCCAGGGTCTGCTGAAGCACAGAGCCTGACACGGGGCTCAAACTCAGGGACCGCAAGATCATGATCTGAGCCGAAGTTGGATGCTTAACAACCAAGCCACCCAGGCACCCGGTCCTACTTACATTTCCTTAAGAAATATCTTCCTAAACTACTGAACCGCCATGTCTCAAATACTTCTGAAATACGCTGAAATCAGCAATATGCTGATTGCTTTGCCATTAGAAGTGCTCAGATATTTGAGGCCTTTTGAATTTCAAATGAGTTCAAATGTTGAGATTCCTTTTTCTCTCCTAAAGAGTACAAATCCTTGATCTTTATAAACACAATAAACTTGAAAACTTGTAACTTTAGCCTCATCACTTAGCAAGCTCTTTTAATGAGGGTCTTGGTTGACTGTATCCAAGAACTGCTTTTATTGCATTGTATCGAGTAGTACTTCCAAAGTGGCACTAGGCTAAGTCCTCTGGTTACCACGAGAGATGAAAAGATAAACCAGATTTCCCTTGCCTTCAAGAGATCTACAAACTAGCAATAAAACTAACTGTATAGCTCAAGATCTATAATGCATGGTGGCATGCAATAAATACGTTAATGTAAGAAAAGAGTGTTGTGGAACCACAGGGGAGTAGAAAATTAATACTAGCTAGAAAGGTCACAGATCAATCCATGGAGGCTACAATACTTAAATTTAGATTTCAAGGATGGGTAGATTTACAGCAAATATAAAAACTGTCAAGTGGAAAGAAGAGTATGAGTTAAATCGTAGAGTTAGATAGACTATATCTTGGAGGTGAGAAGTGAAGTTTACCTGGTAAATAAGACAAATTGTGGAAGATAGGTTGGACAGAGAGTTTGGGCCATGGAAAAATGCCTCTTCTTTTCTTGCTTTCTTTCTTTCTTTCTTTCTTTCTTTCTTATGTTAATTTATTTTTGAGAGAAAGAGAGATAGTGTGAGCAAGGGAGGGGCAGAGAGAGAGAAGGAGACACAGAATCCAAAGCAGGCTCCAGGCTCTGAGCCATCTGTCAGTGCAGAGCCCAACATGGGGCTCAAACTCATGAACCACGAGATCATGACCTGAGACAAATTCGGAAACTTAACTGAGCCACCCAAGTGCCCCAAGAAATTCCTTTTCTATTATATATTCTTTCTCATCTCTGACATCAAAGCTTTTTTTTTTAATTATCATGATAAAACTCAAGTTATATCTTTACCACTTCTTCCTTCATTTTTCATGATTACTTCTCTCTCCAATCAGCTTGACATTGTCATTCACTTATCAAGTTTCTTTGATAAAACTTAAATTACCTCTTCTCAAATTGTTTCTTTAAGAAATTTTAATCTACATTTCACGGCCACAAATATGGATTCCTCCTACAATTTCTTCCCAAGATAAACCAACATTTGATTAATTCTGATTATTTAAACAGTTATTATATATTCAAAACAGTACTTTTACTACGTAAGGTCATACCTGTCATTAAGAAAGAACATGTCAGTTTTATAATGACTTTAATAAAAATACCAAAGCTATTATAAGCATTTAGTGGCATATAAATTACTCAGTTTTCTTTACACTTTTAATGATGTTTTTCTATAATTTAATTATAGTATATGGGTATTTAAAAGTTCAATGTTTTGGAAGAATTTGATAGTATTATTGGACAGGAAGAAACATTCTAAAACATTGAAAAGATACATTTTAGGGGAGATATTTTTACTTTTTTTTTAAAAAAAAGATATCATTGATATGTTTTGTAACTCTGAATTTTTATCTTATGAATTATTCCAGAAATATTTGTGAAACTTAATATAAAAATGTTATTGAAAACCTATGCATGTGTAACTAACATGTAATATATTTATGTTTCCATGATTGTTTCAGAGTTGACTTAAGTATACTCAAAATTTCCCATGTGATTCCATGGTCCTCTCTGTCAGTTTAATTTTTAGGTAACTCAGAAACTTTGAGGCTTATAGGATAGACTAATGGTCTGTCCCTAGAAACTTAGGATCACCTTTGTCAGTAAATTTTCATTCAACATAACAGGCATTCTGTGTTTCATTTCTCTTCAGTAACATCAAGGTATCACTTGGGAGATTTTTTTTTTTTTTGTTAGCAGAATATAAAAAAGATCAATAACATAAGCTCTTAGAGTACCAGAAGCTTTCTAGCTGTCCAGAGTCATTTTCAGCCAATATTTTTGACCAATGAATTTCACTTCCTGGATTGACACTGAAAATTTCTCTCAACTAGGTATATAAAGAAAATCTGTGACCATTACTTGACAGGGTCATTGAAAATCACAATGCCTGGCTATGTGGTTTTATTTACAAAAAAAAATTTTTTTTCTAACTCCTTATTGAGCAATACTTACATTGATCATATTTTCTGGAAATTTCTATTGGAATAACACAAATCTTATGCTGATTTTTTTCTAATTTAGTCACAAGCATTTTGCATTGCATTGCATTGCATTTTCCAATTATTCTATGAATAAAGAATTGAAAACTGAAAGTTCTACTTATTTTCTTTCTGCTTTTTCTCCAGCAATATCCAAAATTAAGACTTTTTATTACTACTTTTAGAAGAATTATATGGACCCAAATAAGTGAACAAATAAACCTTGAAAGTGGTAAGCTACCACGTGTTTCACATCTCATGGATTAATGGTGTGACTTTTCTACAGTATCTGGAAAGCAGGGGGTTTCAATAACTTTAGCTATCTGTCAAGCATTCAATAAATAGCTACTTTTGTCTCACACATTTTTAGTCATTTATCAAACTTAGTTGATATTTTCTTGATTTCAGAATGACAGCTACATTCTATTTGTTTTCACATCAGTTGTATTGTGCATTACCTTGAATTGCACTCAGTGTTTCCACCAAGTTCAGTCTTTAAAGGTTGTTATGACAACCTGGTGTTTCTAAGTGAATGGTGAGGAAAGATGTGGAATTCTGATAATCTGCTGAGAATTATTGTAACCTGTATGGCATCATGTTCATGCGACAACTCCTGAAATGGTCTACATATACTGAAAAGAGTGTGCAATCTCCTAGGTGTTGAGGCTGGGAAAAATTCTTTTTTCTGCCATTTCTTAATTAACCAAGCTGTGAAGATAATAATCTCTGTTTCACAAAGAGTTGGTATGAAAACATATGAGTTGTTTATTAGAAGGATGGATGTATTATATAATTCTTCCAAGATTATATATATATATATATATATATATATATATATATACACACACACCGTATTTTCATACCGTGCATTGGTGACTCAGTTTTTTTTCTAAAGTAAATTATATGTTTGGCTGTATCCTTCCAGTTAGGGCAGCGAGTGTGCCTTAGTTATGACCAGATTTCTGCTCTCAAACCCAGCACTAAGTAGAGGCCTGAAAGTCAATTCACATTCTCTCAAGCTATCTGCTAGCACCCAAGGGAAGGGAGTTGTCTTAGGCTGGCCCATTCATCTCCTAATGCACAGGGTGCAGCCAAGAGCTACAAACTGCCGAACAGAAGTGAGGTTTGAGGGGCCCATCCAATGCTAGAGTGGGTTCCCCTGCTCTATTTGCTCTGAAGCTTGGGGTAGTCTTCTTGTCTTGTCTTTACGCACGATTTCTTGAAGGGAACCTGACCACCATCTACTGTTACATTTAATGATGTCAACCTACTTTGGTAGGGCTCGAACCTCTCTTGAATGGTAGGATTGGGCTCCCTTTCCTCAGAGGCTGTGGGTGGGAAGCAGAGACCCCTCTGGGCTCTGACATTTCTCATGGCAGTAGGTGATGGGTTGTCAGCAGCTCAGCCAGCCCCGGGGGAAAGAAAGAAAGAGCAGTAGTGCCCTAACAAGCTGATGCAATTTCCCACACTGTCAGGTATGGAGCTCGGGAGAAAACCCCTGCTGCTCTAATAGACTTAAGCATGTTTCTGGACCAGTAGGTTTTTGAGCAGAAGAATGAGCCTTCTGTGATATGCTCCATCAATAAGGCTCCAAGCATTGATAAAATACATGCATACTGAACCATGGTTTCTGCGCTCTGCTCAGTGCTAGGACCTCACTTCTGTGTTTTTCTTCCCACAGGGAATCGTAACGCCCATCCGTGCTACATGTTTGGTTTAACCTTATACGTTAACTAACCCCAACAGTATCCCCCCAAAAAGGAATGTGTGAAGGGTAGAGTGAGAAAGCTGGGTGGAGGAGATACATTCTATTTCTCTCAGCAACTCCTTGGAAGCTTCATGCAAACTAAATCAATCCCCACTCTTTGGCGCTGGGACTCTTCCTTGTGTTGCACTGTGCCCTCCCCTTTTACAACAAGTAAAGCCAAATAACTTAAAAATCAACCAGTTAGTAATAGATTAACAGATTAATAAGCACCAATTGTTGAAAACTGTCCTTTTCAATTTATTTGCTCTGGTTCACTTTACTTCATGTTTTAATTCACTGGAGCAAACATTAACAACCATCTATGCTCTATGCAGTCATTCTTATGCATGGGAGCTATTGGGGGGATGAGGACGAATCAGCTCATCCAGAAAGAGGGACTTACGCAAATAATGTAAGATTGCTTCATATGCTCCAAGAGATAAAGATAAAAAAGCAATCAGCTCTTTTTCAGTATCAGAGGTTGGTCAGAAAAACCCTTTGGAGGTCCTCAATGCATTTTAAATTCAAAAAAGAAGTAATGTTCTTTATATGATTTGAATAAAAATTACAAACCGATCTACGAGTGTGTGAGAAAATCAGGTTACATTTCAAATTGCAGGTTTATTTTGGTGTGTGTGTGTGTGTGTGTGCGTGCACATGAGTGTGTCTTAAATGTATTTCTGCACCTATTAAACACCTACTGCAATTTAATTTGGTGTGTATGACTTATGTGTGTGTTTGTGTATGTGTTGGTTTTTACACTTATTAAATACCTATTATGCTTTGTTTAAGATCTATTTCTTTCACTCATCTCCATGTACCAGCACCTAACAAAGCACCAGTCACAGCATTAAATAAATGGTTTCTTGACTGAATAATTAATTCAAGTATTGAATTCTTGAACCCATCCTTTATGATGTAATACTTTTGTTCCTGGATTACAGTTAATGACAAGCACAGAGAAACATCGTATTTGCATCTAACTATACGTTTAAGGAAACATTTCAGTTCCCAGATCTTATGAATTGATTGCTCTGTAAATCTTTTAGCCTTCAAAACCAGTGGTGGGGAAAGGTGCTACAGTTATTTCTAAATGTTACATTTGTATATTTGTTTCTTACACAACTATAGATACGAAAATACACAGCCCTCACTGAAAATAGTTGTAGTTTCAGACAGACTGTGCACACATACATTTTGTGATGAATATCTATCCAATACATATGTATATATATATTTGGAATTCCTACTTTCGAAAAGTTGGGTAGTTCAAACAAAGTGACTTTGCAGTGTTGCATCAAAAGTTCAATGACATTGTTAGCTACAGCTGGTGACCGTTAGATGCAACGGGTAAATGTCAGCAGCATTATGTGGCAAGAAAGAAGGGGTACAAATGTTTCTCTGGGTGTGTCTGTGCTCACAGGGGGATGCAATTCTGGATTTACCCTTCTTTGATGTGCCCATGTCTAAACTTGTTGTGCAATTCTGGACACAATTTTGTCCTTTCTTTCACTCTCCTTTTATTGTGGCCATTTGTTTTTTCAGATTCTATTAGTGCACTTCTTGAATCCCATCTTCTGCCCTCAACTACAACTTAAACTAAATAGTTCCTGGAAATACCCATTAAAATGACCCATCCATGCTTGAAATTTCACAATTAACTTGAAAGGTAATGATCAAAACTGTTCTAAGTCATTTAAAGTGTAGTGCAAATGAGGTTATCTGCTAGCAGATAGTGAAGTTCAAAAGTTAGGAACAAGAATAAGATGTAGGGAAATGTTGTTAAGCAGTTGGTAAGGGTAAGGAGTGGGGATACATGCACCCAAGGCAAAATTCACCTACTCAAACTTTTTGTCCAGATCAAGACCAATTCTCTGAATTGGAAGCATTGAAGCATTGCTGCTTATTTAGTTACTCTCTCTCAATCACTCTCCTTTTAACTTTTGTTTGAGAGAGAGAGAGAGAGAGAGAGCATGCTTGTGAGTGGGGCAGAGGGAAAGAGAGAGAGAGAATCTTAAGCAGGCTGCAAGCTCAGTGTGGAGCCCGATTCCACCATTCTGGGATCATGACCTGAGCTGATAACAAGAGTCATCAAGAGTCAGACACTCAACTGAGTGAGCTGCCCAGGCACCCTAGTTACTCTTTCTGGCCAGTAATCTGTACCATATTATTCAGCTTTGGGATATAATTATCCCACTAATTAAGTTGCTATTTAAATAAATGTACTGATACAGGCAGGTTTAGTAAGGAAGAAAACAAACATGAATATCATCCTTTTGCTTTTTCTAACCCATTCAGGAAGCATAGCAGTTTCTTTGAGGATGAGAAGAGCCACGTGTCAGATCCCTGAGAACCATTTTCCACTAGAGTTTCTGAAAGATTTCTCATGGTAGATGAATTTATTTTAGTACAACCATTTTTATGCACATGCATACTTATGTCCATATATTTATTTATTTATTACATGTTTCTTTATTTACTTGAGACAGAGAGGCAAATAGAGAGTGTGGGGGGGGGGCAGGGCAGAGAGAGAGGGAAACAGAGAATCCCAACCGGGTTCCGTGCTGTCAGCGCAAAGCCTGATGCGGGGCTTGAACTCAGGAGTCGTGAGATCGCATCCTGAGCCAAAGTTGGACGCTTAATTCACTGAGGCACCCAGGTGCCCCTATGTCCCTATATTTAAATCAAAATAAACACTTTATATATGGCATGAACTTCTGCCATAGGAAGAATGTGTGGCTGTTAATTATCTGGTGAAGGAAATTAGGCTGGAAGAGGAAGACTTACTTCTTTCCCAGTCCAAATTAACCTCTGGACTAAAGTAACTGGCTGCTTATGATTGGGGAACCTGAGGAAAGTGACAGCAATGAAATATGCCACTTATTCCCACTGTCATCCTAAAATTACCATCCACTTTATAGCCATAGGATTCTCTAAGGGGGGGCTCATTGCATTCCAGGAAAAATCATGTTAAACCAACAAGACAGCTCATCACCATGATTGATAACCACATCACTCTGAGCCTTGCCAAATATCTATCTGACTAAACCCAGAAGCTTTCAATCAAACAACAACAACAACAAAATAGAACCACTAACGTTATCACAGGAGTCATTTCAAAATATTATGCATTTTTTAATTCCCAAAATAGAGTTCAACTGTATAATCATCTTACTTTTTACTGAAAATGGTAAGAATTTAAATATGAATTTATTAACCTGAAGTCAAAGAAATTATAATGGATTTAAAACTGAATGTCCTAGATCAGCTTGGCAAAATAATCGCAGGTGTCTAACTTTCTCTGCACAGAGTTGGAACAAGTCCAAGAGAACTCAAATTAGTAGCCATCAATTAAGCATAAATTTGGAGTTTTTCCTAGTTTTCTCTTGTCTTACCTGTCTCTCCTCCTCCCTCTCTTCCTTCCTGCCTTTCTCCCTTCCTTTACACTTTTGATGTGATCCAGCCACACACTCTCGACTTGTTTCCAAATAATTAATAAGGTACATTTAGCAAGGAGAATTAAGTACAAAAATAGAAACTGCAATCATGGAATATTGATTTGCTTGAAGAAAACATTCACTGTCCCAAATAGAGATAAATTCAGCTACTTTGGCCACATCCGAATATAGATGACTTAATCCAAAGGTGACTTCTGATGTTGTTTATTTTGTGGAGAGGCCCTGCTGGGTTATTTATTATGAAAAGGATCCACAATCTTGAGAAACTTAACAGAAGACCATGGGGGAGGGGGGAAAAAAAGTTATAGAGAGGGAAGGAGGCAAACCATAAGAGACTCTTAAGGACTGAGAATAAACTAAGGGTAGATGCGGGGTCCGGGAGAGGGGAAAGTGGGTGATGGGCAGCAAGGAGGGCACTTGTTGGGATGAGCACTGGGTGTTGTATGTAAATGATGAACCATGGGAATCTACCCCCAAAACCAAGAGCACTTTTACACACTGTATGTTAGCCAATTTGACAATAAATTATATTTAAAAAAAACAAAAAAATTAAAAAATTAAAAAAAGAAAAAGAAAAGAAAAGAAAAGAATCCACAGAAAGAGAGGCACATACCCATTAATTGTAATTGTGTTTGTCTCAGCCCCATGATTCACCTGCCCTCATAGTTTGTCTATGTAAGAATGTTGATGGGGTGAAGATTTTCTTTAATGTGAGGCTGAGAAAAGAACATTGTGTTGATAATGAAGGAATTAATTTCTTCTCCCAACTGTGATAATAATAGAATGGACCATGTGAGGGGTAATTCATTGAACATCCTCTGGGGGTTCCTCATTTCAAATAATGGAGGACAAAAAGAGATTTTACCTTAAGCAACTTCTAGCTTAAATATAGACTGAGAGCTCTTAATATTTCCTGTTGAGTTTTCCCAAAACAAGGTTGGGATAAAAATTCTACATTTGTCAACTGACTTTGTTTTAGATGTATAAAGGAGACTAGAATATATTGTTAAATACCCAAGGAGACTGGAATACATTATCAAATACCTAAAGTCATATTTTCTGGAACTCTTAATCTCTTCTAATTCTGCTTGATCTCAAATGTTATGCTACCTTAAAAGGAATGAGATCTTGTGTTTAATATAAAACTACACATTGCAACTATAGTACACTGAAACAAGTCAGGATACGGCCAGTGTGTCATTTTGTTGGGGTATATAGGCAACTTCTGGACTTAATGTCATCGCTTACTGGAATTCTAGTCTACATTCTATGAATGCATAATGATCGTTTATGCGGTTGGGATAACATTGACAGTAGATATGCCAATTGGGAGAAGTCAGAGTTTTCTTTGAGCTTGCATTATATTTTGGTATGTTTCTTAAATATTGAACTACGGTATATTAAATGTGATATTTTTACTTAAATTTTTCTCTTTTTCTTTTTCTTTTTTCCTAAATAGTGTTGTTTGCATTTCCTTCATAAGCGATACTTGACAATGTCCTTTTATCTTGGTGCAATCTTATAGAATGAGCTTTATCGAGCTCTTCTACTTTTCAAATATTGAAGGGATCACAAACATTTTTGCACTTTACGTATACCTCTGTTGCAAATCTACATATGCTGAGTCACTCTATCTCTAAAACTGTTCTTTAAAGGATGTGGAATACATCCATATTTATTAACATGCAAATGGAAATAAACAAATGTAAAGCACGTAATTCTTGGTCTTTCTCCATTGAGTTTGAAGCCCCATGTAAGGTAGAATAGTAGAAGCACAAGAGAAATATACCAACTGAAATCTCTTCTTAACCAAATAATTATCTGAAAGACTGAATGCATTTCTCTTTGCTCCTTATTTTTCACTAACCGTTATGCCAAACGATTGACTTGTGTGTGACTTTACACATTTATTCAAGACTTTTATTCATAAAAAAGCTATTCAATCATTTAAACAAACGCTAATTAAATGTCTCTGGTGGCTGCTGTGCCTGGTGACGTGCCCTGAATGGGGGCGATGTATGAGGGAAATAAATCTTAACTATTAAAGTACAGTAGTTGTTTAGATCTTGAAAGAGAAAGAAATGTGTGGAGACCCCACGCATCCACATTTAAGTGTCAGTGTTTATTATAATTAGGCAACGCGAAAAATAAAGCATTTCCGGAATGATTCATTTAAGTGCCAGTCCAGTCATTTAACCTTGTTTTCCATATGTCCTAAAACAGATGAAGCTTTGAGACTTATATTTTGTTGGTCACATGCAGTTTGTACTATCAAAGGAAGTGTCTTAGACTACACCTGATGTTTTACCTCATTCCGTAGGCAATAGAAGTCAAACCTTGCCGGTGTTGGGTAATTGATATGCCAAGAAAAGGAAGTCTGGCCTCTGATGCTATAGCACAAAGAGGGTTTCAGGCAAAGCCAGCTGTTCATCATGTGTATAAAGAACCAGTAGTATGGCTTTTATAGATGCAGTTACTTCCTACAGCACAGGGAAGGAGAAAACAGAAAGAAAAAAAAAAACGCATGCTTTTTTGTGATGTCTAGAATGCAAAAGAGCAGAATATGTCGTCCTGATTTTGTTCCGCATTTAAGATGCTGGTGACGTGTGTTATCAAGGCCGCACATATGTGAAAACGGGGACTAGGAAGAGGCCTCTTTAAGGTAAAATATTTTGTTTCACATTACTTCGGTAAAAGCTTCAGGAGTCTAGCTTCAAGCATGGAGTGGTAATATTTTTCTTTTAAAAGATAAGCCCCACGAAGGCAATGCTGGCCCGTCTCTTTACAGGTCCACGCAAACAGCTTTGCTGAAGCAAGCGGTGTCAGGGAGGGGGATGTGTTCAGGGGCAGCGGGCCTCCTGATCAGAATCGCAATGTTCCTCTGCAGTGAGCTAGAAGGCAAACCTCCTTGCTCCCCACTTTCTCCGGCTAAATTATGTTAATATTGAAAAGAAAGACACTGACCATTTAAAATATTATAAAGAAAAACATTTTGGGGTTTAGAAATTAGGCTCTAAGTATTTTTAATGACCCACGTTTATGTTTTAGGAAATACTCATTTCACTATTCTCTTTCCATGATTGAAAAACTGTTGAAGAGGCAAAATATAAAAAATGTGATGTACAATGAGGCAGACTGATCTTATAGTTTCCTCCTTAAAAATATAAGAGTAGCATCACAAATACATTGAGTTTCCTAACAGAAATATGTGATTGGATATTCTTTTCTATTCTAAATAGCACTCATTTAGAAACAGACTAATTCTCTAATATGCATCTGTTTGTAGTTGCAAGGATATACATGTGACTTTATTTATAATTGTGAAAGCATGAATTAACTGATGACCAGTAATGACGGATTGGCTTTACAAACTAGCGTGAAAATTAATTTGATTAAATATTGTGTATTTATTAAAAGTATGCATATAATAATATTTAAAAACTGAGTGGTTATCCAATATATTATTAAATTTTAAAAAGCGGGTTATATTATATTATGAATAGTGTCTCGCTTTATTTAAGTCTGTATAGAAATGAAAATAAAGCTCAAAAACATTATCAGAAATGGCTTCTAGACTTGGGGTTATGAGCGATTTTAATTTCTATGAAGACATGTGACTTCTTTATTTATATAAAATGTTGTAAACTGTTTTCTAGACTGAGGAAAAATTAATATGGTGAAGTATATTATCCATGAGTTAACACATGAGATTGTTGCCATTAATTAGTAATCATCTTCTTAAAGCTTGAACAATGACGTATTTATTTATTATTTGAAGAAATACACATTTAATAATCTGATTGTATATTAAACAAAATTATGGAAGAGAAAAATGGAAAACATATGTCCTCTCTTCCTGTCTCAGATCTGCTATATAGCTGGGCTGACATCATTTAGAACCTAAACTTTGTGTATGTTGTAACCAAATATTTGCCTCTAAGATATTGCCCCAGACCTAGGTAACCTAGCCCTCTTCCCAGACTATTCTCAATGTGTCTGTTTTTTTATCTTACATGCTCAGAGTTTTTGTTCAGACAAAATGCTCAGTTAATTGGATTATTAATTACTACTAATGCAAAAATGGTGAAAGAAAACCTTAGGAAGAGTAGCAAAGCTGGATTTGTACTGGTCCCCACTTAAACCATCTACTCACAGTTGTGCTTGAGAGTAATTTTATTCCTAGCTCTTATACCCCACAATACAGAGTGAATTACTTAAAGGAGTTCATACAGATTCCGATTAAATTAATATTAAAGGACAGTCTCACTCAAACTGGTACCGAATTTTCTACAACTCAAAAGTTTTTTTAATTTTTTTTTAACGTTTATTTATTTTTGAGACAGAGAGAGACAGAGCATAAACGGGGAAGGGTCAGAGAGAGGGAGACACAGAATCTGAAACAGGCTCTCAGAATCTGAAACAGGCTCCAGGCTCTGAGCTGTCAGCACAGAGCCCGACGCTGGGCTCGAACTCACAGACTGCGAGATCATGACCTGAGCCGAAGTCAGCTGCCCAACCGACTGAGCCACCCAGGGGCCCCTCTACAACTCAAAAGTTTATTCCTGGATGCCAGCAGTGATAATTAGCAGCCTCATGTGGACCAGGAGAGGCAGAACAAGGAGTGCATGGTGAAAAACCATGTTATACAAGGAGCAGTTGAAGAAGGTGGATGTGTTCAGTCAGAAAAAGAAATAATAAGGAATATGAGGGATGATTTCTAGTATTTGAAAGTCATCGTGTAAGCCACAAATCCTTAGTGTCTCTAGAGAGTAAAATAGCGACAATTTGGTGAAAATCACAGGATGCCAGATTTTAACTAGGTTAAGAATATCTTTTTAACCCCCAAGAAGTGTTCCATGTTACTACTGATGCTTATGCAGAGATAAGATTTGGTCTGTCAGTCATTTATTAATATCTTAGTACACTGCCCACCTGTCATCTTTTTATTAATCTACCCACCTGCCATCTTAACAGCTGGTGATGGGGAGCAAGTGAAGAATTGGAGATTAAAAAATAGAGATAAAAAGAGTTGATTTCTTCTTAATAACACTCTAAAGAGTTAGACAGTTTCATTGTTGATACCTAAAGGTTTTCTATTGTGATAAAAAAAATCTTGTTAACATTGTCTTCTCCAAATATTGACAGCTATTTTTCTTTGATCAAGACAACATAAGGATTATGATTGAGGTTTAGGGTGTGTACATTGAGGGCCTTAATAATGCACATTTTGACCCAATTCATTTATATCCTAACTTCCTCTTCATCAATACAATTCAGTCTAGTCCCAAGCACTTCCCTGTGGTTTGGAGGGAATATGTTCATTTCTACTTTCTGGTATTCTCTTCTATCACTTTTATCCCTTGGACAGTTCTCTTCTAACATTTCTTTCCTCCAAAACCCATTTTTCAAGTTCAAAATTCAGTTGCCTATGAACCACAAACCTTTACTAACTACTCTAAAGGTGTAGATCAACGTCATGAAGCCATTTTCCCTTAGCTTATCTTAAACATATGTTCTGTCTGATCCATTGTTCTAATTGTTCCATGCATCTTACAGTTTCATTGCAAACTTCTTGGAGTCAGATAATATAACATACACAAAATGGGGCACACATTTTGCTTTTGCCTTTGTCAGTATGCCAAGTTGCTAAATCATCAAAAATGTAACAGGAAGATACTTAAAAAAATGGATTCTGAGAATCTCCAGCGATTGAGTACGAAATTCTGTATTTAGAAAAGAAATAAACAAGACACTCAAGTGATAGTAATGATCTGCCAAATTTAGGAATTAATAAACTGGAGGTCATGGCATCACTTTCTCTTTTCACCCTCTCCACAATCACAGTCACATTCACATACCCATATATACCTAAGTATTCACCTCCACACATATCATATATGCATAAACCATGGAGATTAGTCACATGGAGAAAGGAGGGTGTTTTGGTGAGAGGTAAGGAATGGGAAGAAAACTTGATTAACTGTGAGTTATTTTTGATCCCCCCAGTATGGGATTAGAAGACAAATGATGGAATTCAGAAGAGTCTGTGTGGGAATCTAGGTGTTAGAAAACCATCTCCAAGTCTCCTGAGAAAAGGCATGACGAGGGCTAGAGAGTTAGTCCTTAATAACATTCTCTGCCTCTGGAAGGAGCCTGGCAACATCCTACCTCCCTGAGGTGTGGACGTTTTATGACATTTCTCAAAATGTCTTCAAGATGTAAATCATCATGTAGTACTTGTTCAAAATATAACTAACCAAACACTTCCAAATAATTGGTTTTAAAGGAGTGGCATCCTGGAATTGATTGTTTATTTTATAACTTAATGTGTATATGTATAAAATAGACATAATTTTTAAAAATATACACTGATAACTGTATCGCTAGGCACTATTCTAGGCACAAGAAATACACACAACTGTGAACAAAATAGACAAACTGTCTAAAGGGCACTTATATTTTACTGAATCTGATTAAGTGCATTTAAATTATAATAGAAAAATGCGTATCTTATCTAGTCAAATAACTTTAAAACATTGATTTAAAGTCATTACCCGTTGTAGAAGCTGTTAATATTTGTAGTTGTTGTTGCTTTACTTAAAGGAGCCAAGACTTTAGAGACAGCAGTTGCCATAGATAGGGGTAGGAGGCATTTGATAGGGGAGAAGGGCTTAAAATCTTTCTATGTATAGGTGTAGGAAGTTTCTATGCCACTGTTACATATCGGTGGGGGGCTTTTGGCTACATGGTGCTTAGAAGTGGTAGGCCACATCTCTGATTTGGATCTGGGCTTCAAAGCCAATCATATATCCAAACTTGTCACAAACTTACATGTTATTTGATATATGAGCACTGAGAAGTATCTTAGCCTCTCTATCCTTAGATTTTCATTTTGAATGGAGGAAAACATCTGAAGATTTGTACTCTTATTACTGTTTTGCTAACAAGTCAACAGAGTGTAAAGATACTAAGACATTTGTTGAATAAAAGATGGGTAGGTAGGTAGATAGGTTCCTAATGAAATTTATGTGAACAATATGCTTATACAGACGTAGAAAGATTCTTGGTTGTAACAGTCATATCATACCACTCATTATGCAAGCCTAATTGTTATTTCAGTGTTATTAATATTCATTTTTTGCTATTATCATTATTAATTGTGTGAAGCTATAAATAAGGTGTCACAAAAAACGTTAGAATTAATAAATACAGTAAAATTACACAATATAAAATCCACATCCAAAGATTAGTTTCACTTCTGTCACTAAAAGAAACCATCCAGAAAATAATGAAAACAATTCCCTGTACGACTGCATCAAAAAGGATAAAGTATTTAGTAATAAACTTAACAAAAGAGGTGAAAAAGTTATACATTGAAAACTATCAAACATTGATGAGAAAAAAATTAAAGAAGACACACTTAAATGGAGAGACATCTTGTGTTCAATGAATTGGAAGAATAAATATTGTTAAGATATGTGTACTACCCAAATTGACTCTGCAGAGTCAGTATAATCCCTATCAAAATCCCAATGGCGTTTTTATAGAAATAGAAAAAAAAATCCTAAAATGCATATGGAACCACAAAAATCTCGCAATGGCCAAACAATCTTGAGAAAGAACAGGGCTGCAGGCACCACCCTTCCTGACAGCAAACTGTCTTACCTAGGATTAGACTTTAAGACAAGCAGTATATTTTTAAAAGCTCATTTACAATTAAAAAAAATGTTGAAATAAACATTTTGCAGCAAGTGTGGTCAACAGAATAGAACAACTTAGTTACTTTACGAAGAGCTTCTATGTTCCCTGGAGGTGGTCGAGGGTAATGGCTACAGGCTGAGGCTTTGTGGTCAACTGCCCAAGTTTTCATAGCTATTCAGTATGTAAGTATAATTTAGCATTTGTAAAAATGGGGCTAATTATAGAAGGCAGGATGGTTTCAAGCATTAAGTGAAATAATGCATATAAAATGTTCTTTGCAACATTCGACACATTGTAGTAGATACATATATATTAATTGCCGTATTACAAATTTTTTAGGAAAGAAGAGGGAGCTGCAGATGAGAGTAATTTTCTGAGTTCCACAAGATAAATCATAAAATAAACTTAAGTATTCTTTGCATACTCTTTCTTCAGGACAGTTTTCTTTTGGTTTGTTTTCGTTTCTTTTTATTCTTATATTCTCCGTAGTGCACTGTCAGCTATCACAGGAACAGTCACTTAATTTATGCCCTATAAATGAAAATCTATGGATGTTTTCCCTCCCAGAGGGTATCTGAAGAGGTGTATCCTGGTATTAAATGTGTATCTTTAGAGCCAGTCACTGGATAAATGGGTTGACGTTCCTGTGTTTCTGTATTCCAGAAATTATGGAAAGCTTAAGTATGCACCTTAGTGCAAAATCACATCCTTAAGGACTAAGATATGGAGTCCTTGAGACCCTGAAGCTTTCCCTCTCAATGGAAAATCCTAAGAGATGGTGTTCACTGGAACCCTGTCTTCTAATACTGAGAGTTCACAGGGAGTAGATGCCTGTAAATATGGAAACATCAGGACAAAAAATTTGAAAAAAATGAAAGCAATATGTATAAAATAGCCCAGTGGGAAAATGATCCCCATCAACAGACAAGTCCAAGGTTAGCGCTCTCAAGTCACAGACTGAAGGGAATTCCCACTTCTGAGCTTCCCTGTAATGGAAGGGACCAGGAGAATCTATAAACAAGGTAATAAAGGAAACTGTAGCAACAGGAAGTCTGACTTGACTTGAGTCACGACTATTCATGGGGAGGAGTTAGGGAATGGACTAAACTTCTATCCAAACTTTAAAGGCATGGAACCTACTGCTGAATGTGGCTCCAAGTTCAGTGCTCCAAAAGACCAAGAGGACAACTTGGCCCCAGCATGCATCAAGGAATGATTTTTCAGGTGGACTACTGACCAGCTTCTGAGTGCTTACATGCAAGGACATCAAACCTTTCCCTGAAATTTATCTTGCCACAGCTTCTTTTTTAATGCCACTAACCCATAATTTGTAATTATGCCCCAAATTGTCCTTCAGCAAGTTTCCAATCTACCTTTTAAATCAAATAGAAATCGAATTCGTGACTTTATTATTCTGAGTACTCATGTTCTCCTGGAACACCACCCCCCACTGTCTGCCTCCTTTTCGTCTGGTCTCTTTTCTGCCTCCTCAGCTGAGTCATAAAATAAATTCATGGGTAACCTCATCTAGCTATAACTCACTTTCTCTTAGACTTTTAATCCCTTTTTATCTTTTAATCTGCATTCTATTTTATGGCTGGCTTACAACTTGAAAGCTCTTTAAAAGATACTATGTATGAAAAATTTCATATAATGATATATTCACCAAAATATTGAAAAGGAATCATTTTAGTGTAATGGGAGAAGCTTTGTGATAAATAATGGAGTCGTAAACTAATTAAGAGAGATCGCTTGCATTTGGAAATAATGGCATAGTTAATTCTATCTGTGTTTTCAAACTTGCATTTACAAGTAGCATCTGTATGTTTCATTGCTTTAAGTAACAAGAATGCCTCCAAGTTATTGGCATACACTGTGTAGTTACTAGATTAAATTCAATGTTCCATGTAGTGTGCATTAAAATTATAGTTTAGTGGTATAACAGTTTTTGTCTTTATTTTTATGTGTTACTGTGAAAAGTTCAAAGTGGTCAATAAGCAGAATGCTATTCTAGAAAGTAGTGATAATGTATATGCTATTTTTCTTTTGCAATGAGTTTTAAGGTTCATGTCCAACTACTAAAGTTTTTTTTTTATAAATTAAAACATACATCACCATGAGAAAGATAACTGTAACTCCTTAACATTTAAAGCTTAGGTTTCATTTTCCAAAGAGAAGCATATGAACGAAAATTTCATAGGAACTTATATGAAGTGAGCAAAGTTGATAAATTCATTAAAGTTTAACTTGATCAACTATGGATTTAATTAGGTTGCTCTGTCTAGAATTACAATATGTGTTTGTATAGCAGAATCTAAAGACATGTATTCCAAAACTCTCATTTTTATAGATAAAGAAAATGAGATAGGATTATTTGGCTTAACCATTGTCATTTGTTCATCAGTTAGGAGAATTTCTATTAGAAAGCATATAGAATCTAATAAAGTTTTTTGGGTTTTTTGTTTGTTTGTTTTTGCCACAGCACATTCTTCTGGGTTACAATGAATCTAGCAAAACAAGTAGGTTTCCAAGTCTTCTATTTTTGTAGCAATTACTAAAACCAAACCTCACCATAAATCACTGTAGCCTTCAACCACGGCAACATAAAATGAACAAACTTTAAAATTAAATCACAGTACTTATACACACATAACATACCTTTTTCTATTAGCTGAGATTATTTAAACAATAATGGCTACAAATTATTGTTTCATAGCTATACACACTGTCTATCATCGTACATGTGGATTCACGAGCACTTTTGCAAATAGTGCAATGTCATGTGGTCATAGTGTCTTTGAACTTGTGAAATAATCAGTAATAACTTGGTTCTAGGTAATGTGAATTGCTACTTTTTATAATAATGACTTTCAATATAGTTCTTGCTTTTTCAAAAGTTTATTCTTTTTCTTGAGCACAATAGAATTATACACTCTTCTGTAGAATTGTTTGATGTATCAGGATTACCAAAATGCTAGTAACTGATTCCTTGTATTTTTTTGGCACTGGTTTTAAGAGTTCTCAAGGCACTTTTGGTTTGAAGCTGCTCCTTTGATTTCTGTAACAACAAAGCACTATCATTGTGTTAAATGTTGGCAGGAGGGGATAGTGAAACTTTTGCCTCAGGCAAGAGTTTTATAAAGGCTTCATCGTCGATTGCTAATATCAGCTAATCAAAAATATTTTCTAAGCCAAACTCATTGTTGTTGTTTTCTAATTTATTCATTCAGGAAACATATTTTAAGCATCTATTGTGTACCAAGCTCCATCGTAGCTACTGGAATTCCAGTAAGAACAGGAAACAGTCTTTACTCTATGCGTCATGCTTGCAGCCTAGGGGAAAAAGGAAAGATAAAGAAGAGACACTCTGTGAACGTATCGAAATGAGTTTCTGGAAGAGAAGCTATTGAAGCCAGTGCTCACTTTGGGCTGAAGTGTACCTGGGTGCAGGAGGACATTTCTGACTTCCATGACAAATCTTTAAAGAGCAGGATATGGAGTAGCACTATGTTGTGGGGAAGTAATATTGTATTGAAGCAGCAAATAGTAGACAGAATGTGTGGCAATGGATGAACCTGGAAATGTAGGTAGAGACAGATGCCCAAAGAACATTAAGGATATTGATGAGGACAAAATCAAATTTACATTTTGAAAAACAAATGTGGCTTAAATACATAGGGTGGATGGTACATTGTTATGGCAGGCAACAGGATGATTATGAAGTATCATAAAACTATAATTCAAGTGAGAAACAACATTTTGAAGAAAAATAGTGGGAGAAGGGAGAGGACAAACATATGTTAGCAATGCTTAGTCAGTTAAAGAGACTGGTCTCCCAAAAAACAATAATTGGTTTTTAAAAAGTTTAGAATGTAACCAAGAAATTGGGTACACCTTGCTCTGGTCAACTTGCAATTTTGTTATTTAAGAACCTAGACAATAGAAATGAGAATCCAGTCGCTGGCACCTGGAGGCCAATATGAATGAAATTGTAGCGTTAGGCATATAGAGTTTGAGAGAAAAACCTGAGATTCATGAACATTTGTAGGCCAGGGACAAGAAAAGGAGTCTGTAAAGAAGATTAAAAATGGTGATCAGAGTAGCAAGGGCAGGGCCAAGAATAAACAATGTTGAAGAAAACAGCCTTAGTTGGAGGCAACCTAGAGACAGAGATTTGTATCAATCTTACACGCCTCCAGATAAAAGAGGTGAACACGAGGAGCACCTTGCATTCTTGGTGGGAAAGATCAGTACATCAGAAGCAGTATTGGAAAGCTGAAGGAATGCAGTTGTGAGTCCAAAATGCACCACGAGGGGGTGCTAAACACAGGGGAAAGCAAGATTTCGGGTAAGGGAAGGAACTGATGAAATATTCTGTGAAAGTGTAATGGTGAGCACGTTTGTCTGTAGTCCTTCCTGAAGTAGACTGGATTATGAGAAGTGGCTTGGGCACAGGCAATAGTGAAAGAAACCAAAAGGAGGTGACATACAGATAATAGCCTAATTTATATTTTGCAAACCCTTGATGAGATTCAGATATATGTTTTCAATTCTCAGATGAGAGGCTCAGAATCGTTACCCCCAAATTAATTAGCAGAGCTCTAATTTTTTTTGGGCAGTGGATAAGACAAACTTCCCAAAGAGGAGGCTTGGAGAAGCAGAGGAGTTAAATTTTAGAATGAAAAAAAAAAAAACAAAAAAAAAAACAGATGGATTTCAGACATTGAATAGTCTTGAAGGAATTCAGATGTTAAGTAGTGATTCATGGCACACCATCGAAGGATTTGAAAAGAGCAGTGATATATTCAAAATCCTATAACTGAAAGATTAATCTACAGTAATGGGGAAGATACTTTGAAAAGAATTAAGATTGGATTTTGTTTCAATTTGTACAACCAATTACTAGAATTAGAAGGAAACAAGAAAATGTTGCCCCTTCATTATAAAGTTGAAGAATTTTAACAGCAACCACTTTGATGTGGGCTCCCTATGTGCCAGTTATTATGCTAAGCAATTTACATGCATTAACTCATGAGTTAATGAGTAAATGAGTTCCATGTGATCCCAAGTATTTATAATCCTACTTTCAATTTGAAATAACAGGCTTACAGTGTTTAGGTGACTTGCCAAAATTTTGTTAATTTGGAAGTAACAACAACAACAAAAACCTCCCAGTCCAACTCAAAGTATAAAAATCTCACACAAAAAAGGATTTATGGTCTTGAACCATCAAATGTTTGGAGGTTGAGCTTCAGCCAAGTTTGATCAAGGCTCCTCACTTCCTTTCCTGGGATTCCTAAGTTTGTGGCCTCTTGTGTATCGCTGTCTCTGGTGGCATTTCCCCCAAGCTGTTGAAATGGCTGTATTAGTTCCAGATATTTGCACACCAATTCCAGAGAAAAAGAGAAAGAGAACATTTCCTAGAAGCTCTCAACAAACATCTCTGGTTTTATGGGCTTGAACTGGGTTACCTTTATACTTCTTAACCACTCATCATTAGCCAGAAAAAAACAAAAAACAAAACAAAACAAAACAAAAAATCACTTGCACTTGTCAGTTTAAACTTGAGCCAACTACCTTCATGGAAGTTAAGCTTCTTCTAACACACATGGAGGTGTCAGGGAGATAGTGATATATAAATACATATATAGACAGTTTTAAGATTAGGTGGTATTCATTTGGGAGGGTGGGATTACCATACTATTCACTAAAATTACATTATTATCCTTACAGAATTGAAACAGCTTTCAAAACAATCATATATATATTCAATTATACAGCCAGTTCTAGGATCCAATACTTCTGGTTTATGTACACACACATATACACACATATACATATACAATTTGTTTTTTTTTTTTCTTTTACTAACGCTAAGTAGATAAATAGATAGGAAGATAGATACAGATAAATAGAATTGATCGATAGATACGTAGATACATGATGGAGAGATAGATGGACAAGTAGATAAGTACAGACAGCCTCTTGATAAGTTTTTGTTCGATGATTTTGTAGGCTAATGTAAGTGTTCTGAGAGCATTTAAGTTAAGCTGGGCTAAACCATGATGTTCGGTAGGTCACATGTATTAAATGCATTTTCAACTTAAGATATTTTCAACTAGGATGTGTTTATCAGGATGTAACCTAATTGTAGGTTGAGGAAGGTCTGTAGATGGGTAGATAGACATATTTTTTAAAATTTTACCCTTAACACGGCAGAATCATCGATCAAATAAAAACAAATAATTTTAGGAGTGTAGAGTGTGTGTTAAACAAATAATTAATTACATTAGCTGGTCCTTAATATCTTGGCTAACTGCATTTAATCAAAAAACATTTTTTATCCTTAAGAATACAATATTACACAGAAAAATACAAAGCTTAGAAAATTATGGCTAAAAGCCACTGAATGAATGAATTCCAAACTCTTATATTTCATCATGATTTCTATGGAATTTCCTGACAGCATTCATGAAAATAATTTCCAGTTACATTGGGCGCAAAGGAGGCAACATTGTATCATCACCGGTAATTGGAATTTAGCGTGTCACTGGGAACAGTCATTAGCATTTTTACTGGTGTATGTGGTATAGAATTCTTGGCACACAACAGAGAGATAAAGTGCTCGTAAAAATGGATTGTCATATCCATCAAAGTACATTTGAATCACGAGGTGTAAATACATATAGCCTAAAATATTTAGTACGTATCTAGAACAAAAGTTTTATAACATTAGAGTGCTTTTGGGTCCTTGGACTGAATACCAAATCGTAAGTGGATGTCAAAGCCACCGTCCAGGTTTGCCAAGGGATGTTCTATGGCCAGGCTGAGCAGAATCATTGTTGAAGGCAGTATAAAACCGAAGTGCCTGTTCTTATCCTAGAAGTGCAGTTGAAGAGGGCATACAATTCACTCTGGAGGATTTCTATGACATATTATCTTTACTAATCTTTAAAAGCTCTGATTATTTCAAGCAAATGTGACAAGTATACAAACGTTTCTTTCTTGGGTCTCTAACAAAGTGGTTCCATATTGTCATATTCTACTTGTTTGTATTTTAATGTATTCTAAATACACATTCCCAAATCACGTTTTTCCAACATACGAAGATACAGTCCAGATCAGTATATGAATATCAATAAGGAGGTCTTGAGGACAGGCATTGAAAATAAGTATGCATGCTTTTATTTTGTTACACATTAAATAGCACATACTAGGTGGAAAACTTTTATTGTAACTTCTTTATCAATATTAACTCATTTAATATGGCTAGAAGATAGGTACTATTTTTTCCTTTTCTTTTCATATGACGAAACTAAAATGGAGAGGTTACATAATTAGTTTGAAGTCACACAGTTGGCTAGTGGTCAATCTCGGATTCGAACATAGGCTTTCGGGTTCCTGAGGCACAAATGATAATCACAATGGCAAGTAATTCAGCCTTTCCTAATTGGTGAAATTGTGTAAGACTCGGCTCATCAGACTGATCAGTGAAGATTTTAACACTTTCTGATACCTAGCCCGCCCACAAACATTTAAATAAGACTTTCTGATGGAGGCCCAGGAATCGGTGTTCTTAGTAATCCTTGTAAAAGCTTTACATGCAGCCCCTGGTGAACATAAAAAGGACAGAGGGGCCATTTACAGCTTTAAAGGGCAAACATGGGACGAGAATCCATAGAAGGAAGCTAACAGCCAAGTGTTCGTGAGTAGTGCAGTGAGAGCTAATGCAAAATTGATTAAAGACCCAGTTACTTTAAAGACTAAACTCACCTGCTGTACGTCTATGCTTAATTTTACCTTAGAGCTAAGCCTAGCTTTAGCACATCTCATGTTTCAATGTGTTATACTATCCAACTCCTTTGTAGGATCTTTTACACGTGTGTATGCACATGCACACTTACCCACACATGCTCTCTCTCTGTTGATTCTGTAAGCCTTTCTGCTTTACATTTCTCTGCTGCTTAATGTCTTTTAAGGTAATAAAATGCATATTTATTTTCCAATCTTATTTGGAAAGCAATTCTAGAGTCTTTATCATTCCATACCTTTCTAACTGGAATTGTATTATATCTTGGTTACAATGCAATGTCTACATAAGGCAAGAGCTGAAAGAAAACCATATGTCTCTCTAGATATGATTTGTCCCTTTTTTCCTTTTCATGCTTCAATCCTGAGAAGGGTTAAAAATATTCAGAAGAAAACAACTTGTCATTAACTCCCCATGGGTGTGCTTTTCATACTGTGGCTAAATCTTGCTTATGTGGTTTTTTTAATGTAATGTCACTCACCTTGGTCTGCTCTCTTAAGTGAGAACAGTGACATACTTTAGATATTCAGGACAAGTTAGACTCACAATTTAGTGTCAAAAAGTACCCTCAAGGCCACAACCAGCTGCCAGATCCCCCATTTAGAGTATGATGCATATAGAATTTGTGTCTTGTGTGTACATGTGAGTACTATATGTATCCAGCTGATAAACATGTATTTGGGAATTATGTCATGACAGACTGGGTATAAAAATAATGAATATGGAAGGGTGGCTGATGTAAAAGATTTTGTAGCCCATGAGAAAAAAAACATATTGTATTGAGTTTCAAAAAATCAAAACGTATTGAGACTGAGAGCAATACAGAGGTGTGGACACATGATCTCTGCTTGGGAGTAGAAAAACAAGCATTCGTGGAAGTGACAGTGCAGCTGGGACGTCAAGGGTGGGTACTATTTTTCCAGATGGTCGAGGCAAAAGTGCTTCCGGTCACAGGATCACTTGGGCAAGAATACAGAGGTATGAAAGAGGCTCAACTCCACAGTAACGAAGTATGTACAGGCTTGGCCCGGGGTCCCTGGCCGCACAGTCAGAAATTAACCTACAGGGGGCTCCTGGGTGGTTCATTCGGTTAAGAGACCCACTCTTGGTTTTGGCTCAGGTCATAATCTCACAGTTTGTGAGATCAAGCCCTGTGTTGGGCTCTGTCCTGACAGTGTGGGGCTTGCTTGGGATTCTTTCTCTCTCCCTCTCTCTTCCTCTCTCTCTCTCTCTCTCCCTCTTTCTCTCTAAATAAATAAATAAGCTTAAAACTATATGTATATATAAAGAAATTAATCTACAGGGATTTTGAAGCTCATGCCTATCATGCTATTCATAGCATGCCAGTGAGTTTAGGTGATTTTTCTTTCAAAAGGAATAGAAACCCTTTAGGACTTATTTTGTTTTAATTATTTATTTTTTAATGTTTTTTCAATTTATTTTTTGAGTGAGAGAGAGAGAGAGCAAGCATGAACGGGGAAGGGGAAGAGAGAGAGAGGAGAACAGAGAATCTGAAACCAACTGCACACTCATAGCAGAGAGCCCGATGCAGGGCTCAAACTCACGAACCCAAGATCATGACCTGAACCAAAGTCAAATGCTTAACCAACTGAGCCACCCAGGTGTCCCAAATTTTTAACTTATTTTTCAAAGAAGGAGAGTAACATGATCAACCTTGTGTTATGGGACAATGACTGTGATGCTCCTGTGTGACAGGAGCTGGAGGAGGAAGCAATTAGAATGTTTCTCAGCATTGCAGTTATGAAAGTGAGGGCCCAAACTAGTTGAGACAGTTGCAGGGGTGATGAAAAACAAAGCACATATTCAATGAGTAGAACATGCTTATTCACCTAGAAAATTAAAAAAAATGATTTTATAGAAGCCATAAATTATACATAGTCCACTTATATTTTCAACATATTTCTAGCACATTTTTCATACCCCAAATGCAAAAAATGCATAGAATATAAAAACGCCTTGCTGGAGGTGACATTTGCCTGAATACATAGCTATGCAATGAATTTCTCTTTTATGGTTTGTTGAGAGCAGTCCCTGGTGTATGGTGTGTGCCACTGAACATTTGTGGATTGAAAGAAGAAACGAATCAGTCAGTAAGTTGATGTCTACTTGGGCCGAAATCGTGAGGGCTCAGCTCTGCTCCCATCTCTTCGACCATTTTGAATGAGAATGTGTTGGTGACATTCTTTTAGTGTCAACAAGAATGATTTGAACATCACTGGGTTTCAGTTCTCTCATTTTAAAACACAGGCATTGTGTTGGATTTTTTTAAAAATTCATCCCTATTGGTAATATTAATCTTCTTGAAATCAAATAAATAGAGTATGACTATCACATGACCTACATGTGAGCAGAAGTAGGCCACGTGTGCTTGCATTATGAAAACCAGATAGCCCACCTACTCTAGGTTCCAGAACACATATGCTCATTGAATATAGATTAGAAGAAGAGATTAATTAAAACCACCAAATCTCATCAGCCACACAGATAGAATAATATTTTTGAGGGAAGGATACATATATGCACACACTGATAAACATAAAGGAAAACCACTTGGAACACAAAATGAAAAAAAAAAAAAAGACTACAAGTCAAAATAAGCTAGTAAATATACTTTAAAAAAATTTTTTTTAGTGTTTATTTTTGAGAGAGAGCACAGGCGGGAGAGGGGCAGAGAGAGAGGGAGACACAGAATCTGAAGCAGGCTCTAGGCTCCAAACCGTCAGCACAGAGCCCGACGTGGGGCTTGAACTCACGAACTGTGAGATCGTGACCTGAGCTGAAGTCGGAGGCTTAACCGACTGAGCCACCCAGGCACCCATGAGCCAGTAAATATAATTTTAAAGATGGACAGATAGATATAGACTATGAAAGTAAAATAGGTTAAGAATTTGAGTAAGGTTTATATACATACACACAAACACACAAAATAAAAATGACTCATACATAAGGTACTGAAATTCACTCATAATATAAAAAGATACAAAAGAAGAACAATGAATACTGGTGAGAATACTGGAAAATATACCAGGTTGGTAGACATGTAAATTACTACAACCTTTTTGGGAGTCAATGACAATATATATTGACATGTCTGCTTCATATACTTTTAGACCTAGCTCTCTCAATGGTAGGAGATTACCAATTCCACATTTGTTTATAATAGGACACCCCCCGTCCCAATTCTCTAAGTAGAGTGTCCACTAAAAGGAGATTGGTTCAATTTAGTATTCCATATTTTTATTACTTTAATGATATTTATTACTTTAATTATGGTTATGTGCTGATATAACATGACTGTCCAATATATTTTTTAAGGAGTAGAGTACAGTTCAAGAATATGTGAAAAGTTCCATCTCTTTGATCCAAATAAAAATTGAAATATCGGTTATTGCATAAGTAGATAGTATGTCAAGGTAAAGATAAAATACCTGTTGGAAGAGTTGTATGTATAGCTATAGCTATATATTTGTGTATTTCAATATTTGTTCCTCTTCTGAGTCCTCTCTAGACAAAATATTATCCTTGAGAATTTTGGCCTCTCAGCTTTGTTCATATTTCTTCCCTGACACTCTGATTAGTGTGTCTGACAAATTATAGGAAACCAGAGAATTTTTTTCCTTTTTTTTTGTTTCAAGTTTCTATTGAATTCTAGCTAACATAGAGTAATAGTGGTTTCAGGAGTAGGATTTAGTGCTTCATCACTGGCATATAACACTCAGTGCTCAAGTGCACTCCTTAATCCCCATTGTTAAATGAGTGACTGAATTGGTGAATACATGCTCTTAACTTTGAGAGAAATCGTTGGAAATAAGTGAACCACTCTGTGGGTTTCTGTGTATTGCCTGACCATATGATACATATGTATGAATTCTCAAATCGGAATTACTCAGTCAAACACCATGCCATTTATTAGCATTTTCAACATCAATTAGAGGAAATAAAAACATTAACGAATTTAAGTTAATGCATGTAGGTAATGTATCACTCTTCAAAAAAATTTTTTTTAGTTAGAATTTTATAAAGATATGAAAGTTCATTGGCAAGAACTGAGATGATATCATATTACAACTGTGAATCTATAATATGGAACTCATTTTTCAAATACATTTTGACAGGTAAATACGTGTACACTTAAAATTATATCCGAATTGGTTCTCATATGAACTCTCACCCGTATTTAGGTATTGTAGTGAAACTCTTATTTAGTCGCATTTTATATCAAAAGCACTGCTCCTAATTACTGTTCTTTCTATGTGTTAATTCTATAACCTCTCAGGGTTCACTTTCTCTGTTCCTTGCTCTGCTATATATTTGTGCATATATATGGTATTAACTTATATAATGTTCGTATATATATATATATATATACACACACACACACACATTGAGTGACTGCTTAAAATTTAAAATTTAACTATTAGTATAAAATAACTTTTTTGCTATTTGCCTTAATTGTTATTAAACATTACATGAATTAATTTACTACTGATCAGAACAGCGTTACATGGAAAGTTGAAGTGATTCAATATTGTTAATCCTATATTATTCTGTCTCTGGGGGTAAAGGAATGGTTTCTCTGTAAGTTACAGTCTCTCTGAACTTCAACATTTGGAGTGGTTACATTGTCATCCTGAACTTAGGTGATAAGTACACAAATCCCAAGATGACTTCTACATATAAGAAGACTACTCTGGTTTTTGTTGACTATATTGTTTCCTTGTTGCACATTTACCTAGTGCCCAAGTGTAACCTCCTGTTCCTACCTCTTGGGTATTTAGTGTTTAATAGTGTGATAGTTTAATACTAATAGTTTAATTGAGGAACTGGCATGCTATCCCAGCAGTGAAGAAGGTCGTGTTTTGAGGCTTACCTGCTCCAGATGAATAACTGAGTCTTCCCAATGAAAGGAATAAGAAATTTCTGTCCTTTGCATTAGTTTGGAAAGAGTCATGGAGCATCGAGCAAAACAAGCTGATATAATGATGTTTAATTGTGTTTTTGTAAACACCTATAGAGTCCCTTCTAAGAACTCTCAAATAACTTACATCGTTCTTTAAAATTGTTTTTAATATGTTTTATTTATTTTTGAGAGGGAGAAAGAGTACAAGTGGGGGAAGGGCAGAGAGAGAGGGAGACACAGAATCCATAGAAAGGTCCAGGCTCTGAGGTGTCAACATAGAGCCTGACATGGGGCTCGAACTTGTGAACTGTGAGATCATGACCTGAGCCGAAGTCGGACGCTTAACCAATTGAGCCACCCAGGTGCCCCTAATTTATATGGTTCTTAGTGAATCACTTTTAACTAAACTGAAGGTAATTTATTGTAACTGAGTACTAATTTTTTATTTAAAAAAAATTGTTTGGCACTTGGCTTTTTTTTTTAATTATTGATTGATTGATTGATTGATGTCCTAATTTTATTTTTATTTTATTTTATTTTATTTTTTTTTTTAAATATAATTTATTGTCAACTTGACAAACATACAGTGTGTAACGTATGCTCTTGGTTTTTGGGGTAGATTCTCGTGGTTCACCGCTTACATACAACACCCAGTGTCACCCAAACAAGGGCTCTCCTCAAAGTCCATCACCCATTTTCCCCTCTCCCCCACATCCAATCCACCCTCAGTTTGTTCTCTGTATTTAAGAGTCTCTCATGGTTTAAATTCCTGTTAGTTAACATACAGTATAATATTAGTTTCAGGTGTACAATTTAGTGATTCAATACTTCCATACAACACCCAGTGCCCATCACAAGTGCCCTCCTTAATCTCCCTCTGCTATTTATCCCATCCAGCCAGCCACCGCCCCTCTGTTAACCATCACTTTGTTCTCTATAGTTAAGAGTCTGTTTCTTGGTTTGTTTCCTTCTGTTTTTCCCCTATGTTCATTTGTTTTGTTTCTTCAATTCCACATGAGTGAAATCATATGGTGTTTCTCTTTCTCTGACCTATTTTGCTTAGCATAATGCTCTTACTCCATCCATATCATTGCAAACGGCAAGATTTAATTCTTTTTTTAATTCTTTTTTTATGGTTGAGTAATATCTCAGTGTGTGTGTGTGTGTGTGTGTGTGTGTTTGTGTGTGTGTCACATCTTCTTTCTTCTTTCTTTTTTCTATTCATTAGTCAATATGCTTTAGGCTATTTTCATAATTTGGTTATTGCAGATAATGCTATAACCATATGTCAATACAAAGGACAAGATGAGTAATATAGTATTCTCCCTTTTACAATTTTGTTTTTAATATTAATATGAACCTTCACTAAGTATGCAGAAAAATATTTTCCTCTAAAAGTAGTATGAAATGCTTTATGTTAATTTTTTTAAAAAGTTAAACTCAAATACTTAAAGGAGTGATTTAATAAATATTCCCATAAAAACAAGATACTGTCTTATTCATCTTCGTCTTTCTTATTGAGCATATGGTGTGAATTAGGTAAAAATTTATTAAATTTGTCACTAAATATTTCTTAGCAGGTATAATACCTTTTCTTCAAATATATCCTCAGAGAAGAACAACCCACAGCCTTTTAACTACCACATTTATAACTAAGATTAGAGAATTATTTAATATTTGTAGATTGTGTCTATACAGCACATGTGTAACTCAGTACTAGCAAAGATGTAGGTGATACCAGGAAAATCACTGTATAACAGAAGGGAGGAAAGAGGGAAATTTAGTCTTGAAAATGTTCATTCATTCACCACAAAGGAGAACATAGTTTTGATGAATCTTTAATATAGGTCCTCAATGCCTGTTTGTCAAATAATTATTAATGATGTTGCAAAGATTGATCAGGATGATCATGATGGTGATAATGGATGATGAGGGATAATATGTTACTGCTCTTGACTATCACAGATGTTTGTGTACTTTCCTTCTAGAAGTTTCCTGGGAGAGACTGGTGAATTAAAACCTATCATTCATCTCCTGATATAGCTACTATTCACCAGAGCATTCTTAAGATAAAGCGTTTGGTATCGAATGGGTGCTGAAAGTTATCATTTTTTAATTTTTTGACTATCTTTTAATATTTAGTTTGCTCCGGTGTTGTACAGCCTTAAAGAAAAAGACTGAATGAATAACTGAATGAAAAAGAGAAATCCTTTTTTTTTTCTTCAAAATTGGGCATTTACTGTTAATGCCTCCAAGAATAGGAACATTCTGTCCTTTTTATAACTTTGGATGTACATATCACTCTCTTTATGCTCAGGAGAGATTTCCTTCTAACCATCTAACCATCCTTCTAGCCTTCTAACCATCACCAACATAATTTGGATTGTCTTTAATGTTTTCTTTGTCACTGAATCCTTAGGTTAATTCAGTCTTGAGGCCTCGGGGTGCTCCTGTTGTCTTAATTGCAATTATTTTTGGTTGCTCAGTTTCTCAAATACTCTGTCCTAACTTAAAGTGTTCCTCATGCTGGTACATAGTTGTTGATTTTAAATAGCAATGCAAGTTACTTACAGCCTCTAGGCTTCAGTAAGCCGTCAAACCTTTTAGCTTTTCTATTGATAACCTAATCATGAAATTAATGCATCTATAGTAAGCAGATGAGCTAATGTAAGCAGTGTCGTGTTTTCTCTGGTGCACAAATCAATAAAGCTATCATAATGACTTTCAGTTCAATCATCTTGCTACTGGAAATGAATATAGCTTTTAAAATAGATTTTTAAAATATGTATCATTTGCACTGAGAGCTATACTGTTGCCCACCATTTTGGTTATAGTAGTTACGTCATTTCCAGTGACAGCCTATATTCACAGAATCATTGAGCAATGCCAAATTCTAAAGGAAAATGGAGTCCGCAGATAAAAGACATGACCTTGCGCTCTGTAAAGCAAAGATGCTAGATTCATACTGTCTTATTTTCCAGGTGCATATGTGCTCCAGGTCAAGGCCACCGACGCGGATGACCCGACCTATGGAAACAGTGCCAGAGTCGTTTATAGCATTCTTCAGGGACAACCTTATTTCTCTATTGATCCCAAGACAGGTAAATTTTTTATTAGAGACAACATTATCACCACCCCTTTCAAATATTTAAACTTTAATTAAATCTTGGCATGGGAAGTTACCTATTCTAAAAATGCAATAAAGATTCAATGTGCTGTACATTAAGCCAAAGAAGATAGGATCTTACCTTGCTGCCATAGAATGATTTCCTCTAGATTGAATTTTGTGTAAATATAAGGCATTTCACATGTATGTGTCAAGTCCCAATACCAAGATAAGGATTCTCTATGTGTTTTATTTTAATTTTTCAAAAGCCTAGGCATATTTGATTTTTGGTTCTGCTGGAATTAAAGTAGCTATTCATTTCAAGTTTTCTTGATTGGGTTCAATTATAGTTAGTTTTGGGTCTTATCAACATGTGGTAAGATCACAGAGCTTCTACTGCTATATTTACCAGAGGTTATGGATGTTTGATTTGGATTAATATAGACTTCTACTTCTAGCAGGGAAACGAAGAGGGTTGACAAACTTTAAACACCCAGATCACGATTCTTCTGGTCAATGCTTTTGAAGCTACTCTCATTTTTAGGTCAAAACATTTGAATGGAAGTTTTCAGAGCCAAATGTATAAGAATCTTTGGAAAGTATAGAAAAGACAGGATATTATGCACCAGAAGATTTTGTATTCCCTTGTAAATAAAATGAGGTCCCTCTGTTCTAGAGAATCTGTTTTTTGTATGCTAGATATTTTTTTTTTAAGGAGATTTAGCCATGCTGACCAGTGATCAAAGTAGGCGTCCCATGTCACAGTTGAAATAGAACTCCACAGTGACAGCTATTTTATGAACTCTTGTATGTTACATTATAATATATTGCATTTTGAATTCAATACTATTTATTACATTAGGTTAAAATAATGAAATGAACTGTTGACATACTTAACTAATGTTACTTTTTAAATTTCTAAATAAATTTGTAAAGAGCTATATCAATTTGAAATAAATTAATTTCAGACACTTTATATGCAAAGGAGCTAAACATTTTAAAATTAACACTTCTCCATAAATGTGTGCTAAAATCTGGAATACCAATTAGATATAGGTTAATTAATAAATTAGCCATGTTTTAATGTCACCTAGAAACATAAAGTCGATTAAGTGGAAACGGAACCTGCAAAAACTTTCTACAACTGAACCTGCTGTCTTCTCATTTCTTGCTCTCCTTGTTGATGCCATAGAGGGACAGAGGTCAGCAAAAAGTTATAGGAATAAGGCAGGAAGTTGCTCCCTTTTATAAACCTAAAAAAAGAGTAGTTTGTAATAAGGACAGCATCAGTCTTTTGAGAAGGGAACATCAGTGCTGAAGAGAATATAGAAAAGTTTAAGACATAGAAGCTCTTTTGGTTTGGAAAGAGGGTCAGAGACCCAAAGCCAGAGGAGTCAATTGTTAAGAGCAAATGCGTGATGGAGAAATTACACCTACAATGTAAGTTATTTTCTTTAAGTCTGTCAATGAGGGTATGATAATTGGCAGTATCCGTGTTAAGGCGCTTTTAACTGGGAAATCATACATATTTGTAGAGAAAACAGGGAAACATTGTTGAGGAAAGAATTTGCGGAAGTTGTTTATTGAAGTTTATGATGGCACAAAATTCCAGAAGGGTGAAGACAATTTATAGGCAAATATTTAGACAAATACCTCAATATATAGACAAATACCGAAGGAAAATTATCTAAAATATTATAAATCCTTTCATCAGATAACACATCATGCGTTACTTCTTCTATGATTACCCATATTTTCCAAATTTACCATAATGGATAATCTAACTAGAAACTAGTGTGGGCGATGTATGTGTCTTAGGTCTCTTCAGCCTCCGAGAAGCACTGCTCAGAGTCAGAGGGGATGGACAAAGGAGAAAAGAAAGTATGTGGAGATTGGTGGAGGGGAGGTTCGATATTAGAGTACACTTAGTGGGGTGTAGTGATTAACTCTATAGACAGAGTAGGTAAATTTATATACTCAGAATAAGTGTAGCAGACGAAAGATAAAGAAACGATTATTGATGGAATAACTATTGATGTACTGAGTATCTAACTAAAAAGTATGGTAAAATCATATAACGATGAATTTAAGTAGAGATCATGGATTAAGCATAGAATTATTATAGTCAAATTAATTACTACTCAACAGACAATAATTATATGAGTCAAAACAGTTTCTGTCCCCTTGGCTTTACTTGTTCAATATCAACTTTAGATGAATTCTAAAGCCTTTGGAAAGTATTACCTTATAGGAGAGCCTGTATATTCATAGTATGCCTTTAATAACTATGTATTTCTATCTTATGCGATGCTTATTAGTTAGAACTAAAGGTGAAACAATTCTGGCATAAACAATGAAATAGATTTTTTGAAGCATTGATTTTCACTGGAGACAGAAGTCTTGATACTAACAATGCCTCAGACCACTAGGCAGGAAAAGAGTGGATGATGAGGCCCTTCATTAATAGAATGATAACTAGTTGCTCATGCACAGCGACCATTAAGAAGACTTTTTGTCAAATTTATCACCTTGTGGTACATAAGAGTAAATCAAGAATCAAGGATAATTGCAATTTCTCAGAAATAGTCTCCATTTGTTCCAGCCGTATAGCTTCCTTTTATGATTCCTTTTGCTGTTATTAAATACAATGCATGAAAAACTAATATTATCTAAAATTTTCCACATTTGAGTATAGAATACACTTTAAAATAATTTTTAAAGGAAGAGTCTCATCAGAACTTCTGGTGCCTAAATATTTATGAAGAGATAAATATAGCCATTTATTATTCATTGGGAATAAGAAAATAAAAAAAAATATTACCTTAGTGATATTGCTTTTTGACAAACATTCTAAAGCATCTCTACCCAAGTGAGTATAGCAAGCTTATTTATAAGCAATATAAATTGATGCAGTCTATGAAATAGACTCAGAAATAATAGTTCTCTTTAAAATTGGCTAATTTTGCAATTATTGGGCTTAACTATGAAACTATTCACTGTGAATTAAAATTCACATATATTCATATACATATACCTCAAATTATTATTAAATATTAAAAAACTTCAAATGTAGATAAATCTATAAAGCATTAAATAACATTAATATTCATTATACTTATTTATAAATCATTAAAATGTTTGTCATATTAGCATGTTATATTACATTGTGTACATTTTTATGCTTAATGTTTTTGTGCATTAGAAAAATATCCCTAATCTATGAAACATTAAACATAGGCTTTATAATATTTTATCAAGTGCATGAAATCAGGATGCTAAACATTTCTATAGCGTTGATAATAGGATTATTTAGGAAAACAAATATTAGTATAAGTGATGGACCTCATGTCTTAATTTGCCTTTAAAATTCTTTTAAAGTATTTAAATTGTTCCCTGAATGATTTCAGAAACTCATCTGAGTTGGGTAACTAGATATTGCTATTTTGTGTATCATGTGGTGGTGATGTGCTATAATTTTCCAAATTATCTGAGCCCTAATTGAGAAAGCATCATCATTTACTTCACTTCAACACCTTTTTAAACCTATAAACTTAAATTTTTCTTGTGATAAAATATACATAACATAAAATTTACCATATTAACCATTTTAAGGGTACAGTTGAGTGGCATTAAAAATATCCACATTGTTGTGCAAGCATTGCTACCACCCTTTTCCAGAATTTTTCCATCACTATCTTTTCATTTATGTGCATTGTCAAAAACAATGTATAAGTTTTTATTTTACGTATTTATATGTGCATTTCTAGAATCCATATGAAACCAATTGAGTGGGTCTTAGAGTTGAACACATGAGCTATATATTTTTCCCTTTTATTCACCATTCTGATATTTCATGCTCTGTAATGCTGTCCTAGCTTATGTTTAGGGAAATCTGATAAGTGTCGCTGAGAGAATTGACACTTTCTCAAGATTTTTTACTCTTTGAGTCTATCACCTTTGATTCAATAATTGTAATCTGCAAGCCTCTATGTCCTAAGTGAAGCCTCCTTACATATTCTGACTGATGTTTATTCTTACAGGTCTTCAAAAATGTGTTGGTGTTTTAAAGCCCCATAGTATAATCAAAGCATGGGTTAGACTATATTTTGAGCTAATTCTTGATACTAGTATATAAATATTTACAATGTTTCATGGTTTGAAATGCCTTTGATATTTATTCAGCATAGAGTCTTTAAGGATTCAGACACCTGAGCACTGAGGTGCCCGATGAAACAAAGATAGAGTATCTTCTTTCTTCAAGGGGAAAATAAGAGTGTTTACCTACACAAAGTCAGCGTGCCTTTAATACATTTTGCACGAAGACGAAGTCTGTGGACCTGTTGAGAGCAAGGAAAGCAACAGGTGCTGATAAATATAAGGGAGAAAAATGTGTCACGGAAATAGACAATTAGGAAGCAATTATATTGCATATTACCTATTTTGTAATATTTTGCATATGAGTAGTAAAACTACATGTCTCAAAATGTGCCCCAGTGAATGGTTCCCTTGTATTCTGCATCATCTCACTTCCCAAGAACTCTGTGTGAACTTCACTTGTCTTATTTTAGAAATCATGGATTGCACACATCAGCAGGTAGAACTGAGGATGTTTGGCCTTGAAAGGAAAATACTCCAGGGACATGTGATACATGCCTTTAGTAAGTTGTAGAGCTGTTATGTAGGAGAGAAACCGGCTGTGTTCTGTGCTGCTTGAGAGGAAACTGGCTATCAATGGCTGGTGTGAGTTACAGGAAGAAAGAATCTTGGTGTGGTTTCATATGCATAAAAAAAGATGTTAATACTTGTCTATAAATAAGAGGAGTGCTTCATGAGCTTGCGAGCTTCCCATTACTGGAAGGGTGAAAGTAGATGATGAGCAATGAGCTAGTGATGCTGGAGATGACTATTCACGTCATGCATGTTTATGTATAACCAGTGGCCTCACAGTGTTTTGCTATTCAGAAACCAAGATGAAACAGATCCTCAAATGGATCCCCAGCTACTGGGGGGAGGTCATCGGGTCCTTAGACAATTAGACTTGGGTTTCGTAGGATAAAATTCTCTGATCCATAGTCTGACTGCTGGGCTCCGGGATGGACTGAGGGCAAACTTCCTGAGGACAGAGGCTCTGGGAAGTGGTGTCTGATTCCCAAACAATAGTTAAAGTGTGCTATTGGTGGGAAGATGGTCTCTAAATGTTCTTCCTACTGAAGATTACCTGCTGACTCTTCTTGAGATCAAAATACATCATTGGATTATTGGCAACATTAAAAAAACATATATACACCTCATCTCTGTAGTGATAAAATACACATAAAGTTCTTGAGCTCAAAATACATTATTGGATTATTGGCAACAATTTTTTTAAATTATACACCTCATCTGTGTAGTGATGGATACAACATTTTTGTTACTACTTTTAAAGATTGCACTAGCTTTTAAAAAACCCATTTCACATTTTAGACTGATTTAAGACTGTAATGAAAAGCAACTCAGTAACTTTTCATATAAACTGCTGCAAAAGCAGGTCTTGTACAACTGTTTTTAAATATCATTTAGTTGTGGAATTGAAAAAAAAAAAGGAATTTTACATTGTCACTGCTGAAGTTAAAGTTCCCATTTCTAACCATAATTATTTTTTTCTATTCTACCGTCTATTAGCAATTCCTAAAAGAATTGAGGATTAAAATATATTTGCCAATGCTTCCTTCAAATTCATGTGTTAAAAGGTTAATCAGGACATGGCCAACACTAGAGTCTGTGATCTCCAAAGAGATCATTTTCAGGTGCAAAAATAACGTTTAATCAGATTTTTTTCATAACATAGCTGTTATAATAAACATAGATCTATACTAACTACGCCATCTCATTCAGAATTATATCATGAGTATTCTCATGCTCGACCATCAATAATGACCAAGAATACTAGGTCATTGAAGGATGTATGGGAATTTTCCCTGTGTTAACTAAGCTTATTATTATACATTCACTTATGGCTTTTATTAATATTTTGTGTGCCCACCATATGCTTCACATTGGCCTAGACCTAGGTATCCTACAGGGAAGAAAAACATAAAGACAAAATTCCCACCTTCAGGAATACACATTTTATTTGGGAAAACACAGAACAAACACAATAAGTAAGAAAACTATACTACAAAGTTTTGAATAGCAGTAAAGGCTAAGGAGAAAATGATAAAGTAGATAAAGAGCATAGGAGATGTTGGGTAGGGTTATATGTGGTATGCAGAATAGTAATCTTCCAAGTATGTCTATGTCCTAATCCCTGGGACCTGTGATTATATTATGTTACGATTATGTTATGTTATGTTTAACGAAGACAATTAAAGTTGCAGATGGAATTAAGGTTGTTTTCTCATCTGCAGATAAGGTGGGGAGATTACCCTGCATTGTCTATGTAGACCCAATTTAATTACATGTGTTCCTAAAAGTGTAAAAGGAAGGTAGGCAAGTCAAAGTCTAAGAAAGATTTGAAGATGCAGAAAAGTAAGACATCTTTCAGAAGATAAAAAAGCCTTCAGAAAGAAATGCTTCCTGCCCACACCCTTGATTTTGGTCCTCAAGACCCATGTTGGACTTTGGTCCTCCCTCATTGTAAGATAGTAAGTTCGTGCTGTTTTTAGGGCGCTTAGTCTGTGGCAATTTATTACAGAAGCAATAGGAAACTAAGTCAATATAGAATTCTAGATAGAATGGCCAACAAAGTCCTATGGAGATGACTTTGAGAAAAGATGTGAAGGAAAGAGAGGAGCTGCTTATGAGTAAACCACAGGAAGAACATTCCCCACAGATGGAAGACAGTGTGACCAGAAATCTAGTGACCAAAGAAGAGAGTTGTGGAAGAGAAGATCAGAGAGTTAAGTGGAAAGGTGGAGAAGTTTTCACTCTGAGTGAGTTGGAGTTTAGTTTGGGCAGGGGTGTATGGTTCATGCTCTGACCTCACTGCCATGACTTCCCTTTTACGAACAGAATAAATGGCCCAGGACTTCTTTGGACTCTAATCCTCAGTAAGTGTAAAATTGAGCCATTCATCCATTGTTCCTCGTTGTCTCTCTCAATAGTCACAAAGTAATAATTAACATTTTTTCCAGCCTTATTGGGATATATTTGATGTACAACATTGTAGAAATTTAAGATATACAATGTGTTGATTTGATATACTTAAATATTGCCAAATGATCACCACCATAGTGTTGGCCAACACCTCCATCCTGTCCCATAATGACCATTTCTTTTATGCGGTAAGAACTTTTAAGAGCTACTCTCTCAGCAACTTTCAAGTATATAACAGAGTAATATTAACTATAATCATCATACTGTACATGAGATCCCCAGGAGGTATCCATCTCATAACTGGAAATTTGTGCCTTCGACAAACGTCTCCCATTTCCCCCAACCCACAGGTCCTGGAAACCACCATTTTACTTTGTTTAGATGAGTTCAACTGTTTTAGATCCTACCTATAAATAATACTGTAGAGCATTTCTCTTTCCCTGCCTTTCTTATTTTACTTAGCATAATGCCCTCAATGTTCATCCATGCCTTCACTCTCCTCACTAAATAATATTCCTGTGTGTGTGTGTGTGTGTGTGTGTGTGTGTATTTGTTATCCAATCATCTGTTAATGGATGTTTAGGTTGTTTTATCTTGGCTTTTTGTAAATAATGTTATAGTGACCATGAAGGTGCCAGCACCTCTTTGAGATCCTGTTTTCATTTTCTCTGGATATATACACAAAAGTGATATCCTTGGAAAAGATGGTAGTTCTATTTTTAATTCTTTGAGGAACCCCCACACAGTTTTTCACAGTAGCTGCACTAATTTACACGCCCAGTATTCCCTTTCCTTCACACCCTGACAATATTGGTTATCTCTTGCCTTTTTGAGGACAGTCATTCTAACAAGTGTGAGGAGGTAATCCTTTGATTTTCATGTCTCTGATGATCGTTGATGTTGAGCACATTTTCATGCACTTGTTGGACATTTGTATAACTTCTTTGGAAAATGTTGAGTTCCTCTGCCCGTTTTCAAGTCAGCTTGTTTGCTTTTTGTTACTGAGTTGTATGAATTCTTGTATATTTTGAATATTAACCCCTTAGCAGGTGATTTGCAAATATTTTCTCTCATTCCACAGATTGCCTTTTCATTTTGTTGATGGTATTTGTGCTGTGTGGAAGCGTTTTAGCTTGATCCCACTTGTTGATCTGCCAGTTGCATTCCAGAGGGTTTATTTATCTTTGAAGCCACCATGTTACTTCTTCTTGTCCCCTCTGTGATTTTATTTTGCCCTGTCCTTCCCCCGTAGCAGCATAAATCGACTCTTCTGATGTGCAGCCACATCGACTCTTCTGCATGCTTTGAGGGACTATGCCTGCTTCTACAAAGTACTTTCCTGCTTCCTTCCCTGGGATGCTCCTTCTTGTGATCTTTCCAGGTCTGCCTCCTCCAGTTCTCTGAGTTTGCAACTGTAAAGCCTTTTCTCACAGAGAACTTTTCTGGCACTACTTTCAAAGGCACTTGATTTCACTTTCCTCATAACACAAATCACCATCTGAAATTAACTTAATTATGTAAGTACTTCTTTATGGTCTCCTCGGTATCCCATAAACATAGACCCATTAAGTGTACATTCCATGAAAGAACCTTGTACAGAGTGTATCTTTTTTATTTATTTATTTTTATTTATTTTTTAATATGAAATTTATTGTCAAATTGGTTTCCATACAACACCCAGTGCTCATCCCAACAGGTGCCCTCCTCAATGCCCATCGCCCACTTACCCCTCCCTCCCACCCCCCATCAGTTCTCAGTTTATTCTCAGTTTTTAAGAGTCTCTTATGTTTTGGCTCCTTCCCTCTCTAACTTTTGTTTTTTTTTTTTTTTTTTCCCTTCCCCTCCCCATGGTCTTCTGTTAATGTGGGTGTATCCACGCAAAGAAAAACCCAACCTCGTTCTCCTTACACATTCAATCTCTTGTCAGTTGGCCGATTACAACCACAAGCTGGAAAGCAGAGAGAAGTCTAGAAAAAGTATATAAAGTTGATCTAGAGCAACAAATGGAAGAGTGTTCACCATTATCCTGTTACACTTGGTAATGGTGACTGGATGAAACATACATTTTAGTACAAATGGTGACTGAATCAGGTGTCCCATGTCTCAGTCTGCAGCGCAATCCTCAATTCACAGTATAGTTCATGTAAAGCCATATACTGGATTATCACATGTCATATTTAATGGTTCTTCATATAGAGTCTTGCATTATTTCATCTCAAAATACTCTCAGAATATTTAACCCATTTTTGCAAAGCAAGCTGAGATCCATTGAGATTAAGGGGCTTACAGACAACATGAGCGTCTTTGCAGAGGATGAATATGTTCCTTGGTGGACTAGTGTCCTTTGGTATATTATTTTAAGTTTATAACTCTTTCAACCATATATTTATATTCATATTGGCAGAAATAAAATCCCACTAGAAGAAGTTTTCTCCGTTTTGCATTTATTCTAATTTGTCTCAATTATGTATGCTGGAAAGTCCATCAGGTACAAGACATTTAAATCATACCAAAATTCAAGGTATATTTACCCCTCCATTCTTTTTTTCCCTAATAAATAGGATTTACTTCAGAATTATAGCTAACTAATTAAAATTTGTGGCATTATTGCTGTGGAATATTTATGCTATCCTGCAAAATGCATTTTTTAGGCTTCAGTTATTATCAGACAAGGCTGTAACTTTATATACAAATACTAAAAAATAAAGATGAACACATGAACGTAAACTTAAGAGTCAAAATAACAGAATGCAGCATTTCCGTTTGCTGGTTACATTCTACTATAGAAGCACTTAAGCTCAGTCCTTGGCAAGGTTCCTCCTTGCTCAAGATCATGGAATCCATTTTTGTCTGTTTGGCTTTGAATATTAGGCATTTGGTACATAATGGGTGGTCCATAAAAAAGAGTAGCTTCTTGGAAAGGAGACTATTTTTCACCAGGCTTTTACGATAGACCACAATGCTTTAAGATTCTCTTCTCACATTTGAAACTTGTCTGCCTGATTTCCCAGATTCAACTCTGAAAAAATTCTACAAATGCCCTATTTTATTTCTCTGAGACGGTGGTTCTTAAGTGGAAATGGTGGTGGGCTCATGGTCAGCAGTGGTTTTCTTTGGAACTCCATATGCGACCCTTTCCTCTGTCTAAATTCTAGCAGATGTCTTCCAGGTGAAAGGCATTACAGTAAAGGAGGGCTAAGGAACAGAAAGGTCACCTGTCAGACACAGGATGCAGCAGGAGGGCAGGGCAGTTTGATGTCTGGATGATAACTATAACAAATCACCAGAAAACAAACCAACCTAGTTTTAAATAAGTGTGAAAATACCTATTTGGTCTCTTTTTCATAGCATGTTAATGTATCTATGTACAATATATATACATACAATATAAAGTATAATATTTATATTTATACATTTTCATATTAGAAATTTTCATATTAGAAATGAATTGAGCAAAGTAAAATTTATATACAAATATACATAATTGCATATATATATATATATATATATAATTTTCATATTGTAAATGAACTGAGTAAAGAGACATCTGGTCAAAAACAGGACAATACAGAATGCATATGAATTAAACCTAGGCATTTATCTAGAAAATATAAGCATTATAAGGCAGGCAGAAGTCTTATAACTGAAAGCATGTGCAACCAGGCCACTGAGATGGCAGAGATGAAGAATCTTAGTTAAGAGACTTGGAATTGAAACATCAAGAATCTGAGCTGAAGAGGGGAAAAACAGATTGAAATAATAGAGTGTCAGTACTCATGCATGAATAAACAGCAGTAGCAAAAAAATGGAACTTGCCTGTTTTGCAACCATTTCCTGCCAAGGGTCAGAAAAAATCCTAGATTGTAGTTAAGTTTAAATTAGCAACAGAGCAAAGCATTTTGTAAGTCAATAGTGGCCAGAACAGATAAAATGTGGATGTGTATTCAGTTTATGATTTGGATGCTAGACTTCGTTTTGGTGCTTGATATTATATTTGTTATTCATATATGCTACTTTATTTAAGAAACACCACTATCAAAGACACATGGATTTAAGACAAATGCTCTGCAGTCTCTCCCAAAAACCATTGGCTATACGCTGGAATTTGGTATAAAATTTATTCATAATTTTACTTGCAACAAATCCAGAAGGTTTTAGTTATTTCACTATGAATAAATATAAATATAAATTAGTTCTATACTTGGACACAAGGGCAGAAAATGAGTAGGGTACGTAAATAGGCATATATACTGCATGATTCACAATTGTAAACTTAATAATTTATATATTCATTCATTCATTCATTCATTCAGCCAGTCATTCAACTAGTCAGCTGTTTGACACATTCTTATTGAGCTCCTTCTAAATGGCCGAGACTGGAGTAACTCGTTGACAAGGGAGATAAGGTCCCTGCAGTGGCAAAGCTTAATGAGATCTAAGTGAAAAAAATCTGTGGCTGAAATAATTAGGAGGAATCCTGAGAGATGAAAAATAAATGGGAGGAGATACTTTGTGTGTTTAAAAAGTAAAGTAACAAATTTATTTTAGAAAATAAAGAGAAGAATGGAGAAGAAATTAGCTTTATTTAGAAACATCACACTTAGTGTAACCACTTAATTTTTTAATATATGTATATATGTATATGTATATTTGTCTAAATTGTCTAACACTTTCATTCTCTTTTAAAGATAGAATTCTTCTAAGTAAATCATGTCTGATTTGGTTGACTTAATGAATGATGACCATCTTTTAGAGCTGATACATTGTTCTTTAACCATATTCACAATGTTGTATAGCATTTCATTAAATGGCTGTTACCATAGTATATTTAATTATATTCTAACCATTGAACATTTTGAGTGTTTCACTTTTTAAGAGATATGTAGGTTTGTTGGCATGTCTTTACTCCTGAATCTAGATAAAATCATTTTCTTGTTGCAGACTATCATATCTCAGAAGACACAGTGTTTGTAATATTTATCTTTTATTATTGTTTTCCCTTAAGGTGTTATTAGAACAGCTTTGCCAAACATGGACAGGGAAGTCAAAGAACAATACCAAGTCCTCATCCAAGCCAAGGATATGGGCGGACAACTAGGAGGGTTAGCCGGGACAACGATAGTCAACATCACCCTCACTGATGTCAATGACAATCCACCTCGATTCCCCAAAAGTACGTTCTTTCTATTGAGTTTAAATTGGTGCAGTTTAAAAAACAATTCTCACATTTCATTGAATGTTGCAGAAATTATAATAATTTTTCAGACACTTTTCGTCTTTAGGAAATAGAAGCCAATAGATAAAAATGAAATGACTTAAGAATTTCATTTTCCATTAGAATCATGCTCAGTATGACTTTAATATAAACTAATACAAGTCAGTAATTGAACAATGAGTCTTATGTTGTTGATTCCTGTTAAAGTAAAATATTCACGATAGGTTGGAATCTTGCTCTAATTTTTTTACCTGAAAAAGTAATATAAATATGAATATTCCATTTTAATTTAAGACTCGTATTTATGACAAATGTGACACCATATTATTTGCTCTATTATGCAATTTGCCTAAGAATTCTCTGCCTTCTCCTTACCTATTATATTTGAATCATTTCCATATGCTTTCATGTAAGTATCAGATGATATTCCAGTGATGCTATTTACATTACTTTAGTCTTATTTTAGTTTTGCAATAGGTGAAAATTGCTACAGTTTCTATGATAATAGAATGTTTCACACCTGTATTTTCTCTGTAACTCTGTGCTTCTTATTGAAAATGAATACTTCTCACTTGTGTTATATCTCGTTTTCTTCTACAGTATTACATTTAACACCAATCAGTACCTGTTCGATTTCTGGTACATTTTCAAGGATTAGTTCAGTGTTCTTAAGACTCAGAATACAAAAACTGAAAGTCTCTGTCACTGGTTACACAAGGAACTTGATTAAATCCCTAGATACACATTTGCGTGAACAGTTTATAAAACCAAAACAAAATGATTTTCCTCTTTCAATCCCAGTAGGAGAGTTTGAGTTCATCTACCAAAGTATAAAACACTGAGAATATTTAACTAAATGGATATTTTATTCCTTTAGCTGAATTCATTTTCATATTTTACTACTTTATCATTTTCTGTTAATATCATTAACATATATTTTCGTATGGAAATATTTCACTTAGTGATCAGAAGGTCCAATGGCAAATGTCATGAGTGGCAATTAGAAGTCATCATACTTAAGCAAATGAAATGTCCGTGACAAATGGTGAGTATGTAATGTGCTATAATTAATAACACAGAGAGTCTTATGGCAACACTTTTCCTTACTTTGCTGTTAAAGGAACCAGATAAAACATAAATATTAAAGAAGAAAGAAATAGTGCATTTGATTCTCTAATATTTGACATTAATAAAGAATATATTCCCAACTTGAAAAGTACTGATTATTTTTATTTTTATTTCTTTTATTTCTTTATTTTTACTTCTGACATATGACAAGCTGTAGAAGCTAAATGAGGGGGATAGTTTGGGAGACTACTCTACTTTTATATAAATGGCATCACTGTGAACGTGGGCCCTTCCTGTTTTGTGTTTTGTGCATTTAAAATATGTTCCTTCTAGCGAATAGGAAGTAGCAAAGATATTCTTAGGTAGCATCAATATTCTCATTCATGAGGATTATAATGATGCTCTTCAGATGAAGGATATAAAACCCAGCCAGTGGAGGATACAATTTCTGCTGGTATGGATGAAGGGTGATTTGTAAAAAATTGGGGAGGAATCCAGATAAATAGGCTGGAGTACAGGGAAATAAAAATATCTCCATGAAAAAGAGGCTAGGTTATACTTAGGAAGCCAAGATAGTGTGCTCAGGTCCTGCTGAAACAGGACGATCACTTCTAGAACTTACCCGGTGAAAAGAGAACCTGGATAAAGCAATATGTTTGCTTGGGATTTATTCAAAGTTGAATATGTAGGTCTGAAGACAACCAGCAAGGAATGTAGGGGATAAGTCCACTAGAATTTTCAGAATATTTATATGTCATGTCAGGAACTTTATCTTATTCCTTATTCACAACAATAGTTCTGTATTTTCCACATTGACTGTTAAAAACAACAACAACTGAGGTGTAGGAAGGTTAAATAACTTGCTTGAGATCAGCAATTTAAGTAGAGATTTTTTTCTCAGAAGTTCAGACTCCTTCTAGTTTAACATAATGTTAAAATGAAAAGTTTTCTTTTCTCTTATCTGCCCTCTAAAACCATACTTTTTAAAACACTTGCAAAAAAGTCACATGACATATGTTGAATTGTCACCATTCCTGCACAGAGAGACAAGAGGGCAAAAGAAATATACTGAACAGGTCACCATGATAAAATTATTTTCTACTTGTATTACATGTATTTTTGAACTATAGTCTCAAAGTATAATGGGTGAGAGATATTTTTGAATCATGAGAAAGAAAAGGGTTTTCAGATTTTGCATGAATAAGAAATTAATCCCCTTGAAATTTTACATGCCATTGTGTCAAGCCCTTTTTACTGTATTGTCATTTCGAATTACATCCTTGAGAGGAAAAGACAGAATACAGGTCTAAACAGAAAAGCCATTTATTTAGAAGTCAATGCTCTTTTTGCAAGAATATTTCTCATGTGCAGCAATTAAGCTGCAAGTGTGACATAACATTACAAACTGAAATGATAATCTTTTCAACCTTAAAAGTAAAATATATATATATTCTATACATAAATAACTTAAAAGAAAATCCCCACAACTAGCTGCATTTATTCATGCCTAATAAGCAATTATTCTGAAAAAAAAAAGAACAACAACTTCATTCAGATGAATTTCATGAGCTACAATTTCTTATTGCTTAAAATTTCAGAAGATAATTTCTTAAAATTTAATCATAATTTGTTTGGGCTTTGTGTGCGTACGTATGCATATGTGACACTGTTAAGTACCCATTTCCATCCATTTCCTTCTCTAAGTCTGTTAGAGGTGAAAAAAAAATGGAATGACACACGCATTTGTATCATGCATGTGTAAGCAGTTTGCTGTTTTATTGTTGAAAAATACATGGTTCCTGAGATATCAGAACTTCCTGCCAATATGATATGATGATGGTGACAATGATATTGACTAGTAAATTACTGTGTGTCATCTACTGTGCATAGTGATTTGCATATATATTCCCTTCTTACTTTTATAATGACTTTATAGTATTTTCTCAATTTTAGAAATAAAGTAGCAAGGCACATTATTAAGAAAAGTTGCTATAAGTTAAGTTTTTAAAAGTTAAAAACTTGTTCAAGATCATGCAGCCACTAGGTGAGAGAACCAAAACTTCATCTTACGTAGTGACTTCAGGTCTCTCGTTTACATTCTCCCTCTTGAAAGACAATTTGCCTTTGATACCTGTGTGTGATTTAAAATGTCCTATAGATAACCCAGAAAACTATCCAAAACAAATATGGAAATGGAAATAATACCTGACATGTTAAAAGAGCTGTACCTGTAGTCGTATAAAGGCAAAATATTTTCTTTGCAAAATCTTTTCCATATACTTATAAAACTACCATCTACCATAACCAAGAATATCTGCAAAAGATCTCTGTTAAAATAATCTACAGGAAAATGCTGATGGTTTCCATTACTTGAATTTTAAATGACAAAACCATCTAACAAGCTGATCTAAATAATACATTATGAGATCAAATCAATTAAGTGATGTGGTTAATTCACATTAGGCAAAATATTCATGCTTCTCCCACTTGGTCTCTTTCTTCTGTATAATAATTTTGTAATGAATGTGAGATCAACCTTAGTGAAATAAAGCAGTCCATACAGAACATTGGATGAAAGGGATACTTCATTTATAGGAAATGTAAAGAGGTATTTTCTTCTTCTTTCTTTTGAGTAAGAGAACTCTGTGTAAGGTAAATAAGTTCAAATGTGGAAAATAGGACATTAATAATTGTTCTAAGAAAAATTCTTAAAAGTAGGTAAAACTATTTTAAAGAAATTCTATTTTAAAAAGATACCTACCAAACATGTTTATATTGACGGTTGATAGCTATAAGTATTTTGATTTGGATAATAGTCAATAAAACATTATTTGCACAATAATTACTATATAAAATATATAGTTGTATCCATATATAGTTAGTTAATTTAATGAATAAGATATTTGCAAATACTAGACTTCACCCAGGAAAAGTTGTTATTTTCCTCAAATTAACAAAAAACAATGTAAGTAAAATTAAAGTATTAAATACATCAGCCAAAATGTCTACTGCACAATGAATAATGTTTGATCTTGTTTACATGAACTATAAGGTAATGACTACAGATCTATGGATAAGAAGTATGTATATATATATTTCTATTATACATTCATGATATAGAAAGACTATAGACTGCCAAGGTCAGTTATGAGTTATTAAAGAAAAACAAATGCTGATAACTATACATTTATTTGGTTTAAAATATTTATGTGTTTAGTTAAAATATATTTCATTTTTTCGTCCTGTTATTACTTTTCTGGCATCCAAATTAAGACTGTTTCTTTTATTATTTTGAAATGTATAATATAAGATTGTTTATTTTTAAATACATGTTTATTACAATATGTAATTTATAAAGATTTTCATTAGAATCAACATAAGCCCAGTTATAACCAGTTGGGGGAACAAAGTCTATTTCTCTTTACCATTTAGCATCCTTAACTTGGAAAACTGTAAGCTTCTAGAGTGAAATTTTCTTGTTAAAAATTTAATAAGCCTTTAAAAATAAAGGGCTAAAAGCTAATTGAATTTTGACAGTTAACTCAGATCCAGCCATAGAAAATATACCTTTACATTCTTCCAGGTTTCCAAGGGGATTGTCATGGGGCTGAATGAGGTAAATCAAACATACAAATTCTATGATTTAAGTTTATTTATGCAAATAATATACAATCTGAAAGTATACATGTATACAATATGACAGTTCATGACTTTGTGTATATTTTGTAGACATCAATTTTTATAGAACTATCTAAATCAGATAGGTAGAAAGATAGATAGATGATAGGTAGATAGATGATAGATAGATAGATAGATAGAATCTCAGAATCATTAAGTAACACCACAGAGAAAACATTTCCTGGCCTTTGAGTGCAGAAAAGGCCTTCTGCTGCCCAGTGTGTGTGTGAATATGGAAACATTGTGAGGAACACTTCATTGTTTTCACAACCCACCCTGTCACTGCCAGACATGAATTGTATAGAACTCTCACATCCCAGCTTATGTGGAGACTCCGACTACTGGCCCACCTCCTACCTGCAGGTCAAGTGCAAATAATGGATAACACCATAGCATGCTCCTAAGTTTTCTCTCTAAAGGTGAAACAAAGGCCAAATTTCTGCTTTTAGCACTATCTCCAATATGTTATCTTAGGTGCAGGAATGGGAAAGAGAAAATGGTGACAAGTACTCTGAAAAATGTACTGGAAGAAGTATGGTCAAAATAATGGGTCTTAAGTGAAATCCACTGCTTAAATGAGGATAACGTCAGCCCCTTTCCAATATTTGGGATTGAGAGGGTGGTTGGGTCAGTTTGGTTTGCAAGGTTAACAGTATACTAACATATTATTTAGTACAGAAGCTTTCACTATAAATACAAGTTGAGGCTTCTTGAAAACAGGTGAAGGATTTAAATAGTAATACAAGAAAGCAACAATATATGAATGGGTCGACATAAAGTCATGTTTGTTTATGTTTCTCAGATTTAGTACTGGTGCTGATTCAGTATCAATGTTAGAACATGTTTTAATTCCCACAATTGAATTTTTACTAATATTTAAGTAATTTCCACTAGATAACACTTTTAGAGCATTTTCTGACAAAAATTTTCCCTAGTCTAGGGCTCTAAGGGGCTTGTTCATTTCCCAGAGGCCTCTACAGTAAGAAGAAAATGTAAATTTCAGAAGTAATGTTTTATATATTATTCATATTTAATCAAAAATTATTTAGATGCTATCTATAAATACATGACTTTTTATATCAGTACCTCCCAAAGATATGAATGCAGATTGAAAAATAGACAAAGAGGTCTTTGGTATTGTGGGATGCATAATATGCGACAGTTATATATTACCCATATTCCTAATTTATGTATGTAGACATGTTTTTATATGTGTATCTCTGTATGTGTGTGTGTGTGTGTGTGTGTGTGTGTGTGTGTGTAGAACTCCTCACTTGGGGGGGGGGATATTTAAAAAGCATAAAATAAAGAAATTGTAAATCTAAGACTTTGGAAATATTACACAAAGAACTTTTATTACCTGGGTCTCATAAAAATTGTAGGCGTGAGTGATAAAAATAGTCATCATATTTGATGGCTCTATTTCTATTTTTGAAAATCAAGCTAAGCTATAATAAAACTAGCTTTTTACTTAAGTGGAACAAACACTTCTACTTTAATTCCCAAATGACTCCTTTGTCTACTTCAATAAAAACAAGCAAGAGAGAACTATTTCCTGACGATAAGGCATGCAAATGATGACTTGAGTTGTATTCACCACAGTGCTCCCAATAGTTCTTAAATCTTATTTGCCCTAAGAATCCCTTGAGATCCTCTGTCCCTGTGATGGAAGTTCTGTTTCAAGTGACATAGCTTGGACCCAGATATCTGAATTTCAAACAAGTAATCTGGTAAATTCTAAATCATCTACAGTGAATAATTTGAAAATCATTGGCTTACTGTGATGAAACAATTTGGAAGGCATTTTCTTTCTTTCTTTTTAAATATGTTTGAGTGTTTATTTATTTTTGCAAGAGAGGGAGAGACAGAGTTCGAGCAGGGGAGAGGCAGAAAGAGAGGGAGACAACAGAATCAGAAGCAGACTCCAGGCTCTAGGCTGTCAGCACATGGCTCGAACTCATGAACTGTGAGATCATGACCTCAGCCGAAGTCGGACACCTAACCAACTGAGCCACCCAGGCACCCCTAGAAGGCATTTTCATTATTCCTTAAATAGAGGTAATGAGTTAACTTTTGTATATCATTAGAGTTATTTTTATCCATACAAGATTCTATTCCTACAAGCATATTTAGGTAAAATCTGAATATTAAAATTTATTCACTTTACACCATTTTGAAAAGCTTTGTGTTTTTGTTTGTTTTTGTCTTTTACAATTAAACACTCATATACAGTTACACATCTTGCTTAAAAGTATTCCAAAGAGCCTACAGATGTCAGATATGGATGCTTAGAGGCTAACACAGAGCTGAATCCCTTTGAATGCAAGCTCAGTGAGTGAATGCAAGCTCCAGCTTCTCCAATGAGAAGGGAATAGTTTCACTAGACTCCAGGTAGGCAGATGTAAGCAAACAAAAAATAGTTACCACAATTTTAAAATAATTTGTCGTCACTATTACTGTCACATTAGTATCACATTAGGCTTTGTTAATGAAAGCATGAATCTTTTTTTAAGTGATGCTGAAGGTTTTGCTGACTTATTTGGTCCTTTTCACTATGTGGCAAAGGGCACAAGATTGCAGCCTGGTTGCTCCATGGCCCCGCTGCCTGATTTGCAAAAGAACTAAGCTTTTGAGCTACAACTTCTGTAGGTCTTTAAGAAATCTGACTTTTAGTTTTAAATTATTTTGTGAACCATAGTAAATAACGTTTAAAACTGAAATGGTATTAAAAGATACCGTGCTTAATCTTACCAATGTTATTAACAATATCTAAAGACCATGGGACTTATAAATATTTAAAATATTTGTCAGTATTCATCTGTGCACTTTGTAGCTCACCTAAGAGTCCTTTTTTTTTAATTCAAATCCTGGAGAAGTGGCTTGAATGTTTTGGCATCATATAATCCACAATTCAGATGTGAGATTTTACCAATGATGTAATAAAACTCTTAGGTTCTGAAACAGACAAGTCAGGTAATGAGCACGTTCTCCCATTTCCACTTTCCAGCCCTCCCGCAAAAATAGGAGAAAAATTCCTTTTGTGACATTTCCTGTCAGTCAGAGCAAGTAAAGAGATGCCAGCAACCGAATTTATCAGATTTAAGTAATGAGAAAACCCCTAAGTCTCTGGGTGCAAAGCATACCTATCTGTTACTTCCTTGTTAAATCTTCAAATTCACAAGCCCTCAGTTTGCTTTTCTGCATTTTCCTGCCCAGGCTGCATCAGCCAGTTCCAAGACTTTTTCCAGGTGGTACAGTTGTATTACTCTTTATGGCCTATGGTGATGATTTTAGTGTGGACAGCAGCTAATCCTTATTGCACATGTACTATGTAACGTACATTAAAGCTGCATATTAACTTCTTTAATCCTTATGAATAGGTTTTGTTTATTTACACACATTTAAAAGAAGAAACTGCAAGAAAAAGAGATGGTAAGAGGTGGGGCCAGGTACTTCGTAGTTACATGTGCAATGCAGCAGAACACAATTGGGCACCATATTAAAGCTCTAATATTTAAATATGAATGTTTATGAAAATATAGGTCACTGCTTCCTACACCAGAACCACCGGGTAAAAGTGAGAGCGCTTAAATGTGAACATGGGGCATTCTATCTACTTTTCCACTAATCAAACTGAAAAGACATTCTCTCCAAGACTGAGAGTATTTTTTATGTTTATAAGATTTGTAGAATAGAGAGAGCCAAGGCTTTGGGAAAGGTACTGATGGAAAGCTTAGTTTCACCATTAAGTCACTCGGGCCTGAATGGCTAAATAAACTCTCGCTATCTCATGTTTTTACAGCATCAAATTAAGATAATAAATAGGGGGACCATATATTGTGGTTTGCCTGAGACAGCTCCAGTTTTCACATGTGGCCTCAAATTAATTACAAATAGTGATTGCTTTTGCTCTCAAAAGTGGTTCTGTTTGGATAGTAAATTAAGTAGGCATCTTAATAATAATAGAGCTTCTGGGAGGATTAAGTAAAATAATGCAATTGAAGTATCCAACAGTGAGTGTCTTTTTTCCTCCTCCTCTCCTCCCTCCCACATTTTCTTTCCTCCCTCTTTTCAACCTTATCCCCATTCCTTCTTTGTATCTGTGTCTTCAACTAGAGTATAGGCTCATTTTATACCATTTCTTTGTGTCTGTTGCTTCTCCTTTATCAGAATTTCCCATTAATGTATGATCAAACATGTATTGAAGAGAAAAGTAGCTCAAGAAACAGCTCATGCCTGTATTGTAGCTGAATTTACCACCAGGAAAAAAAAAAATCTTAGGACTGATTGTATAACTTTTATATACATGAAAAAATCAATTTCAAGATTTCTAACTCCACGGAAATATTTAGGAAGTGAATATAAAATTCCATCACCAAAATAGTGTTATCTTTACCCATGAACATTTATAGTGAATATTTTGATTTAAATACAATTTTCTGATTTCATTATATTTTTTAACCCAGAGAAAACACAGTGGCAGGATTATTAAATTAAAACTAACATATGACATCTCTAGTTGCTTAATACCACCTCAAGCTTCTAATACATAATTTTTCTAACACTGGTGACAATTTTTAATTTCTAATGTGAAACATTCTAGATTCAACATTTATTTCACATGGTTTAAATTCCTCTTTGTCATGTGTGCCTCTCATTGGTCTTAACATTTATATAGGCAAAGAAATCGAACTTCTTCAGTATTTCTTTATGAGAGTGAAACAGAATATAGGCAATAACCACGGACACCAAACATTTTGTACATAAGAAACCTAGTTTGTTAACAAATATCGACACAATTAATTATAGTATTTAATGAATGTTTAATTGATTGCTAGTTTTATTGAAGTGTAAGTGCAAAAAAGGCTATATCTTTTTTGTGTGTCGGTACAAAAAGGATAAAAAAATTTAACGACTTCCCTCAAGCAGCTCTGTGTATAATGGGGAGATTAAGTTAATGGACAATTATACTACTTGAAATAAAATAAATGATAGACTTATGCACACAATGACACATAAATGTATAAGATGGGCATCCAAATCATTAGAGAATAGATTTGAGAGGATTTTGAAGGAAATAATATCCACATTAATTTCTGAAACCCACAGTAAGAATTAGCCAGTGGGAGAGCAAATGTTCGCCAAAATATTTAGATGATGCAAAAACATCATGTTTTAAAGGATTTTTCGTATAGAATTATGGGAAAAAATAAAAGTGAGAATGCAAGAAAATGTTTCATCAAAAATGGCTTTAAGCTGCCCTTGAAAGAATGAGGAATATATTTTTTAAATGTTTATTTATTTTTGAGAGAGAGAGAGAGAGAGAGAGAGAGAGAGTTCAAGTGTGAGCGGGGCAGAGAGTGAGAGGGAGACAAAGAATCCGAAGCCAATTCCAGGCTCTGAGCTGTTAGCATGAGGCTTGAACTCACAAAACTGTGAGCTCATGACCTGAGCTGAAGTCAGTCGCTTAACCAACTGAGTCATCCAGGAGCCCCAGGAATAGAATTTATACATAAAAAGAAGAGGAGTAGCAGGCCAGTGAAACAATTTAGGCATAAGCAGCAAAATAGGGAAGGCATAAGAAGTGTTCAAATAATAAAATACGTGAGTACAGAAAATTTTAAAACTTTGTCTACAAATATGATGCATGAATATGTGATGAATATTCATAAATAATATTTGTAGTTCAATGAATTGGATGCTTTGCAAGAATTAGTTTTGCCTAAAAAAAATGTTATAAAGGAAGAAACTTTATCAAATTTCTCTTTTCCAGACTACTCTCATGTTTCCAAAAAAATTCTTTTGAGAAATCAAATATTTGAGTAAATAATATTCACAGATGAATTTAGATTCCAAACATTTTTTCAGAAGCTTAGATAATAAGGTGTCATATTTATTAATAATTTTTAATAAAAATTCTAGTGTTGCTTATTTTTGTGAAATCAGTGGCTAATATCGCTGACAATTATCTATGTGCCATATTTTGTTAGATGAACAGAAATTACATAAGACAAAGACAAGAGCAAGGTTTACATATTTAATGGAGGTTTTAAGGGAATATTAAATGTACTCCATAGAAATGAATGAACAATGGAAAGTTACTGATGCACTTGAAATGTTGTGAACTCTTGCCAAGATCTCCATCATGTTTACTATTATGTAATGGGGATAGTGGTTATATAAATCATATATATTAAAAATACATATTTTTGAGAATCAGAAGCACTTTTAATTCTGGCAATCATTAAGTAATTCAAATGGATTATGTTTCACAGTTCATTTGGAATTAGCTTGGTTGGGATTTCCAATGCAATCTCTTGAAAAAAAATGATGTTATAAAAAGCAATTCATTTTGCAAGGAAATACAGATATGTGTTAATTGGATCTATAATTTAGCAGAACTATAGTATTAAACATAACAATGCCTCCTTGAAAAATTTTGTAGTGGAAAGCTGGGAGCTTTGTAATAAGGGAGGGATTATTGGAAGAACAGAAAGAGATAGAATAAATGTCCTTTTCTTTCTTGGGTACGGAAGTAAAAGTAATTTTAATTTTAGAGCAGCATCCCTTTCTAAGAACCATCTCACATCTAATACATGCTCTTGTCTCTCTGTCTTCATTGATTTTACTCTCTAAGCATTGAAAAAGGAAACTTTCCCTAAGTCTATCCAACTCCAATTGACCCTTAATTGGGATTTGCATTCATCAGTCTTCCTGAAATTAAGAATAATTTGAATTATTTGCATTTTAAAAGAACTTATTTGTTAATCCAATATTGTCTCTGTTTGAATGACATTCAGGCAGTAAAAACAGGTGAAGTTTAGATCAGAGGTGCCACTTGATTGGTTCATCTCATGTACCTCAATTTCTTCATTGATAGAGTGGTTTGCTGGAGCTCGCTCTCCTGATCCTCAAGCCAATTGTGCACACCTCCCATCTGTATTCAGTGATGTCACATTGGCTTGAAAGCAGGGATGCTGGGAGTTCTTTCACCCCAGAAACTGAGAAACACTGAAAAATTTGAGCTTACCCATATCTGTTCTCCCTCCCTACTTTGATCCAATTGTCAAACATTTACTAGAACGTCACTGACTGGGAATCATCATAATAGTATCTGCCTCATACTCTTAATGTGAGGATAAAATTATGTTATAATGGGAAAGTGCTTAAAAAAGTACCTGAGAATAGGAATCACTATACAAATAATTCCTTTGATAGTGACGATGGTGATGATGATGATGATGGCGATGGAGATGATGTGGTCTATTCTACTTAAAGAGTATCTCTTTTTAAAAAGTTCTCTCGGGGCGCCTGGGTGGCGCAGTCGGTTAAGCGTCCGACTTCAGCCAGGTCACGATCTTGCGGTCCGTGAGTTCGAGCCCCGCGTCAGGCTCTGGGCTGATGGCTCGGAGCCTGGAGCCTGTTTCCGATTCTGTGTCTCCCTCTCTCTCTGCCCCTCCCCCGTTCATGCTCTGTCTCTCTCTGTCCCAAAAATAAATAAAAAACGTTGAAAAAAAAATTTTTAAAAAGTTCTCTCTTTCCGTCATATTGACACTCATAGATTTTCTAAAGGTTCATATATGTCCTTGCAACAGTCTTCTCAATGATAAAAGAAATGGAGTTTCTAGATAAAAGTGATATAAATGATCCTATTCATGCAGTGCAGCACAGAAAATAGAGTGCATGTGGGGGATGGCAAGCAGAATAGTCATAAGAAAGCCAGTTAGATAACTGGAGTGACACAAGACGAGTAGTGTGAGTCAGTTAATCTGTGATGGTGGTACTGACGGCAGTTGTGAAAAATGGGAATATGTGGCTAGGTTAAATGATTTTAGGAGCTAAAATGTCAGTGATATCAATGAATTATTGGGGTTTAATAAGAAGAGGCAGGGGGACACCTCAGTTGAAATTGGATAGAAGGGTGAAAGAACACTTACTGATATAAGAGGCTAATATTGAAGTTTCCACTGGGAGCTAAGCTACAATGGATACCACATGACCAAGTATGGTCCCAGAAACAAAATACAGAATTTACAATAGAAAGTCAGGATGCATTTAAGATTCTTGAAGTCCTCAATCACAGTGAGGCTATTGTTGTGCTTTTAAAATACTATAGAGTGTGGAGTGGAGGGAGAATTTTGCACTGAGGATTTCTTTGCATAAAACCACGCGCAGTTTCCATCTAATGAAAATAAGGGTGGAGCTACCCTTCCCTTGCCTCTCAGGGCTTGTGAGGGGGGCCTTCCTTCATGAAGAGCCAATGATAAAATCCAGTATATTTTCCCATATTATTTCAGAAAATGGACAAAATCGAGGGTCTGAGGCTTGCCTTATGCTTAGGAACGTGAAAGTATCTTCAGAAAGAGCAGATACTGGAATAAGGCTTTGTCTGGGAGAGTAATTACATGACAACAAAAGGAGGGGTTAGGTGTGGAAGCTGAATGTCCAAGCCAGAGTCATTTTAAGTTCTGCCACAGAGATTTTCCTTGAAGTGAGAATCTGTGTGTGAAATGGATTGTTTGGAGATCCAGAGCCTAAGGGGAATGTTACATCAAAGCAGAGGCAATGCCCTTGTCTTGGGTATGTAGTGGGAGAAGCTCCCAAGAGCTCCCAAAAGAGCCATTAGAGCCATTACCTTTAATCCCAGAGAAGCAAAACCTATCTATTCAAGTGAAAACAGCCCCCAAAAAACTAGCTTTGTTGCCTCTTGTGAGGTAAAAACACTTTTGCAAAGTGGATGATGAGACAGAGGGAAGCCTGCCACACCAGTCATATCCCCAAAGTCCCATCCGTTGTTGGCCCAGGTGGCCTTGTCGGCAGGGAGGCAGACAAGAGAACTCTAAATTTTGTATAAGGATTGATGTAATAATTAATAATTAATAAGTTGGGAATTTCTCATTTCAAAATCTAAAATTTGTAAGATAAAGTGAACATAGGACTGTCTATTATTTAGAGTTGAGCAAAAACATCATTGATTCACCATAGTCTCATCCAAGAAAAGAGAAAGCTTACCCTCGCTGAATAAGGTCTAAAGGAGCAGTGGAAGACAAAGAAAGGAAACACGTTTGGGTTTTTTTTTAATGTTTTTTTAATTTATTTTTGAGAGACAGAGGTAGAGCACAAGTGGGTGGGGCAGAGAGACAGGGAGACACAGAATCCTAAGTGGGCTCTAGGCTCTGAGCTGTCAGCACAGAGCCTGACATGGTACTTGAACTCAGGAACCGTGAGGTCTTGACCTGAGCTGAGGTCTAACGCTTAACTAACTGAGCCACTCAGGTGCCCGGAAACATGTTTTTATTAAATGATGCATGTTATGCCTTTTCAGACTAGCAGAAATACTGATGTGGGATTGTTTGAAGGTTCAGGAAGCTGAACTGTCTCCTATGTGATATGAGTTCATTTTTTTTTTCCCCTGTAAAATAGGAGAAGGGTCACCAATTAAGTTGGTCTTCAACTCACGCCAGTTCAACTTAACTTTACAATGGTGTGAAAGTGATACATATTTAGTAGGAACCGTACTTTGAATTTTGAAATTTGAACTTTTCCCAGGCTAGCTGTATGTGGTATGATATTCACCTGTGATGCTGAACAGAGGCAGCGAGCCACAGCTTCCAGTCAGTCATGCGATCATGAGGGTAAACAACCGATAATACAGTATTCATAATTTACGTGAAATGGACAGCACTTTGTTACAAAATAGGCTTTCTGTTAGGTGATGTGGCCCAAATGTAGTCTACTGTCATTGTTCTGAGCAGGTCTGAGGTAGGAGAGGCTAAGCGATGATGTTCAGTAGGTTAGGTGTATTAAATGCCTTTTCAACTTACACTGTTTTCAATTTATGATGGGTTCATTGGGACAAAACCCCATTATAAGTTGAGGAAAATCTGTAGAAAAAAAGTAAAAAAAAAGTAAAAAAAAAAAGTCGGTAGTAAAGATTTGTGGAAAATAGATCAGTGTAAAATAGAGGTCATAGCAAATAGTGGTAAGTTACCTTTGTAAATTTGTATGCTTTACAGCCAATCTGGAAAGTGCATTTGAGGATAGTGATGAAAATTTATAATGATATCTAGCTGACTGTTTCTTTTTGGTTTTCCTCAGTCAGTCGCACCTCCTTCTTGAGAAAGAGGGTAATTATCATTATCAAGGGTTGAGCTTGACCAGACTGCAGCAACAACATGGACAAGATATATAGGCCATAGATTAATATGATAATGAAACAACAAAACATGTTTTAGTCGAATGAGGAAAAAAGATCAACAGAAAAATGATAATGAATTAGTGGATGTAGAGAGATCAATATATTGATATTAACTAAAGGTAAAGTTATTTATATTTGATATTAAAGTTGATGTTTACTGTCTCTATATCAGTATATGTTATATAAACAAGCCATAGTGGTAGTAACTGAACAAGCAAAATAGAAGGGCAGAAGATTAGGATAATTATTAGAAGGGCTTTGTCATATCGTTTCTACTATTTGGAATGTTTTCTAATAGCTTACCTCACAAATCCAACATCAGCCAGTTGACTTAGCTCAGGTTCTTAGCTTAAACGTCAGAAAAAGTGAACAGAATTGTGTAACTTTCCCTTAAAGCACTGATGTTACTTAGCAATTTTACTTCATTTGTATAATTGTTTAATTCGTATCTACCTCCCCAACCAGGTCATTAATGCCATTAGGATAAACATGGTTTGTTCTGTATTTTTTGTTTTATTTGTTTTTTCTTTATCATTCCATTGAGGAAGCTACTAAATGCTGCAGTTGATTCACTCATCAATAATCCGAGTTACTGGACGACTTAACTAATCTACCACCCAAAGGAAATTTAGACGGGACAATTCAATAATTAGCCCTAGATTTTTGTGCTGTGTATGGCTGCTCAGAGCTAGAAAGTTTGGAATGAATTTCTCGTATCTCTGAGAAAAGAAATATTTCTATTATTAAATAGAATTGATAACATTTCATAAAACTTATAAATCCATTAATATATTGTATATTGGGTTTATGGCAATTCATACTCATGGGTATAATTAATGAAAGTCTAGACTAGGCAATTATAACTTTTGTAAAAAATGAAGTAATTTGGCCAATAAAGTAAAGTTCTTGATTCCAGATACTTGACGCTTCCAAAAATTTGTTCATCCCAGACCCATCCTAAGAATGAGCAGGACTAAATGTCTCTGTCACTACTGAGAGCTTCCACTTACTGTATGCTTAGTATGCTTGACTAAAATCTAGTTGGAATCCAACTTTGGTATCAGGATGGTTTTTTCTTGCGGACTATATTTCCGTTACTTTAATTTGTGCTTATTGAAAATACAGCTTCAGGCTTTTGAGGAAATAGAGGGCATAAAACATTCTTCAACCACCAAGATATTTTTAGTCTTGAATCCTTCAGTTTTGAAGATAGGGGGAAAGTGTTTCAGCTAAAATTAGAATGGCTTTTCAGAACTCTGTTAACACCTCCCTTTCTTTCATCTCCATATCTCTATAGGCAGTTTCCAGTTGACTACTGCAACTTTTACAGGAAAATAGTACAATACAGATATGGAGTTATCTAGAGAATTACTATTTGGAAAGCAACTAGTAATAATAGTTATTACTTAGGAGTTTCACTATTGTATGAGTGACATCACGATCTCATCATCATCACCATTATTATTATTCCAATTTTAGAGATCAGGAAAAGAAGGATTAAATATTTTGCACTAGGTCACAGGGCTAATAAGAAGGTATAACAGGTACATAGTCCTTTATCCTCGTACAGAAATATTGTTTGCTTCCATTTCCTTTTTCTTTTCTTTAGATAAGGTGAAATCATTTTGTGTGCTATTACTATCTTTGCTTATGAAATTAAAACAATAAAATATTGAGAAAGAAACATTTTATTTCTATGTCATTAGATGGTAAGTCACATACACACAAACATGTGGGATGACTATTTGAACAATTAAATGTTTGAATTGAATCACTGAATCAACAGTTTTATGGTAATATACATTACTTTCAAAAGTTTAAACATACATGTACTACTTCAAGCAATCATCTATTTACAAGATCTCAAATAATATGTTTTCATATTCCTAAGTATAGTAAGTTTTCTGTGCAGCTGAACATTGACTTCTTACATATTATTTTTGAGTAATTTTAGTTATGACAATAAACATAAAATGTATTTCAAAAGAGAATTTATACTGGATTGTTCTATTTTCTTTATACTTGCTGTTTTTATTACTAAATGTTGTCACTGCATTACATAGTTTATTCATTAACTTAATATATTTTTGCAAGTCCTGCAACTTTTATTTCTGAGTAGCTTAAAACATATTAATATATGTTTTGTTAAGTAAATGTATCTCTTTTGGTATTTATATCAATGCTTGGAAATATTCCAAAGAATTCAGAGAAGGAAAGCCTATTGTATATCCTTTTTCCTTAGGTGTCACTGAATCCTCCCTGACACATACACAAAACCAGTGTGAGTCCTAATAATCAAAGTACATTTTTTAAATTTTATTTCATTTTATTTTTTAATTTTTAATGTTTATTTTTGAGAGAGAGAGAGACAGAGACAGAGACAGAGACAGAGCACGAGCTGGGGAGGGGCAGAGAGAGAAGGAGACACAGAATCTGAAGCAGCTCCAGGCTCTGAGCTGTCAGCACAGAGCCCGACGCGGGGCTCAAACCCAGGAACCATGAAATCATGACCTGAGTCGAAGTCGGACTCTTAACTAACTGAGCCACCCAGGCACCCCAAGTACCTTTTTTGAAACAACAAAGTTCCTGAGAAGATACTTATTTAGCCTATAACTGAGTAATAGATACTTTTACCTTTGGGATTAAGAGGGAGCATTATCTGTAAAAAGTTTTAGAATTTGATCACTATAATTCCATTTTAGTTCACTACATGCAGTTTTCTCGTTTTCCATGAGAACTTTTTTTTTCTGTTAAGCATAGCATGTATATTTGATGAGTATGTAAGCATATATTCTTATTGACTCTGAACAATTTCTTGTCACCTGTTTTATTTTTTAATCTGTCTTGTACAGGTAGTGCCATTAAGATGTTTCATATGCGTCAAAAGTAGGACACGCAGAAGTTGATGGAACTGTAATGACACAGTACATCACAAGCGGTCCAACTTTGGCACAGCTGAAGATTACTTCAGTTTTGAATTAATCTGAATGACCCCAGCTTTATTTGCTGTCGAGTTTCTAGAAATGATAAAATGTCAAGTCACTGGAAATAAACCGACAGAGCCTAAAAAAATATGACATGACTAATGCATAGTTTCTCTGATTTGTTCCATATTCTGGAGACTTTATTTCTAACTGCAGTATTTTATTTGGAAATGCTTGGCTTAATGAATATGTCTTCCACCCTACTAAAATGTGCTATCCTAAAGAACAGAAAATTCAGTGCTCTGTACATTTGTGTTTTATGTACACTAAAATCTCAATACACAAAAAAGATGTACATGGTAAATCACTGTTTTCACTTTTATTATATCTTAATTTTGGTGGGACATGTTAGTGAGCGCTTTTGAGTCAGGTTTTTTTGGAGAATGCTGGCATTTCAGTTTATTACAAGTTTTCCCGTGCCATCAGATAATTTAAAATGTGTAGGCATGCTATATGCTGACCACTTTTTAAGAAACTGCTATTTAACTTACTATTGACATAATACTGCAAGGAATAGCCATCTTCACATTTATTGTTAGTGGCTTCATAAATTTCCTTTTATAAAACACAAAACTCTTATCTCAGCATATTGTCTTGAAAAGGGGAACTCTCATGTAAAGTCTGCATTATCTGATGTCCTTCAGATATCTAAAAATTCTTCTTAAATTGGAGGGTCTCAATTCTGGCTAATTTTTTTTTTTTTAACCTCTGCTAACCATAATCTCTTAATGATGATGCCAGACTAGATTATCTCCCTTGATTTTTAATTCTTTTAATTTTGCTTTTAATCGTTCAAATGAAATCTAACTCATAAAGCAAATATGTAATCTGAATTTGTTCCTATTGAATGGATTAGATAGAGTAAGCAGAAAAATTATACATACTTTAAGTTAGATGTCCATATTTTTCTAAAGAGCCCATCCAACCTCCCCCTACCTCAGTCCACACCACCATCATCACCTTGCACTGCTGGCCATGTTTGAGGTTTGAAATCCACTGCCCTCAGCAGCTGCCTCCTTCACTCAAATCTCTGTCAGCTGTGTCTTTGATAACTTTTTTGGTCATTTCCTAACTAAATATCATGTGAAAGAGGGATGTACAGTACATTATTCAGCATACTTCCATTACTCTATTTTATCAGGAAAAAATTCAACACCTTTCTTAATACTTATTGATATACCATGACATTGAACTATGACTAAGTGTAGTAGGGCTTCAAGGCTCTTGGTGTTTCTTCGGGTTCTTTATCACAATCACCCAAAAGGCAAAAGTGGTGGACGTGTTTCTGACAAGTGATACTTCTACTTAACAGATATTAAGAAAGGAAGAAAAAAAGAAAATAAAAAGAATCACATATATGAGAAGTTTAGTACAAGTTTAAATAACTGTTGCAGGCTTTCTCGCCACGTTAAACAAGAAGTCAGGCATCCTTATGTTTGCTAGTAGCTCAGAAGGGCTTCCATACAATCAGGGTTTAGGCTATTGTGAAACACTTAACACTCTAGAAAAGCAGGCTGTAAAAGTCACATTAGGTCCTGCTTATGTGATCATGGCTATTTGAACTCAATTTCGCTTGGATACCTGTTGTTACCTTTCTCTTAGACAATGTGTATACATTGCAACCTGTGACTTTATTCTTCCTCTTTGCTCTGGTAGCCTCCAGTCCAAAGCTACTTTAAATCCTGCAAACTTTGAGCATCTCTATGACAGCCACTGCGTGAAGTGTTTAGGGAATAAAACCTAATGAAACATAGTCGTAGCCTATGAAAAGTTGCCAGCTTGATCATGTGATATGACTTATTTAATCAAAATCCTTTCCTAATGCCTATGTAACACTCCATTATTACCAGCTGCATTATTGTTATTACTTGCCTATGTTCTGATTTGTTTATTAACTTTTAAATGTGTTCTTTTAGAAAGATTTGACATACTCCCCTTGGAAGGCAGGTATACTGTTAATTAATTATCAAATTAATTGAACAACTATTTTCAGACTGCTGTAAAAATCTACACTCTGTTTTACATGAAATCAGCCAAATTTAGGTAAATATTTAGATCTTTTAATATTAATTATATTTTTGGATGAGGTAATGTCCATTGAATGTAAACAAGGCTAATTTTAGCAGTATTTGTGCAAGTGGTAGATATCTATGTTGGGGGGGCGGTGAGAGGTAGTTGAAAGATTTAATGCTACTAGGGCTAATGAAATTACCCCATTTTGAAACTGTGAGAAAACTATAAGGGAAAAACAAAGTAATTGGGAATAAAATGGAAAATATTTAGCAAAATGTCCACAAGGTGTGATTGAGCATTTTTTCCTCATATTTCTTGAAGCCTATAACCAAAATATTGTAATGCAATTTGATGAATGAACTTCACCATTCAATAAACATATTAAAGGTCTTCCTAACTTAATTTCTATGAATGTAACTAGAAGTTCTAAACGAGTGAATTACGGTGGTTGCTTTAGCCATGAGAAGGTACAATCCAAAGTACATTAATAGAAATTAAAACTGGAAAGAAGATATAAAAATTAAATTTTGTATTTTGAGTTTAGTTTTGTTTTTGCACTTTTATTTCCTTCCACACTCGTCCTTTCCTTATTTTAATATAAATAGACTGCCATTTAATCATTTAATATTGATTTTGATGACAAGTCAGTAAAATAGCCTATATCTTTTTCATGTTATGCCATACACAATTTCTAAAACTCCTTTAAGCAATGTATATATTTTCATTTTTAGAGGACATTCCAAATTTTCCTGATTCTGGTATATTTTATATAGATAGAAATTTTTCTAGGTTTTTCTGACTCAGTATCAAATTCATAGTAATGTACGTGCTCCACCTGGTGGTGAAAAGAAGCATTTCTTTTTTTTTTTTAAATGTTAAAAAAAAAAAATTAAATAAATAATGGAGCAGATAGAACTCGATATCCTGATCTTGTATGTGTATAAAAGTAGCTTGTAGTATACCCAGGAAAAATTTACTAAATACTAAACACAAATTGAATATTAGTCAATAATATAATATACTTAAATCCATCATAGATTAAAATTTTGGTCAACTATCTTACAGGTTCTTTTTAGCTTAATGATTTACACTTACTGAGTACATACTGTCTCTCTATGGAATATATAAGAAAAATATAAAATATTTATATATATATTAGAAAATATAACCTTAACTTTCTATAAATATCTATCAATCTGTCATCTATCTTTATTTTATCTCTGTCTTGTGTCCCGGATTCTACCTTATTGGTACCATTTAATTACATGGATGTTCCTGCCCTTCCATTTAATATTAGGTACACTTTGAGGCTGTTAGTATTTAAAATACTTCCTCACGCTAATTTAAATTGAACACACTTTACTAGTTATAATTCCCAATTAAAATTCTAGAGCAGGACCTATGGAAGTGAAAAGTGAAGTTATTATTCCTACTCATAATTCTTAACTTGACAGCAAATTCCTTTTTGATTGGCACTATTATGTTCTAAATGTGATTTACTTTAGATATAGTATATTTCTCAAGCCTAGTCATCTAACTATACACTTAACTAACTCCACTGACGGCATGAATTATGCATGTCTTACCAGGTATTTTCCATCTGAAAGTTCCCGAGTCTTCTCCTATCGGCTCAGCCATTGGAAGAATAAGAGCTGTGGATCCTGATTTTGGACAAAATGCAGAAATTGAATACAATATTGTTCCAGGAGATGGGGGAAATTTGTTTGACATCGTCACAGATGAGGATACACAAGAAGGAGTCATCAAATTGAAAAAGGTACATAGACAAGGTTTTGAACAGTTGATTACCCAATAATAATTAAATCACAAAATGACTAAAAGTTGAAAATGGCAGAAATTTTAATTTCCTTAAACGAGCACTATATTAAATTTAAAAAAGACCAAACGGCTCTGAAGTATTCACTTCCTCAGGTATTTGTATTCTGAAAATCAACAGATACATATTTTTTGTTGAAACAGGTCCATGAATTCATTTATTAAAAAATTCTTACAATAATTTAATTGTAATTTGATTTTTAATTGTTACAAACTTAAACAAATATATTAATTAAAATAAGATCTAGGGGCTCCTGGGTGGCTCAGTTGGTTAAGTGTCTGACTGTTGATTTTGGCTCAGGTCATGATCTTATGGTTTGTGAGTTCGAGCCTCATATTGGGTTCTGCACTAACAGCAGGGAGCCTGCTTGGGATTCTTTCTCTCCATCCCTCTCTGCCCCTCCCCTCTCACTGGCTTTCTCTCAAAATTAAAACAACAACAACAACAACAAACATTTAAAATAAAATAAAATAAAATAAAATAAAATAAAATAAAATAAAATAAGATCTAGAGGTAAATTCTAACCCCACCAGCTTTGGTCTTACCGTCTCAGGACTTTTCTGAGACTATAAATGTCTATATAAATATCTAATTCACACATTGCTGGTAAAGGTTTATATCACAGTGGAAGAATCCCTATGTCAGTAATCTATACTACTGAGGAATGGAAGAAATGAACAAGGGTAATGCTGGCCTTGAGGAGGTTTTAAGGAGGTAACTGAAAAGAAGGATTAATGAGAGAGAGAGAGGAGGAAGGGGAGGGAGAATGAGAGGGAAAGATGAAAGGAGAGGGAGAGGGAGAAAAGGTGGGAGAGGGAAGGAAAGGCGGACTCTGATGGGAAGCCACTGAGTAATGTTAAATAGGTTAGGGGCGCCTGGGTGGCTCAGTTGGTTAAGCAACTGATTCTTGGTTTCTGCTCAGGTCATAATTTCGTAGCTCATGATAAGGAGCCACATGCTGGGCTCCATGCTAACAGCACGGAGCCTGCTTGGGATTCTCTCTTTTCTCTCTCTCTGCCCTTCCCTGCTCAAGAGCATGCTCTCCATCTCTCTCTATCTCTCTCTATCAAAATAATAATAATAATAAAAGGGATTAATACAGAGGAGAATCGCAGAAGGGGAGAGCACAATTGTCAATATTAGACAGGTTATAATCTGTGTTTTGTTGGGGAGTGACTTGAAGAAGGGTTATGGAAATGTGAGAAAGAAAAATCACAATTATATTTAGGACGTGTAGATTGTTTCCATATCAGTGAAGCAAATTATAGGAATTTTTAAGAATGGAGTGTAGGAAAAACAGTGATACTCATTTAATTTAGTACTGTTTTCTCCTCTGCTACAAAGCATGTTCTATTCAACCCAAACTGAAGTATATCATATACATTTAATAACGGAAATTATTTTAACCTACAAGAAGTATATTTGCAGTCATTCCCATGAATGAGGTTGATGTTTCCAGATTTGCTCAGGAACTCTGAATTTTAACAAAGAAATGATATATATGACAATAAAAACAATATTGAAAGTAAACACAATTTTCATATAGATTATTTATCACTTTTTATTTCCACTATTGCACATAAACTGTACCTTTCCTACAAATTAATTTAACCACATGACCTCATTCAACACAATTATGCATTTATGTTTAATTTTCAAAGTACTCTTAAAAACTATGTGTCACATTCTTACCAACTTTACTCCTTTATTGTTTCTTCTTGCTTTGCTCATTTTTCTTTTCTATTCAGTAGAAAGTCAATGAAAAGTCTTATCACTTATTTTTTCTCAAAAAGCACTATACTTAAATGACTTACAAACATTAATTTAAATGGAGCAAATATGAATTCTCTTAGTAATAAAGAAAATAATAGAAAATATTTTACATCAACAGTTAATAAAATGTATGTATGAAAATAAGTAGATTTACAAAGTAAAACTGAGGTACAGAAGAGTCAATATTGTGTATGCTATATATTTAAAATCTATATATGCATGTATATTTAAAGTTATACATATATTTTATATTTATACACATTTTATATATTTTATATATTTTTATTTATACATATTTATCATCTGTGCCAATAAAACATTGATGTCTAAGTGTCAACCTGGGAAAATGTGTGGGAAAATGTGTGTTACTTTTTAACACAATTGAAAACATGGCTAACTATAGTCTTTACATTACATCAAAATGGCTTGATCTTTGAAAGTAAATATTTAGTTATATAAATCAATTTTCGTAAATATTTACCTATTATACATCCTCACTAAAGCAATGAGAACAGACCTTTTCCCTTTTTAGCTTATGAAAGATTCATAAAAAGAGTCAAATTTTTGAACAATTTTATTTTGTTGCATTTTTTGATTTAATTTTTTGAGACTTTTCTTTCTTAAGGAGATTAAAAAGGATTTATGAAATTATGACATACAGTTGTTAAAATTGACTTACATAATAAAGAAAACCAGTCTGAAATGTGTATCTCCAAGTATAAAAAGTACATTTTTCTTCCTGCAGTGGATGAATAATTGTCCATTTTGCTGGCATAAAATTTGTCATTTAAATAAAGTTCAGTGTCCATAACTAATGTTCACTCCTTCATTCAACAGGTACTGATGGGGAAGTCACTAAATCTGAGAGCCCACTCTGGATTCTGGGTATAAAGCAGTAAACAAAACAGATCCAATCCCTGAACTGAAGCAGCTTCCACTTAGTTGGGAAAGACAGATGATAAATGCAAAATCACTGACAGCAGCTATAAATTCAAGCTTGAAAAGCATAAAGCAGGGTACAGGGATACAAGTCATTACTGCATTTGGTGGCTCTTATAATGAGGTGGTCAAAAAACGTTTCTCTGACAGGATGAAATTTCAGCAGACTCTTGAATGAAGCAGGAAATGAACCATGTAGTGTCTGAGTGAAGCTTGTTCCAGAAAGATTGGGCAGCAGCTGCAAGGAATCCAGTGGGTTGAGTGCACTAATGAAACGGTTCCCAGCCAGAAATGAAGTCAAAGGTGCAGAGAAAGGGCCCTTCTTGGAAAGCCCAATAGGCCAGTCAGTCCAAGGACTCGAATTAGATCATGGTATGAGAAAGCCCAGGGTGACTTTAGATCTAAGTTACCTCTATCCTTGTAAAGCTGGGATACTGTGGTGTTCTGAGAATAATGACTAGGAAGTAAGGATAGAAATAGACCAGTTACAAACCTACAGAAATAATCCCAGAAACCGTTGATGGAGGTATGGACCATGCCTTGCGTAGTAATTGAGGTTGTGAGAAATGGTGAGATTCTGGCGACATTTTAAAGGGACAGCCAAAACATACTTTCCTAAAAATTCTGATCATCCAGCAAATTACCAAAGAATTGAATAGATTTGTTCTTAGTGTTGTGATTTGTCTTAATGTCTAAGTGAGGAAAACCTAGAGGCAATCTTTTGGAAAGGACAATTGTAGCTTGCAGAGTTCATCTATTAAATCTCAAAAAAAGACAAATCTCCCAGGAGATCACTTCTGTAACAAAATTTTAAAATTACCTATCTGTCTACCTACCTACTTACATACCTACCTACATATCTATCTGCTGTATGTATAATATTTTGTGAGTTTGTACAAATATGTACATGTAGAATTATGACTTGATTAAACATGGCAGAATGATTTCTTGAAAATAAAACCATTAGAAAAATTCTGTTGAATAGAGCCCATGAGAAACTCAAAATTAATTTAAACAACTGCAGTTCTTTAGAGTTTTGGGGGAGGGGTGAAGAATGCATTATAGAATTAGTTGTGTGTATATTCAGTAAGTTCTCAGAAAAGTTTACCTTGTACTTACCTTTAGGAGTCGTAGAAAAATTAGGTGTGTGATGATAAATAAATATGTAAACGTCAATAGCACTATTCCAGTTACATGGTGATCTTTAAATTAGTTTTTTAAAAAATCTCCCTTCAACATCTCAGCATAAAATTGTAAAAAAGGGTTTTAATTAAAACCAAATTCATGCAGGAATTATGTTGTTAATGCATTAGAAAGTCCAAAATATATTCTACCTTTGAATATGGAGCTATTTGATAAATATCAGTTACTTTCATTGTTTGGCTAACATTGAGTATGATATTTTGTTTACCGAGTTTTTCTTTTCTGAACTCAATAAGCAAAATACTGGGTGTTGTATGTAAGTGATGAATCACTAAATTGTCCTCCTGAAACCAACACTACACTATATTTAACTGGAATTTAAATGACATCTTAAAATAAAATAAAATAAAATAAAATAAAATAAAATAAAATACAAAGTTCTCGGAAGCACATATTCTAGTTATTGTTTTATCTCCAAAATCTTTATTTGCTTTCCCTTTACCACTTCCCCTCTCTCTTTCTGAGGAGGGTGTAAGTGAATAAAAATGATAGTCAGGTTTATGAGCAGAGAAGAATGAAAAAAAAAAACAAACTTTTATTAATTTATTTTTTAACGTCAGCCTGAATTCAGTTTATGAGCCCTATGACATAATGTTATTTCACTGTATCACATTGAATTCAGAATAACATTATGAAACTTTACAAATCTTCTTAAGGCACAGGCTATTGGTAAAAAATAAAACAAAACACACAAAAAACTACCCTTAGTCTACACTTATGTCACATTGCATTGAGCAGAATTTAAACAAATAGAAAGTACCCTACATGTTCTTAAGTATTATAACATTAAAAACACTAACAAAATCAAAATATTAGCTGTTAAAAGTTTCATCCCATCTAAAAATTAAGAGATAGGCTACATTTAAAACGAGAGCATAAAGCATTTTAAATTGAGCAATTTTATTCTTAATTGAAAAAGGAAAGGAAATATATTTTACTCTAGTTTTTTTTCTACTGGAGAAGTGAGAATAAAATAATTTATTATATAATTACATAGTTAACAGATATAAATATAAAATTACATGAGTTAAAAACTTTGAGGGACTAAAAATAGAAATATATTTATAGAAGCACTGTAATTTCCTTGTTACTATTAAGAAATAAAAGCAATTAAAATACTGTTGTCAACATTTAAGTTCTGCAAAAGGACAATTTTATTATCTTCCATAATTTCTCAGTTCTCTACCATTTCTACAAAAATGTCTGTTGGTAACTAGGAAATAAAGAGTGCATGTTTAAAGTAAAGAATGATGATGTGATTTCCTCTTTATTTTTAAATAAGTAAAACTTTTGGTTTAAAAAAGAATTCTTACTCTTTGATGTTAGTTGGAAATATTATTTCATTCCAAATAAACATAACTGTTTTCACACTGAATCCAAAGCAGAATTATTTTTTTCCCGTAAAAAAAGGATGTAAAATGTTGTATTCTTTACCAGGATTTTTAGTAAATAGGCTAAGCTCTCAGCGGGTCCCACTGAACCATTCATATTTTACTTAGGTCCTGTTGGTAAAACTCATTTTCTTTTTGAAGTCAAATGGCAAGGAAAGGCTTTCACACCAAATTATTTGGTGAAGAGCACCACCATGTGGTTAATTTTTGAATAACTCTAAGGGGAAACCGATGAAAAAATTTGGAATCGCTTATTTTATGTAGCCAAACATACACCTTTATTAAGTTTAAGACACTCCTGTTTTTAGCCAGTCTGACATGCTTAAGTTTAAAGAAAAAAATAAGTGGTGTTCTTTATTTGTTTCTGTAAATATGTCCCAGTTTTTGTAAATGTTTGTCATCACCTTTTCTTTTAAACATCTTACCTAACTTTGCTAATCAGTCTTATAAACTCTACACTGGCTCCTAGACTGAAATTACCAAAGCAGCTCGTTTTGCTTCCCATCAGGCATTTAAAACTGTGTGTTCTATAGTCTGTTCAAACTCAGAATGACCAAAGTCAAATTCCTTCTCTTCTCCCAACAAGAGTGCTTCTGTTCATGTCTTCTCCTTCCTAGATAAGGCTCCATTTCCTCTCCAGTTTCGTAACCCTCAAATCTAGACTTTTTTGTTATGTTGCTTCTATTGCCATCAACTTCCTTGTGACAAATAGGACGTAAGTCCTGGCCACTAATTTCTCCTGAACATGGGTTAAAATGTCCCTCTTTCTCTGCCTACTGGGTTGCCATGCATCCTCCTGGTTATTCCTTCTACCACTGCAATGGCCATTCTCTGAATATATTCACTTAACTTACCCTTTCCTCTATGAGTGGTTGAAACCTAACCCTGTTTCTCTTACTCTCATGCTAAAGTCCTTTTTTTTTGTTTCCATCATTAGTAAGATACCAAGCAAATCGTCTGTTTTGTATTATCATCTGCTGCACACATGAATAAGCACGCACATATATACAGGCTATTTTCCAACCATACGAAATTCACTGCGATTTCTGCCAAATGCACTAGTCTTCCTTTTGCACAGAAGACACTGCCCCACATAAGTTTCTTAGTTGATTCTTTCTGTTGTTGTTGTTGTTGTTGTTGTTTTTAACTATCTCCCATGTCTCATACCAAAGACTTTCATGAGTCCCTCAGGCAAAGCTGATCACTTCTTACTTTCTTCCAAAACGTCAGCATTTCTTTCAAACGCCTACGATACTTATAGCATTAATACTTTAAACACATCTATTATTCCTACTATATTTGAGCCCCCTAAAGCCACTTTATCATATCTGTATTTGTGTTGTCACAATAAAGGACATTCTTGAAATATACAGGGTGTTTAAATTTTTTATTGACTACAGAACAAATGCATTGTGTTGGTTTATTGTTTTAATTTATGATGCATCATTTTTTAGTTCTCAGTACTATGTAAAGTTTAATGTATTTTATAAATTACTTAGAAAGATAGTGTTTTACTGATTATGCATATGAGAAATAAGAAACTCAAAGAAAAAAGGTAACTTTTTCAAAGTTGAACAGCTTGTAAATTATAGTATGTTTGAAAAGCATATTAACTGTTATAACTATTGTTACCAACAATATATGTTAGAAGTAAAATGTGAGAGGGGCGCCTGTTTGGCTCAGTCAGTTGGGCCTCTGACTTTTTCTCAGGTCATGATCTTACCATTCATAGGTTCAAGCCCCACATCAGACTCTATGCTGACAGCTCAGAACCTTCTCAGGAACCTGCTTTGGATTCTGTGTCTCCCTCTCTCTCTGCCCCTCCCCCACTCACTCTCTCCCTCTCTCTCTCTCTCTCTCTCTCTCTCTCAAAAATAATTAAACATTAAAAAAAGAGAAGTAAATTGTGAACTTGGTTATTCAAGAAAGCTCAAAAAATAATTGGCCTCCCTAGATGATCATGATCTATATACTGTGTGTGCATGTAAAACACGTATTTTACTTAAGTATTTATAAAAGTTAATGTAATCTTTCATTTTTAGGGTAAAATCTTTCGTTTATCCCAAACCCTTAAGTAGAGGCACTAGAGTTTCTTTCAGTATTCTTTTTTGTTTTGTTTTGTCTTGCTGAATTAGTTACTGAATTTGTTCCAAAAAGTATCATCACTAAAATATGGGCATAGAGCGAATAATGCCCATGATTCTTAAACTAATTCATTAAAACTATCAAAAATTCGTAGTGCTACAAAAATCTGGAGTCTAAATTATGCCCACAAAAATTAAAGGCATTTCTAACAAATAGTTCTGTGACAAATTTATGTAGAGGTAACTTTTAGGAAGTACATGTTTCTTCACTTTAATAATTTTATTTAGAAAATACATTTTTTGTCTGGTCATTCCATTGGGTTTCTTTCTGTTTTAGTTTTTTTTTTTTTTTTTTTAATTTTAAAACTGAAAGGCTGTTGAAATTTGTCAACAACTAAAATTCAGGTTTTAAAAATGGCCACATTTGACTTGTTTCCCTTTTTTGTTGGGGAATTTTTACCTAATCATGTAACAACTTTTATGCATCAAATAATTAGTTCATGGGGGCACCTGGCTGGCTCAGCTGGTTGAGCTTCAGACTCTTTGTTTTGGCTCAGGTCATGATCTCCTGGATTGTAAATTCAAGCCCAGTGTCGGGCTCCGTGCTGACAGTGCGGAGTCTGTTTGAGATTCTCTCTCTGCTCCTCCCCACTCTCCTTCAGCACGCAGGCTCTCTCTCTCTCTCTCAAAAATAGGTAAATAAACTTAAACAAAAATAATTACCTCTCTAGTTTTTAGTAAGTTGCTGAGTTGAATTCCTTCCTCAACAGTGATAGGATACACAAACTGCCATCTACCCCCAACACACAGAACATGATCTGACCCCCAAGTTTTACATTTTTCCATACCATTTACTGCCGCTCAACATGGTACATATTTTGCTTATGTATCTTATTGTTGTCCATCAACTCCTAGGAGACAGCAAACTCCACACAGGTGGTGATTTTTGTCTGCTTTGCTCAGTTCTAGCATGGGTAATCATGTCTAGAACGTGGTAGGATGTTCAAAAAATATACCTTCATTGAAAGGTATAGAATTTATTCTATGGAATTTAACCTTTGCTCACCTTCCATCAGGGTCATTAGCTTCTGACTTCCCCATGCGTGGTTCTTCTTATCTCAGTTCCTATCATTATTACATCCTCAGGAATGCATTTCCTGGGTGCCTGGGTGGCTCAGTCAGTTAAGAGGTCGATTTGGCTCAATCATGCATGATCTTGTGACTTGTGGGTTTGAGCCCCATATCTTGCTCTCTGCTGTTGGCATGGAGCCCACACTTTGGATCCTGTCTCCCTCTCTCTGTCCCTCCCCCGCTCAAGCTCACTCTCTGTCTTTGTCTCTCTCAAAAATAAATAAACATGAAAAAAATGCACTTCCAATGTGCTCTATGTAATTATGTTTCCTCTTGTCTTATTACCTCATTTTCCTCATAAATCTTAACACTAGCTGAAAATGATGTACTTACTAATTTTGTTGTTGTTGTTGTTGTTGTTGTTGTTGTTGTGGCGGCCATCCTTTTCTACAATATAAGGCTTGTGATAAAATGGACTTCATTTAACTTGTTAACCACTCTATTCTCAACACCAAACATTTGATTTGATCAATGTGAATTTAAATTGATGTGAATAAATCAAAGAAGTACGTGCACATATCATCTATGAATGATTTTCTATGTAACATGAGTTGTGGTCAAGTTCTGGAATAAATTCTTATGAAACAGAAAGTGCCAGCAACAAATAAATAAATTGGTTACCATGTTGATCATAAAACTAAGTTTTGGGAAACTTAATTTTCCTTTAAAATGACGCTTGATCAGAAAATCTTATCTTTGTAGCACACCCTGGCATAAAGAAATTACTTTGTAAGATCTTTTCCGTCTTGTCTTTTCATCATGGTTCAGGCTGGTATAAGTCTGTTTTCTGCTTGTCCTAAAAGGCACCTACCCTGATTTCGATAAAGGTTCAGCCTTCAGTCATTTGGATTGATTGAAAATATTTCCTTCTACTGGCCATTAGGAACCACTATATGATTGAGAAAGTAGAATCTTATTACTAAAGAATATATTGTGTTGAGTGATGACTTTACTCTGTTGGCAAAAGAATACCGATACATGTTAACCATAAAAATTGAAGCAATATAGAGGAGTAAAAAGTAAAGACAGATGGAAGTGTGGGTCAGAGGATACTGTAACTGGGTCCTCTGCCGAAACCTCAGCGCCTCTCAGGCTGAAATCAAGGCATCGGCTGGGGTGCCATCTGATTTGAAGCTTAGAGACACTTTCCAAGCTTATTGGTTGTGGGCAGAATTCATTTCTTTGTGGCTTTATGACTGAGGTCGGTATTTCTTGCTAGTTATTGGCTAGGTTTCAGTGTCAACTCCGATAGGCGCCCCTTGAGTACTTGCCAGGTGGTTTCTACCCTCATGAGTTTACTTCTTCAAGGCCAGGAGGAAATTATCCGCACTGCCTTTTTTTATTTATTTTTATTTTTTAAGTTTATTGTAACCATCAGGTGGGAGTGGCACCTTAATCAAGTAGGTAAATAAAATGAATAAAATGTAGATCTTGTCTAGAAAGAAGTTGCCCAATCATGTAGATAATCAGGAGCATTTTGATGTCTAGGAGAAAGTAAGGGCGGAGGACGGGAACATATGGTATTAGTGGCTATATTCTGAGACAGAAGTGAATTCTGGCCCTCCTCCCTCCAAAGGGGTAAGTATAAGCTAGGACAGCTCAGTTAGCTTTGTAGGCAAAAGTACCCAAGGTGATCATGTCAAAATAATCTTACGTTAGAAGATAGGGGTCAGTATGATGGAAAATTATATTTCACATTCATAGAGCATTTAGGATTTATAAAAACAGGAAACATATGTTTCTATGTCCTTTAATTTGAATGACCTAGCACAGCCCTCTTTCATACACATCGGTCTCTCTCATTCATTAAACGAGATGACATGTTTCTCACTAATTTCTGAGTTTGTTAAATGTAGAAAGAGCAAATCTTGTCATTGCACCCAGGAAGTATTCCAAGCCTCACCACCATGTAGGCTGTTGATATTTTTTAAATCAATTCAATATTAAATGGCTTAATTTTGTTAGATATTTCTTCTTTTTCTCAACCTAAAGTTACCATTTTAATAATTTGAATTTTGTTAATTCCACTGAGACACTATTACAATAAGCCTAACTGAGGTTCAAAAGGATATCCCTTTAATATTTAAAAATGGTTTTCCTATCTTGCTTTGGTCTTCATTCTACGTAAACATTCTCAGTAATTGTTAACAGTTTCATATTTTCTGCTTGAATAATGCTTTGCTGTCCTATTCTGGCAATTGTTTTTTGTTGTTGTTGTTTGTTGTTTTGTTTTGCTTTTTCATGATTTTGATTCCTTTAACAAAACACAGTAGTCAAGCGGTAGGCTTATCGAAATAGCATCATGGGACTACCTCCTTTTTCGTTCTTGATATTATGTTCCTATTCAGTTAACCAATAGCTAAAATATCAATGATGGCATATTATGCATGCCATTATTTACTTTTATTGGCTTAATGATAAATTGAAATTCTTAACAAAACAGATGGAAATTGAAGAAAATCAATATCATATTGACATAATATAATAGGCAAATAGGCATGAGACAAGTCACTAAAAATACATAAAAAGATAAAAGAAAACATTGAGCGCAAAGCAGATAAAAAATGAATAAAATTGGACAAATTAGATAAATAAGGGAATAATTACAGGGAAAATAAATATAGATTCCCCTGAATGAAAATGATTGTGAACAGAACTTAATGTCACGTCTCGGTGGTGTTGCTATTTGCTCTAATAAACTCCATGGAATTGTGAGAGTTTTTGAGGATTTCACAGGGATTTTTTTTTAAATTTTCCATTTTCATCCTCAGAGAAAGTGCATAAAATTATGGTCTTATCCTTAAGGGAGAAATAGATCTCCCTTATTTTCCCCAGGTGTGCTGAGGCAAAAAACAGATCTGTTGACACAGCAATTAGCAAGTCATTGGAGTCATAGCAGGGGGAATTAATTTAGAAAACAGAAACTACTAAAAGTCCCTGAAAATCTCTATGTTAATGTTAATTTCATATTGTTTTAGTTTTTCATAGGTGATGAGAAGGGAGAGCCATTGACTCTAAAGTTTATATAAAACACGTGGCAACCCCATATTTCCAGAATGTAATATTTTCAGTTATTTGTAACATAAAACAAATATTCAGAATAAAAGTGAAAATAAGTAGTAGTAACGTATTAAAATAGAGAATCAGTGACTTCTGGACAGATGACTTCCAAACACCATGTTTCACAATTGTGTTTAATTTGATCATATATGTTCAAGGTAAAAGATTGGTAAAATATCCTAATGATGCATTACAATGCCTACTAATTATATATACAATGCTGAGAATACCAAAGACCAAAACTCTATAATTACCACTGTGTATGCTTTAAATCCTGACAGAGTCCTTTTTTTTTAGTGAAAAGACTTAAACAGTAAAAAAAAATTAATAAAAAATTATATTACTGTCAAAATAAGAAGAGTAGTTCAAGAAAAAAAAACATATTTTATTGTACCAAATTTTAAGCTGGAATGTAGACTGTCCTAGCTATCCAATTTCAATTTTATTGTATTTTAATGATAGCTTAATTCCACTAGATGTCAGTATTGTATAAGATCAGAAAATAACTTGCCTTAAAATTTCTCTTGGTGTTTTAACTGCTCCTACAAAATGAATTAAGCCCTACTTAAGCATGTATGTGCACATACGTGCCATTTTAGTATATGCAACTAATTATCGTTACAAGTTACCCAGAGTAATCTACAAGAGCGTGATTCCGAAAATGTGTCTTTACCCACTAATTACAAGCTTTGAAACCGATTCAGAATTGGTATTACCTTGCAAATGTTCTGAAACAATGTTCACCATCTTTGCCACATTCTATATGCATGCACCTCTTCATTTTCGATTTGTCCTTATTCCAGCCATTAGACTTTGAAACAAAGAAGGCATATACTTTTAAAGTAGAAGCCTCCAACCTTCACATTGACCACAGATTTCACTCCGCGGGCCCTTTTAAAGACACAGCCACAGTGAAGATCAGTGTGCTGGATATTGAGGAACCACCGGTGTTTAGCAAGCCGCTCTATACCATGGAGGTTTATGAAGACACTCCAGTTGGGACCATCATCGGTGCTGTCACTGCACAAGACCTAGATGTGGGCAGTAGTGCTGTTCGGTAAGAAAAAGAAACTTTTCATTTTCTGTGTGTCAGAAGAGAAAGGAAAAACGATGCTCTGTCCAAACCTGCATGGATGATTTAGTTTGGGGAAAATGTTATGCCTTCGCGTGATACGTATTAGAGGAAAAGCCACAGGATTTGAACAAAGACATCTGCTATCAGTCCCTGTAGCAGTGGCTTAACAGTGGCATGATGGTGAACATGTTACTCAAGCTAACCAGTCGCGATTTTTCCTTTGTAAAAGGCATTTATTAATACAACCTCAAAGGATGAATTCCCATGATTCATGATATGGAGATACTTTCACAGTACCTGAAGTATAGTAGACATTTAATACATTTTTTCAATTACTCAAAAATCTCTGTCTCTTGCTGGAAGTTAGTGTTTGAGAAAGATGGTTTGACCACTTGCCATTTGCAGTTCATTTTTTTCACTGACAATTGTGTCCACTGATGAAAGCATTTAGAGCCAGTTCTAGGGTAAGATGAATTATGGGACTGCTCAAAGCCCAGACGTTACAAAGAGCTCCTTTTGCTATAAGGCTGCTGGGTAGTGAGTCAACAAAGCCATCGGTAGAGTAAGAAAAGAATCTCTCTCTCTCCTTCCTCCCGAAACCCATACATTCCATTTGTACTACTACTGAAACAGTGGGATTTCCCTTTCCCTCACTTATACATCGATTCTGCAACATAGTTTGAGACTTCCTATTGATTCAACTCTATTTCTTCTGAACCTTTCAATTCCCTGCTAGCTGCCCATATCCCACATGCATACAAGCACTGGGAAACCAAAAAAAAAAAAAAAAAAAAAAAAAAAAAGTAGAAAAGAAAGAGAGAGAGCAGTGTGTGATTTGTTCTGAATCTTCCACCTCTAAGGGGTTAAACTTTCATATACAAAATCAGACCAAAGAAAAGTTGGCTTTTGATGCAAAAACACTATTGACCTAAGGAAAATATATAGACATATCTTATAAGACTTTCTGTCATGGGGCAATAATACAAAAAAATGCATAAATCATTCAGTGGTTACCTCAACACATTCATAGCATATAGGAAAGTCTCAGGAAATGGCTTGAGAGCAGGTAAGCCTTGTTCTTTGTATTCATATGAATCTATCTCCCAAGATGGTCTGAGTATTCCTCTTCTCGAAACACGTCAGTGGTCAGGAGAGAACGCTAAAGAAGCACCATTTGTCTTGGGAAAGAGAAGAGAAATAGAAACTCCTGAGTGCCCCTACATGTCAGGTTGAATGCTGGTTAATTTCCTCATTGGATTCAAGTTGTTGTTCTACATGTCCATTTTACAACATGACTCACACTCGGTTAAACTCCAGAAGAGTGTGTTTATTACTAGTGTTTGTAGAAGCGTTCTCAAGAATCAGCTCTGTTAGTAGTTGTTATATATTAACCTGTCATCATTCATCAATCCTATTCTTAAGACCACAAGTGTGCTGTTGATAATTGTGAAACTGGGAAATGCCTCGTGAGTAGATTTACGGGGAATTTCGAGAATATAAACAGTTACAGAAGAAATATTGAAGGCTCTAAGGAAAGTAGTAGGTAAATAAATATGGATTGAAATTCTCTATGATACATACAGTAAATGAGAATTCTGGAACATAGTGAAACAAGAGATCTAGAGAACGTGCTAAGTTATTTAATTTACTGTATGTTCTATCTTTGAAGACTGATCAAAGCATGATGGGATCAAAATATTTATAAAATACGAACTTAATGCAGTATGTCAAAAACAAAACCAAACAAATCAGAGAATTTATAAGGAAACCCACCACCTGGCAAAGGTGGGGTGGTGGTGAGGGTTTCAGATTTCCAAATACAAGAACATGTTTAGAGTTAAGATCCTGGTGTGAGGAATAAAGGAAAGCTATGTTTTAGAGAAACAATTCAACTGTAAGACTGGTTTTGTTGTTGTTGTTGTTGGGGGGGGGGGTTACTGTCACACGAGCTAGTGTCCGACAAGAGCTACTGTATATGGAATAAAGCGGCATCACTAGCCTTCCTTCTAATGGGTTGAGCAGCCTGACTCACCAAAGCTGTAGACACAAATGGATCTAATTGATCCCCGTGAGGGGTTGTCAAAAGACAGAGCCGCTTTTGAATCAACATGAAAGCTCTCTTCCTTCCATGTCCTTGGAGTAAACAATAAGCTTGAATCATGTCAGTTGAGGAAACATAGGGTATGAATCATCGTATTTTGGGCCTGAAAACATGTTTGCCCACTTAAAAATGGTAGTAAAAAGATGTTGTGAAAAATAAGCATCAAAATGTGAAATTACCTAACATTTAGGTACACTTTGTTTCCCTTTGCTTCACTGTCTTTTCACAGGGTTACTGTACAAGGCATTAATTCAGAGCTACATTATTCCATACCAGTGGGTATTTTATTACCTTTTTAAGGTTTATTTATTTATTTTCAGAAAAGAGAGAGAGAGGGAGAGAGAGAGAGAGAGAGACCACAAGTGGGCGAGGGGCAGAGAGAGAGGGAGAGAGACAGAATTCCCAGCAGGCTTCATGCTGTCAGTGCAGAGCTCGATCCCATGTACCGTGGGTTCATGACCTGAGCTGCAATCCAGAGTCAAATGGTTAACTGACTGAGCCACCGAGGCACCCCAGTATATTTTTTTATTATCACTGAGCCCAGAATAAAGAACCAGAATGCAATGGCATTAAGCAAGGATTAAAACAATTTTGAAGAAAGGTACAGTTGGGTGTAATAACTCCAAATGTAGTTGACCCTTGAACAATGTGGGGGTTAGTGGCTCTAACCCTCTGCATAGTTGAAAATCCACACATAACTTGACTCCCCAAAATCTCTAATAGCCTACTATTGACCAGAACCCTCATGATTAATGTAAGAAGCCATTAACATATATTTTGTATGTTATATATATTATATACTGCATTCTTAAAATAACGTAAGCCAGAAAAATAAAACGTATTAACAAAAGCATGAGGATGATAAAATACATTTACAAAACTGTTTGGTATGTATCAAAGAAGACCCTCATATAAGTGGACCTGTGCCGTTGAAACTTGTGTTGTTCAGGAGTCAACCGTATACCATATCTGGTCCCCCCCATCCCAAGCTTAATTTCTCATTATTGTTTCCTTTACTCTTCTAACCTTTGCTATTAGATACATTCATTTCCTGTCTCTAATGTTCTGTATCCTTTGACCCTCTTATTATATAGTTTATGAGAACAGTTTCTTGTGAGTCAAGTGAGAATGAGTTTGCCCACCACTGGTGAAGTGAGGGATTTTCACAACAGTAGTCTCTTAAGCTTAGAAATGAAATTTAAAATATATGATCACTATTCAGTTACATGAAAATTAACATTTGTCTTGAGTATGAGTGATTTGAGCTACAGAGAGATTTTAGTGGATAATTTTGTTCAGTCTGCCATGTTTCTTTGTTACAAAGACGTAAACTTCTTAGTTATCCTATGAATTTTAAAAGAAAATTTAATCTAATTAATTTTATGTATAAAATGGGAAAATGGATAATTCAATTCTAAACTCAATCTATGTAAGAAGTATGGGATGATAAGAATCTGATGACTCAAAGTAAAATGTATTTTGTACATATAAACTTCCATATATAAATTCAAAATTATATAATTTAATTGAACAACTAAGATGCTCCTTATTCATGTAACCTTCTGTTTAACGGTATTTCTAACTGAAACCTACCACTTAAATCAAGTAGTAAAATCAATTAATACACAGAAAACCATTATCAATTACCATAAGTAGATTGTAATATTTAAAATAATTAATAACTTGTCATTAAAATAGAAATGTTTATCTGTGTCCTGCTTAAAATTATCTGAAATCCTAAATTTGGTCTGTTCACCAGAGTTTTGGGAAAAAAAAAAATCTGTAATCAACTGGAATTGATTTTTTTCATCATGAATTAAGAGACTATCAGTGTAGCTGATTTTTATTTGAGAGACATTTCCAATACATCAAAAATCTTATTATATGGACAGGAAGTTGAGCTCAACTACAAAACACCCTTAGGAAGTGAGAGGAAAAAGAGACCCAGCTTATCAAATACCATCTGGTAGCAACATATATAATTTATTTTCAGTGGTAATTAAATGGTAAAAATTCGGGCTGCCTGGGTGGCTCAGTCAGTTGATCGTCCAACTTCGGCTCAGGTCATGATCTCATGGTTCCTGAGTTCGGGCCCCGCATCGGGCTCTGTGCTGACAGCTCAGAGCCTGGAACCTGTTTCTGATTCTGTGTCTCCCTCTCTCTCTGCCCCTCCCCCTCACGCGCTGTGTCTCTCTCTGCCTCTCAGAAATAAAGAAAAAACTAATAAAAAAAGATTTGAAAAAATGGTAAAAATTCAGGGGTGTCTGGGTTGCTCAGTCAGTTGAATGTCCGATTTTGGCTCAGGTCATGATATCGTAGTTCGTGAGTTCAAGCCCCACATGGACTCACTGCTGTCAGTGCAGATCCCACGTCAGATCTTCTTTCCCCGTCCTCCCATTTTTGCACTCCCTGTCTCTCAACAACACGAAACAAAACAAAACAAAAAACAGGCAAAACTTCAAAATTCAAAAAGTCGCCCACTCCCAGACATTAATACATTCAGCCTCTACTGCAGTGTCTAAATTCCACATTCCCCTTTTCCCCCTAAGTTTCTTTGAATTTTTCCATAATACCAGGTTCTACTTTTTCTTCTCATATTTACATCATTTGTATGCCATATCTTTATTTTTTCACAACGTCTTTAATTTTTCATTCTCCACTTTCATTTTCACTTATTTAGTGAGATTTTTGTACGATTAAATGATGAGGTATTGGTATAAGTTTTTTTTTTACATTTTAATTTATTTATTAAGTTTTTCATAGATGTCTTGCATTTTTTTGATGTTTATTTATTTTGAAGGAGAGCATGAGGGGGAAGGGGCAGAGAGAGAAGGAGACCCAGGATCCAAAGCAGGCTCCAGGCTCTGAGCTGTCAGCACATAGCCTGACACAGGGCTTCAACCCATGAGCTGTGAGATCATGACCTGAGCTGAGGTCGGATGTTCAACTGACTGAGCCACCCAGGCACCCCAGATTTTTACATTTTAGCATTTTTAGAGAAGTTTAAGTTCACAGCAAAACTTAAGTTTGCAGAGATTTCCCCGACATCCCTTGCCACCACACATGCATAGGCTCCTCCATGACTGATGTCCACCAGAGTGGTACGTTTGTTCCAACTGAACCTACACATCATAATCACCCACAGTCCATAGTTTACCTTAGGATTCACTCTTGGTTCTGTACATTCTGGGGGTTCAAGTAAATGTATAATGACCTGTATCCATCAGTAGACATCATACAGAGTATTTTCACACTAAAATCCCCCAGGCTCTGCCTATTCATCACTCCCCCAGCCCTACCAAGCCCTGTATGTCAATTACATATTTGTTGCCTCTATAGTTTAACTTCTCCAGAATGTCATATAGTTGGAGTCATAGAGTATGTAGGCTTTCCAGATTGACATCTTTCTCTTAGTAACATACATAAAAATTCCTTCCTACCTATTTATGGCTCCTTTGTGTCAATACCAAGAAGTGCGTTTGCTGGAACATATGGTGGGATAATGCCTAGATTTGTAAGAAGCCACTACTTTGTCATCTAAAGTGGCTGCGCCATTTTGCATTGCCACCAGCAATGAATGCAAGTTCTGGTTACTCCACAGCCTCACCAGCATTTGGTGTTGTCAGCATTCCAAAGTTGGGACATTCTGATAGGTGTGTAGTAATATCTCATAGTTGTTTTAATTTGCTGATGAAAGAGCTTGATAGGACATCTTCGAACATGCCTATTTGACATCTGTATAGCTTCTTTGGTAAGATTTGTTAAATTCTTTGACCAGTTTTTAAAATAAGTTTTTGTTTTCATATTGTTGAACTTTATGAATGCTATTTTTTTTTCCCCAGTGCAATCAAATGAGCAGGGAATTTTAGTAAGGGTTGCCTTTCTTTCATAGTGTCAACTCCAGATAAGATCCTATTGTAAGCCGGACATTTTGATGGATGAACAGCTTGATAAAACCATGTCTAAAGCTTTATATACCCAATTATCCGAGTTTCTGCCTAATGGCTGCCCAAGAATATCAAGGAGATATTATAGATATGCAAATAAAGTCCTTGATAAACATATACAACTCAGATATACCATTAAGTGATGTTCAGCTCAGAATTAGCATTCAGAAATCTGAAAATGAGATTCACCAAAATTCACCCTTTCTCTTTACCTTTGTTCACACAATTCTATTCCCTACATAAAATAGTTTCTCACTCTCTATTTCATCTTGTTCATCCTAGAATTCTGCCATCTTAGGTGGCAAAGCCATATATATATGAACTGGCAATAATATATATATATATGTATATATATATATATACATATATATATATACATATATATATATACATACACATACATACACATATGTGTGTGTGTTTGTGTGTGTATATACATATATACACATATATATATATATATATTCTAACTCACTTCTCCTTCCTCTCAATCTTGTGTTTTTCCTATCTTTCATATTCACTAAAGACACCAACCATATTGAACTCTATCATGGTACCTACCATTTTTAGCTTATTGAATAAATATGTATTCACTTTTTAACCACCATCCACAAATACATGAAATAAAAAGATACTTGATAGTAATATTTCCTTATTCTCTTACATACTACATGTAAAATTCTCTTAATATATTTATACTAATATATAATGAAATGTATTAATGAAATGTAGAGTATGTATGTATGTATATATGTGCATTTGATTTTTCCAAATTGACCATAAACAGATCTAGGTATATAAACATAATAGGTCTTTTGGTTTTTTAAAGGTTTGAAGACCTGGGTGTTTAGATATAATCTTTATTGAGCTTTATCTCTATATTATTATCTCTATATCTCTCTATATAGAACCATCTTAACACAATGCAGTCAAGAGTATACTCTTTCTTCCTCCTTCTCCTCCTCCTCCTCCCCTTCTTCTTCTTCTTCTTCTTCTTCTTCTTCTTCTTCTTCTTTTTCTTCTTCTTACTCTTCTTCTTTTTTGTAAATGTTTTTTCAGGTCCTTAGCTTTTATAAATAGAGTTAATGGAAGCTAAATGTCATCAGTACCTTTGCAAGTAGACACCATACAAAAATCAACTTTGGACAAATAATTCTCTTGAGGGTCCTAAACACAACACATTAGTAAAAAAGTCAATAGGGCAACCTCCCCAGATATTAACACTTAAAGCTGCTACTGTAGTGCCTAAATTCCATAATTCTTTCTACTTTTTCCCTGAGTTTCTTTGAAATATTCCATAATATAAGGTTCTATCTGCTTCCCCCCCCATGTCTATCATTTGTACTTATTATCCCTATTTTTTCATTTAATGTTTTCTGTATTCTTTATAGTTATTTTCCCTGCATCTTTCCAGTGGTCTAAAAATTTGCAATATATATTTTGGTGATACTTAATCCTAGGTAGTGTTAAAGGTCAGGTTGTCTCCGCTTAGAATTAATGAAGTGATTCATGAAAGATAGTTTCTGATAAAGAGAGTAACACATGATTTCTTTTTCTTAAAGTGAGGTTTAAAAATGCTTCATTATGTAGAGTCCAATTTCTCATTTTGTACATCTCTAATCACCCTTTGGTATTCTGGTTTTTATTATTTAGCAGAGAGCCAACTAATTTTATATTTATGGACTGTTTTCTTAGAAAATACTGAAGACTCAGATAGCAATTGGGAGAAAACATTTTATCCATAAGGTTATATAAAATATTCATTAAGATAAAACAGTTAATCCTTTTTGAGCACTGCTTGCCTTATCTCTTTACTTTAGCATTCACAACGTGAATTTTAATATATATATATATTTGCAAAAGACACATCTGATAAAGGACTGTTCTCTAAAATATACAAGAATTCTTTAAAGTCAAGGGTGAGGGAGATGAAATAGAAGGTGAGAAACTATTTTAATTGAAGGGAATGGAATTGTGTGAACAAAAGTAAAGAGAAAAGTTGAGTTTGGGTGAATTTCATTTTCAGATTTCTTAACGCTAGTTTTCAGTTATGTAATTTATCAGAGACTGGATTTACATATCTGTAATCTCTCCTTGATCTCCACTAGCCAGAAACTCAGCAGAAGCTACCCCCAGTGAGACAACTGAGTATGTATAAGCTTTAGACATGCTCTTATCCAATTATTTATCCATCAGAATCTCCCATTTACAAGCAGATCTATGGTGAGGTTGACAATGTTAGAGAAAGGCAACACCTTTACTAGAATTCCCTGCTTATTTTGATTGCACTGGGAATGAAAGAAGCATTCCCTCTAAATTTACATCAATGAAATGATTAAGAATAATTCATTTGAAAGGTTGTCGATAGAGAAGATAGAGATTTTAACTTGCCATGAAGAATGAGAAATTCCTTTGTGAATAAGCTTATTTTGCTTTCCTCAAATGACCAATCCATTGACAATCAATAAAAAGGAGCTACTGCAAAGAACGAGTACAAAATGGACAAGTTTACTTTTATTTACTTTGGGTGCCACCAATATATAGTGAATTTGATAACCATCAATATATGGTGACCTTGTAATAGCTAATTTGTTCCTGGCTTTGAGCCGGGCACTTTGGTGAGTTTTGTTGAAACATTGTAACTGACATTATTTTATAGAGGGAGAAACTGAGGCTTAGGAAGATCCAATTATGTCTTCAGTAAGGATGAGCATAGGATTTAACCATAAGCAGCCAGATTCTAAATGGAGAGCTAAGTGTTTCCCTTTTTCAGTGCAATTGAAATACTCACCTAAGTTTTTGAGTTGCTTTGCAATTTTAAGAAAATTGTTGAAAATATAATTAAAATTTCATAGCTTTGAGTAGCTTATTAAACAAAATTTGGTAGAAAGCCAAAACAAGTCAGTAAAAATGTACAATATTTAATCCCTTAAATATGGTAACCATGGGCTATATTATACACGTGAAAGTATTCTAAACACTTTATTTATGTTACCCTGATTTAATTTTTTTTAATGTTTTATTTATTTTTGAGACAGAGGGAGACAGAGCATGAGCAGGGGAGGGGCAGAGAGAGGGGGAGACACAGAATCTGAAGCAGGCTCCAGGCTCTGAGCTGTCAGCACGGAGCCTGACGCAGGGCTCAAAGTCACTGAGTGTGAGATTACCACCTGAACCAAAGTCGGACGCTTGACTGACTGAGCCACCCAGGCGTCCCTGTGTTACTCTGATTGAAGTCTTACACCAACTTTAACTAAATCTGAAAAATGTTTAATTGAACTGACACCATTGACATTTATCAGGCTGGAAAAGCAAAACCCAAAATATACGGTTGTTTTATTAACAAATTTTTGGTATGTATTGAAGCAAAATTTTATTATTTGAGATTCAGTGCCTTTCATTTTTTTAGACAACCACAAAGTTCTTATAAGATTTAGACAAAATTGAGGATTTATTGACAAAATTCAATGGATCTGTGATACAGACTTACAGGTCTAATTTTTATGTGGATTGACCAATCCATTGATGAATTTGCTTTTATTTTTAGACAAAATTTTATGTTATTCTAGTGATATACTCAAGGAAATCTCAATGGCTAAGTGTCCAGATACTAGTTAGGGTGATGTGTTACTTTGCAGGCTATCCTATTATGTTTCATGCTAGCTCCTCAAAATGACAAAACATCCAAATTTATATATTTGTTTATAACTGACTTTTTGCATTTACCTTTTGCCTGCTGGAGGTTTCATTCTTTGTTTTATCTTGAAATGCTGAGGGAGTACCCCATATACGACACACACATTTTATAGCTCATTCCCTTCTCTCTATAATTTCTTTAATTGCTTTTATAAATAGACTTTTCTCACATTTATTTGAAATTTCATATTATTTTGATTTTTAAAGATCAGTTTCTTTATTTTATTATTTTCATAAGTTTTATTTAAATCCAAGTTGACATATAGTGTAATTTAGTAATTCATAACTTACATGTAATACCCAATGCTCATCCCAGCAAGTGCCTTCCTTAATGCCCATCACCCATTTAGCCCAGCCCCCACCGAATACCCCACCAGCCACCTTTAGTCTGTTCTCTGTATATGAGTCTCTTATGGTTTGTCTACCTTTCTCTTTTTATCTTAGTTTTGCTCCCCTTCCCCTATGTTCATCTGTTTTGTTTCATAAATTCCACATATGAGTGAAATCACATGATATTTGTCTTTCTCTGACTTACTTATTTTACTTAGCACATTTTTACTTAGTACTTTACTTAGTACACTCTAGTCCCAACCATGTTGTTGCAAATGGTAAGATTTCTTTCTTTTTGATCACTGAGTAATTTTTCATCACACACACACACACACACACACCACATCTTCTTTATGCATTCATCCATCGATGGACATTTGGGCTCTTTCCATACTTTGGCTACTGTCGATAGTGCAGCTATAAACATTGGAGTTCATGTGCCCCTTCGAATTAGCATCTTTGTGTCCTTTGGATAAATCCCTAGTAGTGCAGTTGCTGGGTCATGGGGTAGTTCTCTTTTTATTTTTTGAGGAACCTCCATTCTGTTTTCCACAGTGGCTGCACCAGTTTGCATTCCCACCAGCAGTGCACAAGGGTTCCCTTTTTTCCACAACCTTGCTAACAAAGGATCAGTTACTTTAAATATATCATAGATATAAAAACCTCTCCCTAGAAAATATTATAAGACTAGTTGATGAGTTAAGAGAATGTGAGTGATTTTCAGAATGTAAAGGAGCTAAACAGTAAACAAACTGCAAAGAGGAGATGAAGCTTTGTTATCAGAAAAAAGGGAAATAAAAGCCGTCTTTTAAATATGATGTCTATATTTGGGTGTCAAATGGTAAATTGCTCTAGTTAGAATGTCTGTAGTGCAGAGACATTTGGCCACAGCCACTAGAGAGTAAATAATTCCAACTGTGACTTGCATCAACAAGCATTTGATTCAGTTCAAGGAAGTAGTTAAGTTGAAGGTACCTGAAAAGGGCTTCAGAATTAATGTTTGAATATTCAAAGATACACATGAAGTAATTCCATGCTTGAAATATCATCAGACTATTATTAACAACAGTCAGGTATTTTATAACATAATGGAACTCATACATACAAGATATTATGGATAGAGCAGTAAATTTGGTGATGAATTCTGAGTATTCTATAGAAACTTACTGTAACAACAAAGCAAAATGCAATTATTTCACTATTCTCATTGGAGAGAGACTGTTAACACCAATTAAAATAGATATTAGATAAAAGAAGTAAGAAGATAGAATTTTATAATAAAGAAGCAATAAATCTGCCTGGAGGGATTTGCTAAGGCTTCACAGGGAGAAACATGGGCAAAGGCATGATCGCATTCCTTCCTTATTTAGTCAGATAGAGCTGTCCATATTTTGTAATACATGAGAAACTGAAAGTTCTGTTTAATACTGAAGCTCTTAATGGCAGAACCCAAACTGAATCAGTATTTGCTTAACCTTTACTTTTTTCCCACTAGAGCAAGCTGCTTCTGAGTTTCTGGGTATAAAACTCTAGGGACAGATAAAGTTGGCATTTAGATACATAAAAATCTGATGCACAGTCAGAAGACCACATGTGACTATTTATTCTTTTAATGTTTATTTATTTTTGAGAGACAGAGAGACAGAGTCTGAGCAGGGGAGGTACAGAGAGAGAGGGAGACACAGAATCCGAAGCAGGCTCCAGGCTCTGAGCTGTCAGCACAGAGCCCCACGTGGGACTCGAACTCACAGACTGCGAGATCATATCTGGAGCTAAAGTCAGATGCTCAACTGACTGAGCCACCCAGGCACCCCATCACATGTCACTTTTTAAAAATGAGTGAGAGGGTCCCCCTTTCGCTGCATCCTCGTCAACAGCTGTTTTCTGAATTGTTAATATTAGCCATTCTGACAGGTGTGAGGTGGTATCTCATTGCGGTTTCGATTTGTATTTCCCTGATGATGAGCGATAAAAAACTAAGAAACTCTTAAGCAACCTGGAGGGAAATTAAAATATAACAACTCTAATTTTAATAAAAATGTGGATTATGATGTATTTCTCTTTCTTTAAGGATGTATTTATAAACATATTATGTGCCTCCAAGTGGAAAATTTAAAGACAGAAGATTTATGACTTTATTAAATGATTATAATTTTATTTATTTTTTTTAAATTTTTTAAAAATGTTTTTATTTATTTCTGAGACAGAAAGAGACAGAGCATGAGCAGGGGAGAGGCAGAGAAAGAGAGGGAGACACAGAATCTGAAGCAGGCTCCAGGCTCCGAGCTGTCAGCACAGAGCCTAAGGCGGGGCTCGAACTCATGGAGTGTGAGATCATGACCTGAGCCGAAGTCGGACGCTCAATTGACTGAGCCACCCAGGCGCCCCAAATTATTATAATTTTATAAAAATGTTTCATTTCACAGCAAACAACAAGAGAAGCTCTCTATACTGTCTATGATATAACGTTTAATTTTCCTAAGGGGAAAGTTAGAATGAAGAAGAGGATTAGAAAAAACAAAACAAAACTAAACTAAAAGGGATTAATAGGAAACTAACAACTAAGATGTAACAAAGTTTGAGAGAAATGTTGGGATTTCTAAGAAAAAAAAATTAATTGTGATTCTTGATGAAGCGACTATAACCTAAGTGTTGTCGTATGTGCCTTAGGTTCTCAATAAAATGTTTGTGAAAATAAATTGAATGGAATTTACTTTCATTTAATTATCTTCTTCAAAAAAAATGAAAAAAACAAAACAAAACAGTGACTAAGACAGAATGAAGAGATTCTGGTTCTTATCATATTAACAAGAGAAAATTTTCTACCTTGACCTGAACCATTACTCCTACTTCTTTATTGCTTAAAGAATGAGATGTAATACTTTTAGAGTAACTCTGGACCATCAAGGACTTTTTACAAAATGTGTTTGAGAATTTAGCTTTCCCATTAACCGTGAGAAAGTTATTAGGCAAATTAAAAGACACAATTTTAAGGAGAATGCTTACCTAATGGAGAGAAGAAAACTTTTTAAGGCATTTCTGAAAACTCATTTACAGAAAAGTAATAAAATTGTACCCTGTCAAGTGGTCTGCAAAGATTAAGTTAATGCTTTAATTTTTGATTTCTATTCAATTGTGAAAACAGGTTTCTTAGCAACGGTGGTTGCATACTTATATGAACTATACATTTATTTCATTATATATAGATCATAAACACCTTTTTTTAAAATTTAAATCTCATCTACTTAACAAATAAGGGTAACATGATTCAGAGTCTCTATCTCAGGGGTTTTCTCATTTATATAGGTGAGTGAGGCCAAATTAGACAGTTCATAGCAATACTGTTGTGAGCAGTTGCAATTAGAATATCCTTGTACCCTTAGATTGGCTGTGGACTGTGGCAAACCTAAAGTAAACATGTGATCTGCACTCTGGAAGGGTGTATCTCCTGAAAATAATCTAGACATTTTAGGACACGGTCATGTCTTCTCTGAAAATGTCTAGGAAATGTTGGAGTACCTCCATTTCCACTTCATTGATGGGGGTCATTTCTTACTTGCTATATTGGGCAAAACATCACAATTTAAAATGGTAGTTGTTGCCTCATGGTTATTGTTCAATCAGGCACAGGGATCAGTCACCCAAAGGTAGGGCATCAGGACGATGCCAGGACGTACTACAGGACCTACAGTCTTGGAGCCTGATCAGTTATGGGAAGACGCTGAAGATATTTAGCTGAGTCGAAAATGTTCAAATAAGTTTCAGTAGAACTCCAGAAGGAGGCAAAAAGATTCCAGAAAGGATAACATCCGGAGAAAGGAGGCACCAAAAAATACGGTGACGGAGCTAAAAATTAGATGCCAGACAATAGTGAATGAGTGCCAAACGAAAAACACCATTGTGTGAACTAGGGCCTGGATGTTTGTGCTCATGGTTTGTACCCCAGAGGTCTGTGTGGGAGCTCTGTGGTTCAGGAATTTTAAAGTTGAAGACTGTGAATGTCACAACTTGGTCCCAGTAGTAAGCATATGTTTTTATGTTAGGGAATCTTTTTTTTTTTTTTTTTAATCTAGGAAGTAAAACGAAATAATCGGTAATGTGGAAAGAGAAAAGGGATACACACACATGTACACACACGCATGATTCTATGCCGAGTCCCACATATTCTATCTCATTTCATCTTTACAACAACACTCACTGTTACACTGTTAAGTGGACATCGTTTTCCAAATAGAAGACAAGGAGACTAGGTATCAGAGGGGAAGGATTTTGAAACTAAAAAACAGACTCTTGACCAAAAGAAAAAAACAAAAAAGATGGTTACCAGAGAGGAGGTGGGTGAGTGGATGGTGGAGGGGAAATCGGTGATGGGGATTAAGGGGCGAACTTGCTGTGATGAGCCCCGGTGGTGTAGGGCAGTGTTGAATCGCTGTATTGTACACCTGAAACTAATATTACACTGTATGTTAACTGGAATTTAAATAAAAACATAAAAAAAAGAAATTACCATCAACTCCCTGGCCCTACCAGATTACAAATTGTCCGCTTTGATAATGTTCATTAGCCATAGAAACATGCCCCACCTCCTCAGTGTACTTTATACCACCCTCCTTGACCTAAATCTTTGAACTTTTTCCATATGATTGTGCCTTTCAGATATTTTTTCATGATTCCCAGCAGCTTATAGTTAGCTCCCCCCACCCACAACATGGTTTTGCTATGGCTGTCGCAGCCTCCTGAAATGCCTTTCCTCCTCTCCTCACTTTGTCTACCTCACTCTTGTCCCAAACGATTCCTGTATCACTTTCTAATGTCATCAAACGTCATGTGAAGGAAAGTTTGCCTAAACCAACGGGTGTTGAACTGGGCGTCTTTTCCTTGCACTCCTGGTGTGTTCTCTTTCCTATCAGGCGCTGAAATTGTCTGTGTCTCCCAACTGGACTTCTCACTGGTGGGCATTGTGCTTTACTGTATTTCTCAACTCTAGTATAGTGTTTGGTATATAGCAGGCACTCCGAAAATATTTAGTGAATTGTACAATCGGACCCAGTTCCTCTACACCAACAATTTCCTCCAGAAATGCTATAGTCACTAAGGAGATTCAGTAGCCATTTTCTTCTAAATTATCCTTATGCTCAATTGAATAAAGGTACTGGAAAGGGGTTTTGTGAGAAAATGCTTCCTTGTTCAGAAAAGGAGATTATGTGATAGGGAGATAGCTCTATTATACTCTATCCTCTCTGACCTGTAAATGTGCCTTAAGTTCATTTATATATTTATTTCTGTAATATTCATTTCTGAGAGCATTCCTATGAGACAGGATGCAACATTGAAGTCATAAGACATCAATGCCTTCTCACCCCTCAAATCAACCACGAAAGTATCCAAGGCGGACTAACAGCATGGCCCATACTCTGATCCTAGCAGTTACCAACAAATATTAACAAGTTAAGAGTCATAAATATCATCTATGAAAGCAATTGGTTTTAGTCTAGCGCCGAAATGAGATGCAAACTAACCCCAGTTTAATTTTTTTTAGTGTTTTTATTTTATTTTTGAGAGAGAGGGAGACAGAGCATGAACAGGGGAGGGGCGGAGAGAGGGAGACACAGAAGCTGAAGCAGGCTCCAGACTCTGAGGCTGTGTGAGGCTCTAACTCCCAGACTGTGAGATCATGACCTGAGCCGAACTCGGATGCTTACCCGACTGAGCCACCCAGGCGCCCCCTCTAGCCCCAGTTTTAAATAACCAACCTGTCAAAACAATAACTTTCTACTTTGAAATGCATGGCTTAATTAACTCCACAATGAACAACCGGATTCTTTGGCCTGGGGATTTAGATGGGCTCACTTCGATGATGTCTGTTTGTATTGATTCCCAGGCCAGAGTACTGGTGATAAATACATTGCACGTTGAGCCTTTTGATGAGCAGAGCTCTTTCACATAAAGTTCTATTTAAAATTGGTAAGACTACATAATGATAATTATATGGAAAAGACTGATGACGTGTGTCAAATATCCGCTCTAAAAGTTTCTATGTGAACTGAGGCAGATTCCTTAATATCTCGATGATTCAGTTTCCTCATAGGCAAAGTGGGGAGATGAATAATTCTTTTTTTTTTTGTTTTTTTGTGGGATTTAATAAGGTAATACAGGTAAGCATTTAGAACATTATCTGGTACATGCTAAGATTTCAAAATGCTTATTACTATGATTGAAAATATGTGTTTTAAAAAGACTTTTTACTCTATCTGCTGCATAAAGATTTATATAATTGCAATTTCTGGTTTTTGTAATTAATTTTCTTGGAATGTTTTAGTTCAGCTTCTTCACATAAAGAAGGTAACATCTGTTATTATCAAAAGGTTAACTAATAAAGGAGATAAAGGGACATTGTTCACTGTTTGTTTGTTTTAAAAAGTTGTACTGACATAGAGTAATAAAACAACAGTGTCTCCTTTATATGTGTTTGAGGGAAATACTTCTCTATAAATTCCACAGTGTCAGTTACAAAATTGCCCCTTAGTTTCCATAATATGATTTTTTTTTTCCTATCTGTGGAAATGAAGATTCTACCTCTGTTCTGGCCAAAGTTCTTTGTAGCTGTATCCAGATGCTTCCCCCACCCCCAGTTCTTCCCGCAGCCACCATTAAGGAATCTTTTACTGCTTGGAAAAGTTTTAATATTCAGCAGGTTAAGGAAACCCATGGTCAGCTTTAGAATTTTCGTCTCTGCTGAGCTTTCAAGGTGTCAAGACCCTAAAATAATATGAACAGCAGGAGTACTAAATCTTTCATTATTTCCAGTTTCCCCTTGAGCATACTGACTTTGCAATAAAGAAGCTGTCATTTACACTCTTCTTTATTGCAAGGTGGGTAATAGCTACAGGGAGAAAAATAAGGAACTGTGTCAAGTTAGCCTGACTGCCATTATGATTAATGTGTAATCATTGCACATTTGCATCTACTCTTTTTATATACAGGTACTTCATAGATTGGAAGAGTGATGGGGACAGCTACTTTACAATAGATGGAACTGAAGGAACCATCGCCACTAATGAATTACTAGACAGAGAAAGCACCGCGCAGTATAATTTCTCCATAATTGCGAGTAAAGTTAGTAAGTATGGCATGGACAGAATCAATGTTATACTGCAGTTCTTTGGATTGAACACTCTTAAACGAGTCCCTGCTGAGCTGTTTTTCATTTTTGGACTGACAGCTGAGTGGTCTCCTGGGGAAACTCAGAAACCTGTTCCTTTTCCTCGTAGCGTAAGTCCGGAGAAATTGTGACAGCCGCCAATGAGCCCTGTTTGCAGACTTGCATGAATATCTAGCAGTGAGTGCATTTCATTGTGTGACCTCATCCCTTTCAATGCTGTGCCTGCAAAAATCTGCCAGCTTTCCAGCTTCTCTGCCACGCCGGACCCCTGTATACAATATTGGGAGCTTCAGAGGCCAGGCAGGAGGAATTCATTATCACACAAAATAGCCCATTCTGAAATATTTTCTCAAACTGAAGAGAGTATTCTTAAAATCACCCCTCTTCCTTCTCTCTTTTTCGTAGAATGTAATTTTAATGTGATTTTTTTTTATAAATGTCACTGTGGAATATGCAGGAGCTATAAGTGGTTTTTTTTAAGGAATCCCTCAGAATCAATAGGATTGCTAGGACTGATCCCTTGTGTTGGTGTGTGCTTGGTCCAGAAGACAGTCCTCTAGACTGAAAGTGGCATGGGCCATATATGTTTGTCTGGACAACCTAGGATATCATCGCAGCTTCCTCAGGTAACAGATTAGTCGGGGGAATGGTGACATTTGGTTTTCAATGTAGTTTGCAAAATAAGTGCATCTCCCAGTCATCTGCTTCTGGTCTTGTGAAAGGCTTGGGGAAATCCCTTCTGAGTGTCTTTCATTTTGTTTCCTTCTTATTTTATTTTGTCCATCTGCTACTTTGGCAGCTAATTTCATTTTTCTGTGCAGGGGAGAGCTGAATGTGAATATTTCTGTTGAGGGGTTTTTTGTTCAGTCTCCACTCAGTGGGTGTAAATATTAAACAGTTTCGTTTATCTTCAACAATTGTGACTAAACAAGAATAGTCAGACACCTATTCTCAGGCCTTAATGATGTCTTTAACTGATTTCATTACTTCTAGGTTATTCTGATTATTAAAGGTCAGACTTACAAAAAAGAACATGCAGCTTCCACCTTGTTTCTTGGAACACTGACCTGTCACATAAAAAAAAAACTGATTACCCTGAGACAACCATTCTAGAGTGGTCACATGTGGGTGGTCAGGTTGACTATCCCAGTTCAGCTCAACCTTCCCATCGTACCTCCCAGGGTGCTGAGTATGTGAGTGAGACTGTCTTGGAAAGTGTACTAGCTGAATACCACAGTGTAACATCCACCAATGCCGTGTGAAACAGAACATGTACCCAGACCAGCCCTGCCCGGATTCTTACAATGTTGTGAGAAAGTCTAAAACAGTAATTATTTCAAGCAACTATATTTTAGGGTTATTTGTTGTGGCATGGCAATAGATAACTGCAGAACTCAGTGACACCGTAAGTTGGAACTGTGACCCCTCGCTTGTAGGGTACACGTTCTCCAGCCTGTCAGAGTGGAAAAGAGAGAGGGAAACACACAAGTCTCTCTTATCTGCCCGATACGATACTCCATTGGCTGCCACTGCTTCTAGGACTAAATGGACTGGCAGGAAAGGCTGCTGCCCAAACATCGTCTTCTTAAGTGAACTTTGAGTTATCTGACGGTGCGGGTTCTGGGCATCCCATCTGCATAGGAATGTGATATGAGTACTCAGTGGTAGATCTTCTGGCTTCTCAATTCCATGCCCCCCTTGCATAGAAGGCAGTCTTCTTGGGTGAGTTTATAACATGGTTTCTCAATTTTAGCTTTCGGTTTGCCCACTTGACCCAGAGGAAATTCACCCATCCTTGTTACGCTGAACAGGTGTTTTACAAGCTGCTCTTGTACCGTATGATTTCTCTGTCCTGCCATCTCCTTACAAAAGTATGTCCTCTGTACTCAGGCTTTGAGAGCAGATCATCCAGTCAGCTGCCAGAGCTGCTAGAGCAGACATATCGTCAAGAGATCAGAATGCTGGTCTTCCCTTTTTGGAGGACACCTGTTTTCTTTAGGGTGTTTTCCTGAAGACTGCTTTCACGCTTGGCATCTTTTTTCTCCTCCTATACCACATCCGATTACAGTTACATTTGTTTCTCATCATTTCTTTCATGTCAGCTCTCATCTATTTTACTCATCCAGAATCTTGGGGGGTAGCTTCACCATACTGTAGTTAGAAAATAAAGTTTAGTTTTAAGATCTTCGGCAAATGTGGTCAAAATGAATTGTTTGTGTTATAGACTATAAGACCTTCCTGAACCATTCACTCTAATGGCTTATACATAATAAGTGACAGCTAAGCAGAGACAGTTTCTTCAAATAACTTTTATTTAGCAAAGACATATTTCCCATAATAAAAGATCATTCATTAGAAAACTATCTAATCTTACTGAAACCTTCGTCTTAATACACACACACACACACACACACACACACACAACGTGCATATTTTTCAAAGTAGGACTAGTAGGCTTCTGTACCTTAACTGAAGATGAAAGCCTGCAGATAGTTCATTAATCACCTGTTCTGTAGTTCTGGAAGGTCTCTTTCTCCCCAGTGGCTATGTAGACCACCCAAACATCATCATTGCATGATAATAGCAGGTCTGACACCTCCAGTCAGAGCCTTGTGCTCCAACTTGTAGAAGATGAGACAAGAGTTTGTGCTTTCTCAGTGAAGTAGATTCTCAATTTTAGATTTTTCATATTTAGAGAAATTCATTTTCTTTTAGCTATCGACATGATTGGGGCACATGCTGGCTCTAGAGTTTACTTAAATGCAAATTAGGAAACCCTCATGAGTAGATTCTCATTATTTATGTTGGCCCTCACTGGGAAATATGTAGAACTGGGATTTCGACACATAACACATAAATACACACACATATATGTATGTATATATATGCTACATATGTATATATGTCCATATATATCCATATATATAATCATTTCTAAAATATGTATCTCCCTGACCTGTTCTAGTATCTGTTCATAGACCACTGTATTTTAGAGTCCTCAAGGAAGTCTGCTGGGGTAAATGCTATGCATTCATGTGAAAAGTAAAGAGACTAAACACATACCTCATGATAATTAAGATTTACAGTAAGAATAGTTTATTGTGGGCTTTATTTTGCTTGAGTTTGCAGAGTTTAAAAGTAAAATGTATTCATATTCTAATGCATAAGGCTGTTTTCACCGATCAAACTAGCCAGCTAAGCAGGTAACCATTATCATGGTGAATGACTGAGAAATAGCTTACATTATACTGGCAAGAAGAAAAAAAACACGTAAGTATACCTTATTGCACATTGAACTAGCATATGATAGAGCCTGACCCTTACATAAAAAATCTCAGGCAAAATGAAATGTTACAATGATTGAATAACTTTAATTAATTAAACAGCAGTCATTAATCAGTGTTGCTATAGTTGGAGGTCCAAATAATTTATAAGACTCTTAATAATTCTTTTATGCGTTACTGCTTTGCTGTTTTTATGATACTAATTCTTGAGAATCTTAAAAAAGATAGAAACTCCAAAAATTCACTTCATTCAAATTATCAGAAACTATCAACACACAAATGTTTCCAATATATTTTTGGTGTTGCTGTAACAAATATCATTAGACAAAGATAATTTAAAATATCTACATTAAAGCCCTAAAACATATTTTATATAATTACAAAATAAACAAATTATACCAGAGACAATTCTTTTCTCAGTCATATATTTATCCAGATGGCAATGGATTGTTTGCATTTATTGTGGAACAGCTCAAGTATCAGTGAATTGACTCACTAACTGTCATTTGGGGAAAATTTTGTATGTAAATATACCATTATGAGTTGGGATCAAATTGTTGGGTAATTCTTTTTTTGAGGTTATTTGGCATATAAAGCTATTTTGTTATAGCTTCATTTTACTTCAACATAATGCATACGATATCATCTTTGTATGTACAGAAAAATTAACCTCTGGCATTACTATCCATAATTCAGACTAGACACAAATTCATACATTTGTTGTCATAAGCTTGTCCAGAGTGTCATTTATATGCAAAACACGATTTGTTGTGGTTTATGAGAAAAACAAGATGAAGTCTATTCTTAAGGATATTAAAGTTTAGAAGTAGTTAGAAACTGACCAAAATAGAGACGTTTAGTAAGTTATAGCTTACTAAACAGAAAGAATAGATTTGTTTAAACAGAAAGAAATAGATTTTGTGGTACAGTTTTCTGAGGAATTCATCTGCCTGCATGCCACGTTGCTAGCCTTGAAATTATGTTCTTATACTAAAGGAGAAGAAAGTACCTAATTTTTCTAGAATAATAATAAGCAATAATAATAATATAAACTAAACAAGTCTTGTAGCTTGATATACATTAAATGAAGATGAAGATTATGGTCCACACTGTGAGTGGTAGGAAATGGAGGCTCAGAGTTATTTCCTTTGCAGCCCCTGTCACACCTGGGGTCGTGACCGAAAGATAATGGGAGTCCTGGACTCTCTCCCTGCAAAACAGAATTCCACAGGGACGGTTGCTCACTTGTCTGTGCTTTATTAGATATATTTTAAGTAAGTTGTTAGTTAAACTAGTCATAGTGACTTTCATATGCATAAGTACAAAATAGTAAAAACTTATTTATACATTTGCAACATACATATAATTAAATTGAAATTATTGTTAGTCTTGCTATCTATCTATCTATCATCACCATATCTGTCATCATATCTATCTATCATCTCTATCTACCTGTCTGTCTATCTGTCTACCTAGGTATCTACCTATCTATCTACCTAGGTCTGTCTATCTATCTACCTACAGTTCTGTAGTGAATTGGCATGTTTCAGAAATTTGATATATACCGACTCACATTTATTAACTATTTGTATAAAATCACCATGTTTACTTATTTTTCTGTGATTATATTAAAGAAAGTCACTTGAGAAGAATTTTTTTTTTAAATTATAGAGAGTTGAACATGAAGTGAAATGGCATCTATAGTCTTGTTGACCGTAGGTGAAGGCAAATACACCAACAATCATTGTGCTCGTGGGTCATGATCCACAGAAGTTTCCTGGTTTATTGGTTGTATTGAACCCACTTTTGCTTCTCAGTTTAGTCTGTTTTTGACATTCATATATTTCATTTGCTAGAATGTACTAGGCTCTGTGTTAAACTCTGGAGGCTTAAAGACAAATATGACTCAGCTCTTGCTCTCCAGGAATTCAGAATATCTAAGGGCTTTATGGTATTGCAAATATTTAAAATTAATAATAGGTTTTCTCTAGTGTGTTCATTGGGAGGAAAAAAAAACTGGCTGTATTTTTAAAGGTTCCTTTTTCTTTAGAAATCAGGTTTTTAAAAATTTTTTTTAATGTTTATTTATTTTTGAGAGAGACAGAGACAGAGCTTGAGTGGGGGAGGGGCAGAGAGAGAGGGAGACACAGAATCCGAAACAGGCTCCAGGCTCCAAGCTGTCAGCACAGAGCCCGACGGGGGGCTTGAACTCAGGGACCGCAAGATCATGACCTGAGGCGAAGTCGGACGCCCAGCCGACGGAGCCACCCAGGCGCCCCCAGAAATCAGTTTTTGTCACCAACAGACAAGTAATATTTGACTTTGGCGTGGGTTTATATGAGTAATTTAAATCCGCTTGATGGATTGCTTGGTATAGATGCAGATCATACTACTGTAATTGAACAGGGCTATTGTTAGCGTTTATCTTAACTTGTAATTTAAAAGTGAACTAATTTAAAGAGAAAAGAAAAAGAAAGCTTGTGTTACTTATTCACTGTATCATGCTCAGTTTGCACTATCATTCAGGTTTTTGTTGTTGTCACAGAAAGCTAAGATTTTGTTCTTGACATTATGGTAGTCGCAATTTAGTGCAGTCACAAAATTGAATTTTTAACCTCTGTAGGTATTCAAAGCAGATGTCATTAAAATTTTTTTTAACGTTTTTGTTTATTTTTGAAGGAGAGAGAGAGAGAGCATGAATGGGGGAGGAGCAGAGAAAGAGGGAGAAACAGAATCCAAAGCAGGCTCCAGGTTCCGAGCTGTCAGCACAGAGCCCGTTGCGGGGATCGAACCCACGAAATGTGAGATCATGACCTGAGCCGAAGTCTGATGCCTAGCTGGCTGAGCCACCCAGGCGCCCCAAAGCAGATGTCATTTTTAAATGAGGAAGCCTAATAGCTCCAGTGTATTTTAACATACTAGGAAACTTGTGTTTGTTAGTCCTTTACAGTTTTCAAAATATTTTCAATTACATTTCTCACTGGTTCCTGCAAATATTCTATTATTTGGCCAGTATTTATTGAATATTTAGTACAAAAAATTATAACTGTAATTTGATCCTCGAATGTGAACTGGGCTTTCTCCCAGCATGGTGGCTAGATAGCAGCCCAAGTGTTACTCTTCGAAAGTAAGTGATTATCACACACATGGGCAGATCTCAGGCAGTGTCTTCTTATTCTTTGAGTTCACTGACTGGTATCATAGAACAGTGCAAAGCATAGTGAGAGGACTTGGATTCCAGTCTTGACTCTGACAAGAAAATGTAGGGCAAGATCACACCAAAGTTTCCTCACCTGTAACTGGGGATTGATAGATCTGTAATTTTCAAACTTGTAGATTATCAGGATACTTCATCAGATGAAATCTTATGTGGAATCCTGATATTCTACATTGAAGAGAGCTGTGGATAAAGCCAGGGTCTTCTCTTTGCCCCTTTATGCAAAACCCCCCACACCGAGGAGGATGGCACCAGGGACCTAAGTTCCTATCAGTTCTGATTTCCCTGTTAAATTTAAAATATATTTTTCCCATCCATGAGAATGAATGTTTTTCCATTTCTTTGTGTCCTTTGCAATTTGTTTCATCAGTGTTTTACAGTTTTCAGAGTACAGATCTTTCACCTCTTTGGTTAGGTTTAGTATTACACTATATGTTAACTAACTGGAATTTAAATAAAAAACTTCTAAAAAGTAAATAAAATTTAGTTTTCCTGGGACTTATTAAAGGTTACAATGCTAGGTACTAGTGAACCATTTCTGAAAGAGATTTCTGATTATAAGTTCCAAAAATGGGCATACTGTGTCCTTCTCTTCTCATATGTTCTTCTGACAGTGAGGCTGACATTCCTTCCATAAAGAATTGGGTTCTGTCGGAACACCTGGGTAGCTCAGTCGGTTGGGTGTCCAACTCTTGATTTCCACGCAGGTCATGATCTCGTAGTTCGTGGGTTCAAGCACTGCTTCAGGCTCTGTGCTGGCGGTGTGGAGCCTGCTCTCTCCCCCTCTCTCTCTTTCTCTCCCCCTCCCCTGCTCTCTCTCTCTCTCTCAAATATTAAAAAAGTAAACATTAAAGAAATTTTAAAAAGAAAAAGAATTGTGTTCTATTTTCCTTTCCCTTGAATTTTGAAGTGGATTAGTGACAGCCTTGACTAACATAGAGGAGGTGTATTTCTATGTGACCATCTTAGGTCATAAAAGCAAGAGTTTCTGTCTGATTTCTTTTGTTTTTAAAACACTTGCCCTTGAACTTTAGCCACTATGTGCATTGCAATGAAGCCCAGTCTACATAAAGAGACCATGAATGAATATTCTTGTCTATCCTTCCACCCAGAACTCTAGCAAACCACCAGCATCAAGTAACAGACATGGGAATAAATGGAACTTTAGATGGGAAAAACACCAATTTAGGAAGAAATACAAGTTGTCTTTCCTTTTCCTTTCCTTTCCTTTCCTTTCCTTTCCTTTCCTTTCCTTTCCTTTCCTTTCCTTTCCTTTCCTTTCCTTTCCTTTCCTTTCCTTTCCTGCCCTTCCCTGCCCTTCCCCTCCCTTCCCTTCCTTCTCTTTCCTCCTTCTCTCTCCTCTTCTCTTCTCCCTTCCTTCTGCTTTCCTCCTCTCCTCTCCTCTCCTCTCCTCTCCTCTCCTCTCCTCTCCTCTCCTCTCCTCTCCTCTCCTCTCTCTCCTCTCCCCTCCCCTCTCTCCTCTCCCCTCCCCTCCCCTCCCCTCCCCTCCTCTCCTCTCCTCTCCTCTCCTCTCCTCTCCTCTCCTCTCCTCTCCTCTCCTCTCCTCTCGTCTTTTTCTTCCTTTCTCTATGGCTTAGGTGCATTTTATTTGTTTTCTTTCAGAATTATTCTACAAAAGAACTAAGTTAAAACTCAAGTCTTTGTCAAGAGGGTAAGAACAACTTTCTCTTTCCCAGTGCCCACCACTTGTCCCCGTGTTCCTCAGTTGTGTCACGGCTGCAGTGCATGTGGGTAGAGCGCTTACTACTTTCATCTCACACCTAGCCCCAAAACGGAAGAGACCCATCACCTAGTGCCCCCTGCCCTTAGCCCCCTCCCTCACAGATTGGTCTGGGTTACAGGAGTCCATGGTAAGAACTGTTGGGATCCAGTAGGAGTTCTGAATCCCAGAAGGCCATGGTGAGGGCACAGCCCGCGAAGAATACTTACTCATCTAATTTGTTGCCCCTGTGAATGCTGCTGGGCCCAGTGCAACAGTCACAGAAGCAAGCTGCGCATTCTCTGTCCAGATAGAACCAGGACTTGCGGCCTTAGCCAGAAGCTGAGTAATATAGTGCAGGTAAATACAGTCATACTTGAAGGGGCAATGACCATCCTACCATATGAAGAACCAGCATTGGATTTGGATGGTCCAAGCCTTGAAGCTCCTGACGAGTTGCTTCTTCTCAGCCTTCTTGCTCGCCCAGAATTTGTTGGGGCTGATGTAGCTAGAATGGACATGATACAGCGGACAGGCCCTGAAGATGTCTTGTGGGAAGTCCTGTCACCTCTTTTGCCAGGTGCACAGGCAGCTAGGCAGTGGGCATGGGTACAGCCTGGCAAGATACCTCTGACTTGTTCCACACCCTGTCCATGACTGTCCTGCTCCCTCTCAAGGTCAGTACTGAAATGGGGTCATGAGCTCCCAGGCAGGGTCTGCCTTGGGCTGAGACTCCTGAGAGTAGTTATGATCCCTGTCATCAGATGATGGAGTCAGGGACTTCCAGAAACAGCCACCAACCTCCCTGCCTTGCTGTCCAATCCCTCCATGTAAGGCTCTGTGCCCCAGCAGCCCTGCTCAGCCCTCGTCCAAAAGCACAGAAGTCAGGTAAATGGACCCCGACTCCCACTCCAGGCTACCAAGGGCTATGAGTGCTTACGGCTCTATCTCCATAGAAACAAGCTTCCCAAGGTGTCTGGGTGGCTCAGTCGGTTGAGCGTCCAACTTTGGCTCAGGTCATGATCTCATGGTCTGTGGGGTCAAACCCCTCTTCGGGCTCTGTGCTGACAGTCAGAGCCTGGAGCCTGCTTAGGATTCTGTGTCTCCCTCTCTCTCTGCCCCTCCCCCACTTGCACTCTCTCTGTCTCAAAAATAAATAAACATTAAAAAAAAAAAAGAAAAAGAAAAGAAACAGAAGCTTCTCTGGAAATAGGGACACTTTCCTGTAGTGAGTAAACATTACCTTGATCACTAGTGACAAGCCCCTTGGACAAAGTTTCTGCATGGTGGTTAGGAGCAGGGACTGCTCTCCCCACCATGGATGCTGCCTTAGGGCCCCGCAGGGTCCATTCCAACTGAAGCCCTAGAAAGAATCCTTCTTTCTTTTTAGTATATATTTTAGTATTTCTTATCTCCTGGATTAGTTATCTATTGCTGCATGATAAATTATCGTACAGTTTCTTTGGGGCAGACATTCTAAAAGGGTTCATCTAAAAGGAATGGCTTAATATCTGCTCCAGGAAATCTGGAAGACTTGACAGGGGAGCTGGAATCTTCTGAAGGCTCGTGTACTTCAGAAACCCAAAGTCACTGAAACCTTTTACTTTCTGCAACTAACCAAGTTCCAAGGAGCTATGTCAGTCTTATTATCAAAGAAGACAGCATATTTCAGATTCATTCAAATGTTGTATCAGTGTTTTGTTCCCTTTTTTGTTGGAGTATTCTTTATTGTACGGATATGCCACATAATGCTTATCCATTCACCAAATATATACATTTGACCTGTTTTCAATTTTGAAGTATATACCTAATACTTTTATGGCTATGTGCATACAGGTTTTTGTGTGGACATTTATTTCATTCTCTTGGGTGTAGAGTGGAATTGCTACCTTATAAGTTCATATTCAATGTTTATAAAAAGTTCCAATCTATTTTCCAAGGTGATTATGCAATTTTATATTTCCATCAGCTGTCCTTTCTATCAGCAATCCATTTGATTTCTCTGAGCAATGATTTGTTAATTTCAGTTTATAAGTCCTGCATTTATTTTGTTAAATGTGTTCCTAAATATTTTATTATCTTTGATTTTAATGTGAATTGAATTTTTTCTCAATTTCAATTCTAGTTTGTCATTTGCTGCTATTAAGTATGTAATTGCCTTTTTTAATACTACCCTCTTATCTCATGGCCTTGATATACTCCCTTATTATATCCATTAGTTTCTTTGGGGATTCTTTAGGATTTCCTACCTATAGGGTCATGCCATTTTTTAAACAAAAGTAGTTTTATTTCTTTCTTTCTGATCTGGATACTTTAATCTTTTTTTAAAATTTGTTTTCACTTAATTGCATTATATAAACCCTCTAGTACAATGGTGAATATAAGTGGTAAGACCAGTCAATTTTGCACTGTACCCAGTGTTAGAGAGAAAGCATTGACTTTTTACTGTCGAGTATGATGTTAGCTATGGGCTTCATGAAGAGAGACTACATCACGTTAAAGAGCTTGCCTCCTATTCATTACATTTTTAGAGTATTTAAAAAAAATTATGAATGGCTGTGTGATTTTGTCAAATGCTAAAATTGTGAATCTTTTTGAGATGGCCGTGTGTTTTTTTGTTTGTTTGTTTTCTTCTATTAATATGTGTTGTCAATTGATTATTCTTGGACATTAAATGAATCCTGTATCTTTAGGATAAATGCTATTTGGTCATTATGTAGTAATTTTATATGACCTGGAAGTGATTTGTTAACCTTTTATTAAGAAATTTTTGTACTTATGTTTATGAGTGAAAATAGGTTATACCTTTGTTTTCTTGTGATGTTTTGGATTGGCTTTGGTATCAGGATACATACAATGAATTGGTATTTACTTCTCTATATTCTGAAAGTTTGTGAAGAATTGGTATTATGTGATCTTTAAAAAGTTATTGAATCCCCCCAGTAAAGGCATGTTTGCATGACTTTTTTTTCTTGGTTTCAGATATTTTTAATTACAACTTGATTTTTATTCATTTGTTTAATGTATATTAAGATTTTGTATTTCTTTTCAAGGTCAATGTTGGTAATTTGTGTCTTTCTAGGAATTTGTTCTGTTCATTTATGATTTTTTGGCATAAATTCATAATATTCTTTTATAGGAATTTAACTCATTTATGATAAACAGTGATTTTTTTTACTTCATTCTTTGTTTTTGTAATTTGAGCTTTAGCTTTTTTTTTTTCTTAGTTGAAGCTGCACTTGAAAATACTACTAATAAACAATTCTAACTGAGACCGACTCAGAAAGCTAAGGGAGCTGACTGAGATATTTTCAAAGGGTGGGGAAAGAATATTTAACAAATATCTTTGAAGGGATTAAGGATAAAAATAATTTCCTGATTTTATGGTGTGAACTAAAAACTATTAATAAGTTAGTTATGAACTATAAAGCAACATGGATCAATAATAATTGGATTTAAGCGATTTGACTACTAACAGCACAGTAACTAATCATGTAGGATTTTGGTTATTTCAATTTTACTAAACTTTTTTTTAATTTCATTTTTTTTAAATTTACACCCAAATTAGTTAGCATACAGTGCGACAATGATTTCAGGAGTAGATTCCTTAATGGCCCTTACCCATTTAGCCCATCCCTCCTCCACAACCTCCAGTAACGCTCTGTTTGTTCTCTGTATTTGAGTCTCTTCTGTTTTTGTCCCCCTCCCTGTTTTTATATTATTTTTGTTTCCCTTCCCTTATGTTCATCTGTTTTGTATCTTAAAGTCCTCATATGAGTGAAGTCATATAATATTTGTCTTTCTCTGACTGACTAATTTCACTTAGCATAATACCCTCTAGTTCCGTCCACATAGTTGCAAATGGCAAGATTTCATTCATTTTTACTGCTGAGTAATACTCTATTGTATATACCACATCTTCTTCATCCATTCATTGATCAATTGACATTTGAGCTCTTTCCATACTTCGGCTATTGTCGATAGTGCATGTGCCCCTTTGAATCAGCACAACTGTATCCCGTGGATAAATACCTACTAGTGCAATTGCTGGTTCGTAGGGTAGTTCTATTTTTAATTTTTTGAGGAACCTCCATACTGTTTTCCAGAGTGGCTTTACCAGCTTGCATTACCACCAACAATGTAAAAGAAATCCTCTTTCTCCACATCCTCACCAACATCTGTTGTTGTCTGAGTTGTTAACGTTAGCCATTCTGACAGGTGTAAGGTGGTATCTCATTGTGGTTTTGATTTGTATTTCCCTGTTGATGAGTGTTGTTGAGCATTTTTTCATGTGTCGGTTGGCCATCTGGATGTCTTCTTTGGAGAAGTGTCTATTCATGTCTTTTGCCCATTTATTCACTGGATTATTTGTTTTTTGGCTGTTGAGTTTAATAAGGACTTTATAGATTTTGGATACTAACCCTTTATCTGATATGTCGTTTGCAAATATCTTCTCCCATTCTGTCGGTTGCTTTTTAGTTTTGCTGATTGTTTCCTTCACAGTGCAGACACTTTTTATTTTGATGAGGTCCCAGTAGTTCATTTTTGCTTTTGTTTCCCTTGCCTCTGGAGATATGTTGAGTAAGAAGTTGCTGTGGGCAAGATCAAAGAGGTTTTTGCATGCTTTCTCCTCAAGGATTTTGATGGCTTCCTGTCTTACATTGAGGTCTTTCATCCATTTTGAGTTTATTTTTGTGTATGGTGTAAGAAAGTGGTCCAGGTTCATTCTTCTGCATGTCGCTGTCCAGTTTTCCCAGCATCACTTGCTGAAGAGACCGCCTTTATTCCATTGGATATTCTTTCCTGCTCTGTCAAAGATTAGTTGGCTGTACATTTGTGGGTCTATTTCTGGGTTCTCTATTCTGTTCCCTTGATCTGAGTGTCTGTTCTTGTGCCAGTACCATACTGTCTTGATGATTACAGCTTTGTAGTATAGCGTGAAGTCCGGGATTGTGATGCCTCCTGCTTTGGTTTTCTTTTTCAAGATTGCTTTGGTTATTTGGGGTTTTTCTGGTTCCACACAAATTTTAGGATTATTTATTCTAGCTCTGTGAAGAATGCTGGTGTTATTTTGATAGGGATTACATTGAATATGTAGTTTGCTTTGGGTAGTATCGACATTTTAACAATATTCTTTCTTCCTTTCCAGGAGCATGGAATCTTTCCCCAGTTTTCTTGTGTCTTCTTCAATTTCTTTCATATGCTTTCTATATTTTTCAGTGTATAGATTTTTCACCTCTTTGGTTAGATTTATCCTAGGTATTTTATGGTTTTTGGTGCAATTGTAAATGGGATTGCTTCCTTGAGTTCTCTTTTTGTTGCTTCATTTTTCATGCATAAATGCAACCAATTTCTGTGCATTGATTTTATATCCTGAAACTTTGCTGAATTCATGAATCAATTCTAGCATTTATTTGGTGGAATCTTCTGGGTTTTCCATGTAGACTATCATGTCATTTGCAAAGAGTGAATGTTTGACATTCTCCTGGATGATTTGGATTCCTTAAATTTACTAAATTTATATTTGAATTTCCTCACTAAGTATTCAGTGATAACGAGTTTCTACATGGCAAAATGTTGATAATCATGCTCATGCTAAATGGTGTCTAAACAAATTACATCATTGTTGTCCCAAATACAGATTAGCCAAGTCAGAAAAAATGGTCATGATTTCCTCAACATCATTTTCTGAATTATATGCATCAATGAAAAAACTCTGTATTACTCTAATAAATTACATTCTCTTGTATGAAGTTCAGTGCTTACTTGAGTGCAGTAGTTCTTGAACAGAGTTGTTACTGCTTCCCCAACTGGCATTTAAACACATAAGGTCACATTTTGAAACCTTAATTATGAAAGAATTTACAAATATACAATAGAGGGGATAATAATATAATGAAATCCATAAACCCATCGCTCATTTTTGACAATATGAAGTGTCATTTTATAGCTGTTCTATTTTTTTCCCTCAATCCTTATATGGGCCTTTATTTTTTTAATTGCCACAATGATGACCGGTCACGTTTAATTTTAAGTAACTCCACAAGTCCTCCAGGGCACAGGAAGATCTCACACAACAAATTGTATTAGCTAAATTACCAAAAGCATCTTTTTGAGAAATACTTTTAATAATATGATGTTACAATAGTGGTTATATTTTAGTGACCTATTTACTCATTAGGCAAATGTTAAAATCTATATTGCAGAAAGATAAATAATTTGAAATGACCAAAAGGGAATTTCTCATGGGTAAAAACTGGCTTAAATTAATTTGAATACCATGCTTACACATTATAAAGGTAAATCTGCATTAAAAACACAATTGCACCAGAAGTCTCATCCCTTTTGGAAGACAGCCGATCCTCACCCCAGCTTCCCAAAATAAAACTCTGGTCCTGGAAAAACAAAATAAAAATAACAGTTTCCTTTTTATATGGCCTCAGGACTTATACTTTGATACTTCACATGTAAAATGGAAAGTGGAGCATGATTTTTGTGTTGTATAGAAGTTGAATAGGTGAAGTTAGTCACATGAATTTACTAAACCAATCTGTAACATTAATTTCTTGTCTATTTTTTTCAATAGCTAAATGCATTTCAATTTTTTTCTAATACACAGTATGTAACAGAGTTTAAGAGCACTAATTTGGAACTAAGAAACCTGGATTCAAACCCCATCTTGTTAGTTCCAACTTGTGATTTTTGCATGAGTCACATCCCCTAACTGCTCCCCAGCATTCTGACACTATATGTATCACTATATACTGTGAACCCTAAAAGCGTTCATCTATGTAACATGTTTTAGAATATAGGTACACTGTAAGCATTACATAGTATTAGGCATTAATTCTGTTATTTTTTATAATCTCTAGCTTTTCTTACGCATGTGAACCAAGTTTAACCAAATTGCTGACTTTTACCTACATGCTATGCTATAGGAGTAATTAACACCAATAATAGATGTGGAACCAAATAACCTCCATGAAATTCACTTGGTAATACAAGTAATGCAATTTACCAAAGGTGATCTAACATTTCGTATAGCACCACCTCCTATTTAATACAACCTATGAAGTAGGGATTATTAGTACCTTGTGTTTTACATGAAGAAACTGAGTTGAAGGTAGATCAGGTAACTTGTGAAAACAACCAGACATTTTCTATCAAATAAGATAATTCCCTCTGGCCAATATAAATTGTTAAATCATAGATAATTTCTGCATCCTTCACCAAGATTACCGATACACCTTCTATAAATACATCCCATATTACAAAATGCACCATTCATCCTCTCTTTGTGTTATCTGTGTCTGTACTGGTACATGATGACAGATTTCACTGTGTCACGTGTGAATATGTGAACATTTATTACGATGCTGTTTATAGCGCCTATTATTTTCTAATAAATTTTAGTACTGCAGGATCAACTTAGACTTGTCAGAATCACTTATGTATTGGGATCTTGTATGCTTCTTTAAAAAAATTCAGAAAGAGGTCTAAAAGAATACTAACATTATGAATCTTCAACAGCACTGCAATGAAGGATTTAACAGTCAGTAGGGAAGTCATGGTGCCATATACATGGTACTTGGATTTCCATAGACCTGGGTTTGAATCTTAACTTCCCATAATCCTGCATGTGTGACTCCGGGCAAGGTCCTTCAACAATTTGAGGCAGTTTATCCGTATGTGAAATTTAATAAGGTAAAACTTTATAACAAATAAGGTAAAAGGTGCATTGTTACGCCTTACTAATTTAATTTTATCTAGTCTTCTTCAATAAATGACAGGAGGCAGATAATATATCAGGGGCTGGAGCTACAACTTGTGATTGGATTTTGGCAGAAACTTTTTCAAAACAACATTATTTTTATACTGAAGGAAGAAAATCTTGTTTATTCTTTCTTATCACCAGCAAGCAATTTTATGGTGTATATTAGCTTTCCATAATCTATGTCTTTTACTTTCTTAAAGCTGTATTTTAATTTTTACTTTTGAAAAGCCCTCTCTCCTTCATTCTTCTTGTAATTTATCATCCTTTTCAGGAAGAATCATTTTGAGAGAACTTTTTAAACATAGATGATCCTACTCAATAAAGTTTTAATTATACGGACACAACATAGAAAACATGTTTTATCCAGTGAATTATCACTACTGGTGAAGATTGGTTCTGTGAACTAACTCTTGTATAATGGCTACACGTTTGACAAAATACTAGCCAGATGGTTGACCTTATCTTTGGCGGTGAGTGAATTTCAGGGATGAACCCTGATACAGTTCACTCCTGGTGCTCTGAGAGTAAAGCACTGATACCTTACTTATCCATCCTTTTATTGTTTATATTTGGCAAAACACCTCAAATTTTCCCATAAAAGAAGGATCCCTTAGATTCTATATAATGGCTAATTAACAAAAAAAGTTAAGACCATTTACTATAAAAGCAATAACTGACCAGATTTTATAATTGTCTGTTTTTTTTTTATGTTTTCAATAGGTAACCCGTTATTAAGCAGCAAAGTCAACATATTGATTAATGTCTTAGATGTCAATGAATTTCCTCCAGAAATATCTGTGCCATATGAGACAGCTGTGTGTGAAAATGCCAAACCGGGACAGGTAACTTATTCATATTGTTAACTAATAGCATATGAAGACCTACTATATGCATGTGTTTTAGGTTATAAGCCCACACATGAAAAGACACACACACACACACACACACACACACACACAGATATCTGTGTGTGTGTGTGTGTGTGTTTACATAAAAAAAACCCACAATGGATAGTAAATTCAAAAGTTAAGGGTGATTTATGGATGTACAAGTAACACCACAGGAGATAAAGTGATGCTAGCTTAGTGAACATTCTTTGTCTAACTAAAAAGCCTAGGATTGCAGATCTGCTCTGTTTTCCTTTCCTTTACTGTGGAATTTCCATGGACTCTGTGACTATAAAGAAGCAAACAAATTGAGAATGCATTCTTCTAGTGTTTCTTGCTTTGGTCACATGCTTTATGAAGAGGTACAGAAAAGCTCTATAGCCCATTAAAAATTTAAGGCTTCTTTCTTTGGTGGCCTTGAGTAGAACATCTGGATTACTGAAAATCTCTGAATTATATTTTCCTTATTAAGTCAATATTGTTCTGATTCTAGTGGGAGATCTCATGAGGGAGGACACCATAGTTAAAAAAGTTATATCAAAATCCTAGAGTTAATGTGAGTGGTGTTGGGTAGCCAGTTTTTGTTTCTACACTATTACAGATGAGTGGGTAAAATAGCATACCATGTTATAATGTAATATGGTGGTATGATATGACATGATATGATATGATATGATGAATCAAGAATGAGCAAATGATGAGAGTGTGTCAGAAATAATAATATGATTAACCCAATACTGTGCACCTAGGTCCAAAGGAAAAATAGATCAGTATGCTTGGTTTGCTTTCTATTTTAATCACCTTTAAATAGCATAACTATTCATTTAAATAAATTTGAAGTTTTAATTCTTACAGAAAAATTTTAATATTTCAAACACTATCATTATTCAAAAAGATCATTCTTTAATCTTCAGTATTTGTTTCAATTTGAATGCATTAAACTGATTTGTAGCAAATCTGTCCCATAATCCTAATCCTGTGATGTCCACTAGCTAGGTAGCTATTAAATTCAAATTAAATAAATTTAAAAATCAGTGTTCTCTTTCACACTAACCACATTTCAATTGCTCAATGGCTGTATGTGATGAGCGGCTACCATTTTTTTTCCATGTAGATATACAATATTTCCATCAATACTGAAACTTCTAGTGGCTTGTGTTGCTCTAATCCTTTCTCTGATAATTTGGAGAAAGTATTAATTTTATTACAGCATGACTTGTATAGTCAGATTTCCCATTTGATAAATTTGCATCCTTAACTTTGAATAGACACAGAAATGCAGAAAAAGGTTTAACCCTCTATCCCCTTAAATGTACCCACAAATTACATGGGATAAGCTCACTGCCTGCTTTAGTGTCTGAAATAGAAGCACCTGAATAAATGTTTAACAAATAATAAACTGATTTGTTTATTTGAGAATGTATTAAGAGGTTTTCTGAAATTCCACAGTGTAGCAATTTCTCATTTTCCAGACCCCTTCACCCTCACCCCCATAACCAATCCTCTACTTTTTTAAAGATAATTAGGGATTTAATTCTTTTATACCAATCAGACTCTTGTAATGCACACAATGAAAGTCCTTCGGATATAGAATTCCATTCGGTGCTTCTCTGCTTGTCTAGTAAATGAGTTTAAAAAGTTGGGAATAGTAGAAATGACCCGAGGTAACTTGTTTTTCTTACATCTGGACAAAGTGGTAGGTAATCCGTGGGGTCCTTGGATGCTCTTTTTCTAATAAACATCTGTTGGGCTTTCTACTGGGTCACATTTATGTACAAAGCACAACCCTGAAATATTACTAAGTTTTAAGGGAGTGTGGAATGTGAGCATTTTCTGCTTCTGACCCAGCCATCTTCCCATTGTCTAAGAATTATGCATAGGAGCTGTCTGTCTCTTCTGGCCTATAATTGAATATGTATGTATGCAAGTATGTATACGTGTATATATGTGATATCTGTCAAGAGACAACAGGAAAAGAAAAGGATGATACTATCTAAATCAACAATGGTGAATCACTGAAGTGTGAGCGGTTTTTTTACTTAGCGTAATGACTCCCAAGTGTCAATTCCAGATAAGTGCCAGTTTATACCAAAATTTTCTTCTCTGCTGTTTGAAAGGACATTGCTTCATTCTAAAGTTATGTTCTTGATATTTTTTGGTGTTAAAGAACTTTAATTTAGTAAGTGATTATGCTTGCTGATAGTAGTTAATGGCAAAACAAAACAAAACAAAACACCTGGCAAATCAATCCCTTAATAATTTACAGAAAATTTATGGATGGGAACTATGATCTGATTAAGCATATGGATTTATGTGAAGGAAAGTTGAAGTTTGATAGAAGTGGGACTGATTTACACTGAACTAGAGACCTGCATTTCTCATTAGAAAATCAATTTGTTGGGGCGCCCGGGTGGCTCAGTCGGCCAAGCGGCCGACTTCACCTCGGGTCGTGAGCTCATGGTCTGTGAATTCGAGCCCCACATTGGGTGAGCACTATGCTGTCAGCTCAGAGCCTGGGGCCCGCTTCGGATTCTGTGTCTCCCTCTCTCTCTGCCCTTCTGATCATGCTCTGTCTCTCTCTCTCTCCCTCAAAAAATAAACCTTAAAAAAATTAAAAAATAAAGTAAACCAATTTTTCAAATTACAAATTACCAATACTGCTTCAGGCACTAAATTTCCTAGTATGTATGCTTATGTGTGAATGTGTGTATGTGTACATAAGCCCACATGCACACAAATATATGGGGAGGTAGAACATAGTACTAAGACTGGGTTTTAACCATGAAATGAAAACAAAAAGTATCAAATAAATCACATGTTTAGGGGCCCCTGGGTGGCTCAGTCAGTTGGTTGTCCGACTTTGGCTCAGGTCATGACCTCACAACACGTGAGCTTGAGCCCTGCATCCCGCGTCGGGCTCTGTGCCGACAGCTCAGAGCCTGGAGCCTGCTTTGGATTCTGTGTCTCCCTCTCTTTGCCCCTTCCCAGTGCTTCTCTCTCTCTCTCTCTCTCTCCCTCTGTCTCTCAAAAATAAATAAGCATTAAAAAATTAATTAAAAAAATAAATCACATGTTTAATGTCATTGTGCTAAGACATGATGTGTGCTTTGCCCGCTGTGACCACAATGCAGTACTTGAAATGTAAGGTCTTCCTTTGGCAAATTCAAACTTAGTCTAAAAGAGTCATCACCTGAGCAGTCCTCTGCCCTCGCCCTCTTCTACACACAATTCCTGAAATTCTTTCTGATGCAAAGCCATTGCATATGTTAATAAATAAAACCTCAAAGCCATTATAAATTGGTTATCTGTGTAGTGAATTATCAATTTCACAGTTTGGCTCTTAGAAGTTATTTTTAATCTCCAAATTCTTAAGGGCACTTTACTGAAGTGTCAGAATTTTAACTACCAGACATACAACCTATGGGAGAGATTTAGGAAAAATTTTAAACACGATGGTTAGTGTTTACTTCCTAAAAACATTTTATGAGAATGCAATTAGCATTCTGGCCCGTTGGGGGGAAACAAATAAAAGAACAAAATAGGATATACATCCTTTGAATTTCTCTTTCTCAACATTTTATTTATTTATGAAAATAAAATTCATTCTCACAAACGTAACTATACTAAAATTTTGCTGTCGCAAGGGCTTTTAAATAATCAGCGATTTTCTTTCCAGTAAGCATTTTCGTATTTATGTTAGAAAGCATTTATTTTATTTAGTTTAAAATGCAAGCAAGTGCATTTTATTTTTTTTTATTTTTTTTTTTTAATTATTTATTTTTTAATTTACATCCAAGTTAGTTAGCATATAGTGTAACAATGATTTCAGGAGTAGATTCCTTAATGCCCCTTACCCATTTAGCCCATCCCCCCCCCCCACAACCCCTCCAGCAACCCTCTGTTTGTTCTCTGTATTTAAGAGTCTTTTGTGTTTTGTTCCCCTCCCTGTTTTTATATTCTTTTTGCTCCCCTTCCCTTGTGTGCATCTGTTCTGTGTCTTAAAGTCCTCATATGAGTGAAGTCATATGATATTTGTTTTTCTCTAATTTCGCTTAGCGTAATACCCTCCGGTTCCATCCACATAGTTGCAAATGGCAAGGTTTCATTCTTTTTGATTGCCGAGTAATACTCCATTGTATATATATACCACACCTTCTTTATCCATTCATCCATCGATGGACATTTGGGCTCTTTCCATACTTTTTTTTTTTTTTTTTAATATATGAAATTTACTGTCAAATTGGTTTCCATACAACACCCAGTGCTCATCCCAAAAGGTGCCCTCCTCAATACCCATCACCCACCCTGCCCTCCCTCCCACCCCCCATCAACCCTCAGTTTGTTCTCAGTTTTTAACAGTACAAGCAAGTGCATTTTAATTTTATTTTGCTTCTTAGTGAGAATTTTCAATGCTGTTAAGCTTTTTTTATTTTTATTTTAATTTTTTTTAACGTTTTATTTATTTTTGAGACAGAGAGAGACAGAGCATGAACGGGGGAGGGGCAGAAACAGAGGGAGACACAGAATGGGAAGCAGGCTCCAGGCTCTGAGACATCAGCCCAGAGCCCGACCCTGGGCTCGAACTCAGGGACCGTGAGATCGTGACCTGAGGTGAAGTCTGACGCTTAACCGACCGAGCCACCCAGGCGCCTGAAGCTTTTTATTTATGCAGATATTGATTTGGAATTGGCCCAGACCCTATAATTGTACCTGCCATTACGAACTGTAAATGTTTAGATATTTGTTTATAAAAATTATTTGTAGGGGCGCCTGGGTGGCTCAGTTGGTTAAGCGGCCGACTTCGGCTCAGGTCATGATCTCATGGTCCGTGAGTTCGAGCCCCGCGTCGGGCTCTGTGCTGACAGCTGAGAGCCTGGAGCCTGTTTCCGATTCTGTGTCTCCCTCTCTCTGACCCTCCCCCCGTTCATGCTCTGTCTCTCTCTGTCTCAAAAGTAAATAAACGTTAAAAAAAATTTAAAAAAATTATTTATAAATAATTGGTCCACTGATATGAATCTTAAAAAAAGTCATTTATCTCTCCTTGCATGCATCACTGAATAAACTTACTAGCCTGGGATGTCAAGTTCCCTTTGAAACTCATGACTGACTTCAAGTTTCATCTCAACTTTGTTTCAGATAATTCAGATAGTCAGCGCTGCAGACCGAGATCTTTCACCTGCTGGGCAGCAATTTTCCTTTAGATTATCACCTGAAGCTGCCGTCAAACCAAATTTTACAGTCCGTGACTTCAGAAGTAAGTTTAACCGCATAAAAACGTACCTCTTGCCATGTAACTTTGTAAAAGGGCGCAAAGGTAGCAACCCATGTTTTTCCTAGAAGCACTCAAGTTCATAAAATGTGGAAATCCATATATGAGAAATACGAAATTCTATGGCTAGCAGTAAATTAAATATTTAACCTATATAGATCGTATCTAATGAGGCAAATTGCTTCCATTTATAATGTGGACGGTCCCTTAACGAGTCAAGCCAAAATAGCCTATCTGGGAAATTGAATGCTTTCTATGTTTTAAATGTATCATTTGTTCCACGTGCACATTACTTGTACAAACAGGTAACTTCTTAGTAATTGGTTTGTTTGAATAACATACAGTACATCACAGGTTAAGAATACAGGCTTTGTAACTAGTATGGCGGAAATTTTCATTCCCACTCCATTATGTCCTCAATGGCAGACTCTCAATGTATGAAGTTATACTACATAATTTTAAACTCATAGTTGAAATAAATCAACCTCATAGTATTTATATTAAATAAATTAATACATGCAAATCATTTAACGCAATACCCAAGATTATTTTAGTGATCGCCTCTGCCATCATATCTGCGCTTCTGTGTCTACCATGGTCATCATCACCACTGCTTCTGCTCCTAATGGTATCACATCTGCTACTGTGACAGCCACTACAAAAATACAAAGGACACTGGATATATTACAGCTAAGTACTGGCCAGGTGTTCTTACATTATTAATTCTGTGACTGTGGACATTTTATCCCTTCTAAGTTTCTTTAGTTATGGAATGGGAATTAGAAACATCTGAGTTCATAATATTTGATGGTAAAAAGCTAGTTTCTTACTAAATTCTATGCTTATAAAACAAATGAGCAGATTGTGATGAGATGATAATGACTGACAGAAGTCAAAGATTGTCTGAAAAAAATTTACTTGTCTGTAAATATTTAGAGAAAGGAATCAGACATTTTGTCACAGAAGGAAATTCAGTAGGGTTTTCTCCATCTAATAGTGTAGCGTGAAGAATGGCTATAAATGCAGTAGGGTCCCAAATATGAAAGGCCTTATAAGTAGAGACACCACATATTTTATTATGAAAGCTAGAATACTTTGGAGAATAGACACGGACGATATTAGTGATTTTAATTAGAACAGCTCACATAAAATAGGACTGCCCAAGACAAACCAGAACATGTAGTCACCCTAACTAGAAGCCATTTAAAGACATTATAACTTTGGAAAGGTTTAGAAGAGCATAATATGTTCAAATTTGCATTAGGAAGATCAGTTTGGTTGTAGTTTGAAAAAGACAACAGAAGGATATAGGATTACTTGTGATGCTATTGCAGGAGGGGGTGAAAGTGTGTTAGATTAAGGTAATGGCTCATGGAGATAGGTGGATAGAGACAGAAAGTTGTAGGGCTTGATGCTAGATTCCCTAAATTCTGGATGTGAATACAATGGACAAGAAGACTAATCAGACCTCCAGATCCCTGGCTTGGGCAACAAAGTAGATGGACACATCATTCAGGGACATAAGCATTGACTATCTCCCCTATTGTATGGTTGTTGGGGAATTAATATCTCATAATATGAATTAGATCATCTTGCCTCATAGCAATAGTGTTTTGTCTCAGTCTGAACATTGTTCGCTATTTAAATATGCCATTTATTATATTCCCCCTTTTATCTGAACTTACATTTTAAGTGTAAGTGTAAGTCTTTAAAAACTGAATAGAAACTTTTTATGACCTCACATATTGACCTCACCTCCTCCCCCCCCCCCCCAACCAGGGGTAGACTATTTCAGTTTTACTCACGTTGCAAATTTCAATTCTACAATACAGTGGTATCAACCATAGCACCATGTTATAGTTACCATGGTATACCTTGTTATACCCATTCATCTTATAATTGAGATTTTGTATCTTTTTGCCCATGTTTCCCTATTTTCACCACCCCCAAGCCCTGGCAACCCCATTTGTGCTCTCTGTTTTTATGGGTTGCTTTTTGTTGTTGTCGTTCTTTTTTAGATTTCACCTCTAATGTCATGTGCAGTATTCATCTTTCTCTGCCTGGCTTATATCACTTAGCATAATGTCCCCCAGGTTCGCTCATGTTGTCACAAATGTCAATATTTCCTTCTTTCTTACAGTTGAATAAAACTTCTTTGTGTGCATATATATTAATAGTTATATGATACACATAAACTTTTTCTTTATCTGTTGTGCAGTAGAAACTATTTTAAGAGTGGAAATGAGGGGCGCCTGGGTGGCTCAGTCGGTTAAGCCTCCGACTTCAGCTCAGGTCACGATCTCACGGTCCGTGAGTTCGAGCCCCGCATGGGGCTCTGGGCTGATGGCTCAGAGCCTAGAGCCTGCTTCCGATTCTGTGTCTCCCCCTCTCTCTGCCCCGCCCCCGTTCATGCTCTGTCTCTCTCTGTCTCAAAAATAAATAAACGTTAAAAAAAATTAAAAGAAAAAAAGAGTGGAAATGAGGTTTAATGTCTTTTTTCCCATCATGAACAGCACAATGAATTGTATATGGTCACATATCAATAACAATAATGGGTTGAAAATTCAGTAATCCCCTTTTCTGGGGGAGTATGTTCCCAGACACCTAGTAGATTCCTGACACCGAACCACAGGTAGTACTGAACCCTGCATATACATGTCTTCTACTATGCACAGATATCTATGAAAAAATTTAACTTATAAATTAGACACAGTAACAGCAGTAATGAAATAGAACAATTATAGCCATATGCTCACATAAAAGTTATGTGAATGTGATTTCTCTCTTTCTTAAAATATCTTGTGCTGTATTCATCCTTCTTCTTCTTGTGATGATGTAAGGTGATGAAATGCTTAGACAATGAGATGAAATGAGGGGAAAGACATAGGCATTGTGATATAGCAGTAGGCTACCCTTGACCTTTTGACCACACATCTGAAAGAGGATCATCTGCTTCCAGGCCTAGGTTGACTTTGGGCAACCGAAAACAGAGAAAGTGAACCCATGGATAATGGGGAGGCTAAACAATAACAAAAGGGTAGGGTACATTTTGATATAATGTGTTCAAGAATACCAAATCCATGGCTCCTCAAGTACACATATATCAGCTTCTCCAACCTCCTATTCTTACGTTTCAAATTTTAATCCTGACTGTTCCTTTTCCTCAGCTTCAGGTATTCAACCAGTTGCTGAAGATTTCAATGTTAATTCACCTAGTCCACATTTCTTTGTTCCTACTCTCATCATCATTATCTGGCATTACTGAGTCTGGCTGGCCATGCATGTTATAATAGACATTTTGCATCTTGGTATTTTTTTTTCAATTAAAAAAATATCCCTATGTAATAACCAAGTCGTCTTCCCATGCAAAACAATCTTATCAAGTAACTTTTTCTCAACTTAGTGCTTCTAATGTAATGAATCTAGAGAATCTGCCTAAGTTTTAGTTGTTGAAATTAGAATATACAAATAGATGAATGAATATTACTGAGTTAGCAACATTGTCTGACAAACTTGTATTTTAATGAGTACTATATTTTTCTAAAATTAGTTTCCATGATTCCAAAGTGGATATGATGTATGACTATAATAGGTTAAATATTAATATATTTTTTATTTATTTATTTTTATTTTTTAATGAATTTTTTTAACGTTTATTTACTTTGGGACAACGAGAGACAGAGCATAAACGGGGGAGGGGCAGAGACAGGGAGACACAGAATCGGAAACAGCCTCCAGGCTCTGAGCCATCAGCCCAGAGCCCGAGGCTGGGCTCGAACTCACGGACCGCGAGATCGTGACCTGAGCTGAAGTCGGACGCTTAACCGACTGAGCCACCCAGGTGCCCCAATACATTTTTTAAAATAAATAGTAAGATATGTGTAGGAGTTACTTTAATAGACACAAAAAAGAAAGGGTGTTTTGAATAAAACCATATTTCCACTTGTATGTGTAGAAATACAATAAGTAAAGAACAAATACATGCAAAATAATACTTTCAATAGAAGTATTAATTGCATTTATATAAGATTTTAAATTTTTATTGCCTTGGATTATTCTAAGTAAATATGGCTGTTTTTGATTTTGTCAGAATTAAAATGAATCATTTTTGTACTTATATTAAAATGGTGAGTATTTATGTTTAAAATTTTTAATGAATCTAGATGTTTTTAACACATTTTTTCCTCTTTTTCCTATACTAACTAATGTGCAAAAGTGAAAAATGTAGATACAGATATATATAGATATATTTTACCATATACATAGCTATATAGCACAGATTCAGATCCAGGGAAAATAATAAGTCAAATGGGAAATTGGTATTTGTTATATTTTAAATAATAGGTTCTTAGGTAAGGTATTTTACAGATTCATACTTTGTAATCTTTGCTCTTGTAGCATGTAAGAAAACACCCACAGTTGTATTTTTTTTTCTGAATGCCATTTTGATGTTAAAAAAATGAGTCAAGTCAACACACTTCTTGCTTTATAACCAGTTTCTATTCCTTCTGAATTGAAAATATAAATCTTATACCAGATAAGATTAATGTTTCTTCTTTTCCTAAGGATTATTTTGATTACATTTGATTACATTTGGCAGCTCTTATAATAATAAAAGAAAGAATTAAAATATGGGTCTATTTTGCTGATGCAAGAACAGCTTCCTACCGTTTAACAGATACCAACCTTTCAGATTTGAAGTGAAGCTTTTAGTAACCGTCTTATCATCAATGTCTTGTTTTGTAGACAACACAGCTGGAATTGAAACCCAAAGAAATGGATACAGCCGCAGGCAGCAAGAGTTGTATTTCCTCCCTGTTGTAATAGAAGACAGCAGTTACCCTGTGCAGAGCAGCACAAACACCATGACTATTCGAGTTTGTAGATGTGACTCTGATGGTACCATCCTGTCTTGTAATGTGGAAGCAATTTTTCTACCTGTAGGACTCAGCACTGGGGCTTTGATTGCAATCCTACTGTGCATTGTTATACTCTTAGGTTGGTTTCAATATTAATCCCATATTCTCTCTCTCTCTCTCTCTCTCAATCTCTCTTCTCTCTGCCTCTGTCTTCACAATACATGTAAATTAGTTTTTCTTCGTTGAGATGTCACATCTGGATAGAAGAAAGATTAACTACATTGAATTCTATTTTTTATTAATATGAATTTTCTATTTAAGACTCTTTGTATATATAGCACTAAGAATAAACAAATAACATCATCAGAAACACAAGAGTACATTCAAGCCCTTGGGGATTCCAAGGAATAACAGTTTGTTGCACATGCCACAGTGAAATTTTCTATAACAGATATCCCATTTACAGCAGTGTTTTTATAATTCATCTTATATTCCAGTAATTATTGCTATCTAATAAGATAGTACATATCTTTAAAAATATACTAGATGAACCATGGCTCTCCAATGCCCATTCAATAAAGGAAGAAAAGGGAAAAGACAGGAAAGAAATGAAAGAAAGTAAAATCATTCCTAACTTTTTTTTCTGTTTAAACTGCCAGCCAAAAGCAGTTCTCATTCTGCTTTTTTCACAGCTCCACACATCAAAATTCTAACCACCCTCCCTAGAAAAGAACACACTAAAACATCCAGAAGCACTGCAAAGGAAAAGGATTGAAGTAACGTATTCTGTAACATCTCTGTGAGAATTAACATAAATCTACTTTAGGGGTTTCCGTCTTCCATCCATTCTGTTCAGCTGGCTCCATTCACTTATTAATTCACTGCCAGATTCACAAAACTAGAGAGAGCTTTTCTGTTTTGCCCATCATTTCTTTAAGTTCAAATTGCGACATTGGTACAGCTGGGCACTGTGGAATCCGTTTATATATGCTTCACAAATGTAGATACATACATTTATCTTTAAGATAGAAAATTAAAAAAAAAACAACCTAGGATGTAAAGCATGGAGTAAGGCATTATATGACAGTTTTTGGAGAACATTCTCTAAGAAGCTCATGTCAGTTTGGAAGTTGAAGTTCTGGTCCAATTTGCATAGTGTAGATACTAATTCACACAAGTAACATTGGTGTGTGGAAAAAGATTCAAAATAACATTCTCACACCTGAAATTGAACACCATCAGTTAGGTGCTTAACCTCAAATCAAGGGTTCCTCTTTCATGCTTCTTTCTTTCAAGGAGCCACCAGAGTCCCAGAGTGTTTCCATATCGACCTACCATGACTTGGCATGTTCTGGATGCTCATTTGTGGCCTGTTTGGCCCTTTTATAGTGTACTGTGTCGTCTTGCTCTGCTCAGCATCATTTTGCCCCGCTGTCTGTTACTCATTCCTCCAAATAGTTTCTGAGTGTCCACAGTGCACTTGCCCCATTTTAGCACATGGATTTGCAAGTCCACAGCAGTGAATGTTGACATTTCTAGTTCTGCCATGAAGAATTCTTAAAAACCCAACTCTTCTTGGACCTCTTTAACCAATCCCAAACTCCTTCAGATCTTCCCATTTATTCTGAGCCATCTTCTTATCTTTCCTGGGATGAGGGGAAGCACGAGTGTCCTGTGGTGTTTAGGGATCTTTTACGGGGCCCTCAGACACATCAGCTAGTAGTCCCCTTCTCAGCCATAGCAACTCCAAAGCCATTTTAGGTGTAGGCCTTCTCTGTGAGGTTTGCAGTTTCTGGCTCATTCCCCAGGTGAGCAATGGTCTTTTTTCATGTTGGGACCTCCTTAAATCCTGGGAAGAGTGCAGAGTGCTAAACATCTCTTAGAGGCCCATCGTATAAAAGCTCTACCTATATCTCCTTCCTCCTTCCAGTTGGTCAACCTTTAATTTGGGAGGAAGAGGGAATAAATGAGCTTTCCTCATCACGCAATCTCCTCTAATTTCTAATCTTTTGACAACAGTCTTCCAGACTCTACTGTAGGAAATCAAACATACTGTGACTTTCAATCTGTTACCCCTTCTGTGGAGGGGAGGGGGTTTTATGATGACCAAAGTTGAGCACTGACTTTATGATTTGAATCTGTGCCCTTTCGCTTCTAGAGGAACTAAACACTTACAATTTAGTGGTTGCTGGGCATCAGCCAGGAACAAAGAAAGATTTAAGTGAGAGCATATAAATTAAATATTTCAAAATTCTATCATGAATGAATGCAAACTGAACACTGGGAATTTGATTTAGAAAATGTCTCGATATGTTAGGACACAGAATTGAAATAATTAGAAATCTCAGTTGACACAGTTTATAAAACTAAGGCCCTTATATTCTGTACTCTTCCTTCCTTTCTCCTCTCCTTCCTTCCCTTCTTTCTTCCCTTTCTAAAATGTATCACTTTGAAAAGTCATTTTTACAAGAAGATGTGGGTTTATTTCATTAGAAATGCAAATAATGTTACAGCTAGGGAATCTAGCTATAAATAATATCTAAGTGTTACTTATGGGCAATAATATTCAAGTTATATTATACCAATACTATACAGCTCTCTCTATGGTTAGAACAAGCATTCTTTCTTACAAAATTTTGTAACACACCCTTTTTAACTGCCGCTAAAATACTGAAATATAACACAAACTAAATATAAGACAGTCATTGCTTGATTTTGTGAATAATTTTGCTAAGGTTTCTTGTTAGCTACAATTTGAAAATGAAGTGGAGCTTTACACGATGAACAGTGTAAACATAGATATGATCCTTCTGGATTATAATATGTCTACTTTGAAAATCATCAACTACATATTCTCAACTTGCAACTTTTGTCTTGTTCTAGCCATCGTTGTACTGTATGTAGCTCTGCGAAGGCAGAAGAAGAAAGACACTCTGATGACCTCGAAAGAAGACATCAGAGACAACGTTATCCATTATGATGACGAAGGAGGTGGGGAGGAGGACACGCAGGCTTTCGATATCGGTGCTCTGAGAAATCCGAAAGTGATTGAAGAAAACAAAATTCGCAGGGATATAAAACCAGACTCTCTCTGTTTACCTCGTCAGAGACCACCGGTGGAAGACAACACAGACATAAGGGATTTCATTAATCAAAGGCTGCAGGAAAATGACGTGGACCCGACCGCTCCACCGTACGATTCGTTGGCTACATATGCGTATGAAGGAAATGGATCAGTAGCAGACTCCCTTAGCTCTATAGACTCTCTCACCACGGAAGCTGACCAGGACTACGACTATCTGGCAGACTGGGGACCCCGCTTTAAAGTCTTGGCAGACATGTTTGGTGAAGAAGAGAGTTATAACCCCGATAAAGTCACTTAGGGCAGAGGCGAAGGATAAAACACAACCAAATGGAGAAATTTAAGAAAAGGAAACACAAATAGAAATCACACACACAGACACACACACAGACACACACATGCATGCACACATGTGCGCACACACACACACACACACACACACCAGGCTTTATAGGAACACAGTCCTTTGATTACCTGGTTTCTAGCAAGTTGCTATATTTATCATATTGTCAGTTTTGTTTACTCTGCAAACACAAGATAAATCCTATTAAATGTACTCGCTTGGTTTTGTTTTGTTATTTTGGAAACACGCTGAGACAAGCTCAGGCCTATTAAATACAATTTACTGACATGACAACATAGAACGAAGATAGCTATGTGGCATCACGGTGGAAGAGTGTTAGATTTTTCTTAATTCCACTAAAGTGCCTATTGAAACTCTTATCATTTAAAGTGGTGTCCAATGCACTCTGCTGTGATGGCATTACAGGATTCAGAGATACAGAGGACAGAAAACAAAGACACTGTCTTTATGTCAAGGAAGCAATAGCAACACGCTGACTTCTAATTCCTTTTGAGGAAAAATGAAGAATACTTTCTGAACTCCATCTTCTTATAATTCAGAGGTTTTTTTTTCTTTTTTTAACTGTATGCCAAAACACATTTGTTTTTCCTACACTTTCAGAATATTGAAATAAATGCGATAATATCAAATTCAATATGTAAGTCCTGAATCTTAAAAGCAATGTTTGATCTTCACATTAGTTCGTATTAAAGGTGATCAGCAAAATGTTGCTTTTTTTTCCAAAAAAAGACATTTTAAAAAAGGAAATTAAAAAAAAAATCCCTCTTTATGAAGAGAGGCCTCAGGGCTGAAACCCCACATCAAAATAAATATTGGTTTTGTGTTAATACTGTGCTGGTGTGTGGAAGGTTCGTTTTAACAAATCACCAGATTATTAACGTGTTCAGTCATAGATAAATTTTGAAGTTGCGTTTCTACGAAAATTATTAAGGAAGAAAGTGCCATTAATTCAAACATGGGAAGAGAAATTCATTACAGAACTTCTCAGAGTTTCTTACAAACTAGCGATTTTTTTTTGATGAGCAAAGAAAATAAAATACATATCAAATGATACAGGATGGATTTATAGCGTGTCTAAAAATATTACATATTATTAGGCAAATAAAAAATCAGGGATTTCAGAAAATTCAAACCAGTGACTAATTCCTAAGATGAACACAAATGCAGAATCAAGCAGTTGATTGATTTATTTAATCAACATGGATTTCAACTTTGTAAACATTGTTATTAATGCTCACAGTTGCTTCTTTATGTGATCATCTACAATAATTCCAATATAAATGATCCCATACAACTCTTCTTTAAAAAACTTTTACTTTTTAATTTGAGGCAGATTTCTGAGAAATGTTAGATTTTATAAGCATACAAATACACTACACTCATATACTTTACTTTCAAGTGAACTGTACCCTATCTAGAAATGCACTTAACAAAACAGATAACTCCGAAGTGATGATATATTTTCTTAACAGTATAATTATACAAGTGACTACTGAACTATTGAGACTATCTCTAGGAAAAAATAAAATTTGCTTATAAGATCCACCCTGAAAATGTGGTCAATATCTAGCTGTATTTATGAAACATTTATGAATATATTTATATTATATTTGCAAAGTTGTAAAAGAATTCGCACATGGGAAAAATGGTTAGAAATATGGATAGTATAGGCAAATTGTATTCAGTCCTATTCATTATTAAGTATTACTTCAAAAAATATGTAAGTGATAATTATGCAGTGGCAATTTGGCTCTTAGCATTTGCAGTTCACATGCCTTTTTTGGTGCCACATAGTTGCACACTGTCCTTGTTTTCCATATCATGAACAATTGTTGAACTTCTTTTCGTCCTCACAGCACCCAGATCTCACTTGTGTCTCAACTTTGGGAAATATATTTGAATATTCACATAGTGTAATAATTTGCAGCATAGAATGCTTTGGGAAACAGCTATGTAATTTTTTTTTAAGACTGGTGATGTCATAACCTTACTGGAAAAAAATGAAGGCAACTTCTGGGTTTGTCCTAGCAACATGATCTACTATGCAGTGATGCATGACCCCTTGAAGAAGGTTAATATGGAAGATCACTTCTGGCTGACAACATGACTCTTGTCAGGAATCATTGACGTTTGTATCTGGTTAGAGCATCTCACTGCCTCTGCAAGCGGTCATAGATAGAAAGCCATGATGGCACAAAGCAAACTTGGGAAGGACAGGTCATTTCAAACCACTTGGCTGAGATGCTGAGCAAGTATGTGAAATTGGTGAGTCTTACTTTTATCAAACTAATAAGCGTTTGGCCATGACTTCTCTGTTTTACTTTGGCTACACCACTGCAATAGTTTCTCAGGGCTGCCATGATGAAGTACCACAGACTGGGTCGCTTAAACAACAGAATTTTATTTCCTTGTGGTTCTGGAAGCTGGAAGTCCAAGAACTAGGTGTTGGAAACGTTGATTTCTTCTAAAGGCCTCACTCCTTGGCTTGTAAATTTTCTTTCTCCTTGGCTTGGCCATTTTCTGTGTCTTCATATGGTCGGCCCTCTGTGCTAATTCCTCTTCTTTGAAAGACACTGGTCATACTGAGCCCACTCACAGGGCCTCTTTTTACCTTAACTCTTAAATGCTCTGTCTCCAGATACAGTCATATCCTGAGGCACTGGTGATTAGGATTTCAAAATATCAATTTTAGGCAGACACAATTCAGCCCCTAATGGCCAATATATTTAAAAAATATATTTGATTTCCAGCAAATGAGCAAACAAATGGGAAAAAATGATATAGAATGGAAGTAATTTCAGGTACAGTAGGAAACCAGAGTGATATAGTGAAAAGAGGTCTTTTGGCGCTCATAAACTGGGATTATAATGGGTTATCTTTTAGACTAATCAATACTTATAATATCTTCCTTTTAATTTTTTTTTTAATTTTTTTTAAGTTTATTTATTTTTGGGACAGAGAGAGACAGAGCATGAATGGGGGAGGGTCAGAGAGAGAAGGAGACACAGAATCTGAAACAGGCTCCAGGCTCCGAGCTGTCAGCACAGAGCCCAACGCGGGGCTCGAACTCACAGACCGCGAGATCGTGACCTGAGCCGAAGTCGGCCGCTCAACCGACTGAGCCACCCAGGCGCCCCAATTCCTTTTGATTTTTAATAAACAGTCCCTGGCCTTCATTTAGGAATTAATCAATGTAAAAAAAAAAAGGCTTAGAATTTACATGGAGAATTCTGGCCATTAGTAATAATCATACATAACTTTTTAATTACATTACATGTTTACCTTTACAAAAAATATATATGTACATATTATATGTTACATCTGAATATAATATACATTTATTTTAAATGCAACCTTTGTGCTAAAAAAGTATTAGATCAACACATAGGAATGAAACTGTGCCATACTAAATATAATTTAAATTTGCCCTGTACCAAATTCTATCACTAACTGGAAATGTACTATGGAGCAAACACCTTTGCCTCCATGTTTTATTCTCTTTATAAGATTTATCTGTTGCCCTTGGTGTTATCTAGGTCTCTTATGAAATTTCTTGATACTTAAGTTCTAGCTACAATTATAGGAAGTCTATTAACTTGTTTACATATTGATTACATTATTTTTGAGAATCATAAAAATCTTTAAGATAGAATGAACAAAAATCTTTGAACTATGGATTTGATTACTTACTTTGGCTTACCATGTACCACATCAGGAGAGCCAGGCAAACATTTCTTATGACATAATGTCAAAATGCCTCAGCAAGACAATGGTAGAGGTATGCATAGAAAGAGAAAAAAATATTGGAGCCCAGATCCTGAGACAGAGAAGGAAAACAAGTGACAGGAAGAAAAGGTTGGAAGGGTGTGTCAGTCTTTGTCTTTAAGAGGAGGACATTTTCAAAATACTTGGAAAAGTTTTAGTAACTTAAGGTATTAAAATGGGAATTCTTTGGGCACCTGGGTGGCTTGGTTGAGTGACTGACTCTTGATATGGGCTCAAGTCATGACCCCAGGGTAGTAGGGTTGATCCCCGCCATGGGCTCCATGCTGAGCTTGGAGACTGCTTAAGATTCTCTTTCTCTTCCTCTGCTGCTTCCCAGCCCCTCTCAAAAACAGAATAAGATAAAGTAAAATGGAAATTCTTAAGAGCAGGTATAAAAATGCAAGCATATTTGAGGTGGGAACCAGAGTAAGACTAGGTGTGAAAAGAGTTACTAAGATGTCAGTAACATTAGTCTGCTTCCTAAGAAAAAAGAGTGGGAAGGAGATAATTTTACAAACTCATGTTTGAAAATTTCTCTTGACTCCTCTGCTAATTCATAGTCTACCTAGCTACACAATTGTCATTTAGATTTTAAAAAATATTTTGAAGATGTGTTCTATCATATTCTGGCATCCAACCAAGCTGATGAAAAATAAGGGTAAATGTATCACTCCCTCATTTTATGCAATGTAAGTTTTTTCATGATGATATTCAGATTTTTTTCTTTTCCTTTTTGTTATTAAATTTCGCACCAACATGTCAAGGTGAGTCTTTTGTCATTCTCAAGACTAGACACCCAGAATGTTCTTTCAATATGGAGCCACAGATCCTTCAGTTTTTGGAGATTGTCTTGTATTCATTCTCTGATGCATTCCTACCCTGTGTTTTTTCTTGTTGACTCTTTGTGGGATGTTTAATAGTTGATTGGAGGCACTGGGTTTAAGAGTTAATTGCATTATCTTTTAACTCTCACTTTCTATCTTATACTTTATCCCATTTTCATGATTATCTTTTCATCTTTGTCTTCCAGTTCTTTTTTTTCCTTTTCTTTATTTTCGTCCTTCCAGTTCTGTTGGTAAACTTTCTAGTGATTTTTTATTTTTCTGATTTCAGCAGCTTGTTGCTGTGTTTTTCTGTTCTGTCTCTTTCCTGTTATTCTGCTCTTGTTTTTAGATAGTTTGTTTCTTTACTCTCTACAATAATGTTAATTTTAGTATTTTCTACAGTTTTTTTGTAAATTTTTTCTCTGAAATATATGTATCAAATAGAGTAGGGAGAAAGAGAGACATAGACGGATATTTTAGTTTATTCTATTTTGATTCAGGTCTCATTCTAGTTTTTTGCCATATATGATATGTCCAAGTCCTGACACATTTCAAGACTGTCATGAGTAGATAAGTTCTCAACTGTGCTACAACATTGGTTCTCTAGTCTGCAATTTTATACTTAGTTTCATTCATGACCATTTCATTAGCCATGCAATAGTTTGCCCAAAATGCTGATCGGATAATAGACAATATGCCATTCTCTTTTATTGTGGCAATGCACACACACAAACATGCCCACAAGTAATTACATATGTGTAATCTAGAAATATTTTTTCTATAAATAGTATATATATATTATTTATAAATATGTATTTCCTTATCTTTAAATTATTTAACCATTATAACTTTTTGTCTCAGTATGAAAGGATCTTACATATATAAATGCAATCAGTCATATTAACCAAAAACTTTGAAAAGACAACTGATCATTTTTTTCTCTTATATTCATTGTTATAAAACAGATTTAGTTTATATATGTACACATGCACACACATACACACAGAAACATATATGTAATTACATGGTTGATAATTCCAATTTGCAGTTAGTTTTGGACCTCCACTTAATTCCTTTATTCAAGTCCCTTATATTTCTTAGTGTAATGGATTTTCATAAACAACCAGTCAGACTCACTACATTTCTGAAAATAACTTAATCTTTAATAGGAGTTTAATTGTATTTTTTAAATTGCACTTTAAGATTAAAGAAATAGAAGGTAAGAGTGTCCAAACAACTTGTGCAAAACCAAAAAATAGTAACCTAATGGGTGCAAACCTCTTCAATCATGAAGTTTAAGTAAATCTACTCTTGGTTTCTATTCTGGGGTTCTTTCCACTGGTTTTCCAACTCCTATGCTGTTATATATTATATTTCATTGATGAATGTAATTAACACAAGTTTTTGGGAATTCTGGACCATATTGAAAAATATTACTGTGCTTCCTTACAAAGAACCTAGGCATCATTGATTCTCATGTCAATATCTTAAGAACCAGGGTTTTAAGATACAGTAGTATCCTACAATACAGTAAAAATATTATACCATTGAAAATATTCATCTATTTTACCAAGAAACAATATATTTACAGCTATATCAATTTGCAGTTATTTATAAACATCTACATTATGGTCTGTGTACTATTCTGGCCTTAACTTTCCAAAACTTTTTGATCCAATTATGTCTATTTTCCCTTCTTTTCACTTTTGTATACCTTAGTCCTTATTATCACTTAAATTTCCAATTTTAAATGCAAGTCACCTATGCCTCTTCCAATCCATCATCCAGTGAACATGGTATTTGCTTTGATTAAAAATTCCAATATGCTGTCCTTGAAAATTATCTGAGGCAATTAGCAGTCCTCCCTTTCTCCTCTGTCAACATTTTATTTTTTTATTTTTTTATAAATTATTTAAGGTTTATTCAACTTTGAGAGAGAGAGAGAGAGACAGAGACAGAGACAGAGCATGAGGGGTGGAAGGGCAGAAAGAGAGGGAGATACAGAATCCAAACAAGGCTCCAGGCTCAGAGCTGTCAGCACGAGCCCAATGCAAGGCTTGAACCCCGGAACTGTGAGACCATGATCTGAGTAGAAGTCTGACGCTTAACAGACTGAGCCACTCAGCGCACCTGCTGTGTCAACATTAAAAAAATATATGATAACAATATCAGAAAGAGCTGCTAATCACTGAACATATACTCTACCAAAATACATGCTACAAACATTTAGTGCTCACAGTAACTTCATGAGTTATTATCTTTATTTTACATGAATGTAAACTAAGCTTAGGTTTTTATATTTTATATAAATTATATATATATATATATATATAAATATTTGTTCTATTATATTGATCTGTTCACACTATATATTCATAATTCTCATTTCTAATTCTCTTAACCTCTTCCTGATAAACTCTTTCATTACATCACTATTTTACTGTTGAAATAACCTTTTTACAAAATAAACTTCTAAAATTACTGAGGCAGGGAGTACCTGGGTGGCTCTGTTGGTTAGAGCCTGGAGCCTGCTTTGGATTCTGTGTCTCCCTCTCTCCCTGTCTCTGCCCCACTCATGCTGTGTCTTCCTGTCTCTCTGTCCTCAAAATTAAAACATTAGTTTTTAATGATAAAATAAAATATAATCACTAAGGCCATACAGAAAGCTCCCATGTACTCCACACCCAACCATACTAATAACATCTTATATTAGTTTGGTGCATTTGTCATAATTAGTGATAATATTTACACCGTTTTATTGAAGTTCACACTTTTAAATTTTTGCCTAATGTACTTTTTCCTTTCCAGGATCCCATATTTCATCGCACATTACATGTAGTTATCAGGTCTCTTTAGGTTTTTCCTGGCTATGATAGTTTCTCAGACTTCTTCTTGTTTTGTTTTGTTTTTAATAAGTTTGATAGTCTTGAGAATTACTGGTCAGGTATTTTATAGAATATTCCTCAATTGGGCTTTGTCTGATATTTTTCCCTCATGATTGGACTGGTTACATGAGTTGAGAGGAAAACCACAGAGGTAAAGTTCCACTCTCATCGCATCATATCAAAAGAACACAGTATCAAAATGATTTACTACTGTTCATTTTAACCTCAATCACCTGTCTGAGGTGGTTTGTCAATTTCTTCAGTTTAAATTATTCATTTTTTCCCAAATCCCATATTATACTCCTTGGAAGGAGGTCACTGTGTGCAGCCCACAGTTAAGAAAGTGCAAAGTTCTGCTCCACGTTTTGAGGGGGAAATTATCCACATAAAAAATTTGGAGTTTTTCTGCATGGGGTATTTGTGTGTCCTTCATTTATTTGTTTCACTAGCAATACATAGGTGGATATAATGCTTTGGTTCATAGTCCCACACTACTTTATGTATAAAACGATTTCAGTTAGTGTCTGTGCCATTTACAAATCCTTATTACTGCTTACTTTTTGTTTTGGTTTATTTGTTTGTTTGTATGTCTTGAACACTTTCTTACATTTTACCACTACAAACTTCAGGCTCATCTTGTATATTTCTAGCCCTTGATCTAGAATCAGCCTTTGCTCCAAAAACTTTGCTTCCTTTTGTTGCAAAATTATATTGCAGTCGAAGATGTGGATGTTAAGTTGCTCCTTGTATATATATGTATATATATACATATATGTATATAGCCCTTATATATAGCCTATATGTGTGTATATACATACATCTATATATATAGATATATGTATGCATATAAATGGCCTTCTCTCTCACTTATATGTAACTTCTTACTCCAGCACTGAAAAACGTGCTTTCCAACATTTGCTATTTATTTACTTAAGTGTTCAATTCCAACACATAGGTATAGTTTGTCAGAATTGATAACCCATATTCTTGGTTATTAAAACAGAATTATTAGAGTTGTTTTACCTTTAGTCTTGTAGACCCTACTCATTTCCAGGGTGACTTGGGTCCCAACCTTTTCACCCCTACTATGTTCAGTAAGTTTATTCTATCGATTTGTTAAACAGTTAGATTATTTTGTCACACTCTTCATTCAATCTTTGGATCCTCTGTCTAAAACTATTTTGAAATTTTTCATATATTAAGGTTTATTTTTGCTGTAAAGTTCTATAGATTTTGACAAATACATGGTCTTTTGTATTCACCATTACAAGCCCATATAAAATAGCTTCACAAATTAAAAAAAAATCCCTTGTGCTTCTAAATACTTAACAGCTTCCTCCCTGCCTCCTGGAAGCCACTGATATGCATACTGTCTTTATAGTTTTTCCTTTCCCAGACTATCACATAAATGTAATCATGCAATGTATAGCCTTTTCACACTGAGTTTTTCACTTAGCAACATGGAGTTAAGGCCCATCCCTGTCTTTGTGTAATATATATATATTAGCTCATTTCCTTTTGTCTCTGAATATCATTCCGTTTTATGGATGTACCACACTTTATCTATTACTTACTGAGGGACATCTTGGTTGCCTCAAGTTTTTTTGCAATTATGAACAAAGCTGCTATAAATATTTGTGTACAGGTTTTTGTATGAACATAAATTTTTCAAATCACTTGGGTAAATACCTAGGAGTTCAATTGTTGGGTTGCATAGTAAACGATACGCTTTTGGAAGAAGCTGCCAGAGTCTTTTCCAAAGAAGTTATGCTATTTTGCATTTCCCCCAGCAATGAATGAAATCTTCCCTGCTATTCATTCCTAACAATACTGGTATTAATTTAGATTTTAGCAATTCAATGCAGTGGTATTGCATTTTTTAAATTTACATTTCCTAATGACAAATTATGTTTAGCATCTCTTTATATCTTTATATGCCATCCAAATCATTGATCTTTTTTGGTAGGGTGTTTATTCTATTTTTTTTTTTTTTGTCTAAATTTTTCGTTGTTTCTATTTCTTTTCCTAGTGTTTGTTTTTAAGAGATCTTTGTGTATTTTGGATACAAATCCTTTATGAAATATACAAATATTTCTCCTAGTCTGTGGCTGGCTTTTTAATTCTCTTAAAGCGTCTTTTACAGAGCACATTTAATTTTAATAAAGTCTAATTCATTATTTTTTTCTTTCATGGGTGATGCTTTTGTCATCATATTCCAATGTCATCACCAAACCCAAGATCGCTTAGATTTTCTGTTATGTTTCCTTTAAAAAGTTTAATTATTCTGCATTTTAATTTTAGGTCTATAGTCAGTTTTGAATAAATTTTCATAAAAGCTAGATTGTGTGTGTTAAATATATATATATATATATATATATATATATATATATATATATGCTATATTTAGAATATAGACTTTCAGTTGTTCCAGCACACCTTGTTAAAAAGTCTATCTATTCTCCAATGAACTGTGCTCACCCTTTGTCATAAATTAGATAATTCTATTTGTGTGGGTATGATTATGGATTCTCTTTTCAGTTTCACTGATCTCTGTGTATACTCTTGCAAAATTAAGCTTATTTGATGACTATTACTTAATGTAAGTCTTGAAATCTTGGGGGTGTGAGTATTCCAACTCTGTTCTTCAGTGTTTACTATTCTAAGTTTTTTCCTCCTTCTATGAACTTTAGAGCCAGTTTGTTTGTATCTACATCTAGCTTTCTGAGATTTTGATAGAAATTGCATAGAATCCATAGATCAAATTGGAAGAATTAACATCTTAACAATATTCAGTCTTCCAATCCATGACACAGACTTTCTCTCTTTTAATTTAGATGTTCTTTGAGTTTTTCATAATGTTTTTGCAGTTTTCTGCATACATTTCTTGTACATAATTTATTAGTTTATATCTAAATATTTATTTTCTGTGTTTTATAACTAGTACTTTTTAAAATTTAAAAGTCTCATTGTTGCAGATATATAGGAAAGCAATTGAATTTTGTTTAAATTGAATGTGTATTCTGTAATCTTGCGATATTTGCTTATTACTTCAGGAGTTTTTTCGTAGCGATATGGATTTTATACATAGACATGTCATATTCCAATAAAGGAATTTTTATTTCTTCCTTTCCAATCAATATATTTTTTATTTATTTTTATTATTTTATCTGCTAAGCATGTCACTGTGATGTTGAACAACAATGGTGACAACAGACATTCTTCCCATGTTTCCGAACTTAGGGGTGTGTAACCATTGTGTAATGCCAGATAAGTATTTTTTAAAGATTTTTTTTATCAAGTTGGGAATATTTCTTTTCATTCATGTTTGTTGAGATTTCATTTCATTATATTTTATTTATTTTATTATTTTATTTAATTAATTTATTTTTTTATTTTATTTGTTTCAAGTTCTTATTTAAATTCTAGTTAATATATAGAGTAATATTGGTTTCAGGAGTAGAATTTAGTGATTCGTCACTTACATATAACACCGTTGCTCATCCCAACAAGTGCACTCCTTTAATGCCCATCACACATTTAGCCCACCCCCACCCACCTTCCCTCCAGCAACCCTCTGTTTGTTCTCTGTAGTTAAGAGTATATTATGGTTTGCTTCCCTCTCGTTTTCAAACTTCCCTTGTGTTCATTTGTTTTGTGTCTTTATTTCACATATGAGTGAAATCATATGGTATTTGCCTTTCTTTGCCTTGCCTATTTTGCTTAGCATAATACACTGTAGCTCCATCCATGTTGTTGCAAACGGCAAGATTTCACTCTTTTTGATGGTTGAGTAATATTCCTATTCATATATATGAATATATGAATTCATATATACACACACACACACACACAACACTACTTCATCCATTCATCAGTCAATGTGCATTTGGGCTCTTTCCATAATTGGGTTATTGTTGATAATGCTTCTATAAACATTGGGGTGCATGTGTCCCTTCAAATCAGTATTTTTGTATCCCTTCATATTTGCCGAAATTTTAAAAATCATGAATGGCTTTTCGGTTTTGTCGATTTTTTTCTACATTAAATTTTCTTTATCAAATTACATTTATTTGTTAGCCTATTGATATGGTGGGTTATAATGATTAATTTTTGAATGTTGAAACAGCCTGGAAACTTAAATACATCATACATGTTTGTGGTAAATACACATCATCCTAATATCAAAACCAAAATTGTCATTAAAATATAAGAAAAATACAAAATCTTAAATAAATATTAGCATATAAAATTTAATTATACATAAATTATAATAGTCTTTTTTTCCCCTTACTTTACGTCGTTTCTGGATTTGATATTGGGGGTAATGTTGGACTCATAAAATAAATTAGGTATTATTACTTTTTCATGTATATTCTGAGAAAAGATTGTGTACAATTGGTATTATTTTTTCCTTAGTTCTTTGATAGAATTCTCTTGTTGTTGTTGTAAGCTTCTTAATTATCAATTTAATTAACTTAATAGATACAGTGTTATCCCGGTTTTTTTCCCTTGTGTGAGTTTGGGTAGTTTGGGTAGAGTACAATTCTGAGAGAGAGGGAAAGACAATATTCACACAATTTCTATTACAGCATATTGTTAAAAATGTTTTTATTTTGGTATTGTTTTTGTTAGTCTCATACTGTGCTTCATTTATAAATTAAATTTTATTATAGGTATGCATATACGAAAAAAAAAAACAGTTTTTATAGAGTTTGGTACCATCTGCTGTTTTAGGCATCCCTTGGGGGTCTTAGAACATATCCCCCATGGGAGGGGAGGCTATTGTATCCATTTTATCATTTTGATATTTATGTATCTGTAGTGATGAACCCCCTCCTCTCCTTTCTGATATTTTCCATTTGTAGCTTCTCACTTTTTTCCCCCTGATTAGTCTGGTTAGAATTTCGTCAATTTTATTGATCTTTTCAAAGAACTAGGCTTGTTTTTTTGTGGGGTGTTTTTATTCTCTATTTCTACTTTTAAATTTCATTGATTTGTGTTCTATTTTTAAAATTTTGATTCAGTATAATTAACTTACAGAGTTTCGTGTGTATAAGGTAGTGATTCAACATTTCTATACATTACTTAGTGCTCAGCACAATAAGTGTACTCTTAATCCTCATCACCTATTTCATTGATTCTTTTCTTTCACTTATTTTAAGCCTAAAGAATGTTTTTCCATAGTTCTCTAAGAGAAAGCTTTAGTTTTTTTATTTTGGATCATTTCCCTTTCTAATATATACATTTAATATATTTCTCTCTACACACTATTTTCACTACGTCTCTTAAATTTTGATAAGTGTCATTTTTGTTTTCCTTTAGTCCAAAATATATATTTAATTTTTCCTAAAACTTCTTCAATACATGTACTACTTAGAAGTGTTGCTTAACTTCCAAACATCTGAGGATATTTACATTTATATTTCTATGACAGATATATTTCAATTACATTGATGTTCAACTGAGAACATTTTCATGATTTAAAAAAATGATTAATGTGTGTAATACAGATTTAAAAAACATGAGTGAAGTGTGTATTACAGCCCAGAATGAGGTCTATACTGGTGACTGTTCCATGCGACCTTAGAGTAATGTGTATTTTACTGTATCTGGATGGAATATTCTATAAATGTCAATTAGAGAGTGTTGATTAATAGTAATGCTGAAGTCATTTATATCTCTACTGATTTTCTTCCTGCTTTATCTAACATTAATGAAAAATGAAATGCTGAAATCTCTGATAAAAAGAGTAGATTTTTTTTCTATTTTTCCTTTAATTTCCATTAGTTTTTGCCTCATGTCCATATTTAGTATTATAGATTTTCTCAGAGAGTTAACTCTTTTTTCAATGCTGGGTAAATCCCTTCTATGTCTCTGCTAATCTTCTTTGTTTAGAAGTATACTATGTCCAATATTGAGATAGTTACTCCAGCATTCTTTTGATTAGTATTAGCATGGTATATCTATCCCTATCCCTTTACCATTTCCCTCTTATCATCTTGGTTTAAAGTAGTTTCCTTGTATATAACAAAAATAATTGTGTGTGTGTGTGTGTTTAATCCTCTCTGATAATGGCTAACCTTTAGTATGTTTAGAACGTTATCCTGGAGCCCTTATATGTGGTGGGAGGTGTGGAAGATGGGGAATGTTCTATAATCTTTTAATCTCAATGTTTAATGAGACTGTCTCAAGTCTGAGACCTTCATCAGTATTTGTTCAGTTTCATAGCTTTTTTTTAGATCACCTGCTCCATGCCTTTCTGTGTTTTCCCATCTATTTTTTGAATGTTTTTAATTTGTTGCATGAAAAAAAATATCCCATGCTGTTATATACTTGCATATATTGTTGCTATCATTTTCTCCATATAAAAATATATAGTTAATATAAGGAACCAAATTTGCACTTCACTGAAATAAACTAGAATAAAATTTAATGGATGAGACCTTAAGAAAAAAAAAACATTTGAAACATTTAATTCTCATATTTCTCCACATGAATTTTTAAATGTGATTGCTTATGTGTGTGTGTGTGTGTGTGCACCCTTGCATACATACACATCACTCAAAATATTGCTAATGGTATATCTATCATTTCTAAATCCAACATTTATAACTGTTATATGCATATTTATTCAACTACAACAATATAGCATATCAAGTTACCATTTAGGAAGGTAATGTGAAGATAGTCTTTTTTTTTTTTAAACAAGTCATTAAACTGATGGATATGAAGAATGAGCGGAGGAAAAGTCCAGCCTTTCCTCATTATAGTTTATAATAAGAGTTTATTATAACATCCCTTAAATTCTTGAAACAGTGAAAAGGTCATATGCAAAATAAAATGATAAAAATATTTTAGGTTTCCAGCATATGAATGTTCCAGCAGTAGACAGAGAAATGGAGAGAAATGTGAAATCGTTACCTTAAAATTCTGGTTCATTATGGCATCTGTAAAGTAGCTTGATAAGATAAAGTCACATTCAGAAAGCATATTGCAGATATACTTAAATCTACTGTTCTTAAAAGGATGTTACATTTTGGCTCAGATCATTTGGTCTCTTACAAATATTACAAATACAAATCAAGTAATATGAGCAATTTACAAAGCTAGGGAAACCTGTAGAAACATCATGTAGTTCTTCAATTAAGAAAACTAGACATTAGTCTAATTCTTATTTCCATATGTATATACACTAAAAGAAGATCTGAATAAACATTTAGTGGTAACATAATGTGTTTCAGTCACAGCTTTTTGTCTTCATATCTTTCATTTTATCCACACAATCCCTATGAAATTATTGCCTCTCATTTTATAATGCAAATACAATTTCTCAACCTGATTAAACATACCTGTAGTCACGTTGCTTGTAAGTGACAGTTCTGAGGAGAAAAGTAAAACCAAGTAATAACAGCAACAAAAACAATGGTTAAAAACCTTCCCAATTTCGTACCTTGCAACGAACTATTTCTACATAAATGTAAAGAAATATATATGCTCTCATGTCTGGTTTTTTTTCAATATTAAAGATGCTTGACTACTGAAGTAGACCATTCTGTCAAAAGAATTCTAATCTTCGAGAAAATCAGTACATTAGAAAGTAGACCTTTTCCCCCCACAGATATCATGTCATACCTAGTAGTTCTTTCAAAAGGAGAATTCATTTTCATCAAATTTTTAGTTATAACATTTGAACCTTTTTTTTCTTTCACATGTGAAAACTGAGGCACTGGGAAGTTATATAATTTCCCATGGTCTCAAAGCTAATAATTTTCAGAACTCTGATATGGACACTTGTTAGACTGACTTCGATGGTTAAGCTCTTTCCATATCATTTCTCTGTCTCCCCTTGACATACCTAAGCTTGATAATCCTTTACTTATCTCCAGCCTATTTCATTTTCCATTCCGTATGGAAGTTGTTTTAAAAATATCTGCAAAGTTCATTTCCAATCACTGCCACACAGCACTTCTCCTCCTACATATCTCTGCAGAAATTCAAGCTTCCAACTTTTTTAGAGTGACTATTAATTCTCTTCGTTCCACATATTTTCACTCATTCTACTTCCCTTATCTCACATCTTACAGGCACTATTTAAACAATTTTCAGGAATGCTAATACTACAGTGCCTTGTTTAAATGCATAATCTTCGCGACCTACAAGTGTTCTGGAATTTGAGGAATGAAGTTCCAAAGAGTACAATTTTCAGGTCAACATACATTTTATAATTCTTTTTCTTATACAAAGAGACTTACTTATCTTTTGTTTTCTTTTGCCTATTATCAAGTTGTCAAGAATTTCAAGCCACTCTAAGCAATGATAATACACCTTTAGAGTCTCTTGAGTGCCTTCATTGTCATTCATTCATTCTTTCAAAAATATTATTAATTGTGGACCTAATTTGCACCACTTAGTAAAAAAGCTACATGACAAACTTTATACTTACATTTTGTTTTTTATATAATTTATATAGACAAGGACAGATAGGTTATAACAACTTTTGAAAAAATGTCTTTAATTTTTAGAGGTATTCAGCCCCCCATCATAATTAATATATATACAATTGTTCATTCTTTAAATTACCACATAGTGAAAAATGAGCCATTAAGACACGCTTTAATGTAACCTTCTTTCTTTTCTGAGCTGTCAGGGTCTGGCCATTATTATTACTTAATAAATGTCACTAGAGCATTTAAAAATAATTTTGTTCTTGGATTCATAGTAAATTGTTACAGTCTGCACCAGAAAATTCAGTTTTCATAGTTGTATAAAATGATGGGCTCACTTATCTAACCAGATGTCAAGTTCATTTTCAAAACAATCTACAGTAGTGTAATAATCTTTTAATTTAACCATTTTATTTTTATACGATTCAACATTTCATCCAATTAGTTGGCATCTTTATTTTTGTTATTATTCAAAATTCATTTATCCATACAAGAAATATTTGTTGATGATATACTCTGGCTACACACTACACTAAACATTGGAGAAATAAAGTTGTGAGAACATTCACATTCCCTGATTTCTGGGAATTTAAATATATGTATATGTATGTATATATGTATGCACACATACACACACACACATATATATATTCACACACACACACACACACACACACACATATATATATATATGTATGCATCAAATAACTATATAAAACTGGCACTCCTCTAAGTTTGGAGACTTCAGAAAGGGAGATTATCTGTACTTTATTTTCATGATAACTTGATCAATTGCACATTTTCCTCTATGCATAGGACATCTGCTTAGAATACATAAAAGGTAAATTTTAAGCATCATGCAATACAATCATTGTTTATGAATCATATCATTGTATAATTAATGGGTTCCAATTTCAGTTAATTTTTTCAGCCATGAACTTTTTTCTTTCTTTCCATTTTTTGCTTATTACATATATATTTTGGTAACCCTTCCATTCGGAATATAGTAAACATAATATCAATTCATATTATATCCATTAATGAAAAAGAAAGCAGATTTTAGAAACACAAATAAAACAACCGTCTGATAACTGCCTTCGTCCTTAGATCCAAACTTTAACATATTGGACAAATAGCAAACAAAGCAGTGGATTTTTTTTTTTTTTAACAAAGCAGTGGATTTTGACAAGAATATCTGAACAGGAAGTTATGAGACTACCCTATGAAGAGAGTTTGATATCTGATAGCCCCTCAGTTCTTCCCAGCATCCCAGCACTTTCCCTTTCCTTGTGTTTTGAGAAATTGCCCAAGAAATTTTATAGTGGTAATCTTTTTGATAAAAATATATTTTTTGTTCAATGAAATTTTGAATTTTAAAAAGTTGATAGAAGGGTGCCTGGGTGGCTCCTTGGCTGAGCATTTGACTTCCACTCAAGTCATGATCTCATGGTGCATGAGTTGCAGCTCCGCATTGGATTTACTGGTGTCAAAGTCGAGCACGCTTTGGATCCTCTGTCCCCCCTCCCCCCACCTCCCCTTCTGTCCCTCCCTGGCTCTCTCTCTCTCATAAATAAATAAAACATTTTTTAAAAAGGTAGGTAGAAGCACCTGTTCAGCCTAAGACAAAGTAATCAACTTTTAGTTATAGAATTGCAGGTACCAGTATGCTGGGTGTGTTGAAGAGATGAAAAATTTTTCCACAATAGTAGGAAAGGATTTCCTGGATCCCTGGTATGTGATAAAAAGCACTTTTACTGACTCTGCATGAAATGTTTATAATGGATGAATCTGGGGAATTGTAACAGTAATGACACCCACTGACATATGCATCCTTAGATCCACACCCTGGACATTGACTGGGTGTGACTCACATGTCTCATGTGACATAATGTCACCATTTGGAAGTTTAAAATGTAATGTAATCTGGGACTTGAAGAGTACTTAAACATTGGGACATACCGTTTTTTCTTGTTGCCTTTTGAATTGGTCACCATACGAAGATGCTTGGGTTGGTCCCCAGAAAACATGGGACCAGTAGCAAAATCACCAGTTTGATAAGAAAGACTGTCATGACCACCTAGTTCAAGTTGAGTCTTCTGAAATTGCAGTCTCATGAGTGACTGCAGGAAACCATTTGAAGAACCACCCAGCTGTGCCCAGGCCAAACTGCTGACCCACAGAATTGTGAGGAAATAAAATGTTAATAAGCCACTACATTTTACAGGACTTTGTTATGTAGCAATGTATTGCAAAGATTTGCATTTAGATAGATTGAGTCACAAGTTCAATGCGACTAGCGTGGGATAAATGTTATACTAAATAGCATCTGCACATCACTTTATATGTAACACGTCTTCACGGTAATTGTTTTATTTGGCCCATGACCTTCTACATTCTTATTGTGTTTTGTTGTTGGTGTTCATTTGTTTCCTGCCACAACATAGTCCTAAATAACTAAATACAGTGTATCACAAAGATAGAAAAAGTACTAACGGACCACTCAGCAGAATCAAAGATATGTGCTAGGCTTCAATAAAATAAACGCATTTATCATTTTTGGCAGTAATTAGAAATACTTCTGGCAAATCATTTGAATTATTTGTAGGATGGTGTTTGAGTTCATTGTGGGTAATAAAAAAACTAGTTTTAATATATAGACTAAAGGTATTTACATATGTCAACACTCAGATATTTGATAATAGCTCTTAGTTCTTGTGGTATGCTGAAAAACGTTCCCCCCCGAGGTATTCCTAGACTAATCTCTGGCAGCTGTGAATATTATCTTATTTGTAAAAAAATTTTTTGCAGATATGATTAAGCTAAGGATCTGGAGATGGGGGGCTGCCCTTAAATGCATTGACATGTCTCCTCATAAAAGGCAGGCAGTTGCAGATCTGAAAAACACAGAGGAGGAGGCTATCTGCAGGCTGGCTATTTGAAGATGCCAGCCTTAAAGATTAGAATGATATGGCACAGGCAAAGAAATCAGGAAGCAACCAGAATTGAGAAGATGAAAGGAACAAGTTCTCTTCTAGAGTCTCTAGACTAGAGGGAGTGCCTAGACCTTAATTTTGGCCAAGGGAAATTAATTTTAGATGTCTGAACTCAATAAGTATGAAAAGAAATTTCAGTTGTTTAAATCTACCAAATTTGGATAATTTGTTATAGCAGCTATGGAAAACTAGCGGAATTATGTTCTATTAATATAATTAACGAAACTTGGAATTATCTTTCAAATTTACATATAAAATTTCCAAAATGGATTCAACCAATGATTCGTTAAGGTAAGTAAACAACAGCTTGTGAACATAAAATGTTAATAACCTGGATTATTCACTATTGTTTATATATATAAACATATATATATATATATAGAAAATGTATGTGAATGTCTTAGGTTCCATTTCAATGCCTATCAATAATAAGTTCTGAGTAGGAGACACATTTAGGTGGTGAGTCCAGTGTGAGATGAATTATAACCACAATATTATTACTATAGATTTTCAAAAGTATTTTTAGTGTATGGGAAGCAAAAATCAACTGGAAAGCTTTCATCGGGAAATATTTTATTTATGTTTGGAAAATTTACTATGGCTGGTAAAAGGAAAGTATTCTATAAGCAAAGAGTGGAATCAGGGAATATAATCAGGAGACTGTTATTTTAGACCAGGTAAGGAAGATATTACATTTAATGGATATACCATGAATAGTATTTGTCTCCAGTTGTTGAAAACTTGGGTGATTTCTGGCTTGGGGCTATTAATAAAGCTGCTATGAACACTACTTAAAAACCTATTGGGTTCTCTGTTTTCATTTGTCTTGGGTTAATCAATAGAAATGGTAAATCACAGGGTAAGCACTTTTTTAATTTTATAAGAAACTGTCAAACAAATTTCCCAACGATAACACTACTTTAAACTCCTAATACTCCTTCCCTTCTTTATCTGAGATTTCATTAAAAAAGCATAATAGCCGGGGCGCCTGGGTGGCTCCGTCGGTTAAGCATCCGACTTTGGCTCAGGTCATGATCTCACAGTTTGTGAGTTCGAGCCCTGTGTCGGGCTCTGTGCTGACAGCTCAGAGCCTGGAGCCTGTTTCACATTCTGTGTCTCCCTCTTTCTCTGCCCCTTCCCTGCTCATGCTCTGTCTCTCTCTGTCTCAAAAATAAATAAACATTAAAAAAAATTTAAAAAAAGCATAATGGTCATATTTTTGTCCCACAGTTCATAAAAGTTTTTTTTTTTTATTTTTTTTTTTTTATTTCCACTTTCAACAGTTTTTCTTTCTGTACATCAGTTTGGAAGATTAACTCTTTCTCTGACTTCAAGTTTATTGATATTAATATTTTTAGTTTTTTAGTGTTTATTTAACCCACTGTGTTTGAAGTTTTCTTCAGGGCCTATATCTGCTCTCAAGAAATTTCAGTAAACTTATAAATTATTCAGGAAATTAAATTATTCACTGGGATTTTCACTTATTCCTAGTTTCCATTTCCCAATTGAATTATTCTATTTTTATTTTTTTATATTTAAAAAAAAATTAAAACCTGATCACATTTTAATGTGATAGCTTTTTTTATGCTAATTGCACCATATTCGTCCTTTCTGGACCTTTCCTTATCGCCTGGTTTATCTCCTGGTCATAAATCAAATTTTCCTGCATTTTTAAAACTTTGGTTATTCTGATTATCTGCTGAAGTTAATGGATATTACATTTTTATGTCTAGATTTTGTAGTCTTCTTTAATAGAATATTGAGTTTTATCACATTATTCATTTAATATATTTGCAGACATCACATATTTTTGATGCTCATATTTAGACTGTTAGGACGGGCATATTGCCTGTACTTCAAGACTAGAATAGTATACTTCTAACCCATGTTATTTCAGGGGTCTCTACTGAATACCTATGGTTTCCTAAGTGTCTCTTAATTCTGACTGCATAGAACTCAAATATTTCTTTTTTTTTTTTTTGAATTCAAGTATTTCTTAGCCTTATATGAGTTCCACTGGTTGTACAGTTGAAAGTTACCCAATAATGTTCCCTGGCGTAGTTTTGTAAAGCCTTAAATGTGTACACACAGTTTTGTGTTGTGGTAAAGGCTGAATGGGACTCTTTTTCAGATTCCTGGAAATCTTTCTCTCTCAACTACCTTTCATTTGGTACTCGGACACAAATTTCCCTTTATTTCCATTCTCTGGCTTCTTAATGCCTTCTTATTGTGTTCTGCTCCCCAAAAGTGCCTCTAAGCAGAAAACCTGGATGATTCAGGAGTCTACTTCATTTTGTTTTCCTCCCGCAGGGAACATAGGCTTACTTCCTTTTTCTCCCCCCTTCTGTCTGAAAATAGTAATTTCTCACATTTTATCTTGTTTATAGTGGTTTATGGAGGAGGAAGAGGGCTCATCTGGTGCCACTTATTCTACTGTGGCTGAAATAGCAAGTCTCTGAAATAATATTTTTGAACAAGTAACAAAGAATGGATCCTGTGCATGGGGAAGGGGTTAGCCTTAACTAGGATCCAGAAAGACGAATCCAGAAGTTTTGAACACTTACAAAACCCAGCATGCAATATTTTCTTATAATCCTCCTCTCTTTCTTTTTCTGTTTTGTTTTGTTTTGTTTTGTGTTGTTTTGGGGGATGGGATGGGTCATCTACTGTTCCATGCCACAGGCCTTCTGACCGCAACACTCACTTCCTACCTTTTTTGCCTTCCCTTTCAGATCCAGTATCCAATTGTGTAGATATCTATGTTCTTAATTTACCTGCCACTTTCCTTGCTTTTCATTGCAACTGTATGAGCACAGGCTGTCGTTACATCTTGACTAGATAATATATAATAAACTCTAACTTTTTCACTTGCTTTAATATTATACTAACAAAAGTAATGACATTAACACAATATATTAGTCTGCCCAGGCTGCCATAACAAAATACCACAGACTGGGTGCCTTAAACAACAGAAAATCCTTTTTTTTCACAGTTCTGGAGGCAACGAGTCCAGTCAGGTTAGTTCTTGGTGGAGGCAAGTTTCCTCATTTATTGTTCTAGTTCTAGCCTTACATGGCCTTTCCTCAACACCTGTATGGACAGGACAGTGGGGGTGTGGGAAGAGCCAGTTTTTGGTATGCCATTTTCTATAGAGACTAATCCATCAGATCAGGGCCCCACCTTTAATTTTTTTTTGACGTTTATTTATTTTTGAGAGAGAGAGAGAGAGAGCAGGGAGAGGCAGAGAGAGAGGGAGACAGAATCCCAAGCAGGCTCCAGGCTCTGAGCTGTAAGCACAGAGCCTGATGCAGGGCTTGAACTCATGAGCAGTGAGATCATGATATGAGCAAAGTGGGAAACAACCCACTGAGTCACCCAGGTGTCCCCAGTGCCCTACTTGAAGACCTAAGTAGCTAACTGGGGTTAGGTCGCCAACATATGAATGGGGGGGTGGGCCCAATCAGTCCTTAATAGACTACTACTCAAATTAAATTTATAACACCATTAAAAATATCAATTTAAAACTAATATTAAATATTAAGACTTTCAACAATGGCTGTATATATGAAAAGCAAAACCCAACGTTTCTTCCAATCTGTTCTATGATATTCCTTTACAGTTTAATTCACTGATTGGTAGCCTAACAAATCATTTCTTCCTACAGATTTGGGACATGATACGATACTTTTATTTTGCAAATCCACCTAGTAGACATGCACATACACAGATAGATATAAGGATACATAATATAAAATCTTAGATATATTAGTTACATACATTCGATACCAAATATGTAATTTCTGTGTCTCTATATATCATTACCAGAATAATAAACTGATTAGGCTCTAACTTTCAGATAACATTGGGAGAGGTAGAAATTAAATTATCTTTCCATGTTTACAAAGTAAAGCCTTATAAATTGACATTCATAATCAGAATTATTTCTGCATGTTGCTTGTTACCTGAACTCTGTGATAGATTATTACTAACTGAATGTGATGGACATCATCTGAGTTCTACACAATGTATCATTGCCTAAAAATTCAAGGGCGTAAGAGAGGAAGGTGCTGAGAATATAAAAATCAGGCGTGTGCTTATCTGGCATGGGTCTCATTTTACGACGACAGGAAACATTTTATAAAACCAGAATTATATAGCATTTTTTCAATAAAAATTTATAAAATAGAGAAAGAAAAACATTAAGGGACTTAGAAGAGTATCTCATGGAATATATTAAATTCTAACCATTAGTTTAAGAAACTATGAAACTAGAAAAAAGTACAGAGATTGATAATGAATGTATTGTAGCTACAAATTTTATTTTAATTCCCATGTAATGTATTAGAATAACGACAGCTGAGGAGTTAAGGAAACAATCATGATTAATCACAACAATTTATTCAAGAAGTCATAAATTTCATAGATAACTTCGTATTTCATAATTTTACATTTCCACTGAGATTATTTGTGATAATTATAAAATCACATGCTATATATATAGATCTTGATATTTTTTATGAAGTGGTAATAATGTGATTTACACAGGTGGGAGTATGGACCCCCCAATACATGTATTATCTGAACTATATATCATATACAGAAAGAGAGAATGCAATGGTTAATAAATGCAACTGAGGTTAATTAAATGTGTTCTTCACACAAAAAAACCTAATTCTCAAACTATCATTTATTCTCTTTAAAATACTGATATATTATTTAGCTGAGAGCATTATATAAATTTTAACACTTTACAAACTAATAATAATATTACATTAACATGTTTTAAATTTTGATCATTATTTGCAAATGCTGATTGTCGTTTTCTCCTTATTCACCATCAAGTTATTAAAAGCAAGTCAGCAGGGCGGTGGCTGTCTGCGGCTGGGGGCGGAGTCTCAGGAGCCGGGGTCCCCGGGCTGTGCTGAACGCGTAACGTGCAGAACTGCTTAGAGATGTCATAACCGTCTTTTCATGGCAATGATCTCTGCATCTCCATTTTCCAGTGGGGAAACTGAGGCCCACTGAGGTCCAGGAAGAGCCAAGATTCACCCCCTGGTCTGTGTGACCACACCTGCCTGGTGATTTGGGGAAACCAAGCCAGCTATCAAGCACATGCCTCTGTGCCCTTGGGGTGCCACCACCAGGGACAGCAGGCCTGATGGGGTTGGTGTTATGGAACCTGGTCTGGATCTCCCAGTGGAAGAACCAAGTGGCACTCGGCGATCTTGGAAGGCAGGAGGTTTATTTTACCTCGTTGGGCTCAGAGGAGATCGGTCTCCAGCGGTCTGAGTCCTGAGCATAAGCAGAGGGGACAATTTATTATTTATTATTATTTTTATTTATTATTTATTTATTTATTTATTTATTATTTTGTTATTTATTATTTATTTATTATTTATTATTTATTATTATGATTTTACTTCGCATTAGTAGTAAATTGGCACCCTCACAAGAGAGGTGGGAAGAAAAACCCAGAAGGAGATTCTTGGGGCAGGGACTGGGATTCCCCTATCAGTCCTATGGACCATCTTACAACAGATTTTTCCCTCTCAGTGGAGCTCACCCACTGCCATCAGGGGAGGCCTGAAGGTCCTTCTGCACTGGGCTGGCCCTGACAGCGGAACCCCAAGGCCACCTTCGACGAGGCCACACTGACCGTAGAGGCGGTCTAAATCCCCATCATGCACAACGTTGGCGTCACTCCAAGTTTGTTCAGTCTCTGCTCTGTCAGATGCCCAGACCCAGATCTGGCTGCCCCCAAAACCCATCTTAGAGTTTTCCGGAGACCCGGCAGTGTACTTCCCCTGAGGTTTTATTTCTGGAACCGGCTTGAACCCTTCGGAGCCCGCTGTGTGCGGCTGTGGGCCTACAGAAGCCAAGTCTTGCTCAGAACCGGCAGAGCAGGGGTGCGGCTCCTGAGCCCAGCCTCCTCTGAGTGACTCTTTGGGCAGGGAAACCGGGAGTTTGTGAATGACCTCCCTCCTGTGAATGCGTCACTGTACGAGCTGTCCAGCCCAGACGTGATCCATCATTTTCAGAACCAAAGTTTGGGCGTGGCCTTTCTGCACCGATGCCGCCTCACTGTCTGAGCCGGTGTCCCTCCTGGAGAAGGAGGCCAAGAAGTTTGCTTTCAAGGACTGCATCCCACGCCCCTCCGGCTGCATATCCAGCCGCACCACGTGTCGACACCGCCGTGCCTGTGCAGCGTTTCCCGCAGGTTTGCGTGCGTCCTCCAGCCAGGCAGTGCTTCCCAGCAGGTCAGGTCATCACGGTCAGGTCCCTGGCCACACCGCAGCGGGTGGCACCCTGCTTTGGCCCGGAGCGTGTGCCTGCGTGCCACCCGGAGCTTGTAGCCCCGGTAGCAGAGGAGAGCCCTTCCACATCCAGGACAGAACCTGGACCTGAGTTGGCCACCAGACTCCCCCACTCGTGAGGCTCCAGAGACAGGCACTGGTGGCATCCACTGGCAGCCAGTACAGGCAGAGGGTCCCAGTGGCAATGGCAGCAACAGGAATCCCCAAGCTGGCCCATGGGGGAAGGTCCAGGAGGTGGGTGACAAGCCAGTGGAAAGGCCTCAGGAAGTGCCAGAGACCTCTTTCTGTGACTTCCAGGATGTCACCCACACGGTGCTGAAAGAAAGCCACAGCAGCATCCACTGTCCGGACAAGGGCCTGGAGCTTCCTGGGCCGGGGCCCTGTCCTCGCTGTCACCGGTACACGGCTCTTTCCCCCGACAGCCGACTCCAGCCACCACCTGTACTGTGAGGTGGCTGCTCCATGGCTGGAGATGAGCGTCCAGGACACTATCCGTGGACCCTTGGTGGAGCCATTCGTGCTGGCCAAGCTGCGGCCCAAGGATGGTCTCTGCTTCATGCACTGGAGCACCATCCGCCTCGACTGCCTCATCCCACGGTGGCCCAGGGTGACCAGGCAGCCGACGCGCAACACTGGCACCTGCGTATGCTCCCCATCGAGCTGGGGCTGGGACGGGTCCTTCCCCAGCTTGCAGGAGCTGCCAGCCGCTCTGTGGGGCTGCTTGTTGCCGGCCGGCGACGACTCTTTCTCCCTACACTGCTGCTGCCGGCCACGGCCAGGAGAAATCTCCAGCCTCCTCATTGTTCCGGGGTCTCTGGCCCACACTAAGCCACTCAACCTCAGCCAGCTCAACTTCCAACGGGTCTGCCAGGATGACATCACCCGTCTGTCCCAGTTGGGCCAAGGCACGAGGAACAGTGCTTATGAGGGCATCTTACGAGTGGGGGGGGGCAGAAGCCCCAAGGAGGGCACGGCAGATGGTGGGGATGCCCCCATACCCAGTGGGGGCCATGGGCTGGAGCTTCAAGTGGAGTCAAGGTAGCCCCCACGACATCGCCTTGGCCTTCTACAAGACAGCCAGCCTCATGAGCCAGGTCTCCCATGTGCACCTGGCCTTTGTGCATGGCATCTGCAGAGGCAGCTATGAGAACATCCAGAGTATAGGGAGTATTGGTCTCCGGACATGTGGCTGGGGTGGAGTGGGGCCACCTGCCCGTAGCCTGGAAGGAAGCAGTGGCCAGCACCCTCAGATACTTGGGTGGGTGGAGCGGACCCCCTGGATAGCCCCCGAGTGCCTGTCTGGCGGTGCCAACAGTCCAACCACCGCAGCTGACAAACAGGGCTTTGGTGCCACCTGCCTGGATCTCTGCTTCCATGCGGAGGCCCCTCCAATGGACTGTGGCCCCTCTGAGAAAGAGTGTTTCTACCGGAAGCAGCACTGGTTTCCTCAGCCCTCACACCCAGAGCTGGCCACACTCACCACCCAGTGCCTGACCTAGGGACCGGCTCAGTGGCCCTCCTTCTGCACCGTCTTGCACAGGCTGTGGGCCCAGAGTGAGCCCCAGCATGTCACCGGGACCCCTGCTTATGCCAGCGCTATGCACTGAAGTTTCTGCACAGTGAGTGAGCATGGGTACCCGTTTCGAATTCACTTACGAATGCACAGATATCTGTGCTGTCCTTAATGTTTTACTTGGGGAGAGCTATGACCTCTTTGGACGAATTAAGCCCTTGCGATTTATTTATTTATGTATTCATTCATTTTTGCTTTTGTTTTCTCTCTTGATGAAATACCCTTTACCCAATTGAATAAATAAGTAAACAAACAAATAAAGCAAGCTAGGAGTAAAATATTTAAATGAAGATCACTACATCTAGAGACATGGCACAAATGTGTTAGATAAGAAAGACCTTGAGGGCCACCTGGATGGTCGAGTCGGTTAAGGGTCTGACTCTTGATTTTGGCTCAGGTCATGACCTCATATTTAGTGAGCTTGAGCCCCACATCTGGGCCATGCTGAAGGTGCGTAACCTGTTTGGGATTCTCTCTCTCTCTCTCTCTCTCTCTCTCTCTCTCTCCCTCTGTGTCCCATGCCTCTCACTACTCGCCCTCCCTCGCTCTCTTTTTCTCAAAAAAAATACATAAATAAAAAACCTTGCATTTTCATTAAAATTCTAAATTTTATCTAAGCGCTTACATAACAAAATGCCTAGTCAAATTTACATATCTATTGTAATATCTAAACTAAAATGGAACTCAACATAAGTAGATACAATACAAACGAAACATGTCATGTAGATATTTATTGGATGTGTCATTTTTTATACAATGGAAATATTGTAAAGTAATAGCTTTCCTTTGTTTACCGACATCTACTTGTTTCTAAAAAATTGTTCCTTGTCTTACATACCTTTCTGTCCACCAAGATTCATGTAAACATAAATTTTAGTTTACAAGAAATGACAAAAATATTTTACTTGAGTTGCTATTAAGCAAATGCTGAATATATTCCCTCATACTATTTTTTATGTTACTTTTATATAGATGTACACATGTACATCTGTTCTTGGTGTTGATAATCATGTCTGGTAATCTCACATTCAGAATTACCTATGATTTAAAGAGGAACAACTGTTTTCTTCATACTGTCATATAGCAGTACTTATATAATATTTTTCCAAAATCATGCAATTCCAGAGAGATCGTACGTTGATTTCCCTACCTTGCACCCGTTTCCTCTTAGAAAATTGCTGTGCTTTGCTTGTGAACAACTCCTTCCAAATGCTCAGTCCACTGGTTTAGGTGTTGCTGACCACATCATATTCTATTAATGGCCATGCCATCCAGCTGTGACTAATTGGTGAGCTCGCATTCCCATGCAGATTGCTAGAAGGTTGGGGATAGACTAAAGCCATGAACAAAACTATTCTAAGACTTTTATTAGAAATTTTGAAATAAAAAAAAATTATTCTTGCGTTTTATGTGACAAAGCTCTTTGTAGGGCCACGGAAGTTGTGGAAGCAAATGACAGCTACGTAGTCACCATGGAGCACGAGATTGCCTGCTCACAGAACCCACAAAGAAAAGCCACACAGAGATAAAGAAGCAGGGTTGAATCTTGATGCCATTTTGGAGTCTCTAGACTTATTAGGAGCTCATGATGTCTTTGGATTATTTATTTTAAGAGCCTATGAATTTTCTATTTTGCTAAAAAGATTATGAATTGGGATTTTAGAACTTTTCTGTAGGTGAAGAAATTTTAGATTAACCAAGGTACATGATTTGTCTTTTGTCAGCGACAGGGTTTGTAATCAAACTTTTGCTTTTTTAGACTTTCTTCCATTCATGATTCTAAATACTGGTTTTAATTGCATTAATAGATAAAAGTTATATATGTGGATGTTAAAGGGAATTGTCATCTCTATAGCAAACTATTGATGCAATCAAAAAGCTGTTTCATGAAATCTAATATTTGTGTCGTTTCGCCCTATTATTTTTCTAAAATATTAATTTGAAGTTCCATGTGATTAGGAATTAAGTTATATGGAATCTAAATTTCACTTTATGATATTATGGTTACTAATAGACTACAGAAACTTTTTTTTTTTTTATCATTTGAAATGGTTTAACCATTTAGTCAAATCAGAGCGAGGATAAGAGTCAAGTGTTTTCAGTACTAATGACAGCTATCTAGTCCTGTCACCTTGAAGTAAATCAGCTAATGATTTTGGACTTCTACATCTAAATGTAAAATAAGGAAAAATGACCAGGATACTTGTAATAGATTTTGCAGTTTTATTAAGTTGAGTATTAAAACCAGTGTGTTATTAAGGCACATACACAGCATTACAATAAACTATTTTGCTCCCAAACTGGACATATTTTATTTGGTCTATGATGTAGGGCCTTTAACACATCTTTGCCAACATTTAACAATTTGGAGAATTCATGTAGAATTTAAGGTTTTGCACTGCATTAAAAAAGAAAAAAAATCAGAAATCTGACTGCAGCGGGTGGGGCGCCCGAGTGGCTCAGTTGGTTAAGGATTGGACTTCAGCTCAGGTCATGATCTTATGGTTCATGAGTTTGAGTCCTGCGTTGGGCTCTGTGCTGACAGCTTAGAGCCTGGAGCCTTATTCGGATTCTGGGTCTCCCTCTCTGTCTCTGCCCCTCCCCCACTTGCGCTGTTTCTCTCTCTCTCTCAAAAATAAATAAACATTAAAAAAAAAAAAAACATTTAAAGAAACCTGGCGGCAGTCGAGCAGCGTGACCATATGTGAAAAATTAACTGAAGCTGAAGAGCATATGTGCCATTTAGTTAGGTCCTACGTTCGGAGTCACGGTTCGTGCAAAGCCATATATTTTTGAATTTACTGATTATTAACAGGGTGTGGAGAGTGGCCCTTTTTCAGCCTAAGTATTTCACTAACTTACTTTATTGCCCAGATCCTGAGGACATTTGGATCTATGACCCCTTCGATATACATTGATAAGTATGGACAGCGTTTTTTATGAATGCAAGAACCAAGCACATAGTTGCAAAATTATATTCCAAGTCAAAATACTGAGGTTTGATCAACTTTCAACATTAAAGCTGTGCGTTGAACAGTTTGCATTGCAGCTGCAGGGTCTAATTATGTGATGCAAATGGACAGCACTGATTCAAAGCCGTTTACAGTTTAGAAAATTAAATGTATTTGACAGTAAGTGGTGTGGGCAGAAGAATCCACGGCGCAGGGGGGTGGGGTGTGTGGCATTATATTATGTTGATGTAAACTATAGAGAAATAACAGCAACAAAAGAGACCTGCTGTGGTGTAGAAAAGGAAGATTAAGCAGAACACAAAATTGTATGTATGATTTGATTACAATTGTGTTTCAAGTACTATACTAAGACTGTGGCAAAAACAGAAAAATCAAAGGATTTGATTTGTTTGTATGATTTTATTATTTTAAATTTCATTTGGGCCTCCTGTGTGGCTCAGTTTAGCGTCTGACTCTTGACTTTGGCTCAGGTCATAATCTCATAGTTCTTAAGTTCGAGTCCTGAATCAGGCTCTACACTAACAGTGTAGAGCCTGCTTGGGATGCTTGCTCTTTCCTTCTCTTAGCCTTTCCCCCATGCTCCCTCTCTCGCTATCTCTCTCTCTCTCTCAAAAATAAATAAACTTAAAAAAATGAATTTCATTTAATATTCTCTATTTTATGATAAAAGTGATCAAATTAAAATGATAAAGTACATAATCTGATTTGAGAATAAATAACCAACTTTATATTTCTGAAGCGTAACATCACAATGAATTTCATCCATTGTGTAGAATATTATAGGCCTGCTATATCATACACTTGACCACACTTTCAAGACTCAAAGACACATGCAACAAAAATATTCTCAAGGTGGTTCATGTTTCAGAGCAGTATTTTCCAAAAATTTTTATATCATGAATTACACACAAAAAATGTTATATTTGTAGTTTTTAAAAAAATGAACAGTATGCATCCACTTGTAAATTATAAACTTGCTTTGCAGTTAATTTATCAAAAAATATTTGTTACTTAACATTTATTTCTTAAGATTACAACTACATATTAGAAGATCTAATAGTGTATTTATATTCATAGACTACTGTTTTGGGATCCCCAGACCTACCATGGAAAGGCATGTACAAAACTGAGAATCTAGCTGAGGAAGATAGATATAACTAAGGAATTGCAAGAAAAGTAGCAAAGATTCCATGCTATATAGTACAAAGTCTAAATCATTTATGTGGTGGTATTTGAGAAGGCAAATAAATAAGACATTTTTAATTCATTCAAGCTCATAATCATTTCAAACATATAAGGGAAATGGAAATGTTATAATTTTTATTATGGTGAAATTATTTTATCAGTAATGCGAGGTGGGTTCTGAGGTGTTTTGTTTTGTTTTGTTTTGTTTTAGCAAGAATTCCAGAGACATTTGGATAAATGACCTTTCTTTTAATCTACAAATCCTAGTCCACAAATAAGCTTTGGACTTGGCTTTGCATTGGCCTGGGGAATCTAAAGGATATACATGCACACAGGGCTCATGCCCGGGAGAACTGCTAGTTTTCTGTTCAACAACGCTTCTTGTTCCTTACAATGGAAACCATGTGATTTCAATATTGGACACATTAATTCTGAGACCCATTATTGCTTTGTTTCCAATTTTGTCAAATTTTCAAACATTTGATTAAAATTTGATGTGCTAAAATTTAATTGTGTCTACTGTACATCACTGTATTTGTTAGTTTGTTTAAAGGCAGACTATCTTATTAGCTGAAGACAGTTCATATTCAGACATAATCTAGGCATATGAAGGACTCTGAAAGATACTGATACGTACTACAATAGATGTGAATTAGGAACCAGATTACTTTTCTTAGAAAACTGGTAAGTCAAGAAGAGCAAAGGGGTTGTAGGCTTGAAGAAAACTAGGTTTTATTTCCTAATCAAGAAAGCAGAGGAAAAAGGGAAACTTCTAGTAAGATCAAGGCAGCAGATCATTGAGAGGGGAAAGCAAGGACTTTGAAGTGCACGCACATGTGTGTGTATAGCTATACATATAGACAGACTGTGTGAGTGTGTGTGTGTGTGCGTGTGTGTGTGTGTGTGTGTGCACTTCAGGGCTAGACAAGAAGCTTATACACATCCAGTCAGTTCTAGGTGCCATGCTATGCTATGCTAGGTGCCATGCTATGTAATTCATTTACAAGCATTTTATCATAGAACCTGCTCAGGGGTTCTGCTCAGGGTGACTTTTTTTTTGGTTTGTCTTTAAGTGCAAGTTGTGTTACATTATTTATCAATTTATTTCTGTTCCCTTGATAAACTCTGCATGAAGATAATCTGGTGTTTATTTAAGTAGCAGCCAAGGACCAAAAGCTTAAATGGAAGAGAAATATGAATGAAGTGGCATTATTTTGATAGTAGAAATAATCTTCATTTGACAATAGCAGTGTTAAATAGACTTCCAGGAGTTAAGACATAAGACCATCAGCACAGAGGACTTCAAAGTTCAGTTAAGCAATAAGAATATTAAGTCTGATTACAGTGAAAGTTTTCTGTTCTTAGCTCATAATTGAACATCACGCTGAAGAATCTGTCATTAGTAAATTATACTGTAAAAACATTCAGAAAGCTATTCTCCAAAATAGTTGTAGTATTGAAATGTAGACGTTTCAATATATGGTGTAAGTATAAATATTTACACCAATTGGAAAGGTTGTATATATCATGCATACATTACATTTTAAATAAGTATATTTAAAATGCATCCAGTTATAAGTTATAAACTCGCATTGCGGTTAATTTAAATATTAAATAGTAGTAAAACTCAATCCTTTCTTAAGAGTAAAACTTCATATAAATAGAAAATCTAATAATTTTCTATTATTAGAATATTATGTTCTATTATATTAGAATAAATGTTCCAGTTCCAAATTGTATTGTTTTCTTTTGTTTTTATTCATAGAGCATAGTTCTAAAATCCAGAAGACCCACAATGTAAAAGACACATAAGCAGCTTAGAATCCAGCTGGGGAAGACAGTTACGGTCTCTTAATTTGTAACTGACGAACAGTACAAAGAACTGAAGACAGTGGTTGAGGTTAGAATTGACTTGCTAAGAAGATGAACATTTTCCTGGATAGGCTTTTTTTATGCTTGGCTTACCATTTTTACCCTTTTGTTGTGTCCATTCCCCAGCCCCCATCTCTTTAAAACTTTATGTCTCATAGGAATGATTCATTCTCAGATGCCTCCAGCATCCTCCTTCTTTATTGGGTTCAGCTATTATTATTATTTATTCTTAAAAAGAGAACTCTTTGTTGGGGTGCCTGGGTGGCTCAGTCGGTTAAGCATCCGACTTCGGCTCAGGTCATGATCTCACGGTCTGTGAGTTCGAACCCCACGTCGGGCTCTGTGCTGACAGCTCAGAGCCTGGAGCCTGTTTCAGATTCTGTGTCTCCCTCTCTCTCTGCCCCTTCCTTGTTCATGCTCTGTCTCTCTCTGTCTCAAAAATAAATAAATGTTAAAAAAAAAATTAAAAAAAAAATAAATAAAGCCAATGTTTCCTTAAAAAAAAAAAGAACTCTTTGTTAACCTCAATTAGATTTGCGAAAGAAATCATGTATTTTAAACACTACTACAATAAATAGCTCACCTCTCGTTTTGTGTAAGTTGAAAATGGTATCACCTGCTTACATATTCATTGTCCATTAGCATCAACCTCCTTTGGTGAATATGCACTGTTCTTTACATTTACTTTTTATCTGGTTCTTCAGCTTTTTAGGGAAGGGCAACCTTTCTGTCAGAGATTGTTCCTGAACAAATTGTGACATAAGGATTTGTCATCAAGAGCAAATCTCCCCAAATAGCTTCTTTATAAGGAATATTCTGGAATATATTTTCTTACAAAATGTCATGGTATAATACTTTGGTATTTAGGAAGTATTTGTTGAGATTTTTCATTATAAATAATCCTGTATTACTTTGTCTTTTATTCTTTTAATACGTTGTGTTTCATTAATTAATTTTTAGGATATAAACCAACCTTGGATTTCTAGGGTTAAATCCTTCCAACGTTATGCAGTCCTTGGGCAACCGAAGAATTTCCAATGTTCTTACAAACATTCAACACATAAAACATATTCAAATACAATATTCAGCAGCACGCACACCACAATTCTTATACAGAAGTGTAAATATAAAAACCTGTATGTCACCATTGTCACTTTGCTACCATTCACTGTCTCATGTAGAATGTAACTTTTTTTAGTGATGTTCAAATGATTTCATAAAATGTACTTCTTTACTAGGCTGAAGAGACACATTAACTTTCTAGATATTTTTCCTGAATATGACGTGAGATAGTAAAAAAAATATAAAATGATTTCAGGGTCTGACTGTACCTTTTTATTCACAGCAGCATTCAGAATCCAGCATTTTTACATTGCTGAACTGAGGTAGAATTTTAAGAGGTAATGTACCAGAGTGGCGCATACCTCACTCTGAATTAATTGAACAATAATTTGGAATACCTTGTGGTAAGGCAATAGAATAAGTGTTAAATGTTCCAGTTTCGCTCTTGTATAAAATGTCTTCTGTCCTATGTTTAATCATAACTTTAGATGTTTACCTGTTTTCGATATTACCATCATTTTCCATTACAAGGAAAAAGAGTATGCTATAAAATAAGGTGTTATCTTTATAGCATCAAAGAATGGAAAGTATTCCTTTAGGTATTAAAAATGTGTCATGTAACAATGTTGCGATATTATAAAGTACAATATGGCACAAAATGTAAATATCGAGGGAAATAGGATGTGCCAGAAAGTTAGTGGAATTTTGTGAAGTTAATTCTGCAAGGGAATTGAGTGGATGCAGTTGCTTATTTGCTTGATTACCAACCTTATGGACTTTTGAAGTATTAACGTGCTTCAAAGCCAAGCCTCATCAGTTACTGGGTTCGTGATCAAGGAGCAGAGTTGTTCTTTGGTTGCTTTTAAGTTACATCAAACATCACTTTTGAAGGAATGGAAAGCAGAGAGTGGCTAAGTTCTGGGAAGATGCATATTTTGAAGTTTACCTGGGTTAAGGAAATCTTCCATTACTACACTGAATCAGAGAAGCCAGAATTTGCAAGACACAAAGTAGAACCTGACAACGGATTCCTTCTCTGGTGGAAAAGAATGGAGGAAGGAGGTAGGTAAACCGGAAGAAAGAGGGATGGCTTAAAGTAAAACTTTGGAAAGGAACCAAACTATGAGATATTGAAAGGACTGAAAAAAAAAAAAAGATTGAGAAAGGTTGAGTGTGACAAAGTATGCAAATGAGAGATCCTCCAAAGGTGTCAGGCGTAAGGCTAATCTTTTTCCCTTACAGTTCAATGGCGATTGTTAATTAGATACCGCTTTGCTTCCCACTCCTGATACATAATAATTTTGCTAAATTTTAGCCTTTCAATAATGACCTATTAGGTATGCTTTTCACCTGTTTATAAGTGTCATGGTAATACACAGAAAAGTTCCAAAACCTTGTTTCTATTCATGGGGATTCTTGCCTGAGAATTGAGGAAGGAAACAGACTATCACCCAGTAATCTTTGAGCCAGAGAGACCAGCAAAAAAAATCCCCCAAATGAGAACAATATGCTTATTGCACAATTACTGTCCTAAAAATAATATAATTTGTGACGCCATGATTGTTGAGATGAGCACCATCATAAAATAAATATATATTTAAGAATAACTAATTTACGTACACAGCACATCATTTGTAATAGCAACTCCTAAAGAAACTCTTGATGTATGGAACATTTAATTTTTTTTATCTTTATTTTGAGAGAGAGAGATTGGTGATGAAGGGACAGAAGGAGAGAGAGAGAGAGAGAGAGAGAGAGAGAGAGAGAGAATCCTGAGCAGGCTCCCCCGTGTCATCACAGAGCCCCACGCGGAGCTCCAGCTCATGAAGAGTTAACATCATAATCTGAGTCAAAATCAAGGGTCGGACACTTAACTGACTGAGCCACCCCAGCGCCCCGATATATGGAACATTTTGATTAGAGTACTGAGAATATGCAGTGACTCAAATTTGAACCCTCACCTTTGCTTTGGGCAAAAGAAACAGGCCTTCTCTATAACTAGAATACTGATTTCTTAAATCTAACATTAAATACACTGGCTTTCTACCTTTTTAAAGCATGTTTTGGACTCAAGATCCAAGGAACTAATTTGTTTTGTTCATGTGTTCATGAATACTCTTTTGTATATAAAATATTAATACAGACTAGTGTCATTTTTTTTTAATTTTTTAATGCTTATTTCTTTTTGAGAGAGAGAGAGGGACAGAGCATGAGCAGGGAAGGGCCAGAGAGAGAGGGAGACACAGAATCCGAAGCAGGCTCCAGGTTCTGAGCTGTCAGCGCAGAGCCCCACGCAGGGCTCGAACCCACAAACCGCGAGATAGTGACCTGAGCCAGAGTTGGACGCTTAACCAACTAAGCCATGCAGGTGCCCCACAATTGTTGTTTTTCAAACCGTGGGATGTCCAAAATTATGACAGAATGTCCTAGGTATTGCTAAACTTAGTACTTTCAGACCACTGAAATCTAATTCATATAGATTTATAAGTTCCAGATTGCCATTGTTTTACTGCTTTAATCTGCCATTGTCCAGCTTTTCCACTGTATTTTTTTTTCTTTTTGCTAATAATTATAAATTTCCTTCTCTCTCTCAATTTTCCTGTAACGTCTGGAGTTTGGTTTGTGCATGGTTCATTTTCATCCATTATTCTTCTCTTATGCAATTTTCTCTTCCAGCGAATAACACAGATCTTGCTGTAATAAAATTCATTTGCTTGGTTTGTACAACATTCCCAAATACTCTGTCCAAAGTTTATTCACTCTGTTTTCTGAAATATGCTCTATCTCCAACACAAAACTCTTGACTGATAACTGGAAGTGTCTCCGTGCTACCTCCCTTGCCTTTGCTGGTTTCAGGCCCTCTTTTGGTGCTCAGCCTGGGGCAAGCTAGCATCTATCCTTCTCCAGAAACAACTTTAAGCATTGATGTAGGATAATTCAGGTATATAAACTACCTCCCATGGGTTTCTTCCTATAATATGCTGTACAGGTAATTTCCTGAAGGGATCAGCATGATAAAATTAATCAAAAAAGCACAGCTCCAACTTTGTGGTTGGATCATCTCTTCCTGATATGTGAATCTGTCCCACTGGTTGCAGTGCTATGATTACAACTGTCTCCAATACATCCTTTTTCTGAAAGAGGAATAATCTAGACACCATTACTGCTTATGTCCTATTAACATTCTCAGCATTATTCTCTCTCGAATTAGCTGACTTACAGGAACCCCTTACTTGGTTCTATAGAGGGTTTTAATTTAAGTATAACTGGATACAGTGCCAAAGTTCAAGGCACTTGAACTGAGGCAGTGCTCCCATAATTCCTTAATAATGCCATGAAATGGACCAGGACATTTACTTAACCACTGCATTTTCAGAAATCTTACTATGTATGAGATTGAGTGTAAAAAGTATTCAAAGGAGGTTACAATGGTTGGCTTGTTTCCATTAGGTCATACAGAGTTCACCTCGGATGGCTCTCTGGCTACCTCCTCTTTGGTTCTTTTTCTAACTTTCTTTTCCCATGATCCCCTAGGTTCTTTGCATTCTACTTTTCCTCCTCCCCCCACCTCCCACCCATGACCTTGCCCCGTCTCATCACTTGTCCTTCTCATTTTTGACCTGTGCCTCAGCTCTATCCTAGCTGAGGAAGGTCAGAAGTTCCTGTACTGTGGGTCCCTGAAGACCACTCTTATTCCTTCAGATTCTTCAGTTAAAATCCTCTGTGTGCAGAACAAAACATTTTCTTGTTCACATTGTCCATGTTTCCAGCCTCCATCTAATTACCTAATATTGTTTAATTTCTCAGAGAAGGCAAAATGTTGGGTGAGCTAGGAAGGATAAAATGTCCTTCTGTCATAAAATATCCATTTTCCCCATATTTTCTAAAAAGCAAGTAATATGAAAACACTGTAGAAATAATTATATTGACAAAAGCATTTGTGAATGCCTGAAGTTGCCCTGTTGTATATGGAAAACAGATTATTTAAATTAAGTATAATTAGTATGTAGCATAATTAATTATAGAAGTCAAACACAGCCTGTAATTTTTTTTAAAAGATCGCAGACTTCTTTTATTTTTATTTTACAGAGAAAGACAGCCTAAGTGAGGGAGATAGGGAGGGGAAAGAGAGAGAGAGAGAGAGACAGAGAGAGAAAGAGAGAGAGAAAGAGAGAGAGAATCTTAAGCAGGCTCCATGCTCGGCACACAGCCCAATGCCAGGCTTGATCCCAGGACTCTGGGATCACGATCTGAGCCAAAATCAAATCAAGAGTTGGACACTCAAACTGCCTGAGCCACCAAGGCACCCAAATGCAGACTTTAATTTTTCTTAAAATTGGGAAAAATATGTCTAGACTAAAATTTATGATCAATTATCAACTTAGATGATGTCTTACGCAAAAAAAATTAGGAATTCTAATATGCTATCCACTAATTTGCTTTTTTAAATCATCTTTTAAGTTTATTTATCTATTTTGAGAGGGCAAGAGAGAAACAGAGAGGTGGGGAGGGGCGGAGAGGGAAAGGGAGAGAGAGAGAACCCCAAGCAGGCTCTGCACTTTTAGCACTGAGCCCGATGCGGAGCTCAAACTCACAAAACAGGAGATCATGACCCGAGCCGAAACCAAGCGTGTGACGTTTAACCAAGTCACCCAGGCACCCTAATTTGCTTTTTACTTAGTAACCTTTTATTTACCATTTAATATATAGGATATGCATAAGAACGGTCCTTGAACTTATATCGCCTTAAATAATTAATTGAACTAGTGTGTTTTAAATTAGGTGAGTATTTTTAAGCTAAAGACATGTCTTTTGGTATCAACACTGTACTCATTTTAAATATAATACATATACATTTTTGAGTTTTATAGCTTTGTATTAACAATATAAAAATAGCATTTCCTTGAAAAATCATTTTATTAACACTGAGGTACAGCAGGTGACTTTATTAAGGAATTGGTCAAAGATTAGAAATTCTCCCAACAAAGACAAGGAAAAACAAGAGAGATTTATAGTTTATTTTGTTGGACTTTGTGATATATTAATGGTCATTGTTTCTATCATATGAGAAATATAGCTTTGTGGGGCACCTGGGTGGTTCAGTCAGTTAAGCACCTGACTTCGGCTCAGGTTATGATTTCATAGTTCGTGAGTTCAAGCCCCACCTCAGGCTTTGTGCTGACAGTACAGAGCCTATTTGGGATTCTCTCTCCCCGCCCCGTGTCTCTTCTCCACTTGTGTGCTCTCTGTCTCTCAGAGTGAATAAATAAACTTAAAACAAGCAGAAATATAAACTTTGTTCTGCCAATTTCTTTAGAAGACTATTTTCCTTCTTTTGGTTATAGTATTGTGGGTTTCAGATTAAGTTGCAGCTATGTGATGTGCTGTTAAATAAAAATTCCACTTCCAGTAGGTTTAAAATAGAAAGCCATCGCCTGACTCCAGGCTATCTGCCTGGTAATTGCAGAAAGAACTTCGTTAGGTCCATGTAGAATGAATGAGCGCAGGTTCTATGAAATGCTGGGCAGACAATCCATCCAGCTGAGAAAAGACTTTGAAGATGATTGCCTTAGGAATTCTTGAGCACACAGGCTGAAGGAGTGACTCTAATTCAAAGAATGCAAACCTTCTTGATTTTTATGAAGACAACTACTAGAACCACTGGGAAGTAACTACTTCCTACGGGACATAATTGGCATTTTAAAAACATTTCATCTGACTGAGTTAGCCATGCAGGTTGAAATAGAAACCAATTTACACTTGTTGGTGTTTTATAACCACATCTATGTTACATTTAAAAATAAGAGATATAGGGATGCTATCCTGAATTGAAAGTTAATTAATGGAATAAGCCAAAGTTAAAAATGCGTGGCCATTTATGTTATGATGGTATGATGTCTTCGCATGTTGCATTTTAATCATATATATTTTCAATTTAGATAAATCAAAAGACAATAAAAGTTTAAATAGTAAAGATTGAAAGACCACAGTTTTCATAGAAACTCATAATTATGTTTCAGTCGCCATGTTTCCTCCTTCCTTACAGAATCTTTGATTATTTTTGTGGAGAAGTAGCTGGAGTTGAGGTGGAAGACACCCACAGTTTTCACAACCATGTGGTCAAGTTCTGGTTAAGGAAGTCTTAGTGGAGGTGGTGAGTAAAATTGCTCTCAAAGGGAAGAGAAATGATTTCTCTGTTCTTTTCTCCTCCTTCTAGCTGAATAGTGTGGACTTAAGTTTGAAGTTCAGTTTTTGTGGAACTCTCAAGTGGAAGCTATATGTAGAATGGAGTAGTTAAATCAAAGATGCCACGCCCCACCTTCCCTAGATCACCTACTTCAGATTGTTCTGTGTGACAGAGAAACTCCTATGCTGTTCAAATTGTGGATGTTTTGATTATCACTCACAGGCAAACGTAATCCTTAAGTAATGAAGATTATATGTGATCATGCCCTGCTCTCACTCATTGTATTTATCAGTGAATTTTAAAATAAATTTTTAATGGACACAAAATTAAATTGCCTCTTCTATCATTGTTCCTATTTATGGGCTTGATCCTTGACTCTTTGAATACAAGCCCGCATTCCATCACTTTTCTAAATATTCTGTTCAAGAAGGAGTTATCGAGATTCTCCTCAGAACACTTAGGTTCAAATGTCTTAGAGAAAAGGACTCCAGCACATGATGAGGCTTGAAAGGTAAAACAAAATTACACCAGCTACTCTGGTTGAATGGAATATTTCGTAATGTGATGAATTTTGAAGCTAAATCTCTTCCAGATTCTAGTTAGTAAGACGGAACTACTCTGAGGGAGATGTAGTTCACATTCCTCTCTTTCTAGTGAAATCCTCAGTAATCTGTACTACTAATGAAAGAGAGAGAAACAGAAGTTGAACCAGAGAGCTAACATGAACATGAAGTCATAGGTCTTCTGCAGTTGGAATTTTTATTGAATTAAAATCCAAAAATTAAACGGGTTTGTCTTGTGGTTTGATCACGACAAGTTTTCTACACAGCAGTGGTTCTGAAAGGAGCGTGTGGCACTTAAAGAGCTTGTACAAACCCCGATTGATGAGCCCTGCCCCTGAGTTTCCATTTAGCAAGTCAGGGTGCGGCCGAAGGATTTGACACATTCCCAGTGTAACACAATCAACATGAGTTCACTCCTTGAGGAACTGCATCAGTCAGTAACTGCACCAGGCTGAGTTGCCACACACAAAAATACTTTTATCTGCAGCAAATAAGGAGATCTCAGGGAATGGCTTCCGAAGCCTCGACTCCCCAAAGGAGGGAGAATGGGTTCCTTTTGTTTAGGATTAGGATGGATATTTGTTTATTTACTTATTTTTATTTTGTATGTATTTAATGTTTATTTATTTTTGAGAGACAGACAGAGTGCAAGTGGGGAGGGGCAGAGAGAGTGCGAGACACAGATTCTGAAGCAGGCTCCAGGCTCTGAGCTGCCAGCACCGAGCCCGATGTGGGGCTCGAACCCACAAACTGTGAGATCATGACCTGCGTCAGTCAGATGCTCAACCGACTGAGCCACCCAGGCAACCCTAAGATGAATATTTAGATAGGGAAGACTTGTCATCTATGTAGGTGCCAGTCCTTGGGGGTTTAAGTTCAAAAGGTCTGAATGGTCTGGGCCATTTGGAGATCCTGTCAGGGCAGTGGCCATCACCTGAGGGGTGGTTTTCAGTTTCATTTTCCTAGGTTACAGGGTGAGGGGAAAAGAAAAGCTTAAGGAAAAATGTACGGTAAAGGTTAGTGAATACAAGCAGGTGGGCAGTAAATGTCAGGTGTTGGCATCTAGTTGGCAACACCAGGGGATGCTGACGATGTGGATCCATGGACATTTTCAGAATTTTTTCTCTAAAGCACTGAGGATTCATGCCTAGTAGCCCAAATGAGTGTAGACTGCAGGATAAGAGGGAGTGCAGTTGTTGTCAATTGGTGGCCCACAGGATTCATATGTTGAGTCCTTACCTTTCTTGTATTTGTATTAGGAGGTGGAGCAATTGGCAGGTGACTAGGTCATGAGGGTGGAGCCATGAATGGGATTGGTCCCTTCTGCAAGAAAGCCCAGGGAGTTTTCCGCAAGCTCGCCATGTGAGTATACAGGGAGAGGATGGGCTGTGACCCAAGAAGTGGGCACTCATCAGACCCTGAATCTGCTAGCACGTTGATCTTGGACTTCCCAGACTACAGAACTGTAAGAAATAAATTTCTGTCGTTTAAGCCACTCAATCAATGGTAATTTATTACAGTGGCTCAAATATAGTGGTGTGGGAAAAAGTGTCTGTTAATACTACCAAAGATCATACTATCATGTTTTGGAAAATGTGTGGCAACAGTGCTAAAAAGGGACTGGGTGACACTTAACCCATTTATATTCACAACGGAAGCCTGCGTTTAGGTGCTGACATTAGATAAGACAAAGTCTGAGTAACAACAACAAAAGTATGCGATAGACTAGGACTGCCCCCTATTGCAGGCTCCTCCGAGCAGAGAGGAAAGGAAGTTGAGGCCGACGTGGGGCGTAGATTACTAAAACAAGCCTTCTGTAGAAGAGTGGGTGCTACCCTCAAAACGTGTGGGAAGCTTTGAAAAAATTCAATTTGAAATCCTCACCTAAACCACTGACGAAGTTTACCTTGTGATCTCTGTTCACTTTTAGATAAGAATGGCAGGTGCTTTTGCTACACATGGCCATTGGGAAATAATGCTACGGCGAAGGGGGATGGCTTTTAGAGGCAGCCCACAGTACTTGTTTGCTCTCCTTCCTCTTCTAGCAATGGAATCACTCAGAGTTAATACTTCCTGCATCACATCTTCTTTCACTAGCCTTCTTGCTCCCCTGGTGAGGACCTTGTGGTTACATTGGGCCCATCTGGGTACTAAGAGGAAACAAATAAACAAGCCAAATAAAAATGGGCCGAGACTTATGCAGCCCTTTCACCTAAGAAACTATACAAATATCTATTCACATGAAAGGATGTTCAACATCATTAGGCATTACGGGAATGCAAATTAAAACCAAAATAAGATAGCACTCCCCACTGAAAAGAAGGGCTATAATCCAAAACACTGTTAATATCAAGTGTTGGTAAGAATATGAAGAAACCAAATCCCCCATTTGTTGCTATTAAAAATGTAAAATGGGGGCACCTGGTGACTCAGTCGGTTGAGCATCCGACTTCCGCTCAGGTCATAATCCCACAGTTTGTGGGTTCAAGCCCCACATCAGGCTCTGTGCTGACAGCTCAAATTCTGTGTCTCCCTCTCTCTCTGCCCCTCTCCTGCTCATGCTCTGGGTCTCTTTCTCTCTTTGAAAAATAAATAAATATTTTTTAAAAACCTAAAAAAAAATTTCTTAAAGTTAAACACATATTTGTATATGATCCAGGATTCTATTCCTAGGTATCTACTGAAGCAAAATTAAAATCCATATTCACGCAAACACTTGTAGTAAATGTTCCCAGGAACAAACTGGAAACAACCCAGTCATCATCAACTGGGGAATGGAAAACAAAATACCGGGCACCAGTACGGTGCTACGCTCAACAATAAAAAGAAATAAGCCACAGATACATCTTGCAACATGGATAAATCTCAAAATCATTATGTAAGAAGGAAATATCAAATATGACAATATTTTCAGGGGTTATTTTGTTTTATTTAAAATATTGTGAGTAATTTTAAATGACAGGTATTAAAAAATTTAGATAAGGAAATAAAAATACATCAATCCACATCAGAAAAGCCTAAAGGTCATATACTCTAAAAAAACAATTGGAAGCAAGTTCCCCAGCTTCCTGCTAAGAGAGGCTTTTTCAGGAAACACATTAAGAAGCTTAAATTTCTAATCCTTCAAACTGACTGGGTGCTTGAAATCTGGAAATGCCACAAACCGGCAAATTGAAACTAGTCCTGTATAACATAAAACCCATGGAGAGAAACCACAATTAAGAAAGTAAAAGATTTAGAAGCAAGGCTTATTTTTAACAAGTGCTATCAGGTTACAAAGCTGGCAGACAATGGAAAGAGCTGAACAAAAAAATGTCTTTCAGCTCTTAGGGCTCCTCACTTTTCAATTACAAAAATATTTATTAGAATTAATCATGTTCAATATAGACATACTGTGCAGCTTAGTAAAACTCTTTCAGTTTCACTCCCTCCTAAATACCTATGTTTATTTGCCAATCCCCGTGCTTTGATTTAGCTTGGAGCCAGCCTCATGATGTATGAGTTGCATGACCTGGCATGCCTGGGATTCAATTCGGATTCAACTAAATGAACTTAACCAATGCAAATAATAATAATAAATAATGATGATAATAAAATAATAATAATAACAAGCCTCAATTTTCTCATCTACTAAGGGGAATACTAACATTCACTTTGGCATGGTTTTTATTTTGGGATGTTGAAGTGTGTGTTTAGTAGTCTTCCTTACAGTATGTGTTTAGGATAGGCAGAATTCTACCTAAAAATTTTTGTTTTGTTTAAAGTTTATTCATTTTTGAGAGAGAGAGAGAGAGAGAGAGAGAGCAGGGGAGAGGCAAAGAGAGATGGAAACAGAATCCAAAGCAGGCTCCAGGCTCTAGGCTATCAGCATGGAACCTAACATGGGTCTTGAACCCAGGAACCATGAGATTGTGACCTGAGCCAAAGTTGAACTGCTTAACTGACTGAGACACCCAGGTGCCCCTAGGGTAGGCAGAATTCTCAAGGTAAACCCTAGCTCCCAAGATTTCTGATGCTTGTTTATTGAACACCCGTGAAATTAGGTGCTGCTCCAAAGGGATGTTACAGATGTAAACAAAGATCCAAGCCAGTTGACCTATAAATACTCATATAATGCAGGTGGGACTGACTCAATTATGTCAACTCTTGTAAAAACAGAATTGGCTTCAGCTGGTAGCAGAAGAAAACATCAGATTCAAAAAATAGGAGGGATGTGATGCACCATCACGGTCCTGAAGATGGAGGGAGCCAGAGGATAAGGAATCATGTGGCTCTAGCTGGGAGTGGTTTCCAGCTGGCAGCCATCAGGGATGTTGGGGTCGCTGAAATCACAAGAAAAGGATTTAGCTAACACCTGAATGAGCTTGGAAGTGGATTCTTCCCCTAAAGGCTCTAGGTTGTATGATACTAAACAAAGGACCCAGCGGTGCCTACCCAGACTTTTCAACTATAGGTCTGTGAGATAGTAAATGGATGTTGTTTTAAACCACTCAATTGTGGTAATTGGTATGCAGCAATAGAGGACAGATGCAGTTATTAATAAAATATAGTTCCTCCCTCCCTTTCATACAGGTAGATAGAAACAACAATTAAATGCAACACTCTGCTATGCATGATGACTGTAGACTGATAGGAAGGTTTATCATAATTTCTAAAATTTGTAAAACCCCTTTATAAAGTTCTTTTAATTTCTTACAACGCCGATATGAAAAATACAACCAATTGTAATACCTTATTGCACTGATGAAGTCATTCTTACAATCAGAGTAATTTAATATATGAGGTTCTTCTGGATCCTTATTTAGCTGTTTCCCACTGGATGGTACAACCTCCACATTTCAGTAAATGCAGTAAATTCAAAGTGGAGGTATATACCCATAACATAAATATTTAGAATCATGGTGAAACAAAATCATAATTTACCTGGCAAGTTTTGAGTAGTTAGAATTGATTACGGGTTAGATAATCTGTATTTGTCTTAATTCAGGCATATGTCCATTATAGAGATACATCAAGCCAGAATATAGCTGTTTTGAATCCATTTCTACTGACTCTGTCTTCTTATGTGATACGTTGTCCAAGTGGGAGTCAAAGGGAGTGCCTGAGTCTATGCAAAGGTCTAGCTTGATAGAAATTTATAACCTAGTCAACTCACTTTGTGGGTTTTCTCACAAATATGCTTATGCATCTAAAAAATTGCAACAATGTAGATCCAGGTACAATTAATTCTCACTATCTTAAAAAGTTATTTGGTTTGCCTTGAATGTCTTTGCCTTGGTCCCCACCCACTGCAACCATTGTTGCTGTGGCTGCCTTGACTGCATATGGCCTCGGCTCCTGATAGCGATGGTCTTGAGTTACTGAGCCCGAGGTTTAACATATTTGAGGTAATTGATGACAAAGTGGCCACACTGAATCACTAGAAACTAATGGATAAGGATCGTGTGAAAAACAAGGAAGAAGGAGGGCAAGTCAGAGACACTAGAGCATCTTGGGATATGCAAAATCCTGAGACCAGGGAGCAACCTGAGGATACTGATGATGCCAAACTAACTAATTGGAAAGTCAAGAGAAGGGGGTGGAACAAGTCCACCAGAGGGAAGATGAAGAATCAGAACAAGGTGACCATTGGACTAAAGGTGATAAAGAAAACAGAAGATGTCTTTAGGGATACTCTTTTGCTCTCTGTCTGTTTTCAGTTTGTTAGTGAAGATTTTGCCTTTGTAGTAGAGCACATCGCCTTCATGGAGTAACAGAAGGACCCGTATTCAGTGCCTGCCTGGGCAGGGGAGCCCAGCTAAGGTCACAAGGAAACTTCAAGTACAATGGGCCCAATGAGGAGCCACATTCCACATGGAAAATGTTGATCGTGAAAGAAAGAATGCTGACCTCAAACAACCTCCAATAGTAGGAGATAGAACATCTTGAATTTAACTTAAATTTCTGAGATGTGAAGTAAATGGAAAACCAATGTTGAAGAGGGAATGTATTTTTAAAATGAAAAAGAACTTTGAGGAGGACAGTGAAAGTGAAAATCCCGAAGCAAGGGCACTCAGCTTTCTCTGCACATTGGGATTGCCCCTGGGGGATGTTTCCTCATCTCCAGAGACCAAACCGAGAGGTATGTATTTTAAGTTGAAGCCTATTCCAGAAGTAAAAAACATATTTTTAAAAGTTTATCTATCACTGGTCTGGTAATAAGGAAAAGTGGTTTGAGTCCTATAATTGCCGTTAACCAGTTGAGTAACATCAGGCAATTTCTGTTTTAATCCTCACATCAGTATTTTATTTATAAAATGAAATGTTTAGTTTATAGATGACATCTCTATATCTATCTGTATATCTCCCTATATAGCACATTTTGGGATCAGATTGCCTTGGGTTGCCTAGGGATTTACCTTTTTTTTTTTTTTTTTTTTCTTACTGCAAGGACTGGGCCCAGTTATCTGACTTCCTTTCTCTCATTTTCCTCTGCTGAAAAAGGAAGGTAGTTTCTTCTTCACAGTATAGGAGTAAAGAAGATAGTATATGTGTAAGTAAACAAATAATACTTGGAACATATTAATCCTTTAGAAGCTCATATATTTATATAAATTTTAAAATACAATGATAGGATATAGATGTTCAGTATTCTCTTCAATAACATAGAGACAAATTTATATAGCATAATATAATATATATCTATGTAATTAATAATATGTTACAAGCATTTTGCAATATACCCTAAATTTGTATATTGCTTATATTAAGATTAGTGTACATGACACCCGTTCTCAGAGTGTGAATTATAAATCAACTATTTTTTTTTAACTTTTAGGTGATTGAAAATCATGTTTATTGGTTTTCAAGTATTTCATTTTTTAATGGCAAACAAATATTTGTTTACATTTAAATCGAACTGAAAGCCATTCTTAAAATTTGTTGTAGGTAAGGAGACCAGACAAAGAACAATGGGAAATTAACATCAACCCCACTAAATGCTTTTATGTTCTATAATCTATTTGACACCATTAACACAAAAAAGTATCCAGCATCATTTGGTATGCACTTCAGATAGAAATGCTATTAGTTTCTTTTCAAAATTGAAAATAGTTTATTCACAAACTATTAATGTACTTTAATTTGGTTTGCTATTGGAGAAGGTAATTGCTCTATTTTATAATCAATTAGTGAAATAGTTACAAATAGCAGAAATGAACAAGAAGGACATTTTATCTAATTTCGTGAGCTATTGTTTAAAAGCTTTAATCTGAGAAAATGGATAATTGAATGACATTTTTATTGTCAGTACTCACAGCGCCAAATTAGTAAAGCATCAACCTTAATAATCAGAGTAACTATAAAGGGCTTACATTCGCTTTTCACAAAGCTTAGACATTTATTTAAGAACATTAAACCTGGATGGAATGACGAAGTACCAATATGCATATCTTTTAATATATATTTCCACAATATTAGAATGACTTAATAGGAAACACTAGAAAACTTACAGTTGGAAACAATGGGAAGAGATTATATTTGTTCAGAAAAATAACAATGTGAGTATCAACAGAAAAAAAATAACCTTGAAATCATTACCATTGTTTTAAATTGCAGAAATATTTACGTCAAACTCTTCTGCTTACCTTAGAGGCATTAACTTATTACTGAATTTTTTACCTGATTAAAAATACTTACGTTATTTGGCTGGTTATCATAATAGAAGTGTTATGGTTTACTACATGGTAAAATGTTTGTGTAAAGGAAGTAACTGAAAAAATGGTAAAACCTTCTTTAGTAAAGCTCGATGTGACTGTTTTGTGAAAATGAGCAAATATAAGTAGAGCTTAATTGGTTTCAGTGAAGAGTGTTTCAGGGAAGGTGAATAAAAAGAGGTGACTTAAATTTATGGGATGTATAAAGAAGCAAGAGAAAATAAGGGCGGAAAGATAATTTCAGGCAGGTAATGAATATCTGATTAAGGAACACAGATTTTATTATATGGACATGGGGAGAATGTAAAGTCTTTTGAGAAGGGAGTTATCAGGTTATTGCAATATTTCCAGAAAGGATGAGAAGTGACAATTATTGAGCTCCTTGTTTTCTGAGGGTCAGAGTTCACATAGCTGTAAGTAGGAGGTCTACAATATGAGCTAAGAAAGCCTCCCTTCCTTCTATTACACCGCATTGCAAAGTAACGTAGAATGGATGGAAAGAGAACTAACGTTGAGATTCCTAGAAATAACCAAGTGAATGAAAGGGCTGCTTTAGAAAATGAGGACAGGAAAGAGAGAGATTGCCATTTTGGGGTTTACAACGTGTGCACAGGGAAAATAAGAGTGAAATGATATAGAAGCAAAGAAGTTGTCACGATCCACAGCTACAAATTCTTCTTCCAATATGTTTGGGGGTGGGTAATGAGGAGAGGTTATAGGGCACAGAAAAAAAAATAGTAGTAAACCTCCTGGAAACACAGAATTCACATTCTGTGATGTTAAACGTAGAAATCTGGCATTGAGACAGAATTAGTCTCAGGACACACAGTGCATCCTAAGCTACAATAAACCAAGACACTTTTTTTCACTGACAAGGTTGAAAAAGGACAATAATTAAGACAAAGCTATTTCATTTGTAGATTAGAAATCCATGGCAATTAGACATGGAATTAGGCATCAACATAAGATTACTCGGTGGAAATGAAGAACTAGTTGAATTTTGATAAAATGAATTTCTAGAACTGCAGTTTTCTTAACATACTTCACCAAGTCCACCAAATGCTAGAATAAGAAAAGAGAAAGTCAAAGACGTCTGACACTTTGGACTGACTTGCTAACCATTTATTGAATCGGCTTTAATACAATTGGCATGTTGGAAAGAACAGCAGGGTTGTCACACTCACTGTTTATTAGTTAGATGGAGGAAATGAAAGACAGTAACTAGATAACCTTATAAAAATGGTGACGGTATTTACCATTAGAAAGATATGGGAGCTCCTATCTGTGAGATGCTTTTAGCAGGATATATCTGGTCTATGCGTATCGCTTACTGTAAGCCCAGAAGTTATGGATTGATGAGGCAAGGCCGACAGGAGACTAAAGCCTGGTAATACAAGCATATTTTTTTGTCCTTTAACGAACAGTATACAAAAAAAAGGAGTTTTGAAATCAAAACAGCTGTTTTTGGTGACTCATTACTCAAAACCTCTTCTATTAATAGGAAATCACAACCTGTTTCTTTTTTTTAAATATTTATTTATTTTTGAGAGAGACAGAGACAAAGCATGAGTGGGGGAGTGGCAGAGAGCAAGGGAGACACAGAATCCAAAGCAGGCTCCAGGTTCTGAGCTGTCAGCACAGAGCCCAACGTGGGGCTCGAACTCATGAACTGGGTGATCATGACCTGAGTCAAAGTCGGACGCTTAACCGAATGAGCCACCCAGGCACCCCGATCACAGCCTGTTTCAATAAAGGAAAAAGAAGCACTCTTAGAAGTTGCTTCAGACGTTTTGGTACCTCCAGAGAAACAAAATTCTTCAGTGTTTATTGCTTTTCTCTTTGATTTGAATCATCAGTAAAGTTTGGTGTGAAAATGTCCATAAGAATATTTTAACAGTTAACCTTTCTTTTAACACAGGTAATTATCTGTGAGTCTTTGGAAAATTAGTATGCATTTTTATTCATTGAGGATAAGGGCAAATTTCATATTATTTTTATTACTATTGTCCAAATTATACATATGGAGAAAAGTGGAGTATCCTTTTTCTCTAATATGGTCCATCCATTGAAGAATTACCCTTTCACTGGGATTTCTAATTTCAATGTACATGTAATATTTATATTTGGCTCAATTATTTTAAAATTGCTTTGCACATAGCTTAATTCAATAAACCTTATTCAAGATAAAACTAAGTTTCACTGAATATCTAATATGTCCTTGGCATTTTACACACATTGGCAGAACAATCCGTGAAAAGAATGTTTGATTGATTTTATCCATGAGACTAATGAGATATAGGAAAGTTAAGAAAAAAATAAAGTTACTCTCAGCAAATCTGAAACTTTTTTTTTCGCCCTGGGGGTTATATCTTCCATCATATTTTGCAATTGCTAGAAAATATGGCATATTAAGTAACAAAATCCCTCATGCTTCAGCCTGTGGTCTCCCCTTCATTTCATTTTCCCTCATTTGGTTTCCAGCTTGGTTCCGTTTTCATTTTTGCTTCCTTTTTGCCCTGTCAAATAGGTCATTTTTGCATTACACTTGTCTGACCTACCCCTATCTTTAGGCATGTGTTTGTTTCATCAGACAATCATCTGACATGTTTCTAAAGGCAAAAATGTAATTTCTAGGGAACTACGTGCTAGTTTTAGATCCAGATCCGAGGTTATGTAACAACTATTTTTTCCTAATTTGGCCCGTTCATATATTAAGACAGTCTAATTATGTCATTGCAACAAATATCCCACAGACCTTCAATCACAAAGATTTGATGGTTAGGCTATGGGCTTTTTCCCTGTATCCTTACTCCAGGATCCAGGCATCATTATTATTTTTTTTATTGGAAAATAATGGTTCTCCACTACTTCATCCATTTAGTGATTTGTTTGTGTAACACATAATCATGTACTAAGGGTTTATAAAATATTAACTCATTGCTGGGTGTTTTCCTATCTTTTCAGAATAAAAAGTGTGTTCATTTGTGTGATATTTTGCTCCAATGTGTTCAAATGAATATAACAGCTTTATTTTACTTTTTAAATGTTTATTTATTTATTTATTTTGAAAGGAGGCGGGGATGTGCAGAGAGAGAAGGAGAGACAGGATCCCAAGCAGCCTCCACACTATCAGCACAGGGCTCGATCTCACAAACTGTGAGATTATGATCTGAGCTCAAATCAAGAGTTGGTCGCTTAATGGACTGAGCTACCTGGGCACCCCAGCAGCTTATTTTAGGAAAAAAATATATATATATATGTGTGTGTGTGTGTGTTGTTGTGGTTTTAGAGATTCTTAACAAGAAAAGCAAAGAATTATGTACTAATGATAATTTATACATTATACACATATTTTAGACATATGCATATAAGATATACATATTCATATGTTTATGTATAAATTCTACATATGTATATAACTTCATGTTTATATGTAAATTATACATGTGTATAATACACATATATAAAAGCGTATTCATAAATGTGTATATATGCACACATACATACATTATACGTATATATGGGGTATATGTAATTTTTTATACTTTAAAATAGATAAAAGACCAAAAGAGCAATGTAGTAATAGGAATGTGAAAATTTGATCTTTTAAAAAGTAAACTAAAATGTGTGGTAGTGGTGAAATGCCAATTTTCAGCTATTAGATGATTCACCTTACTTGGCCCACTAACTATTCCAGATATCTCACTTTTGAAACAAGAAATGTCATCAAATAAACCACTGAAGAGCTGTACTACTCCTTGATCTTCTAAGCGGAGATGAGCAAAACTCAGATCAGCAAATTCAATGTTCAGAAGCTAGAGTTTAAAAGTGCTTAACAATGTAAGCTTCTGTATGAATCTACTTTGGATTAATACGTGAGGCTCAATGTTAGTATTATGGGCTGAGTTATGTTCTCCAAAAATTAATATGTTGGTGTCCTCACCCTCCAGTACCTTAGGACGGAGATAGGGTCCGTAAAGACATAATTATGTTAAAACAAGGTCATTAGGGTGAGCTTTAAACCGGTATGGCTAATGTCTTTAAAAGAAGGGGAATTAAGACAGAGAGTAGACCACGAAAAGACACAGGATAGGGCTATCTGCCAACCACTGAGAAAGATCTCAGAAAAAAACATTCTTGCTGACACCTTGACCTTACACTTCCAACCTCCAGAATTGTGAGGAAATAAATTTCTGTTTATTAAGCCACCCAGTCTATGGTATTTTGTTATGGCAGCCTGAGTAACTAATACAGCTAATATTTGAGCATTTTATCCTTTCACAATGTGCCTATTAAAATATTAATTTTCTTGTTTTGTCATAAATGTTAACCTATCAAATTAATAATATGTAGGTTGCAAAGTCATCTTTACAGTTATGCTGCCTGATGAATAATGTAATAAAATGTATAGTGTGCTATGTATTTGAAAAAGAGTATTTTATGCAGTATTACAAATGATAGTATGAAAAATAATCTATATATTTATATTTGATCTAAGTATATAGTTATATATATATATACATATATATATATATATATATATATATACTTTATCAGGTAACAACATTTTAAAATTTGGGGTCAATTTAAAATAGCTAATGTGAGGAGGAAAATAGCTAATGATTTGAAAGACATCAGTAGTAATTGCTTTATAGCTCAAATATCCAGAATCGAATAGTGATTTAATTTGTTAAGTTACAACACTTGCATGTAGCTGCATGAAATTTAATTAACTATGGAAAACAGGACATTCTAACAGAGAATATAATCACTTAATAAAATCATCAATAATATAAACTTGAAAAATGCTGGTTAAATTTCTACTCAATTCAATTGCTTTAATATTTTATTTTATTGATATGTGTATCTGCATATTGTAGTTGTGTATGTGTATATATGTACATGTGTATATTTACATTCATATGGAAATGTGTGCTGCTTTCTAGTAATTCAAGACAGAATGAATAGATTTAGGTTTGATTCAAGTCTACAAGATGTTAATGAAAGAGAAACATTTGTTCACGAAGTAATTTGGCAAGGCATTCATCATTTATCTACTATGAATATGGCATTATTGTGGAAGCTATCTTGTGTCTCCAAACTTATTTAAAAATATATGCACCTTGGGGTGCTTGGGTGGCTCAGTTGGTTAAGTGGCGGACTTCGGCTCGGGTCATAATCTCACGGTCTGTGAGCTCAAGCCCACTTCTGGCTCCATGCTGACAGCTCAGAGCCTGGAGCCTGTTTCAGATTCTGTGTGTCTCTTTCTCTGCCATCACCCCTGCTCATGCTATAGCTCTGTCTCTCTAGCAAAAATTAATAACCACTGTATATACATATATCGTGTGTATGATATATGTATATACACATGATATATATATCTTAACCACTTGTATATATATATGTGTGTGTGTGTATATATCATATATATATATATAGATATAGATATATATCATCACATATATATATATATATATCTTAATAACTTGTCTGGGAATGTAGTTATAGACTAGTAATCAAAATTACGACATTTAACTTTTTCCCAAACTGATAAAAGAAACTTTCAGTATGACTACAATCACATCAAATTAATGTAGGAAAAATGGCACCATAAGGAAAAATCAAGTGCAAACATGCATTGCCAATTGTTTCCTTTGAAATAAATGCAGTTAATATATTTAATAGGCTGTTAGCATGAGTAAAGTGAATAATTCAAATCCCATCTGAAAATCTAAATCAAATAATATGCTTAAGTCCATTCTGTGAACAGTTTGGCAAACGTTCTTTGAAATACGTCATAAATGATAAGTCTGCCTTATTTGCCATTTTTGGGCCTTTTTGTTCATGTAAAAATAGAAATGCCCAACTGGACTTTGAAGCCAAACAAGAATAGTTAACCTCAGGAAGTAATGAGTTTATCAGGAGATTCTGAAAACGAAGCTTTAAGACATTCTATCTTAAGCTTCAGGATATCTCATCTGTGATCTTGTAAAGATACATATATACATATGTGTATGATTGGCAGATCGAAATGAATAATGTCTATAGATCTCAGTCCCTTAAAAACAGTCAGATCCGATTGCCTTCCTTTTCCTTAGCAGGAGTATAGTTTAACCAGAGACAATAGGTCAAATAAGATATTTTCAGCCTCAGGTGAGTGAAATAGGCACTATAGTACATAATCATGTCCTTTTACTAAGAGATCTAAATTAATAAATGGTCTTATTCCATCAGCAAAAGGGTGCTTTCTATGTATGTTTCCTTTCCTGCTTCAGGTGCTATAAAAGAGAAGGTGGAAATGATTGCTGAAACATGCAAGGAGATATTTTGGAATCAAACATTGAAAAAAGAGATGTTATTCTATGAATAGAAGTGTCTATAACTACTTCATGAGAAGACTTATAAGAATATTTTGGCAAACTCTCATGAATATCCAAAGCAAGCTGTAGGCCTCGGGGATGAATTTTGATTACATATTGGATTTCAAAGGAAGTTGGAGAAATTTTAATCAAAGTTTTGCTTAAAATTGTGCTTGGAATAAGTGGATAGCACTAAGGGATTATTATGAAAATTTCAAAATTGTTGCTAGGAGGGTATAGTGAGCAGTTTCAAAATGTCTCCTCTGTAAGAATGATCTCCATTTTAATAGTTCCCATGCTTCTCTATTTTTGTGATATTTTTATTTTCTTAAGGAGAATATATAGATATTTTTATCTTAGTTATGTCAGGCACTCAGAATTAAGTATGTAACTCCAATGTATTTAGGGTCATATATTGGAACTAGTTGAAGGAAAAGCACAATACAGAGGAGATATTAATATGGATGACAAATATTGACTTATACAACCAAACATTAAAAAAATGCTTCCCATATTTCCAAAAAGATTGGGAGTAGATTACAAAAATACATATAAAATTGGAACATTCAAGATCGCCAGAACAGGAGCAGTGGAGTCCTATGAAACCAGTAAGAGCCTGAACATACAAATGTGGGAAATGGAATTTGGCACAGTTTTTCAATTTGGATAGAAACATTAGCTTGTAGCTCTCAGGCAGCGAAGGCACAAAGAGAATTGGGCTCAGTTACGACTTTCAAAACTTGTAACCAGGATGTTAGTTTTCCGAACAAGTTTCAAAATTCATAACCTGTTCCTAAAATTAATATACCAGTCCACTGAGGAATCATAATAAGGAAAATGGTTCAGTTTGCCTTAAGTAAGTTGGAGATGCCAGCAGAAGGAAAAACACGCTTGCCCAGAGATAAACAAGACAGTATTGAATTCACAAGGTTTCTCTATAAACCTATAAATAACTGAAATTACTTTCCCTTATAACTGTGTCAGTTTGCTCCAGGGAAAACTTCTCCTCTCGATACTTTTCAGCAAATCAGCTTGCCAAGGAAGGGGAAAATAAAACAAATAAAAAATAAAACATTTCTCTTCTCCATAAACTCCCTCCATTTTTTTTAAAATTTATAAAACCTCATTTTATACAATTATGTGATTAATTTCTCTTAACTGAGTAATTTCAGTTGTACCTGTAAGTCAATTAAATATCAGGGTTTTTAAAACACTTTCAGAAAAGTAACCGTTTTATGTCTTACTGGCATCTGAGAAAGTTAATTCTGGTTATTTCTTTACTAAAGAAAATCCTTAGTGATTTTACATGACATATTCAATAACATTCTTATAATAAGTGCAAAAGTTTTCTATGTACAGTTACAATATTCCTCAATTCGTTTAATTATACAACCATAAAACATATTTCCAGAAAGCAGTTCTATGTGGAACAAATTCTTTGTGCTGCTCTGTGATGGTCAGCATGATTTCACAGTAAGATCTGGACTATCTCTATCAATAGCTCTAAAGTTTGAGTTTGAGCTAGATTCACTAGGACGGACTTTAAAGTGCAGATTCTTCTTCCACAACGTCTAATTGAAATTCTGCTTGTTAAGCTTAACTTGTACACCAAGAGTTTTAAATAACTAACAAGATAAGTCTGATGCCTATGACCCAGGACAACAAATTTGAAAACATTAATTAGAGTTAAACAAACAAAAAAAAAAGTGGGGGGAGAGGGTTAATTCTCTAGGAAAACAGTTTATGACGTTTTCCCCTCCAAACTGAGCTTATTAAAATACGTGTAACAAATAGATTATCTTCTTGCAGGATTTTGGCCTCAATACCTGGCTGCCTTGTGTTGCTACTTCAAAGAATGAGGAGGTGGGCACAAAATGAGCAGCAGGCAAAAGTCTACCGCTGGTATAATTTAAGATCTAAATAAATGAAGACATATACCATCATCATGGATTGGAAGAAATAATATGGTTTAGATATCAAGGCTTCCCCAATTGACCTAAATGTCAATCAATACTACTCAAAATTTGTCTAGTAGACTCTCAAAAAATAATTAAATAAATAACAATTAAAAAATAAAAAAAAAACAATTAAAAAAAAAAAAACGAAAGGGTGGGCCACTCCTGGGTGGCTCAATTGGTTAAGTGTCCGACTTCAGCTCAGGCCATGATCTCATAGTTTGTGAGCTCCTGCCCAGCATCGGGCTCTGTGGTGGCAGCTCAGGGCTCAGAGCCTGGAGCCTGCTTCAGATTCTGTGTCTCTCTCAGATCTAAATGTAAAATGTTAAAATGTTAAACTATAAGATTTATATGCTGGGAATGGCCAGCAAACCCTTCCTAAGTAAGAGAGGGGAAGGCGTGGGGGTCAGCGTTCAAAGAGGAAGACCCTGTTCGCCTCACTCGTATTCTCATTTATTGCAGGCCAATCACAAATCTCAGATGGCTTGTTGTGTACTGAGGGCGAATGACACTTCAGCTTTACAAAAACAAAGGGTGCAGGACTTAAAGTTGAAAAATCACAAGCGACTAATCAAATCAGAGACACACGGCAGGGGACTATGTGTCCTATTGTTTTGCTCAACTTTGTATACAATGTGTAGATAACACAGTTCCCCAAGGACTTCAGGAATGCAGAAAGACTTGGGAGTGTGCACCCCCCACCTGCCCGGGGAATTCCACAGTCTGTGGTTAAAGCAGGCCTTTAGATTTCCAAGAGATCCAGGCCCCTCACAAGCTTAACTGCAGCCCACCAGAAGTCTCTGTGTTACATTTTAACTAACTAAACATCGTGTATAATCTTGTCATCCTCAGTAATAACCCCAACATTTATATTGTGTTTGGGGAAATGCATAGGAGAAAATCTGTATGTCCTTGGAGTAAAACCAAATTTCTTAGGATGCAAAAAGCACACACACACACACACACACACACACAATGGAAAAACTGATCTTATAAAAATGTAGCACATCTACTCTTTGAAAGAAATCTCAAGACAAAAATAGGTCAGAAGTGGAAGAAAATATCCCTAGTTATTATATTTGGCAATGGATTTTCAGGCAGGATAGATAAATAATGCTTACATTTCAATAATAAGAGCACAACAATTTTAAAAATACAAATGGATAAAATTTAGCATGAAATGTCACAAAAGAATATATTGTGTCATATATGAATAACCAATAAGCCCATATAAAAAACACTAAGCATCTTTTATAATCGGAGAAATGGACTACATTTTGACAACACTACACTGTGATACACCGTGCACCCATTAGAGTGTCTGAATTAAAGAATGGCAGTGTGGCAAGGATGTGGAGTCACCACATTCCATGTAGGTTTCAGGTAGTAATGTAAAGTCATACATCGCTGTGAAGCTGTTTTCAAGATTTTTCATAAATGTACGTAAACACTAACCGTATTGCCAGGCATTTTACTGTTATGTTCGGATACAAGATTTCACCTGAATGCTCATAGCAGCTACACTCAGAATTGTCTCAAGCTGGAAAGGAACCAAATATCTACCAACGGGTGAATGGGTGCACAGAATGTACAACCATACAGTGGAATGCTACCCAGCAATGTAAAGGAATCTACCGCATCTGTGCAACAACATAGATTCATTTCAAAATAATTATGCTGACTCAAAGAAGATAATATGTGATCGTATTTATGTAAAAGTCTATAAAATGTAAACACATCTATAGTAAATGAAGTATTTGCATCCTTGCAAGTAGTGAAATAAGTCATTGTCTTGAAAGGTTTTTAATATATTCCAACTTTAGGTTTTATGTATCATAAATACATTACAAATATATCCATACTAAATGACTGAATACAATGAATACCTCTGCATATATTGACAGATATCGAATTTTTTCTTTACTCATTTGGAATTTTTCCAGGTCTAGAATTAAAAAAAAAATCATCCATAAAAGCAAATTCAATAGAGTTACTAAAATGTACAATAATTGACTAAAATTACTACTTTAAAGCTACTTTATAGGTTTTTCTCAAGATAGACACTAAGAGCTAAGCACTTCTCTTTTCTTGTAGAATCATAAAACTCTTATCATCACTTTATCAATTTATAATGATTTTCTGACAGTAAAAGGCAGAAGGGGAATAACACTACCACCCTAATGACAGTGTTCAGGGCCACTGAGAAATTTTAATACTTAGAAACCAAATTACGGGATTAAGGAGGTCAGAGGGAGCAAATTGTTTTATACTGTAGTGCATACTTCTCATTTGAGGAAACTCAAGAAGTAAAAACTACCTTTGAATGTGAAATTTGTCAGGCACTGAAAAGACATTTTATTTTTAATTTACCAAGTACAATTTTTCTCTTCTTTATGTAGCTCTTCAGTAAATTATTTAAAAAAAATCTAAACTATACATCACTATAATAGTTTCAATTACCTTATGATTGATTTTTCATATATTTTTTCAATTAAACGTGTTTTAAAATAATGGAAAATGTATTTGCCATTACTATATTCAATACATTTTAAATATTAAATCCAATAAATGAAAACATTGAATTAGTCAATTTAGTTAAATTATGTCTCACCTCTCATTAGTTGTTCTTAAATGTCCGAGTTAGTAAATTTAGATAATCTAGTATCATTAACTCTTTTTCCAAAAAAAGATAACTTCAATAAATCTTCAATGCTTATTATATTAGAGTCAGAGTCCTTGAGTAAACATGTAATTTCTTCTACATAAATTTTAATTCTCTCTCTGTCTATATATAGATAGATACATATTGATCAATATATAGATACAATATACACATACATAATGTTTTCTTGTTTGCATGCTTTAGCTAAAACATTTCCCAACTTTTCTCTTCTGCTCTACTCTCTCGTTTTGAAATAGTATATTGCAAAGTCATTGTAAAATGTTATCTGTTTATACATTTATGTGTATATTTCCGATTATATAAATTATATGTGCTTAATGAAAATAATATTGAATATTCAGAAAAAAATAGAAAATAAAAATCCATCATGATGTCAATAGCTAATTCTACTTCATATACACATACATAGTGATGTACGATGATTTTCTGATGGCAAAAAGGAAAGAAGAAAGAATACCATATACTGCTTTAGTTTCCTACTCACCGATATGACAAAATACCAAAATCATACTGGAGAGAACTAAAAAAAAATATATATCTTGCAGTTGTGGTGGTCAGAAATCCCAAAATCCAAATGGTATATGGGACTAAAATCAAGATGTTGGCAGAGCTGTGCTCCTTTGGAAAGCTGTAGGGGGACAATGTAATCCTTGCCTTTTCCAGTTTATGGAGGCCACCAATGGTCCTTGGTTTGTGGTCTGTTGCAGTTTCAAACCTTGCAATGTCATCTTCCTGAGTCCTGCTACCACAATTACATCTCCTCTCTAATTCTCCTGCCTCTCTCTCCTATGTTTTAAGGGGACTTGTTATGCTGAGCCCATCCAGATAATCCAGGATGACTGCCCCATTTGAAATGTTTTTAACTGAATCACTTCTGCAAAAAACAGTTTTGAATATACGGTAATATAGTCAAGGGTTCCAGAGGTTAAGATATATATATATATATATATATATATATATATATATATATATATAATTGGAGATCATTATTCTGCTTTGCTATGCAAAATAAATATAGCTATTGGAATAAATATAATGATTAAGGGGCTTAAAATGGAGGTTCTAGTCAAATTTCCTTTTTTGTTTCATTTTTTAAAATTTAATGATAGTGGTGTTCTATTGTTAGCATCCAAAAATCCTGATGGATTTGAGTGTTTCTTAGGCTACACGTGAATCTTTTCTCCCCAAAAGTTATGTAAAATCTTGTCATACACACCGATATTCTGTCAGTGGTACCTAGAGAATAAAATGAAGGAGTGTTTTTTTATACAATTATTTATAAAAATAAATATATAAAAATACAGTTAAGGAGAGTGGTGGTAGACATATATGATTAAAATAGGAAAGATGGAAGGAAGGAAGGAGAGAGGGAGGATAAGAGGAATGGAGGCAGGGAGAAAGACCAAGATGAAGTCATTTGATCAAGCATTCTTTTTTTTTTTTTTAATTTATTTTTATTTTATTAAAATTTTTTTTCTTAATGTTTATTTATTTTTGACAGAGAGTGAGAGAGAGAGACAGAGGATGAACGGGGGAGGGTCAGAGAGAGAGTGAGACACAGAATCTGAAACAGGCTCCAGGCTCTGAGCTGTCATCACAGAGCCCAACAAGGGGCTGGAACTCACGGACTGCGAGATCAAGACCTGAGCCAAAGTCAGACGCTCAACTCACTGAGCCACCCAGGTGCCAGTGGCACCTGGCAGTGTTATTTTTATTTAAAAAAAATTTAGTGTTTATTAATTTTTGAGAGAAAGAGAAACAGAGTGCCAGTGGGGGAGGGGCAGAGGTAGAGGGAGACACAGAATCTGAAGCAGGATCCAAGCTCTGAGCTGTCAGCACAGAGCCCGGCATGGGGCTCGAGCTCATGAGCTGTGAGATCATGACCTGAGCCAAAGTTGGACGCTTAACTTCCTGAGCCACCCAGACACTCCATGAAGTTAATTATTTATTTTTGACAGAAAGAGAGTAGGGGGAGGGTCAGGAGGATAGAGAATCCCAAGCAGGCTTGCACTGTCAGCTCAGAGCCCTATGTGGGGCTCGAACCCAGGGGCCACGTGATCATGACCTGAAGCAAAACCAACAGTTGGACGCTTAACCTACTGAACCGCCCAGGTGCCCCTAGACCAAGCATTCTTAAAAATATTTGGTAAGGAACAAAATTTCCTTCAGAAATATTTGTGATATGGATTGTAGTCTCTCTCTCTCTCACCTAGCTATCTACCTACCTATCTCTTTATCTAGCATTTATCTAACATCAGTCTCTTCTATAATACCTAAATTTATAAATATACAAGAAGATATATCTTCCCATTCAGATATAATACCATTAAAAAATAGAGGGTTTTTTTTTTTTTTTGCCACAAAGCTAGTCACCTGAACATAAATTTAGTTTATTTATACATATACTGTGCTGTCAGGAAAACAGAACATATGGTTAAGAAAACAAAAGCCTTGCTTAGCTATCACACTGAAGTAAAGATCTCTTGTAATAATAATTTAGTCACGTTTTCTTATTCTGAATAACAAGTAAAAGTTTTTCCCTCTCATTTTTTCTTGCCATTAAATGAAGAGATAAACGCTCTTGCTGTGAACCAGGTTTTAACATAGACACTTATACCTATTAAGATGATCAACATAATGGCCTAGATATCAATGTTTGTGGAATATGATTTGGGTAACTGAGAAAAAAAGAAACAATACAATGAAGCTGGTGTGTTATTGATAATTGTTAATTATCTCAGATATAACGAGCTTCCAAGGATTTTACTTTTGGCTTTGTCATTGTTTTTCTGTTTTGTTATAAAAGCTATATACCATCATGATATATGATGTATTATTACTTTATATGTTTTACTATTGAGATATTTAGGTTGTTTGCATTTTTCTTTTGAAAATTGAACACCACGTGGGACTTATTATCTATATACATGTATCTGTATCTCCAGATACCTTTGGTGGTATTCCTAGTGGAGATCCAATCTCATGTGCTCTGTTGAGAGCATCCTCTTAAGGAGAAATCTCTATAAGACTGAAGAAAGCAATATAGTTATAGCAAATGGGTACAAGACAAGAAAAAAATATAGTCTCAGATAAATCAGCTTTGGTTTTACTCACAGGGGAATCTGGATCATAAATCACATCAAAGCTGCCTTACTTTATAGCGACGCAGTTGACCTTACGTATCTGATAAAATTCAATATTGAAAGCAGGCTACTCCTGGTGAAGGAATGGGTCCTCCTGAGTAAGGAAGTTCTTTTCAGCCTACTGGCAATGTCCTGATAAAGGGAAGAGCCATCAGGTATTAGCGACCAGAGCTTAACAACCACCGTGAAATGGTGGATAAAGAAACAGCAGGCATCTAACTACAGCTCACCTCTTATCCTGCTTAGATTCACTTTGTTCTAACTAATTTCGCTGCATCCAGGCGCAGTTACTCTAGGATTCTGGAACATCACAACTCATGGGGACAGGTAAAGAGAGGATTAATGGGATGAGCTACAGCCCTCACTATTCCAGTTAGTTCTGAGGCCCTAACTGATAGCAACATCTCCCTTCTCTCCCACCCATTTAAATAACCTAGTATTTAAATGCTTGGTCTAAGAGCCTTGGTTGGTAGACATCCACAGAGGTTTGAGACCCTAATGACCGTGACTTTATCACATTGTGGTTGTTCTACCTGCACACTGAAAATAAGAACTGAGCATGGGATTACCAAGAAGCACTGTAGTGTTTCACCTGAGTGCCGAACATACTCTTCCATGTGAGTATTATACAACTGAAGCAATCCTACCTTCCCATCATGATCAGGATCAATTACATTTGCTGTTTGGGAATTCCTTTCTATGCCTCCTAAATTACTGGTATGAAGATTCCACATAAACAGATGGCAACTGTAACTATAAGTCCAATGATTCTTATGTCTCCTAGTAGAATGTGAAGCACAAATTCCTAAAGTGATAGTGAGCAGTCTTCTTGTTACCTCTACTCCTGGACCATGGATCCACACATTCTACCCTCTGGGGCCAGTGGCCAATAATGGCCATTCGTCTCAGAATTATACAGAATCATGAAACATCGCTTCCTGTTCAATGTGGATATAATTAAATGTGCATATGATGGAATCCGTTCACCAGCATTCTTAAAGATTTTGTTAGTATCAGTAATCCTTGCTTTTCTTCTGGAATGCTACCTTCTTTTTTAATTTACTATATAGGCCAGGAGCAGTGGTATTATATTGTGGAAGTTCCAGGGACTTCCATTTGGCTTTTCCAATGGAAAAACCATTGTAAGGGACATAACTGCTAAACATGCCCATTTTGATTTTGATTTAAGTCAGGAAGAATAACCAGTTCTGCTTGCTTGTTTCAGTGAACCTATTGTGAGATGCACCTGAATCAGGGTCCCAGTGGCTTTGTGCCACTTCACGAAAATGGGGGTCATGGTGGTGCTTTGGGTTCAAGGATTTGAGCATAAACTCAGACCACATAATCAGTAGTCCCTCCAAGCTGTAAGTATTGCCCTTTCCCAGAGTATGGCTATTTTAGAACATGGCCATGATGTCAGGGAGAAGAACAGAAAATACACACATACACTCACCATGGTATCGCAATGTCTTTCCTCACGGAGAACTACTATCTTCTTTGGCAGATGAGTTCTATATCTGAGAACTATTCACTGAGAACTGCCTAAAAATATGAAGTTCTATTAGATATTTCAACATATTTCTGTGGTTCAACATGCTTTGCAGACATTCTGATCTTGCTGTCCATTACAGTAATTATGCCTACTTTGATTTTGACTCTTAAATACAGTCATTTGGATTTTGCTATGCTAAGACTCCATCACTCTCGTGGCTACAAAAGAGTCCTGTTCAATAAAAACACCTCCTGCTGTCAGCTTAAGTCTATAGAGACTTTTTGTTTGAAATTAATTCCTTTGCTGTGGGATTGTAATATCAACCAGTCACATATTTTGAAATACCACATGTTAATGAATACTTCTATATATATATATTTGGCCAGGACACCTTTCTCTTCCGTGAAAAGAAATTTGCATTTCCAACTATCTACTCAAATTTCTACTTGGATATCTAGTAAGCACTTCAAAAAGAGACTATCACATGCTGAAATCATGATATCCTCTACTCTTCAAAATGCTCTGCCCATTCTTAACCATCTCAGTGAATGATAATTTCATCATTTCTTTTTCTCAAATTAAAAGCTTTAGAGTTATCTTTAAAACCTCTCTTTATCTTTTACCTCCATATCATTATCCATTAGAATCTGTTGGGAGAGCATCAAAATATAATGGGAATCAATAACTTACCTTCTCACCTTCTCTACTGCCATTATTATCTTTAATCTGGATTATTTAATACCCTCACAACTGGTCTACTTGCTTCCATATTTAGTCTCCTCCACTTTTCTCAAGTTTACTAAACAAAAAAAGCCAGGGTGATCCTTAAAATGAAATCATCTGTGTCACTCATCTACTCAACCCAGTTATAATGTCATAATTAGAATAACTACATTTTCCTATTTGTGTGTAACAATCCTTGTTATATCCAGTTTAGCATTTTCCTTTATTTTTTTAAACAAAACTTATTAACAGCTGTGTTAAAATAAGCCAGAAGGGATTTGATTGATCTCTACTTTGTATTTTTACCTTCTGTTTTGTTCTTGTCTAGTGTTTGAAAATGTTTGTTCATGGAACAGAATTTCTACACCTGATTTAATTTAAAAGACATTCAAGAATAGCATGTCGGGCACTCATCAAACTTTTCTAGATGTAGCATAAGAAACAACTCTCCCACAACAACTCTCCTACAAGAACAGCATTTAGTGAGTTTGCTGATAAAAATAAAATACACTGAGACAAGAGTATTTATTAAAAGCAGACTTTATATTTTCATGAATAGAGGTGGAAGAAATGTTCCCTATTGCTTCAAAGGCCACTTAGCATTAATGAATACATGAGGGTACCAATAGCCAGATTGAGTAGGAAATTATAATTTTATGAAATATATATGAAATAAGTGCACAGAATAGAAGATGAGCAGCTCTTCTATAGAGAAAATTGGGAAAGGTGGAAAGGATCATGCTGGAGTGGTTTTGTTATTTCTTTTGTGGTATGTTCAGTGAAACACACAACACACACACACAGACACACACACACACACACACAATCCATTGGCTCAGACTTCATTAAAATGTTTCAACATCACAGATGTTAAGATGAGTGACGTTGTGAAGGGTGGGGGGGGGGAGTTGAGGAATTTAAGGATTTCATACTGATTAGGAAAATAAAGCAAAGGTCAGTTTGTCCTAAGAATTGCTCACACATTTCATTTATGCCAACATTGGCCTTGAAATAATTGTTCAACTGTCAAATCTTTGTTTTTCAAGCATTATATCTTTGTTTTAGATCATACTGTACTTATATCTACTTTAAGTCACCCAGTAAATGAATGCTTATTTTTCACTTCTTACACACCAAAAATTCTTTTAGATTTATGGGAAAGAGAAGGAAACCATACAAAATCCTTGACCTCAAATAATTTAACCTACATGTAATATTCTGTATGGATCTAGAGGTGGTATATTGAACTTACAGAATATTATTTGCCAAGTAGTTTCAACAAGTACTAACCTGACAGCTGTCTGATATAAGTCTAGGGACTGGACAGGCCTACAAAAGAATTGGTGAGCTTCAAGGTAGGTCAATCAAAACTTTCCAAACTGAAATACAAAGAAAAAGAAATTAAACAGACAATACAGAATTGTGGGAAGATTTAGAAAGGCCTAACATAAGGATGCCTGGGTGGCTCAGTTGGTTGAGTGGCCGACTTTGGCTCAGGTTATCATCTTGCATTCCTGGGTTCATGCCCTGCGTTGGGCTCTCTGCCCGGAGCCTGCTTTGGAGTCTGTGTCTCCCTCTCTGTCTGCCCGTCCTCTGCTCACACTCTGTCGCCCCCTGTCTCTCAAAAAAGAAAATAAAACATTAAAAAAATAAAAATAAAAAAAAAAGGAAAGGCCCTAACATATATGTAGTAGAATACCAGAAGGAGAAGAAAGAGAGACTGGAAAAAAAACATATTTGAAATTACAATGGTTGAGAAGCTTGCGAAATTAATGACATGCATGAAGTCATACATCCAGAAAATTAGGAACACCAAGAAGGATGAATACCAATAAATAAATTAATTAAATGATGCCTAGACATATCTTAGTCAAATTGTAGAAAACCAAAGGCAAAGAGAAAATATTGCAAAAAGGTGGGCGGGGGGATACCTCATTTACAGAAGAAAAAATATAGGAATTACAGTGGACTTCTCATCAGAATCATGTCAGCACGGAGAGAGTGTATTCAAATAATTAAAGGTGCGGAAAAATTACCCCACCACACAGGAATTCTATATGCAGAGAAATTACTCTTAAAAATAAAGTGTAGGGGCGCCTGGGTGGCTCAGTTGGTTGTGTATCTGACTCTTGATTTCGGCTCAGGTCATAATCCCAGAGTCCTGAGACTGAGCTCTCCAGCCTCCCACCACCCCTGTTCCTGCTCCTTCTCTCTAAAAAAATGAAGTAGAAATAAATGGTATCCCAGGCAATATAAACTGAGGTTATACATCAGTAGCAGACCAGCTCTGCAGGAGGTGTTAAAAGAAGTTCCCCAGGGAGAAGGCACATTATATAGATCATAAAATTAGATGTAAATAAAGAAAAAAAGACCATTGGAGATGGAATACATGAAGATAAAATAAAATGCATATATATTTTATTATTCCTCATTGACCTAAAGTGTAATTGATTTTTAAATTTTTTTAAATTATTTTTTTAACGTTTATTTATTTTTGAGACAGAGAAAGACAGAGCATGAACGGGGGAGGGTCAGAGAGAGGGAGACACAGAATCTGAAACAGAGCTCCAGGCTCTGAGCTGTCAGCACAGAGCCCAACGTGGGGCTTGAACTCACTGACCGTGAGATCATGACCTGAGCCGAAGTCGGCCACTTAACCCACTGAGCCACCCAGGCGCCCCAAGTGTAAATTGATTTTTGAAGTAATAATTGTAACGGTGTACAGGGTGACTATAGCATGTGAATGTGTTGCATGAATAGCAGTCATGTCAGAAGCATGGGAGGAAGGAATTGGATACCTGCACTAGATGTGAATTAGTGTTATTTAAAGGTAGATTTAGTTAAAATGCATAATGAAAACTCTAGAAAAATAACTGAAAATAATTTCAAGAGAAGAAAAATTAATAAAAGTCTAGCATGGTTTCAGTGTTGAATTAAGACAAACATCTAAGGAAAAGCTGATATTAATTCTCTACCCTCTTCCAGAAAATAAAAATCGGAGAGAAAACTTTTTTATTCATTCTAGAAAGCCAGCAATTTCCAAAACCCCATAAAGACTACAGACGAATTTTTTTAATGTTTATTTATTTTTGAGAGACAGAGACACACACACACAGAGTGTGAGCAGGAGAGGGGCAGAGGGAGAGGGAGACACAGAATCCAAAACGGGCTCCAGGCTCTGAGCTGTCAGCACAGAGCCAGACGTGGGGCTCGAACCCACGAACTGAGAGATCATGACCTGAGCAGAAGTCAGACACTTAACCAACTGAGTCACCCAGGTGTCCCAAGAGACCAGTGTTTCTTAAGATAGATACAAAACTTCTCAAGAAAGCATTAGCAATGTTAAATCCATGCTAATCCATATATTGGAAAATGCATACCTGAACAAATATGATTCAATCCAGGTTTAAGTTTGGGTTCACATTCAAAAATTAATTTACATAATCTACCAAATCAACTGCCTAGGAAAACATGATTTGATCATGGTATTTGACAAAATCAATATTCATGATTTAATAAAAAAATGTTAGCAAGGCAGTAGAGAGGAATCTTCTCAGCATGATGAAAATCATCTTTAAAAAATCCTTTAACTAACATCATACTTTCTATTAAGAAACTAGAGGCATTTCCTCTAAGATGAAGAAAAGAACACCTATTCAATATCAGAATGGAAGTCGTAGCAAGTGCAAAAGAGAAACATTAAAAAAAAAAAACATACAACTGGAAAAAAAGAAATAAAACTATCTGCATTCATAGAGGACATGATTGTCTATGTTGGAAATTGCAAACCATTGACAAAAATGGCAAAAACAAAGAAGCAAACAAAAAAACCTGGAACTAATAAGCAGTATTGGTGACCAGTACAGAAAGATCACAGAATATGAGGCTAATAAAAAAGTCAACTGTGTTTACACATAACAATATTGAAGAACTGAAAATTAAAATTTGAATTTCAAAATACCATTTATGATAGTATCAGAAAATGAAATACTTAAGTATAAATGTAACAAAACATATTATGATCTATAAGCCCAAGCTATAAAACTCAGATAAAAGAAATCAAAGGAAATCTAAATAAGTGGAAAGTCAGTGTTCATTAATTGAAACATTCTATATTGTTAAGTGTTTAGTTCCCCATTCGATCTATAGTTTTAACGCAATTCTAGTCAAATTCCAGCAAGCTACTTTTGTAGATGTTGACAAACTTAAGCCAATGGAAAGGCTTAAAACAAGATTAGCCAAAACAACACAAAATAAGAACAAAACTGGAGAACCCACACTCCTTTTTTTCAAGAAGCACTACAATGTGACAGTAATGAAGACAGTATGGTGCTAGGGCACCTGAGTATCTCAGTTGGTTAAGCGTCCAGACTCTTAGTATGGCTCAGGTTATGATATCACAGGTTCGTGAGTTCAAGCCCTGCATCATGCTCTGTGCTGGCAGCTCAGAGCCTGCTTGGGATTCTCCCTCTCCTTGTCTGCCCCTCCCCCATTCAAGCTGTCTTCTCCTCAAAATAAATAAATAAAAACTTGGGGAAAAAAAAAACCATGGTGCAGTTGAAAAACAGATCCATAGACAATGGAACAGAATAGAAAACCCAGAAACAGACTCACACAAATATAGTCATAAAGTAGCATTAGATTGTAACCCACGTTATAACATAAATATCCATGATAATTTGTTTGCATAAATAAACTTGAATAAATAAGTGGCAGAGAGAGAAAACACCAAATCTCTTTGCAGAAGATTTCTAAACAACTTATGTAGATACTTCACCCCCAAGGAGATGGATGATAACACTTGGATACTTAAGTATGGGTTGTGCGTAGTGAATTCCCTCCAAAGAGGACGGAAGCGAAAGGAGTGGGGGAGAAGAGTGATTTTACAGTAAAGAAATCTGACAAACATTACTTTTGCCACATGATTAACAACATCAAAAGTGATAAATTGTAAAAAAAAAAAAAATATGACTTTTTTTTTTTGATGTTTGACCACTAACATCTCTTAAGCCTTAGCTTTCTTTTCTGGGAGAGTTCATAAGAAAAGCTTTGGGGGTCCTTCTTTTGTGCCAGGTTGGAGATTTGAACCATGGGAGCCCCTGTGGAAATCCTCACCCTAGCCTCACCGCTTAACCACAATAAATACCTCAGGCAAGTCTGTTTTCCTGCTCCCTCCAGCCTTTTACTGACAACTGTGGACATCCTGCCTTACTCTCCCCAGAGACCTCACTTATGTAGGTCTCATCATACTTTCATGTGTGTGAAATCTTCAGCCTGGATATTGGAGCCAATTTTGGGGGTGTGTGGTCCATCCTGCTTCTTCAGAGTGCCACAACATAAGTATGATTACTAAAAAACAAAATAGGAACAAAAAGCAAACCCAAAACATCAGTCTGTTCATGAGAAAAATATCATGCAAATCCTGATTGAAGAACATTCTACAAAATAATTGATCTGTGTTCCTCAAACTTATTTATGATACGATAAACAATGAAAGCTTAAGAAAATGTTACCGCCAGGAGGAACTTGGCTGACATAATGAATATAATACGGTATCTTGGAACAGAAAAAGAACAGCAAGTAAAAACTCAGGAAATTTGGATAAAGTATGGACTTTAATGAATAATAATGTATCAATTTTGGTTAGTTGGATTCATCGATAACAGTAAGACGTTTGCCACATTAATGTAAGATAATAATTCAAGAAATTGGATGTGATATATGGAAACTTTTGCACTATTTTTTAAAAAATGTTTACTCATTTGTTTTTGAGAGGGGGAGGGAGAGGCAGAGAGAGAAAGAGAGAGAGAGAATCTCAAGCAGGCCCAGAACTGTCAGCACAGAGCCTGACGCAGGGCTTGAACTCACCAACCGGGAGATCATGACTTGAGCCCAAACCATGAGTTGGCCACTTAGCCAACTGAGCCACCCAAGTGCCCCAATTTTTGTAATCATTCTATAAAATCTAAAACTTTTCTAAAGTGAAAAGTTTACTTAAAAATAAAACAAAATAAATGAGATGAAATGTGGAACATTTTGTCTGACTTCCATTCTTAGTACATTGCTTTGCCTCACACAAGTGATAAACATGAACCCATGTTGTAATGATTCAAGAAAACACAATTTTCAGTGGAACTTGTGGGCAGGCAGTGGTGGGAAGTTGAATAGGCAGGGTAGCAGCAGTGAGAAATACTAAGCAGGAGAGAAGCAGATGGCTGGAGAATCAGGAGAGGCAGTGCGATGTTGATATCATGGCCACTTCCTAGTTTTCAAGACTCCATTATATGAGAGGGAAGCTCAACTATTTAGGAAATACTCTTATCTGTGGAAACTCTGATAACAGATAACCAATGCTTTGATATAGTACGATGCTTAATTTGTATCTATAATATTGGCATTTTATTTTTCTCACGAACTCTTTCATGTAAATTGGTTTTCATGTAAATTGGCAAAAATAAAAGAAAATGGTGTGATTCTTAACATTCAACTCATTACTGCTCCATTTAGAGCCAATGTTTAAAAGTTTGAAGGTAAATTCAATTAGTTAACTTAAAAACAAATGGAAAGGTACTAACATCCAAATAGAAAAATGGGGCAGGGGGGAATGCATGATCTGTGGGTTCAAAAATTAACAAATTCAGCTCTAATAAACATGCACTGATCTTACTACAAATTTCTGTTTGAAATTCCTGCTTGCAAATGCAAAAATGATGTATCTGTTTTTAACTCTGCCTATTAAAAACTACCAAGCCTGATATTACAAAGTTTTGGAACGCTTTTGGAAAATAGATGCTCTCGTAAACAGCAGGATGTATAAATAATACACATTTTTTCCAGAGGGTATATTTACCACGTGTACCAAAATCCTTAAAATCATGCATGCTCTATGATACTGAAATTTAAATTATATGAATTTATATTAAGAAAATTATTATAAAGTGAGATTGGATATATACTTAAATTTTTTTTAAAAACTCAGATCTACATCCTTTGGGCATTTTAATCATAGGGTTTATAGCCATTAAAATGAGACGTTATCACACGAATTTAAGTAAAAATATGATATTTGGTGAACAGAAAAATATCTGAACATAATGATGATGACAATAGCTCTCATTTGCCGAGTACTGACATTGTGTCAAACACTTTGTAAGTACTTAACGTGTATGAAATCAAGCAATTCTCTCTCCCTGCCACCCCCACAGTGAGGCAAATATTTTATAGGGAAGAAAACTGAGTCACAGAAAAATTAAATAACTTCTCCAAGGACACATAGCTAGGAATTGTGGCTGAGGTACTCACTCAAGCGTTTTGACTCTGGATGCCAAGGTCTGAATCACTACACTAATAACTCTCCAGATAGACTGAGGATACTGAAGATGATTCAATTTGTATTTTAGAGTGAACCAACAAATGCAATATATGTCGCTTATGTCCAGGGAACCATTTGTCATAAAAGCAAAAATGGCTATTGTGCATTGGCTACACATCCATAAGGAAAGACTTTCTAACTCCAGTCCAAGGAGAAACTTCTTTTGCTCATTGATAATGAAGGCTCTGAAGTCGACCGATGAGATATATTTTATAAAGACAGAACAGGCAATTTTGGGTTCCACTATATCATACATCATATGATTTACTTTGATTTTTGCAATATTTATTTTGTCTCTGGCTAAAAAGAAAATTTCGTCTTGTCTACTGGTTGTCTAGGAGCAGTATTTGATTGTTAGCGGAACTTCTGGCAGATACTTGCCTTCGACAAAGGAGAAAAAAATGTATTTTTGAAGCAATTGTTTCAGAGTTCAGTTATCTGGGCTCTTAGAGGCTTCTGGGCTAGCTTTAAAGAAGTGTTTGGTCTAATAATCAGGACTTTCCCCTTTCTTGGCCATAAAAGCACTTTGTAACTAGACACATGCATTTATAGGGATCAATATTGAACCATTTTTCTTCTTCTTTTTTTTAACTTTGTGGAAGTGTTTGGGTTTTTCACATTTTTATGCATTTGACTATGTTTTGTAATGCATTGTTGAAATATATTTGAACAAAATCCTAAGTAGAAAATTCTATTTATAAATGAAACCGTACTTTATTTATCTGTTACTACAGAGCAAACAAAAACAACCCAAAAAACAAACAAAAAAAACTATCATAGAAACTGGTGGATTAAAACAAATTGGTTTTGATACATTTGAAGATTTTCTGGGTCAGGATTTTACCTGGGTGATTGCTCAACTCCATGTGGAGTACACTAGAATTCTAAGTAATGTTCAGTCGACAGCCTGTCTGGTCCGGAAAATCTAAGAGGGCATCACACACAAAGCCGGGGCCTCTGCTGAATGACCGGAAGTGTAGGCCTCGCTGGGCTCCGCTCTCCTGTCTGACCCGGCATTCCCATGCCAGCTCTCCTTCAGGGTAGTCAGATATTTTACATGACCTTATGTGGTTCCAAGACAGAAACTGGCAGTCCTCTTAAATGCCAGGCCCCGGGACTGGCATAAAGTCAAATGCCACACTGTGCGACTGATCCAAGCAATCACTGGCCAGTTCCCATTCAAAGGACAGAAGACAGACTCGCTGCTCAATGGAAAAAAATGCCAAGGAACGTGTAAAGTGTCACTGTACCAAAAATAACGTTCTTTCATTCTGTAGTTACTTTAGTGTCTTCCCTTTATTTTTTATTTGTTTTTATTTTTGAGAGAGAGAGTCAGAGTGGTAGCAGGGGAGGGGCAAAGAGAGAGACACACACAGAATCTGAAGCAGCCTTCAGGCTCTGAGCACACAGCCAGCTGTGGGGCTTGAACCCACTAACCCTGAGATCATGACCAGAGCCAAAGTTGGACGCTTAACCCACTGAGCCGCCCAGACACCCCTCATTCCATAGTTTTTCAAAAACTGGCTGAATGTTTGTTGTTTTCTTGCATGGTACTCTAGCACTGACTTAGGGGTTCTTTGATCTAGACACATTTAAATGCACTCAGCTGCTTTTATATTCAACTTAGAGTAATGAGAATATTTTATAATGAAGTTTTCACAGCAAAACAATAAGTCTCAAAGAATAAATTCTCATCAGTTTTAACTGAAAAGCTCACAAAGCCCAAACCATAAACTAGCGTTATCATTGGATTCCTATTTTTAACACTAACAGTGAAATAACAGTCTTTTGTAATGATTATTAAAATATAAACCCAGATGTGCCAAACTACTCCCTATTTCTATTGGAATACTAAAATCATAGTATTTCTTTGTGTTGGCAAGTAGGTAGTAAAAGGCAGTATAATAACTATACACGTTGTTAGAAATATTTACATAATTACTTCACCTGGCAAATTGTGATTATGCTTAGAAAGCTGTTATACCAGCAGAACTTATAATTGACCCTTTTGTAATATTTAATTTTAGCTTTATTGCGGCATAATTGACATTTAAATTTGTAAGATATTGAAATTATATCTTGTGGGGTGCCTGGGTGGCTCAGTCAGGTCATGATCTCATAGTTCATGAGTTCCTTTTCCGTGTCGGGCTCTGTGCTAACAGCTCAGAGCCTGAATGGAGCCTGCTTTGGATTCTGGCTCCCTCTCTCTCTCCCACTATGGTGCTCTGTCTCTCTGTCTCTCAAAAGAGAAAAACAAAAACAAAAACATTAAAAAAATTAAAGTATACATTGTGGTGATTTGATATATGTATATATTGTGAAAAGATTCTCTCATGTAGTTCATTAACACATCCATCACCTCCTATATTGATCTGTGTGTGTCTGTGTGTGTGTGTGTGTGTGTGTGTGTGAGAGAGAGAGAGAGAGAGAGAGAGAGAGAACACAAATTCTAATCTCTTAGCAAATTTCAATGCAGTGTAGTGTTATCAACTATAGTCACCATGGTTTACATTAGATCCTCAGAACTTATCTTACAGCTGAAATTATAGACCCTGTTACCAACCTCTCCCTATTTTTCCTACTCCCAGTCTCTGGCAACCACATTTCTACTTTCTATTTCATGAATTTAAAGTTTTGTTTTGTTTTGTTTTTTCTGAGTCTGTGTATAAGTGAGGCCATGCAGTATTTACCTTCCTCTGTCTGACGTAGTTCACTTACCATAGTGCCCTCAAGTGCCTCCTGTGTTGTCCCAAACGACAGGGTTTCCTTCTTTCTCATGGCTTATTAAAATTCAACCACACACACACACACACACACACACACACACACACGTCTTCTTTATCCATTCATTTACTGATAGAAATTTAGGTCATTTCCATATCTTGGCTGTTGCGAATGATGCTGGAAAACCTAGGAATTGTGGCTGAGACGCCAATTCAAACAGCTGGGTTCTGGATGCCACTAATTTTCGTGTATTGATTTTGTATCGTGTAACTTTCCTGAATTCATTTACTAGGTCTAACGGCTTTTTGGTGGAGTCTTTAGTATTTCCTATAGACAATATCATGTCACAGGGAAATCCAGCTGGATTCATATTCAATTTTTAACTTAATCCCTTCACAACAATATGAATTTAGGTGATTAGAGACTGGTGTTGTCTTCCCTGCAACTGCGTGTATCATCGATGCACATTAGAGAGCGGTAAGCGTTGGGGCCCCATCCTGCAAGGTGCAGAATGCGAGCAGGGGGATCTGGGTGGGCACTTCGTTCCAAAGCCATTGACGTAGCAACATCTGCTGATGTGACTTTTTGTTGTTAAGATTTGGTGTCTAACATCTTTGCTATTGTAAACAATGCTAGAATGACAGTTATACACCAAAGCGTATTATTAAACATTTTTAATTAAAGTTAACTAATATGATAGGTAAAAACATCATTGCATTGTTGTTTCCTCAATTCCCATCGTTTAATTGTTAGTGACTCTAAACATTTTTCCATGTGTTTTATAACCATATATATATACATATGTGTGTGTGTGTGTGTGTGTGTGTGTGTGTGCGTTTTGTGCACAAGAAATTTTACAAGAAGTTATTTCAATATTTCTTATCATCTTTAGTTCACCTACATTTTCAACAAATTAGCCCTTAGTCTCTTCTATCTGGTTAAATTATTTTCTCAGATTGTCATTTGTATTTCTAATTTTTTTAAATTATTGTTATGTTAGTAGTTGTTCTGGTTGCTTGATTTGTAAATGTTGCTGTTATTGTCGAGGTGTTAAAATAAAAAATGTATAATAAAATTCATCAATGTTTACACTGAGGATTATAGTGTAATAATTTTCATTTAAAAAACTGCAGTTTGGGATTACTCATTTTAAAAATGTCCACATATTTATAGGAAAGCAATTTCATTGAAACAATTTTTTTAATGTTTATTTATTCTTGAGAGAGAGAGAGAGAGAGAGAGAGAGAGAGAAAGAGAGAGTGAGCAGGGGAGGGGCAGAGCGAAAGAGGGACCCAGAATCCTAAGCAGGCTCCAGGCTCTGAGGTGTCAGTGGGGCTCGAACTCACAAGCTGTGAGATCATGACCTGAGCCGAAGTCGGATGCTCAACTGACTAAGCCACCCAGGTGCTCCAATTTGATTTTTTTAAACTCTGTTCATCCTGGGATTTGCTGTGATGCAAGTAAAACTCTAAACTCTAAAAAAGATTTAGAGTTTATTTTTTATTGACGAAATTGCTGTTAGGCTCACAATTATAGATTCAAACACCTGTGCTTGTATGCTCAGTTTACCATGTTTCACTTCAACACAAAATACAGAATTGTAAGTATTGCAATAAATGTTGATACGCTACAAATTGGCATGCTACAGTTAAGGCTTTTTTGATCAATGCTCTGTGATTGCAATTTATCAATTTATCTCAATTGTTTGGTTTTCTAAAATCACATTAATCATATTAATTAATAGTTAATAATTAATCAAATTAATCTTTTATTTAAATTCTACATTCCAGTGCTTTACTTGTGTTTAACGTGGCAGTTTTTCAGTACCAAAATACTTTGCTCATTGGTCATTTTGAATTGTGTTCTTAACTTGTGATAGGAAACACGGAAGTAAGCAAGCAGGCTACCCCTCAGGGCTAATGCCACAGGCTAATTCTAAATATTTTTAAAGTGATTAAATTCATTACCTCTATGCAGATATGATTAAATGAAATAATAAGTGATGAGTGTAAACTGTAGATTGCTACTTTGGATGACACGGCATCATGGGATTTTAGCAAACATTAGTAGACCGCAAACATTTATTTCAAAAAGTTGAATATTTAATTGTAAAAAACCTTTTAGAAATTAATTTTTTCCTTCAGGTGTTAGACCAATATTCACATTTTAAAAACTTGAAATGTCTGCGTCTTACTTTGTGTATATTCAGGGGGTCCAATTATTCACCTGTGGATCAATGCCAACGCCATCCCAAATAAAAAATGTTGACTGTCTGATTCATTTCCCGTGATACTTGAAGTGCAATGTTGCATTTGGGTTGGAAGCTCATAAATCTTTGAGGTTGAGTGGAGTGAGATTCCTAAGTGCACTTTGTTCTGAAAGCATTAAAGATGAGATTTGAAGCTCTCCCACTACAGCACTATAGTTTATGTGCAGGTGATACTATTGTAAATGACAGTCTAGTAGTAATCTAATCAATAATTTAAGTGTTCTACCCTGGACTGAAATATCCACAAGGGGAGGAATTCCGAAAATAATACATTTGATGTTTGGATAAAAGAGATTTGGCGTTTCAGAGTAGTGGTTCATCCAAACCGGAGGGCCGTATTTGCAAGCCCTCCCACGTTCATTAATGATTTAAAAACATCTAGTGTCTTTCAGCAATACGTTTTTTTTCCATTATTTATTTCCACCAATGTGGGGATAATTAATTTCACTTTTTCACTCCAGATTGTGATTGAACAAATATACTTTATGGCATGCCCTGCATATCATTTTTCTGGCATACTATATATTTCTCACCTGACAGGAGTGTTACAATCGTGGCCATAGAGTTAGTTCATCATTAACTGTTTCTGGTCAATTATATGTAACTTATCAACTAACATCCAATCATTAACATTGAAAGCTCATCAACTTCTAAACTTAGTTTCAACTGAATTATTAACCTAGAATTACAAATCATGGAGTCCTAAGGGAAGAATAAATAAAATATTAAATAAAAGCACATGTGTTAAATTAAAACTTCTATTCAAAAAAGAAACAACAGGGGCGCCTGGGTGGCTCAGTCGGTTGAGCATCCGACTTCAACTCAGGTCATGATCTTGCGTTGTGTGAGTTCGAGCCCCGTGTCAGGTTCTGTGCTGACAGCTCAGAGCCTGGAGCCTGCTTCGGATTCTGTGTCTCCCTCTCTCTCTGACCCTCCCCCGCTCATGCTCTATCTCTCTCTGTCTCAAAAATGAAATAAAACATTAAAAAAAATTTAAATAAATAAAAAAGAAACAACACACTGTTTTGTAGTAGTTTTCAGTTTACTTTTTTGATAGAGTATTGCAAACTCTGAGGTGATCACATGTCACGTATTTTATATTTAAAAAAATAATAGGGTTTCCTAAGATCATTTAAAAAAATCAGAGTAATAATAAACTAAATTGCATAAAACTATCAGAAATTTATCTGCACCTATTTAGTTACTGCAATTTGCACTGCAAGTTTTTCGGCTTATGTTAGCTGTCTTTGTTTGCTTGTTTATTTGTTGTTTTTTCTTCTAAGACTAAAAGTAGCAATGTGCCATGTTAGGGAAAAATTTAAGAACAAGTAAACTCTTGTGTAATAACAGGAGCATCATGCAATCAATTCTGACTTAAATGTAAGAATGATTCACATTGTGGGAAAAATTAATCTTAATAATGTCCTTGCAAATATACAATTGTGTTTGTGATTTAGAAAAATACAATCCTAAATATTCTTAGAAAATTTTTGTTGGTTTATGGGTCTATCCAATAGAGCAGGTGTTACTGATAAGCACATAAGTGTATTTAGAAATGAATTAGAAGGATGAAGAACAAGTGTGTTTTGGGAAAAGTCTTTTAATATGGTGGGTAACATTATTCATTTTCAAATATTTTTATTAAACTGTAATATGTATGTAGGGAAACGCACATGTCTTAAATGTAGTAGTCAACTAATTTTGAATTGACACATATGTAATCCACCTGACATTGAAATGAATATTACTAGTGTTTCAGTGTCACAATTAGTTTAGAACCACGTAACGATTATCCTGACTTTTAATCTGCAAGATTGTTTGTGTGTGTGCTTCTGTACTTGGTGTACATGGAACCAAGTAGAAAATCTCAGAGATTTTTTGCTGAATATAATGCCTGTGAGATTCCTCCATATTGATGCATGTTCTGTACATCCTTTATTATTGCTGTTATATATAAATCAATGTACTGAGTACTGTAAGTTGATGTATTTTTTTCCGTAGTCATCTGACTCATAAAAAAAGGCACCCTGGACTACTCTTATTTCTCTTTGCTTTTTAAGAATCATACTTTGTGGGGAGCCTGGGTGGCTCAGTCAGTTAAACATCCGACTTTGGCTCAGGTCATGATCTCATGCTCCCTGAGTTCAAGCCCTGTGTCTTGTTCTGTGCTGATAGTTGGGAGCCTGGAGCCTGCTGCAGATTCTGTGTCTCCATCTGTCTCTGCCTCTCCCCTGCTCATGTTTTCTCTCTCTCTCTCTCAAAAATAAATGAACATTAAAAAAAAAAAGAATCATACTTTGCTCTGGACAAATTTACTTGTGGGAAGATTGTTAAAAACATTAAATTTCTTTTTATTTAATTTTTTAATTTTTAGTTTTTCTCTTTTTTTCTTTCTTTCTTTCTTCTTTCTTTCTTTCTTTCTTTCTTTCTTTCTTCTTTCTTTTTTTGAGAGAGAGACAGAGACAGAGCACAAGACGGGGAGGGGAAGAGAGAAAGGGAGACAGAATCAGAAGAAGGCTTTGGGATCTGAGCTGTCAGCACAGAGCCCGACTGGGGGCTCCAATTCCTGGACGAGGACATCATGACCTGAGCCAAAGTCCGACACTTAACCGACTGAGCCATCCGGGTGCCCCCAAAACATTAAATTCCTAATATAGATATAGAAATACTATTTATTTATTCTCTTATTATTTATTTCTTCTATTTATTTAGTTTTCATCTGTCCATTTCATTAAAGGTATCGAATTTATTGTCATAAAGTGGTTCATGTTATTTCCTTACTTTTTAATATCAGTAGATTCTGTAGTGATACCGCCTCTCATTTTTTATTATTTTTTTTATAATTTGTGCATTTTTCCCTGCTTTTTTTTTGAATCTTCACAAAGAACGAGTTTATGGCTTTTCTCTTGCTTTTCTGTTTTGTATTTGTGGGATTTTTTTCAGATATCTTTATTATTTTCTTTGTTCTGTTTACTTTGGGTTTCATTTCTTGCTCTGTTTTGGTTTATTATGGTGGAAGCTAAGAGACATATCTTCTTTTCTACCATGAGCATCCAGAGCTAAAATTATCTAAGAAGAACTACAGTTGCAGCCAACAATTTTTTATGTGCTGCTTTTCATTTTCATGAAGCTCAAAATACTTTGCAGTTTCCCTTTTAATTTATTTGATTTATATGTTATTTGGAAGAGATATAGTCATTTTATTACCAAATATTAGGTATTTCCCAGATATGTTCCTGGTACTTATTTCTAATATATATGTATTGTGATCAGAGAAAGATTATATTATTTGAATTTTCTCACATTTTTTGAGGCTTGTGATATAACCTAGAATATAGTTGATATTATAAACGCTCCATGTATATTTGGAAAAACATGTGTACTAGGCTGCTCTTTTCTCAGGATTTTATAAAAATCAGTTAAGTCATGTTGATTGATAATTTTAATTCCTTTGTATCTTCATTTCTGTTTTGTTGTTCTATTAAATATTGAGAAAGGGGGTTGAAACATTATACTGCAACTGTCGATCTATTTCTCCTTGAAGTTCTGTCAGTTTTGTTCATCTATTTTATTTTTATTTGTGTATTTATTTTTGATGTGGCACAGGAGTCTTTTGTTAGCTTTTCTTTGCTTTTTAAAAATGATTTAATTCCACTATAGTTAACATACAGTGTTACATTGTTTTCAGGAGGACAATACAGTGCTTCAACAGTCCCATATTGGACTCAGTGCTCATCAAGATAAACATGGTCTTAATCCCCATCACCTATTTCACTCATCCCCCCACTCACCTCTCCTCTGGTAACTATCAGTTTGTTCTCTATACTTAAGAGTCTGTTTTTTGAGTTTGTCTCTTTTGTTGTTCATATATGTTAAAGCTTTGTTGTAAGGGGCAAAGACGATTAAGATTACTATGTATTTTTGGGGAATTAACTTCTTTTTTCCTTATAAATGATCATTTTTATCCCTGGTTATATTCTTTGCCTAAAATCTCCAGTTTTATTTTGATTATTGTAAGCATTTTATACCTTTTATTTTTATATAATGCCTGTCTTTATATTTAATGTGTGATTCTTGTAGGTAGTATATAGTTGGGTTTTGCTTTTATCCAACATTAAGTTTTATATCATTTGTGGTGTCTGGGCCATTTACATTTAGGGTTATTATTGATTTATTTGAAGTTATGCATAAAATTTTAGGAAATAATATGTTAATACAGAATATACTGAGGACTTCTGAAACTAAAAAAAAAAAAAAAGAAACAATTAAATGTTGAAAGTTTTGAAAAGTAACTACAGATGACTTCAAATGAAGAACCAAAAGAAATCCTGAAAAAAAATTATTTAAGATGAACTAATGAAAAGAAAATATATCAAAAGGAGGAAAGAATAATTTCTGACACTTACGAACAAAGAATTAACCCAAATTGATATAACCCTCTGGAACATTTGTATCCATAAGAACAGAGTCCTGAAATATGTAAAGTATCAGAGTACATGGAAAAATTTCAAAATCTGATTTTAAAGAGGAATATATTGCAGTAACATAAAAAGGTTTGATACTAAATAACATCACTAGCAAGCTTGATTGTATAGACCTAGATATAATTTTGACATAAAAATAAATGAAATATTCGTTGTAAAGCATTCACTGGATGATTATGCATATTGAAAAGCCTCTAGGCCATAAGTTATCAATAGATTTCAATAAATTATTTGAGAGCAATTTACAATTCGGATATTTCATCTTCTGTAGTACTTTAGTGTTGTTTATTAAAAACAACGTCGTTCTCCTTCATAACAGCAGTATAGCCATCTTCATAACTACAATGTGACCATTATATTTCCATCATATTAGGAAATTAACTTTGACAGATTACTATCATCTACTCCACTGATCACATTCAAGAGTCTCCAATGGCACCGATATTGCTCTTCATATAAAAGAATCCAATCAAGGATAATGGGTTCCATTTATTTGTCATGTTTCTTTTGTCTTCTTCACATATGAAAAAAATTCCTAAGACTTTTCATTGATTTTTGTAATGTGGTTTTGAAGTTATTGGCAAGTTTTGTTTTACCTAATATTAGTCACATTATATTTAAATTCTGCATTTTCTTTCAAGAATATCACTTCATCCTTTCAAGTGGTGTATAATTTTGATTTGTCACATTAGTGATGAACTAATTTGATCACTTCATTTGGTGCAGTCAGCCAAGTTTCTCCAGGGTGAGGTAACTGTTTGCCCCTTTGTATCTAATAAGTGTTTTTTGGCGGGGAGAACCATTTTTAAAATGTACAATTTTCCATTTTTCATGGAACTTTCACTCCGCGTTTATGCATCCATTGATATTTTATGTCAAACTCCATCACGTTTTGCCATAGCTGCCATAAGGTGATTTTCTAATTCCAACATTTCCTTATGTTTTTAAATTTCCCTTTTACTAAAAGAAAGTGCACTCTTTTCCCTCCCTATTCATATATATATATATATTTATTAATTTGTCACTATAACTACATATAGCCATTTTTCTTAAGGAACCTTGATTTCTTTTAATGGAGAATGGATGTTGGACACATTATGCTCATTATGCTCATTATGCTCTTAGTTCTCACTTTTTTAAAGGACATCACTAGAGCACACACACACACACACACACAGGTTTACATTACATATTTTTTTTTCTAACTATCATATATCTGCTGAAAACCATGAGTTTGTATTTGTATTTCCAATTCCAATTCCACACCAGGTGAAATATAATCTAATCTTCCTCTTCCTTTTTACTTTTGCATTCCCCAACACTGGAGTACTCCAGTGACACTCACTGTTTCCCCAAAGTAATATGTTTCACAAAGACTCCATTTATTTCCAAAAGTTTGAGCTTTTTACCCTCCTGCTGTGGGTTAGTTGTCTAAATAAAACTCACTTAATTTGAAATTTCTTTGCGGTGATCTGTCTCTTAGATTACTTTTGCTATCTAACATCAATTAATTTAATATTTTAGTCAAAAGTTGCATTTTGGTCCTCTGTTCCATGTATATTTGCTGCTATGGCAAGAAAAATCTTATTTACCCTATATATTGTTAAAGATTGAGGTAGGATATCTGAAAGAATTTTTAATAAGATTGTTCTATAGCTTAAAATGTTCTAAAAGAGGGTAGTCTGAACTCTTTTAATACACTTACCTACATTAGTAGAATAGCGTCATATCACTAATAATTTTTTTCATCTTCTTACTCCTACTGTATGATACCATCTTACACAACTCCATGATTTGGATTCAAATAGGATCTGAGTTACAATTCCAAACTTCTTACACTAAATTGATAAGGGAAACAGAGCTTATAACCTGAATAAAAGGTATAGAATGACAACTATGCAGCCACACTAAAGAATATGCAATTTACATGTCTAATATGTGGGGAAAAGCCCACAGTTGATTATGTTAATTTTTCCCTGAATTAGTAAATGATGAGGAAAATAGCAATAATAATAACTTTCCTGGGCATCTGGGAGGCTCAGTCAGTTGATAGTCCGACTTCAGCTTGGGTCATGATCTCACGGTTCGGGAGTTCAAGCCCCACATTGGGATCTATGCTGACAGCTCAGAGCCTGGTGCCTGCTTCGGATGTTGTGTTTCCCTCTCTCTGCATCTCCCGTGCTCATACTCTGTCTCTCTCTGACTCTCAAAAAATAAATAAATGTTAATAAAAAATTTAAAAAAATAACTTGCCAATTCTAAATTGTAATAAAATACCATTAAACAATTTATCACTTTTAAAAATAATTTCCTATATTCACAAGCTTTTCAAAAATATTTATCATAACTCATTTTATCTTTTATTAGTATATGTTTCTTTATTTTTCAAACTTTCATAGAAATAATACTGAATTTTTTTTTGTTTTTTATTTTTTTGCTATATTAATAAAAACTTGACCTCTGCAAAACATCCCTAGAAGAGACATCTGAGGAAAATCACAAGATATCCATGCTTTCAAATGGTAATTGGTGTAAAATTTCAAAGCCTATAGCATAGACTGAAAGTTTCATTAAACTATAAATATGGAAAACTTGGGAAAATAGGATAAAAATAGTCAAATAATAGAAGTATACATACACATTTTTATGGTGAACACTGATCCATTCTAATATTTTATCTATGCATAACTATCATTATGAAATCAAAATAAATGTTATATAATTCTAAATATTTTGTTCCTGCATTACTCTTGAGAGGTTAGGAAATAAATAACTATTAGGCAAATACTATCTTTTGAATAAGTGCAGGTAACAAAAAAAAAACCTTATTAAAATATGCAACAAATAATTTACCATGATCTTTGAAAGCTGTTATTAAAACTATAAATGTGGAGAAAAAAATGAATGATTTATAATATGATTTCTAAGAACTTTCGTAATTCTAAGATTCCCTAATTCTGTGATTAAATAATTTTAAGTAGTGAATATATTTTAAATTTACTCCAAGTTATTTATTACTACTATATAGTTCAAAGTCATAAATGGATTTACGATGCCAGTTCATTTTATGTTTGGGGTCTTGTATATTATTTCCCAGTTAATTTACCAAGAGGGATCATAGAGTGGTTTTATCTTGGTGATGCCATCATGGATCAGAATCTATTTTGCATTTCTAGAAGTGGTGCATTCTTCTTTCTAAATTAGATTCATAATTACCAGATTCATAGGACTTGGTGAAAGAAAAAAAAAAACAATTAAAATAACACATAGGGCTATATAAAACTGTTAATATTCAAATGACTTAATGATCAATACATCATGAGCATCAAACAATAAATGTGGACATCAATATTAGTGTAGTACATGACTAGTAGACCTCACTGAGGGCCTTGAAAACTTGCTTACCAGATCCAATTTATAGTTCTAAAGGGCAAGACAAATTATAATCATATGCTGTTGGCAAAGAGTAGACTGAGGAAAAGAAGCTGATACTTCAAAAGTCATGAACATCACCAGAAATCAGCTTGTATCCCAGAATCTTTCCTGGGATGGGCCCCACACACGTCAGTTCTCTCATAACACCACCTCACCTGACCCCAGGAAAAGTTCTGGTGACTTATTCTGGCATATCTATCTATCATCTATCTATCATCTATCTATCACTAACTGTCTATGTATCTTTGTCTCTATATATCTATGTATCTATCTATATGTCTAACCAAAGTTATTTTGTAATAATACTGTGGTTTCAAGCCAACTTTCTTCTTCAGAATTTCACAAAACAAAATAGGTCATTTGCTTGAGATAAAAAAGAAATTAAGATTATCATATATTAGAAGCTACATAAGCGACATCTCAAATTTCAGAAGTTTTACATAGACATGTGATTTCCCAGTTCACAAAAATCCTTGCATACAGGTAATATCAGTATCTTCCCTCCATAAGATGATTCAGGCACCTGGGCTCCTTCCATCCTGTTGCTCTGCTATTCACTGGGCCCATGGCCTCCAACTAATGATAAGTGAAAGTTGTTGGACAGATACTCTGTTTCAACGAACTAATTTGAAAGTGACATGCATAATTTCTTTTCATTCCAAAATAAAGAGAATAACTTATGTGGCTACACCTGGATTAAAACTTCTAAGAAATGTAGACCCTGGTCAGCCGTTGATATCCATCAACAGCTACGTGCTACGGAAGGGAAATCACAAATTTTTGTTGGATAACCAGCCATCTCTGCAACATTTAGGTTATCAATTGCATTTAATATAGCTAAGAATTGCGATTCAAAAGGTTAATTTCTCCAATATTCCACAGCTAGGATATGGTAGAATTGTGATTAAATAGTTAATCTTTCCCTTCACTCCCCACCCCACACCAAATGCTTGTGTTTCATCTCCTTGCCCTTTATTACTAGCTCACATAATTATTAACATGTGCAAAGGAAAATATTGGCAATATTTATAAATTGATGCTCATAAAGTTTCCAAATGTTCACTCTTTTTCATAGACTGAATTCTCCAAAGAACCGAATATGAAGCAGAGGGCTTTTATATTTATACTTCACTCAGCAGTGCCGAGACAAGGTGGATATACCACCTCGCCTAAGGATGGAAGCTGGTTGCCATGAGAACGAACCATATAATTGGAAGATTGGAGATTTCAGATCCACTCCCCTAACCTAGGAGGGGAGAGGGTCTATGAGTTGAATCCATCACCTACAGCCAATGGTTTAATCAATCATGCCTATGTAATGGAGACTCCCTAAAAACCCAAAAGTACAGAATCTGGAGATGTTCTGTGTGTTGAACACATGGATATGGGCAAGAAAACTCTGTAACCCTTTCCTGTACCCTTTCCTAAGTATCTCTTCCATATAGCTGTTCATGAATTATATCATTATATATTTTAATAATAAACCAGTAATCTACTAAGTAAAATGTTCCTGTGAGTTTTGTTAACCACTCTGGCAAATTAATCCAATCAAGGAGGGGTCATTGGAACTTCCAATCTATAGCTGGTTGGTCAGAAGCACAGGTAACAACCTGGCCTTGCAAGTTCACCTGAAGTGTATGTGTATATATGGAGTGGGGGCACTCTTGTGGGACTGAGACCTTAACCTGTGTAATTTACACTATCTCCAGGTAGACAATGTCAGAACTGAGTTGAATTGTAGGATGCCAAGCTGGTGTCAGAAAATTGCTTGGCGGTATGGGGAGTCCATGCCCCCAGTTCCCATAAACATGTATACATTGGAATCAGATTTGGAAGTTGAATTATTAAAATGACACATACATTTTATTTTTTCCAATCTAGTGCCTACATAATTAATCCCTTTAACATACGATTTTTAAGGTGGTGAACCAGAGTTATCTCCAGGCACATTGAAGTTAAAAATATAGAAATCATTTAGAGATAGTGCTATAAAATACATACTCCCAGAATATTAATAAAAATTTTAATTACAATAATCACTTTGATTTAGAAGAATTATTTAAAATATCTGTGCTTACCATTTTATAGATTCTTTCATATTTTTGTATATACCACTGTCTTTAAAAAACAGCATAATTTTCACTGTTTGAACTCATGATATTTAAATTATATATACATATATATATGTATATACCCACAAATGTATCTTGGACATTTTTGAGTCAACATGTAAGAGTAAGAAAAAACAAATAAAAATAAATAAAACTATATTCAAGTAGTCTTATTTCTAGGATTGGAATATTTTATTCAAGGATCCATAAGGAATGTTTGGATTTCTCATATATTGTCAAATATATGAAATATACAACATACATAATACCTTCCAGTTTTTAAGTTGTAGACAAAATTGTATTGCTTATTCTATTTAATAGAGCTTATGTGGTACTAGACACATGGTTGTCACCAGTTTGACTGAGCTATTTGTTCCCTAGCAGACACTGTTAATAGAAAGCTTCCTAGTACATGTTAAATAAAGCCTTAGTGAAGATTGACTTTTGGATAATGGAGAGAGGACCTGATTAAAATTCATAATAGACAATGACAGCGACTCTTCTTACATTCAGTGACAAACTCTCCCTCAAGGATAGTTTTGAGAAGTCACCGAGGAACAGGTACTCCTGGTTTACAAGAGCTATTTTCTTCCCTTTAACTTCAATTAGACTGCAACATTGTTAAAGACTACAGACGAGTTCAAGTGGAAATTTTACCTTTGCTGGTGTTGTTTATGTAGTTAAAATGTCTCTTCAGTTTAGCAGTGGCCAGGAGAATGTGAACAAGTACCTCCCAGATGCAGAAATCTAAGACAAGAATAGCATAATAACACCCAAAGAGCCTTCTGGCTGGTAGTATTAATAATGTCCCTTCTCTGACTTACTGAACTGCCTTGTGCCCCAATGCATAATCCATAAAGCTTCCTGATAAGCCTTACTGCCCCTATGAAAATGGACTATAAACCTCCAAGTTCAGGTGATTTTATGTAGAAAGATAAAAGAGCCTTTCAATAACCTGTTGTGTCTTTTCAACCAGACTAGAGGTAAGTGACACTATTGAGACTGCATCCCCATCAAAAAGTGGGGGGGGGGGGCACGAATGGCAGACACCTGTGGCTCTCTGATGCCTTTTTTCTGGGCATGTGCACATGTATCCCTTGCTCCAGGCAAGTTCAGAGTATCATCCAGTTAATGGCCTGAGTCATGCAGGAGCTCCCAACCAACTGTAGAGAGAGTGGTGGCTTACTTGCCCACAGGAGGTCTGTGCCACCTCTGTCTGAGCTTGGTAATGTGACCAAGTCTCATTCATCTACAGCAATAACCTGCTTCAAAAGGCACACTTCATTGGCCGTCTTCCTATATTATCTCATTCTTCACTCTCTTCTCTTGCTACTAGATTCTTGCCAAAGAAGTTTATACCCCAATCATTATCACAGTATCTACTTCTGGAGAAAACCCAGACTGAGAAACATAAATCCTTCTTAAATGGTTCCACTGTTTTCTCCAATGCAATTTGTCCTCAGGTGCCCATAACTTGACTGAACATTAGATGTACCTCTGCTCATTAAGTCCAATATATGTTTTTTTTTTTTCCTGTAGCATTTAGGAAAGATCATTTAATTCTTGAGTTGAACATTAGAGGAACAAATTGACTAATCGACTTTTCATTGGAGAGCTATGTTATAGAAAAGACGTGTCTTCCAAACCTAAGATCCTATGTAGCATGATGAAATGCTCACACTATTCGTGATATTTATGAAATGAGGCAGAGGGAGGGAACACAATATTACAGTGACCTTCTCATACTCAATCCATATGATTTGAGATACATGGCAGTTTGAACTCCCTCCCCCACTCCATTTTCCTGTCTTTTGTAGTCCTATCAGTGGAACAAAGTGTTGGTTATTTGATTTGATCGAGACGAAAAATTAAAGGTTATTTTCTTAATAGCTTCTTCAACAGTAGGGGACCTTTTAGCTTGTGTGGATGAGAAGAGTATTTTGAATTTATTTCCTGGTAGAGAAAATCAGAGAAATGAAACATGGTTCTTTCAAAATAGGTTTTAAAAGAATTAAGCAGTTTCAGTTTCCATTTCATGAATGACATATCTTTTAATTTGTTACACGTTTAAAGAACACAATAGAAAAAAAAGCAAGTATTGCTTCTCACCGACTTTACCAATGTGATCTGATCTCATTATTGGATTACTAAATGTGGTGTTTATCCTGGAACAGTCTGAGAATATTCTAGAGTTTTTGGAATCATGTTAGAATTGTCAAATTCTCATTTCCTAAGGAAATAGAGTTTGGGCAAATGGTAGTGAAGGAAGCATACAATGACCAAATGTATTATTCAATGAATGGATACTTGGCTGGATGAGAAAAGCAAGTGTGACTCACCTTAAACTTCAAAGGCTGAGGACAATAATCACATGAATACACACTTATGTATACATTCTGAATTCAAAAACCTTCTGAATAAATAGTCCATTAACTAGAAGAAAAGATAAATTCTTATATCAAACTTTTTCTCATTTCCAAGATGCTTTAATGCAGAATAGGAATACATATTGCTTTTTCCTTTCAGCTAAATAATTTATGGTCTCATTAACTACCTAGACTTGAAATTGTGTATGAACACAGTCACTAAAATCATACTCAATGACCTGATATTATAAAAATGCAGACCAGAGAAGGAGAAAAGGCTACAGGGGAATTGTTTTCTTATAGGAAGCCACATTCTCTCCTTGACTATTTTTGTGATATGAATCACAGGATCCTTTGTTTACAATTCTTCTGACACAGCATTCCTTTCTGTCACTATTTAAAGAGGCAGGGTGGCATGGGGAAAGTGCCACAGCTTTGCAGTCATAAGACCCAGGTTCACAAGGAAACGATATGAACATTTACTACATATAGACTGTGTCTTAGACTCCGTGTCAGGTGTGTTTCATTGTTATACAGTTTTTTTTTTTTAATTTTTTCTTTAATGTTTACTTATTTTTTTGAGAGATATAGACAGAGACAGAGACAGAGAGACGGAGTGCAAGTAGGGGAGGGCCAGAGAGCAAAGAGGACACAGAATCTGAAGCAGCCTCAGAGCCGTCAGCATGGAGCCCAATGCAGGGCTGGAACTCACAAACCGTGGGATCATGACCTGAGCCGAAGTTAGGTGCTTAACCAACTGAACCACCCACGTGCCCCAATTGTTATCCAGTTTAATTTGGCCCTCAGAACATTGTGCTACACCATAAACCGTGAGTCCGTGCATGCTTTGGAAGCAGTTTCTGGATTAGAATCCAAACTCTTCCACTTCTAGGTTGTGTAATCTTGGGAAAGTCACTTAACTTCTCTGTGCTTCAGTTGTAAAACTGTAAAATGCAAAAAAAAAAAATGATGATAATAATGATAGTCACTCCATAACAGAGTTATTATGGGGATTAAATCTGTTCTTATTTCTAAAATGCTTAGATTATTATTGGGCAAATAATGACAACTAAATAGCATGGGTTTCTTTAGTCCACAATTTTAAAATTAAAAGATTCTTAGAGGGATAATGGCAATTGTGTAAATGAGATATTCTTCTAATGAGTGAATCATGCATTAGTCGGGATTTGCATCTGGATCGGTTTGAGTAGGTAGGTATCCCTTCTCTTCTATGATGAAATCATGAGGCAGTAAAGGACCCAATATTCTAAAGACACAAAGAGGCAAAATGAGAATTGAAGCTCAGTGCTTGTGACAAGGAAGACAGCGACTGTATATTTGCATGGAAGATGAATGGATAAGTAAGTTAATAACATGTCTGAGTTCTGACTCTTTCCATTATCTCAGGTTGCTTCTAGCTCAGGCAGTATGCATATCAACTGAAGAAAAGCCTTTGATCTCCTGTGACACGTCAGATGAGTGGTATCATCTATCCTGTCAACCACAACCTTATTATGGGTCTCTCACATGACAAATGAGGTGGGTTATGAGAAAGCATTTTAAAAACTGTAAAACACCATTTAGGTGTATGCTGTTCTTTGGCAGGGGATATGGTGTGTGTTAAAAAACAAATCCGGATTTGTATCTCACTAGGCCTGTGACTTTGGTAATTCCCCAACCTTTCTAAACCTCAGATAAGTCAAGGGTAATGACTGTAAAAGTTTTTAATTTACACTGAGACATAAATCTGGCAGATAATACATGGGACGTACTTAGCTTAATCCTTATTGTAGTGTTTATCAATACTGTAAGTATTCAGTATCAGCTTGTTGTGGCTATCCAAATATTGATATACATACTGCTACATATACTACAAAATACTGTTCGCAATTATTATTGTTTAGCAAGACCCATTCTTAGCATTTCTTTAGAGAAATGGCAAATGTGTGATGTACTTGCTGTCATGTCCCCATTCTATGACCATGGCAGATGTTGCTGTACTCACTATGTCCTTTCTCTTCTTGCTGCGGGAGACAACCACTACTGATTGGAATGGTAAGTGGGATGCAAATTATTTGCCATCTTTCTCTTTTGAGCTTATTTGCATGGATTTTCCGAATGTGGAAAATTAAGATAAAGCATAATTGAAATGCAATTTTTAATTTTTTTTTCAAGTTTATTTATTTATTTTGAGAGAGAGAGACAGAGCACGAGCAGGGGAGAGGCAGAGAGAGAGAGAGAGAGGGAGACACAGAATCCGAAGCAGGCTCCAGGCTCTGAGCTGTCAGCACAGAACCTGACAGGGGGCTTGAACTCACGAACCGTGAGATCATGACCTGAGCCAAAGTCGGATGTTTATCCGACTGAGCCACCCAGGTGCCCCTGCAATTTTCTAGGCAAAAAGCCATGGGAACAAGATGGTGGCCTGGGAAGCCTCTGCCCTCTCTCCTCAGAAGCATTAATTGAACAATAATCTAACAGACCAAAATACCTTTTGGAGAAAGTCAGATTCCTGTCGACAGGTTGCAGGACCCATAATGAGCACAAAATTGTGAACAGTCACACTGAAAAAAGGTAAGGACAACAGCTTCATTTTACCTATTAGTCCCTACCACAAGCTGGCACAATTCAGTACTGAGACAAGTCACCTTGGCCTGGGACTTCTTCCTTGAGGAAAGAGTGGAGCTTAATTCCAGTGTCCCAGGGCTTTAGTTTCTGTCTCGTTTCACCCAGAGAGCTGACAAAACTGACAGAGTTTGGATGCCTGGGGGAGCTGAGAACGAAAGAAAGCAGAGGACAGTTTGCTGCAGCTCTCACAGGTCTTAGACATTGGGAAGAGCTGTAGAACCTGAAGATGCTGTCCCAAGAGGGAGAGAAAGGAACGGATTGTCCTCCAACATCCAAGCTTGTGGTAGGTCACAAACGAGAGAGAAAAAGCAATTACAAACGGTTGAAAAAACAATCGGTCTAATTAGTATGCCAGAGACACAAGACCAGAGAAGACAAAGTGATGGCTATGCTTATGTTACACAAAATAGACTTTAAGTAAAAAATTGTCACAAAAGATGCGGCGCCTGGGTGGCTCAGTCGATTAAGCTTCCGACTTCGGCTCAGGTCATGATCTCCCGGTTTGTGGGTTCAAGCCCTGTGTTGGGCTCAGTGCTGATGGCTCAGAGCCCGGAGCCTGCTTTGGATTCTGTGCCTCCCTCTCTCTCTCTCTGCCCCTCCCCTGCTTGTTCTCTGTCTCTCTCTATCTCCCAAAAATAAATAAACATTAAAGAAATTTAAAAATTGTCACAAAAGACAAAGTAATTATAAAATGACAGAAGTTCTATTTCATCAGGTAAATATAACAATTGTACATACATATGCACCCAGTATTAGTGCGTTCAAACACATGAAATGATCACTGACAGAACTGAAAGGAGGAATTGATAGCAATACAATAATAACAGGAGCCTTCGATACCCCAAGTTCAATAATGGAGAAAACATACAGACAGAAAGTTAATAAGGAAACAGTGGGCTCGAAAAATACTATAGAACAAATTGTATATGCAGAACATTTCATACCTAACAGGTATATGCAGAACACTTCATTCAGCAGCAGAATACATATTCTTTTCACATGCACAAAGAACATTCTCCAGTATAGAGCACATGTGAAGTCACAAAACAAATCTTAACACATTTAAGTAGATTAAAATCATAGCGAGCATCCTCTTGGGCCACAATGGAATGAAACAGCATAAAAGCTGGAAAAATTTACAAACATGTAGAAATTAAATAAAACATTCTTGAACAACCAGTGGGCAAAAGTAGAAGTCCAAGGAGATAGTAGAAATATATTGAGATGAATGAAAACAAATGTGGCACACCAAAACTTATAGGATTCAACAAAAGTAGTACGAAGAGGGAAGATTACAGTAATAAATGTCTACATTTAAAAATCTCAAATAAACAACCTAACTTTGCACGTCAAGGAACTAAAAAAATAAGAAGAAACAAAATTCAAAGTTAGCAGATGGAAGGAAACAAAGATTAAAGGAGAAATAAAACAGAGAATAGAAAAACAATAAAAATCAATAAAATTTAGATCTGGTTATTTGAAAAGATGAAAAAAAAAAAGGGCTAATCTTAAGCTAGATTAAACAAGAAAAAAGAGAGAAGACTCAGATATATAAAATCAGAAATAAACCAAGAAATACTACAACTGACTCCACAGAAGTAAAGGGATAAATTCCTAAAAATATGTAATCATGCAGAAATAGAAAATCAGAACAAACTTGTAACTAATAAAAAGATTGAATCAGTGAACAAAGACCTAACAGCAACAACAACAACAAATCCAGGACCAGAGTACTTCACTAGTGAATTCTACCAAACATTTAAGCATGAATTAACACCAACCCTTTTCAAACTCTTCCAAAAAATTGAGGAAGAGGGAATACTCTAAAACACATTTTATATAGACAACATGACTCTGATGCCAAAGAAAAAGACACTATAATAAAAGAAAATTATAGGCTAATGTCCCAAATAAAAGATCGTGCAAAAATCCTCCACAAAATACAGCATTAATTCAACAACACATTAAAAGGATCAAACATTGTGACAAACTGGGATTTATCCCTGGAATGCAAGAATATTTCACATAAAAAAAAATCAAAGAATGCCATATAACATATTAAAAAAAATAAAGTTTTAAAATCTCATGATTTTCTCATTAAGGTGCAGAGGTATTTGAAAGAAGTCCACACCCTATAATAATAAATACATTCAACAAACAAAAAGATTAGAAAGAAATTGCCTCCTTATAATTAAATCCACATATAAAAAGTTCACAGTCAACATTATACTAACAGTAAAAAGCTGAAAACTTTTCCTCTAACATCAGGAACAAAACAAGGATGCCTTTCTCACCACTTATATTCAAACACAGTTCTAGAAGTACTAGCTAAAATAAGGTAAGAAAAAGAAATAAAAGTCACCCTAAACTAAAAGAAGTAAAATTATCTGTTTACAGATGACATGAGCTTATATGTAGAAAACCCTAAATATTACACACACATACACAAACACTTAAAAATAATAATCAAGTTCAGCAAAATTGCAAGTCACTAAAATCAACATACAAAAATCAGTGTCTTTCTATACACTAAAACAAGTTATCCAAAAAGGGAATTGCGAAAAAAATCCCACTTGCAGTAGCAAAGAAAGAATAAAATGCTTAGGAATACACTTAACCAAGGAAGTGAAAAACGTACACTAAAAACTATGAAACATTTATGAAAGAAGTTAAAGGAGACATAAATAAATGGAAATACATCCTATGTTCATGGATTGGAAGACTTAATATAATTAAAATATTCATACTACCCAAAGCAATCTACAGATTCAAAGCAATAGCTATCAAAATCCAAATGGCATTTTTTACAGAAATTGAAAAAAATCCTAAAATTATATGAAATCACAAAGGACATGGAATAACCAAAACAATTTTGAGAAAGAAGAATAAAGATGGAGCCTCCTCATACTTCCTGATTTCCAAACATATTACAAAACGACAACAATCAAAACAGTATGGCATGGCTGTAAAGTCACACAGACCCAAATGGAACAGAATGAAAAGCTGAGAAAACCACACATAAATGTCAAATCATCTTCAGCAACTATGTTAAGACTACACAATGAGGAGAAGATAATCTCTTTGGCACATGGTGATGGGAAAATTGGATAGTTGCATGCAGAAGAATGAGTCCCTCATTATTTTCCACCATACATAAAAACAAAATCAAAATGAATTAATGATTTAAATGTAAAATGAAAAACTCTATGACTCCTAGAAAACATAGTTGAAAGCTTCATAACATTCGTCTTGGCAATAGTTTCTTGGAAATGACACTATAAACAACAGAAAACAAAAGTGAAAATAGACAAATGGGATTATATAAAACTAAAAATCTTCTACTTAGCAAAGGAAACAGCAAAATGAAAAAGTAATTTATCATATGGGAAATGTATTTTTATTTTATTTTTAATGTTTTTAGTATTTATTTGTTTTTGAAAGAGAGAGAGACAGAGCATGAGTAGGGAGGAGCAGAGAGAGAGAGAGGCATAGAATTTGAAGCAGCTTCCAGGCTCTGAGCTGTCAGCACAGAGCCCGAAGCAGGGATCGAACTCACAGACCATGAGATCATGACCTGAGCTGAAGTCAGACGCTTAACCAACTGAGCCACCCAGGCGCCCCGGAAAATTTATTTTTAAACCACATATCTGACAAGGAATTAGTATTGAAGATAGCTCAGAAACTCCTACAACTCAGCAGCAAAAAGGCAAATAACTTGATTACAAAGCAGGCAAAAATTTGAATAGACATTTCTCCAAAAAGCATACATATGAAAATAATTTAACATCATAAATCATCAGAAAAATGCAGATCAAGACCACAGTGGGGCATCCCCTCATTTCTGTCAGAGCTGCTAAAACAAAAAGAAAAATATTTCCAGTGTTAGTGAAAATGCGGAGAAACTGGAACCATTCTTCACTTGGGTGTAGCCACTGTGGAAAAGAGTATGGCGGTTTCTCAAAAAATAAACATATCATTTGATCCAGCAATTCTTACTTCTGGGTACATAACCCCAAAGAATGCAAATCAGGGTCTCAAAAAACACATTCATGCCCTCAGTGTGTTGTAGTATTAGCATAATAATCAAAACATGGAAACAACTGAAATGCTCATTACTGATGAATGGATAAACAAATGTAGTTTATTATTCAGACTTAAAAAGAAGAAAATCCTACCATGCCATAACACAGATGAACTTGGAAGCCATTATGTTAAGTAAAATAAGCTGGTCACAGGAAAACAAATGCTATTTGATTCCATAAAGATGTGCTGTCAAAAATAGTCAAACTCATAGAAATAGAGAGGAGAGTGATAGGTACCAAGGGCTGGAGGGGACAGAAATGAGGAGAAGCTGTTCAGTGAGTATACGCCAGAGAAGTAAGTTCTAGATATCTGCTGTACAGCATTGCACCTATGGTTAACGATACTGTATTTTGCACCTAAATATTTAAGAAGGTGTGTCTGCCGTTGTGTTCTTACTACAAAGAACAAAAGTAGTATATGTTGATTGACCTGAATAGTCACAAACATGCTAAATAAATTACCAAATTAAAAAAAAATCCAATGCTTAGACATTTGTAATTTCTTTAATAATCTTAAAGGTACATTTTTCATGCAGAAGTGATTCCACCCGTAATTGTCAGAAAGTTATAATTTTAAAAGGTTATCTCACTTAATGCTCATTTGTATCCAGAAATTTTTTTTTTGAGACTAGGAACATGATGTTTGGAAATGTCAGTAACACATTCAAGATCATAGGACAATTAAATATTGGAACCAGTGACCCGAGCCTCACAAGCAGTAACCACAAAGTAGCAAGTCCTCATGTAAACTCAGGATTCCCAGAGAAGATGTAGAAAGTCATGGCTATTCACTAAGACTTGAAAACCCAGCTCAAACCTGGTCTCCTTGTCTGTAGCCTTGTCTACATAGTTCAAGGTTTTACTCTCCTTTCAATATTTTCTCATTTTGATAATAATTTAATAACAATTTAAATAACTACTATGGATCACCTTAAGTCAGAATCTAATGATGAGATAAGATTTACATTCTAATGATTATAACGTAAGGAAATGACACAAATAGAGATAGCTATGTTAAAATATTTGAGAAGAACTAATTCAGAGGCAGGAAAGGCTGTTTCAACGTCTCTGATCAGAAATAGCTTCTTCCATAAAGTGATATCCAAGCTGAGCTCAGAAGGTGTCAAAGACAGGAAAGAAAAAAGGATTATGAAACAATGTAGTGTCTTATGGTTTTACTAGAATACTTGCATTCATACTGAGGAGTTCCGGGAAATGAAACTATATAAATGTAATAAGGAGATATTGGACATGGTTTTGAATCCCATGCCTAGATTGTGGATTTTGCTGTTGGAGTTGATATTTTCTTGTTCAGACTCACCCTTAGGAATGAGAATTCAGTTTCCTCCTGCTTGGGATGTTGATGGCAGGTAGCAGCCTTCCATCAGGCTCCTTCCTGGGGCAGCCTTTATCTGATGGCTGTAAAGGTTTGGCCCCTTACTGCAATTCAGGATAATGCTGATGACTTAGCTCATCTGTTGTGAATCATCACAGCCTAACTGCCCAGTCTTTCCCTTCTCTCACAGCTGGTTGTCTGGGAGGATTCCTTAATAGCTGCAGTCGATAGAAAACCAGGGGATTAAAGAGTGTTTAAAACCAGAAAGCACATTGGAGAGTTTAGTACAATTGCTAATCTTTCAAAATGGCTAATTGAGTTCAAGCTTTTGCTCTGCTTTTTTTTTCCAAAGCACCAATAAAATTATATCAAAAAATAATCTTATAACAGGAAAAAGAAAAAAGGAAAAAGAAACCCTCAGTTAAAAAAAAAAAAAAGATGTTTCTATAAACTTCTGCAAAACAGAAAGCCTATGAGAACCAGTACTCATGAAAAAGAAAGCAATAAAAAGAGGTATTCCAAGATAAAAGAGGAAGGGACTGCAGTAGGAGAAAAGGCAAAGGGTTGTTAAAACAGGAGGTAGAAATTCTTCCTCAAATACAATGTATATTATAAGTGTGAAGTGTATTCATTAAAATGATTAAAAGAATAATTTTCATTGAATGAGAAGAGGGAAAGAGATGAAGGTTTATGTCTGTAAGTTAAATCCTCACCTTTCATAGAAGAGCATCAAGGTAATATGTTAAATTGATAATTTGGAAAATACTATTTAGGTGTGTAATTTCCAAATAAGGAGCTATATCCCAACAGATATAGTTGAGTCTGAAAAATTGGATTGGGAACAGACCATAGAGGAAAAATAGACTCTCTTTTAGCATAAGGTCCCCTGCACTATTTTATATTACTTTTTTTTTATTTTATGCCTTCATTGCTATGATGATATTTAAAGCATAGGACATATTAATCCAATAGCTGTAACTAGTACAAATAGAACACCCGAGTGGGGAAAGGATACAAATATATTAAAGAATTAAGAAATCACTAAAAGTTCAGCCAACTAATTATGATGGGAATAGGAACTGAAAATATCACTATAATTTTTGAAGGTCAGGTGACTGAAACAATAGGCGTAAAAGTGGGGCACCTGGATGGTTCAGTCCATCAAGCTCCTGACTCTTGATCTAGGCTCGTGTTGTGATCTTATTGATTCGTGACCTAGAGCCCCACATCTGCTACGCACTGTCCATGTGGAGCCTGCTTGGGATTCTTTTTTTTTAATGTTTTTATCTGAGAGACAGAGAGAGAGAGAGCATGATCATGTGGGGGAGGGACAGAAAGAGAGGGAGACACAGAATTTGAAGCAGGCTCCAGGATCCAAGCTGACAGCACAGAGGTCAATGTGGGGCTCAAACTCATGAACCAGGAGATCATGACCTGAGTTGAAGTCGGAAGCCCAGCTGACTGAGTCACCCAGGCGCCTCAGAGCCTGCTCGGGAATCTTCCTCTTTTTCTCTCTTTCTCTTCCTTTTCCTCTTCCTCTCTCTTTCTCTTTCTCTTTTTATTTCTCTTTCTCTTCTCTTTCTCTATCCTGTCCATGCTCATTTGCTTTCTCTCTCTCAGAATAAAGAAACAAAAATTTCAAAAAAATAACAATAAAAAAGGAATTAAAATAAGGGGGAAAGAGTGGCCAGTGAAAGTAGCAGGTTTGAAGGATAAACTCTTTTTGGTTTACGTGTATGTACAACAGGTGCTAAAATATGACCAGCGGCCCCCTGGAAATGTGAGAACGAAGTCGGGGAAATAGTTAAGCTGCAGATCCTATTATGTTACTTTCAAGAGAAAATGGACTTGAAATATTAATCATTGTGCTCTGTATACCTCCTGCTCCTTCCCTTTCCATTTGAACGGTTTGAAGCCCCTTGAAAATGCCTAGATCATCATAGCAGAAATGCAAAGGAAAAGGTACAACTTCTATTTTTTGAAATATGTAACCAGACTCTTCATGTCTAAATAATACAGAGGGGATACGAATACCCAATTAATCTGCTAGAATACTTTAGAAAAGACGATGGAGAGGAAATAAAGAAATCATCAGAGGCCCATGTAAGAGTAAAGGAGAATCACATAGAATCCGAATGGGGTAGAGAAGGTGATGGGTCACGGCCTTGAAGGGAGCCCGGTGTCCAAACTGAAGGATATAACCTGAGGCCTGTGGATGAGAGCCTCAAAGGACAGCAGAACCGTATGTAGCTGCACAAGTGGGAGACAAATTAACAGCTTGGCAACGTTAACTCCCCATTTGAGCAAGCAGCTTACCTCCCCTCTGGGCTTCACCTTCTTACAGAAAAAAATGTTTTCCGTCAACTATTTCCTGTACATCAGCAGAGACTTTTTCAATAGAAAGATGTCCTCCCATGCACTGTTTTTTGTTTGTTTGTTTGTTTGTTTGTTTGTTTCTGCCTTGTATGAGTAAATGCCTCTCTGCCACAGCCAAAACATTTGTAAGAATCACCAAAGCACAGAGCCCTTGATGTCATCAGAGGGAACTGTGGTAAAAGGAACGTTGGAAAGTAGAGGGGCTTGGCCTGGGGAAACAAACTCATTATATTACACAATTCAGTGGTTAATCTTATAGTGAAATATTGCCACTTAATTGCCCAATCTCTGCAAGTGCTGTCTTTCTCAAATTTAGTACAGTCTGAGTGAAACAGAACAATTCTTTTTTTTTTTTTTAATGTTTATTTATTATTGAGAGACAGAGAGAGACAGAGCATGAGCATGGGAGGGGCAGAGAGAGAGAGGGAGACACAGAATCCAAAGTAGGCTCCAGGCTCTGAACTGTCAGCACAGAGCCTGATGCAGGGCTCGATGCGGGGCTCGCCCTCACAAACCATGAGATCCTGACCTGAACTGAAGTTGGATGCCCAACGGACTGAGCCACCCAGGCTCCCCGGAACAGAACAATTCTTATGTAAAAACCTCATGTCCTCACATAGAATGAGATCTATAATGGATACTTAATCACAATTATTGACTTAAAGTTGTAGGTGTAGAAATAAGGAGAAATGTTAGTCAAAAGGTACAAACTTTCAGTTATATGAGATAAATAAGTTCTGAGATTTTAATGTGCAGCATAGTTAATAACACTTTATCGTATACTTGAAATTTGCTGAGAGTATATCTTAGATGGACTCACCACGAACATAAAAAAAGGGAATTATTTGTAGTGATATGAGTGTTAACTAACTTTATTGTGGCAATTGTCACTGTATGTATTATCATCAGTTTGTAGCCTTAAACTTACACAATGTTACATGTTAATTATATTTCAATAAATCTGGGGAAAAACCCTTGTAAATTAGAAATGTTCCAATATATTCTTTGAAAATTAAAAAAAATCCTATGTAGATTTATACACCATTCTGAAAAAGACTGACTTAAAAAGGAAGTACAAATACATGAAAAAAGTATTAGTATAAAAAGGACTGTTGCCTCCTTTCTTACTCTTTTCCACTTACTTTGCTTAGCAGCTCTCTCTGTGAGACCAGGAAATTGTCTTCAAACATAAAAAACACTCAAAGAAAGAGAGTATATAAACCAGCTTGAGTTAGCCTCTGAAATATTTCAAAATCTATGCTCATCTTTTTTTTTTTTTTTTTTTTTTTTGTCTTTTTTTTCTTCTTCCTTCTTCTTTAGGTATCCACTTCCTTGGTACTTCATTTCTCGGTCTTTCTTTGATTTATATTTAAAAGCCAGGGTAAGATGAATGCATTTGGAACTTAAATATTTTTAAGAAAAACTTGGCTAGCAGAGGGATGCCTAGGGATCAGTAGGGGGAAAGCTGCAATGTTTGGTCACACAGTTTTAGGAGCTGGTCTTTCACCACCTCGAGGTGACCAATTTAGTAACCCCCACTGTGCGGTGATAGCTGATGGAAGTGTGCTTTGCGTGCGAATCTCATGCATCAGAACTGGTATCAGGAAATGTTTGAGAATGTTTTGTTTGACCTTTGAATTTTTGACTAACGGATAAAAAATGTGCTTCTCTCTCTCTCTCAGTTTAGGAAATGTTGGTCTCAGGGACTTCTTATTGTATTTCTAAAACAAGAAAGCAAATGTCAGTATGTTCTTACACCAAATTGAGACCTATCTGCCCTTTTATTCAATCTCTTTGGGAAATCAAAAGAAGCCTCTGAGATTAATAACTTATACTCAAATCTTGTTACGGTGTTTAGATTATGGGTTCTGAATTTAGATTGAGTGAAATTTCTATCTGTGTCCTGCTAAATTTGTGAATTTTGTTTGTTTCCTCTTCCAAAAAAATGTGATGGATAGTAAAGGTGCCAACGATAACCTAGGGTTTTTAACAATGAGCCAATTTATTTAAGGCTCTAATTTATAGCCTAACTTATGTAAGCACTCAAAAATGTTGGTTTTGGTACAATTATTATTTAAAATTTTTTTTAATGTTTATTGATTTTTGACAGAGAGACAGAGAGAGAGAGAGAGAGAGAGGGCATGAGCAGGGGAGGGGCAGAGAAAGAGAGGGAGACACAGAATGGGAAGCAGGCTCTAGGCTCTGAGCTGTCAGCACAGAGCCCGATGAAGGACTGGAGCTCACAGACCACAAGATCACGACCTAAGCCGAAGTCAGTCGCTCAACCGACTGAGCCACCCAGGTGCCCCTTTACAATTATTATTTTAAAATGAAAATGAAGGTTGGAGGAATGAAGACATTTATGAAGTCTCAAATGACTATCACATCCAGTTGTGTTTCAATGTCATCCTTTAGGTTTTGAATTTACCTTCAAAGCTTTTATTTTATACTCCTTAACTCAGAAAACCCCACATCTATTTTTAAAAATCAAATTCATTCTTCTCAAAATATGATTTACTATTTAAAAATTGTCATAAATAGGGGCTCCTGGGTGGTTTAGTTGCTGGAGAGTCTGACTTCAGCTCAGGTCATAATCTCATGGTTCTTGAGTTCGAGCCCCATGTTGGGCTTTCTATTGATGGCATAGAGTCCACTTCAGATCCTATGTCTCCCTCTCTCTCTGCCCCTGCCCCTGCTCGTGCTCTCTCTCTCTCTCTCAAAAATAAACAAACATTTAAAAACCATTGTCAAAAATAAAATATTGATAATCAAAAGGACGTAATACAACTCTATAATCCTGGGTAGAATTAATCAATGTTTGTAACCCTGATATTTTGGATTAAAAGACAGAAGCCTAGCTATAAAGGTGAAAATATTTAGACTTTTCTATGAGTTGGATTTTAAAGTCCTTGAGGATGGTGCTGTGTCACCAATACCAACACAGGCCATGGCATATATTAAGAATTCAATAAATACTGCAAAATAGATTTGACCTCAGATAATATGCTAGTTTTGGTTATCCAATGATTTCTGTGTATTGCTACACCATTAGATTGATGATGGACATTAGCAAGATCAGTATTATAGTTATAATTGACGAAGTATCTTCTCTGTAATAATTTCATCAACTTTGAATTATTCTTAAATGAATTATTTGACGTCTAAAAATTACTGAAGCAAAAGATTTTCAGGAGAATGTATGATATGGATAACCATGAACTGAATAATGAGAAAGTTATCTCCCGTGTACCCAATCCTGTATTTCAGAAAAAGGATGTATACGAAGAGGTAAATATGCAACTTTTTTGTTCAAGTAGTGGTTAGCATGAAGTGGAAAATAATGTTACTCCATTGTAACTAGCACTGCAACCTAAAATTAAAGATTAATAGCTGTCCTTTTTTCCCCCTCTCAAAAATAGCTTTGCTGTAACTATTACCCAAAATGAGGAACATCAAATACTTTATATTGACTGATCTTATTTATTATTTATAGCGATTTTTAGCAATAAAATTTGTGATTACCTTAAGATATTAGCAAAAATTTTGACTTATAGTAAGACTTATTTATTTGGAAGTGATTGTAATTATCTTATGTGGTGTTTTTAGATAGATTATATTGTTTCCTCTTAAAAATATTGTAGTTCATTTTTGATATGTAGACAAGAAAATATCATACAGCAATATAACTAAGTATGTAGTCTCACGGACAAATAACAGTGTAAATTAAAATAATTGAGGGACAGAATGGGAAAAATGTGTCAAAAAAAACTTCCTCTAAGAGTATCCTATCTACTCAGTTGTGTAAGTCTCACAAAGTACGTGGAGTTTTATCTTCAAAATCTCTCTCCAGTGCATGTGTTTCTATAGTATAAAAACAGAACAGTTTAAAATATTTCTTGGGTGAACAGATTCCAAATCCACTTTTTCATGCTTCCAATATCTTTAATGAATCACACGTGATATTTTTAAATAGCAATATTAATATTTCATATCATACTTTGGGTCAAAAAGATCAGCTTCATTCATTCATCAGAAAAAATTCATCAGCTTCTTGCTGGTCTTAGGTAAACATTCAAAAAATTTACCATGGTCTATGAGGTCTTAAATAATCTGACCCCCACTCTCAGTTCCAGCCCATACAATTCTCTTTCATCTCTCTTTTCTCTCTTTTGGAAATTTCCTTCAAACAGACACGATCCCTGTCAGTACAAAATATTTGCAGATAATATTCCATTTCTGTTAAATATTCCTCCTTCCTTCCTTCCTTCCTTCCTTCCTTCCTTCCTTCCTTCCTCCCTTCTTTCCTTCCTCTTTCTTTCTTTCTTTCTTTCTTTTTTTCTTTCTGACACAACATTTTTGGCTACATAACATCATATAGCATCATATACGTATACATAACATCATGTAAACTTCTCAGCTCATTTGACATTTCCTTTGTGATGATTTTTTGAATTCCAAAATTAGATCATTTAACTCATAACATCTAGTATTTTCCTTTAATTATACTTAAAAATTATTTACTTATAAGTGTGTTTGTTCAATTGTTTAGTTAGTATCACTAACTGCCCCACTGGACTTGTGGCTCGATGAAAAAAGGCAGCATGCTTATTTTTCTCACTATGGTATCTTTAGTGCTTTGTATTGTGCCAACAACATAATCAGCTCTTAGTGTATATGTATATGTAGTATATGTATACATATATACATATGCATGTGTATATTTACTACATGTAGTATATATGTATTTGGATATATATGTGTATGTATATATGTATGGATAATAGAATGAATAGATGAATAAACTAACGGAGTAGAATGAAGTTTTGCTTGCAAATTACTAAATCCACCTTTTGTCATAAGGCTTGCTGTGAGTAAGAAAATAGGGTGTATAGAACATCATGCTTGGTCCAGGACGAGACACGTGATGTTTTGGCTTACTCTTTTGTGCTCTAAAACCTGCCATGAGAAAAGATAATGCAGGTACTCATGATCCCAGAATGTGGTTACCTATAAAGAGGACTTGAACCCAAACCAGAGCTTAGCATCAAGTAGCTGTTCTGAGTTGAGCTCATCAGACCCAGAGCTGACCCCCGCATACCTAAGTGAGAAACAAATTCTTTGTATAAGCTACTCAGTGTTCAGATTGTGTTCGGTAATAGCTGAATAATTTATAATTTCTAGTAATTTGTGATTATAGTAATTTATAGTGGTAAACAAGGCCATTTATTGAAATTAGACAATATATTTTCACATATTTTAGCTTAATATACATAACATTTATATATAAGGATGCTATATTATTATATTTATGTAATAAATATAAATCATTATTATATAATATATAAACAAATTACTTCTTGCTATCTAAATAAGAACAATATTCTGACACTCATTGAAATAACTTAATAAAAACTTATAAAGAATGAGTTGAATTCTTTTTACACTTGTCAAGAAGACTGTTTTCCTGATTTTACTCTCTTACTTCTTTCAAATTACAGCCGTATTAAACTGAGTATTGTTTTATTCTTCGTAGCTAAATACATGCAATGGAAAAAGTTGAACCTTGTGGATTCCTTGAAATTCTTGCTTTCATCTTCTGAACCATATAACTCTGTTTGGTAGAGGAACATCTTTAAAACATGAACTAAGGCTAGGTTTTATTTTCCCTTGCTCCCTTCCAAGAATTGAAGAGTAATTGGAACAATAAGCTTATGTTCTTCAGCTCTCACTGTACTGCTTTAGCGAATTGCTATTACTTCTCATAAGAAGGCAGACAGTACAATGGCTACCCACAGGGCATGTGTTTCTGATGAATGACAAGTGTGGGATGCCTCAGTCATTAAAAACTCCAGGCAGAATCTATTCCTAGAAACACATGCTGATGCTCACAGGCAGTGGTGCATAATAGCAAGAAATGAATAAGAATTATCCTTTTTTTTTCCTATGGCACATTCATTTCAAGTTTTCCATAAGGGTATATTTTAGGTTCACTGGTTTCTAAATGCTGTTTCATATCAACATCTAGTTTATGAGTCTCTTTTCGGACTTCTTTGAACTGCAAGAAACTTAAATGGCATCTAATCCACGTTCATAAAATGTTTGGGGGCTTTAAAATATACTGATGCTTGGGGCACCTGGGTGCCTCGAGTTCGACTTACTTCGACTTAGGTCATAATCTCACAGTTCATAGGTTTGAGCCCTGCATCAGGCTCGTTGCTGTCAAGGTGGAGGGATCCCGGAGACTACTTCAGATTCTGTCTCCCTCTCTCTCTGTTCCTTCCCCACTCACACCCTGTCTCTCTCTCAAAAATAAATAAACACTATTTTTTTTTTAATTCTACTGATGCTCAAACCCACTCCAGGCAAACTCTGGTCATTGAACTTGAGCAGGAATATATTTTTCAAAACTCTCAGATTAATTTTCATATGCATTCAGGTTTGAGAGCCTTGATTCTAACCTAATCCCTTTATTTCATTGAAGGGGAAACCGAGGCCCAGAGAATAAGTATGATTTACCCAAGATGACCAAGGAAATCAGTGTGAATGTTAGTAAGAACTTCCAGTCCCATAGAATACTATTTCTTCAAATATAAGTGAAGAAAACATCCTCTTAAACAGCATCATTTTATCTATGACTGTTTTCATCCATATCAGCAAATATGAACTCAAAGTTTATTTTATTATTTTTTTTAATTTTTTTAATTTTTTTTTATTTTTTTTAACGTTTTTATTTATTTTTGAGACAGAGAGAGACAGAGCATGAACGGGGGAGGGTCAGAGAGAGGGAGACACAGAATCTGAAACAGGCTCCAGGCTCTGAGCTGTCAGCACAGCTGACACAGCTCGAACTCACGGACCGCGAGATCATGACCTGAGCCGAAGTCGGCCGCTTAACCGACTGAGCCACCCAGGCGCCCCAAAGTTTATTTTTTTAAGTTAATTTATTCATTTAGAGCAAGCAGGGGAGGGGCATAAAGAGAGGGACTGGGGATCCAAAGTGGACTCTGGGCTGATAGCAGAGAGCCAGATGTGGGCTCACACACACAAACCATGAGATACATACCTGTAATTTGAGTTAGTAAATATATTTCAGAAACACCAAATTCAAAATGAAAATTATTTCCTGTTTAAATGTAATGTGAAGCTTCTTATGATGTAATACGTATTCCTTTTTTGCTTTAGATATAATCCGGGATTTGACTCAAGTTTATTGAGCACAAGGCGTCCCACATAACTGAGAAAGTTCTTAAGTAGGTCTGTGGCATTTGTTTTAATTATGGTGAAGACTATGGAGAAAAAAAAGTGAAAATAGCAGAAAGCAAAAAAAAAAAAAAGTGAAGATTGTTTATGTAAGTGAAGTAGCAATAAAAATTGTGTGATTTTGAATTAAATACATATATACCTGACTGTGGAAAATATATCTAAGTAAACATTGAAAAGGAGTCTGAAGAATATATATTGTCTTTGCAAACTGACCTGTTCTAGATTAACAGAGCTGTAGCTGGTGGTGAAGTAAAGTATTTTTAATAGATTTTACCAAATCCTGCTGTAGTCATGCTTCTTTCTGTAGAATTACAATGTAAGTAAAGCGAAAAACTGAAAATAATTTATGTATTTGACCTATGGAAAAACAAGAAAACAAAGAGGCTTAAAACCAAGCCTCCACGATGAACTGAACGAACTGACATTTTCAAAGTTTCCTTTTATTTTTTTATTTATTTTTTTTTTTTAATTTTTTTCAACGTTTTTTATTTATTTTTGGGACAGAGAGAGACAGAGCATGAACGGGGGAGGGGCAGAGAGAGAGGGAGACACAGAATCGGAAACAGGCTCCAGGCTCCAAGCCATCAGCCCAGAGCCTGACGCGGGGCTCAAACTCACAGACCGCGAGATCGTGACCTGGCTGAAGTCGGACGCTTAACCGACTGCGCCACCCAGGCGCCCCTCAAAGTTTCCTTTTAAACAAAGAATGTACTACGATTGAATCTTGTATAACTCAGCATCTCATATTATCATGGAAGTTTCTGTTTTTCACAAATTCTATCAATGCACTTATTTAGTCACATAGAATGCAGACAATGACATCACAGGATAGTGAATCTCACCACTATTACTAAGCACTCCCTGGGAAAGCAACGATTTGCATTATTGAACAAATCTTATTAACGATGATAGTGTTAAGAACACTATCAGAACCCACTGGTATCTAAGTCAGATGACTGGAAAATTCAGAAGTGTCCGAAAGAGCCCTTCGTTTTTCGCTACTTTTCTAAATGGATCTCTCAGAGGGCTGGGGCTGTCCAATGCCCCTTTCACTGCAACAAGGTCATTTTTAATGAACAAAAGTTAATTAGGCCCAAATGTATCTCTTTTGGTGTAACTGGTGTTATCACAATTTGAATAGTCTCAGACTGCTGGGCATAGGGAGGGAAAATTAAAAGTGTATCTCACTAGCAATGTCAATCTAGTATTTTTAATGAAAGAAATTCCACTGGGAGCGTGAGGAAAGGAATATGAAAGGCCTAGAAATTATTTAAGGGGAAAGAGGACAGGAAATTGGCAGAATGAATATAAAGGGACTATACAGTGGAATAGAATATATACTAAAAAATGATTATGGAAGGCAGTTGAATGTGAATGTTAAACACAGATTCCAAAGCATTGCTGAGAGCAATTCTTGATGTCCTGATTAAACACACACGCACGCACGCACACGTACACACGATGTTGAAATAGGAGCACTTTGACAGTCTCGGTTAATCCATATGTCAGCACAACCTTGATCAGCTTCAACTGAGTTTATTTGTTCACTTATTACCACAATATGTTAACAAGATTGCCTTTTCTGTTTCTTCTAAACATTAGTCATATGAGTTTTCAGCTGTCTCTTCAGAATGACTTACCAGTTATTTGCCATGGGAATATGATTATCTATTAATAGGAAATAGGGAATGAGACAGAGAATGAAGACAAATTTTTATGAAATAATAGATGTGGAAATATGAACTGGTTTACTACAACAGATCAAACCGTATAAAACTGCTCTTTTTTGGATAAAAATTGTCAATTACCAGCAATTCTGTGTGATTCAGCACAGGAAGAGGGACAACTGTATTTGGGAATGATAGAAATACACAAAGACGTACCTAAATCATGGGATTTAATTCTGTAAGAAAGACATATCAGCACATGCCTTCACAGAAATCATTTCATAATAAGCTTCCTTTCAAAGAAGTTCTAAGAAGCCCCTCTCATCATCTCAATTCTGCTGACTATGACATCAAATTTTAAGTGTTATCCAGATCCTTTGAATCAGCACCTGGTACACTGACTTCGTCCTCTTATCCTCTGCCCTCTAGAGTCATTGAAAAATGATTCTTCAGCAGCCTGCTCTCAAGATCTGTTTGCCTTCAAGCACAGCCTCGTTTTTACTTTTATTATTTCACTGAGAAACGTTGCCCGTGTATTCCTGAGCTCTGGTGTTTCTTCTATCCACAGCAAAAGAGATATGAAAAAGTCTACTTTTAAAACAAAGCAAAAATTTAGAAAAAATCAAATGTACTCAATTGCAATATATTTTCTTAAAAATGTGAACTTAGAGATTTGAAATAAAACTTTAAGAATCACTATTAATCCTGTGGTTCGTTTTTCAGCACCCTTTAGAATTGGTGTGGAAGTTGAAGGTGAGGCCATCATAGAAAATGGAGGGTAGATTGGACCAAACTGATTTTTTTTTAACATTTGAAGAAGATGCATATAAAGTGTAACATTTTGAACAAGCAGGGAGTCAAATTTCTAAATGATTCAGTTTTACTAAACATGCATAATTATTTTCTGTTTTTAATGTTAGTGAGAAAAAATAAAAATTATAGATAGAATACAGGAAAAACCATGAAGTATATAATACGGCATTTTCCTAGTATGCTTAATGTGGGAGGATTAACATTATTTAGTTTCTATAAGTGACGGCTTTATTTCAGTATCTATCTTTAAATAAACTATTACTCACAAAATCTTAATAATCATATAATCTCAATTATCTATTGTGGCTCTGAAATGTACCAGGAGTGTATCTAATTAGTCTTTACTAAGCTTTATCATTGTAAATATTTTTAAACTATTCCATGCTATGATTAATTGGAAAGAAAATTAAAAAAGAATATTGTAGTATATTAAGACATTTTGAATAATTTCAAATCTGATTTAGAATTGGGGGGAGTAGTGAGGTCTGATAATAGAATACAAGATGTTATTTCTAAACTAGAATTGCTCTGCCTATTTTAGTTTCTGTTGGTAAATTTGAGCATATTACTTAACCATTCAGTTTTTGGATTTCTTATGTTTAAAGTAAAGAGGTCAAAAATTCACGACTCCCTTAACAGTTCATAAATTTTGACTATTTTTCCAAGCTATATAAACAAGACATTTTAAATTACACACTGTCATTATTTTAACCAAGCATATTTTTTATTGATGTAAATTTGTTAGGAAATTCTAGCTGTATTAAATAAGGAACTTTATTATTTTCCATTGACTATTCCCAAAAGGCTGACATGTTGCATTTCTCAGAAAAACTCAATATTAATAGCACATCAAGAAAGAAAATAATCAGTGTAAATTTATCTTGAAAGTTTCTGTCTGTAAAGGTGTGATTATTTGTTGCTCCACAAAATAACAGGCTGACATTTATGGTTCCTAAATCAATCCAATGTTGGAAAATAATGTTCTTTGTAAATCCAGGTAGAGAACAGTGCTGAATTCTCAAATGTATATTAAGGCTTTTATATACTTTATCTAGCTATTTATTTTCTGTTTACAACAACAGATGGAGTGTAGTTGTCAAAAATATTTTGTGTAGATTTTATAACTTGTTTTAACATGTGAATTCATGAATCCATACATTTTTATTGAAGAGCCTTATGTCTAAGACTTTGCACTTGACATTTTGGTGATATGACATACATTCTATTCTTATGTGACAGTAAGAAACACAAGAAATATAATTGCATTCCAGTAAAAGATAGCATTGGCCTGATAATAAGGGACTACTATGGACAGTAAATAAAATGTAAAGGAGAAATGGGAACACCACAAGCAAAAGTAACACGATTGGACTTGAGAAAGATTACTGAGCTTGGTCTTTAAGGACAGATAGGCCCAAATAGAGAATAATGAGCAAAGAGTGCATGTTACATGTAGGATGCACTGAGACAGACAAATAAGCAATCTGGAAAACAAACAAACAAACAACAAACAACAACAACAAAACTACGTGGGTGGTGATGTGATGCAGTTAGGACAGACTTGACAGTTAGGTATCAAGGTTCAAATCATCACTCCAATCTGAATGGTATGGCATCGAGCCACTTTCTTTTTTTAACTTCAGTTGTCTCATGTCTCGATTTATCTCATTTGGTGATAATCGTGAGACAAATAAATTCAATCCTATTATAGATATAAAGTGATTGGATAGTGCCTGGAATTAATTAATAATGAATTACCGTTAACTATCATAATCATTTGGTGGAACAACTCAGAAGACATTTGCTTGTGAAAATGTTGAAACACTCGCTAAATGGTTTGGTATCATCACAATTGTCTAGAGAATGACATTTAAAAAATTTTAATTAGAAATTTTAATTCATGGCATTGTATATTAGTCATTAAGGCTGATTATAGCAGAATGGGTAAAGGAAATAAATAGCAAAAAAAAAAAAAAAAAAAAAAGTTGAGCAGTGCTGGTGAACAAGGATCCATAGGTCTAGGCACCTGAATACGGAAATTGATGAGAGCTTAGAGTCAGGGTGGACTCCAAAATTTAGAAGGAGAATGACTGAAGGGAAAGATCCTTGACAGAAGTGAGAAAATCCTAATGAGAAGCTGGTTTTAGCAGAAAGGCAAAGATTTTAGCTTGATATATTTTATGTTTGAGATGACATCTAACGTCAGCGTATCTGCCAATTTAAGTTAGAGATGTGTTTTCATTGTGTCAGGTAACCTTCACAATGTTATTGGAGCCTCACGATAGACATGGGACACTATACAAACAAAACCTGGAAAAAAAATCTTTTTTTACAGATGGTAAGTTAAGGAAATTGAGACCCAGTGAGTTGAATTACCCACAGAGTCAGGTCCCCTAACTCCCAGGACACTATCTTTCTATTCTATCTAGTGATTATATGGAGGACAATATTAGGATGTGAGAATAATCGCAAATATTAGGAAACATGACCGCTGTCCAATATAAGGCAACCTCCTGGTGGAGTGTGGCTACTAGTTGAAGGAGAATTTTTAAAGAGAAAATTTTAAAGTGTGACTACTACTTTAAGGAAATTTTTTAAAGAGAAAATCCAAACATCATTATTTCACAATTTATATAAAACTTTGCATTTTCTCTATATTAGAAGAAACCCATTTAGTAAATACTGAGGAAAAATTTGCAATCAAAGTAAGTCTATTAAATGACATAAAGAGTTTGTTAGCTTAAATAAGGAAGTAAACTGAGGCAATCTCATATTATTGGAATTTGATTTATCTTGGAATAGCAGAATTGCAATTCAGGATAAGCATGCTATAGCAAGCTATAGGCAAGTTCGTTGAGGGTTTGGGGAGGGTTGTATTTTGGCAAATAGTGTAAAGATACAGAAGGCCAGCCAGAGTCCAAGCAGGAAATTCACTGGCTCGAGGATGGGGAGAAATTCTTAGCAGAGGTCGGGAGACCTTAGCATTGGTCAGGAGATAAGTCTCAGTCTTCTGTAAATGATGCATTTAGGAGAAATCAGTCTCTCAGTTTTTAAGTTCTTTTCTTCTGAAGACACATGCATGAAATTCTCCATTTCATATTTTCAGGTTCCATTTTAAATTGAAATCTGTTCACGGGTTAAAAATGTCACACTTCCGGGGCGCCTAGGTGGCTCAGTCGGTTGGGCGGCCGACTTCGGCTCAGGTCGTGAGCTCGCGGTCCGTGAGTTGGAGCCCCGCATCAGGCTCTGTGCTGACAGCTCGGAGCCTGGAGCCTGTTTCAGATTCTGTGTCTCCCTCTCTCTCTGACCCTCCCCCATTCATGCTCTGTCTCTCCCTGTCTCAAAAATAAATAAAACGTTAAAAAAAGTAAAAAAATAAAAAAAAATGTCACACTTCCAAAAGCTGGATTTGCATGTGCAAAAAAAGGTGGTGCTATATTGTTGAAACAATAGGGATGCTGATTCAGGAGTTCTGTGTTTAGGCTCATTCATGCGTATTTTTAAGATGTTCTGCAGGTGATTCTTACTCACCAAGAATATTGAGAAGCACTGTAGCCTGGAAAGATGGAAACCACCCAAATAACATAAATGCTCATTCATTCATCATGACTGTTTCAGGGGGAAAACAAAATATCCTCTTCCTCAAAGTATACGGTTCAGCACCAAAGGACAACGGTTCAAACGGTTACCAAGGTTACCTTAGAATTTTTTTGGAACACCTAAAGTCTGATAATTACCCCACACGATGCTAAGCTCAATAAGTTTCAGCTCTACCTAGAAACTTACTCATGACTCTCTGGAATCTTATCATAGATTTTATTTTGCTAGGCATTCTGTATGACCATACTTAGGGTAATGAAAACTCCTCACTAACTTTGTGCCCTAAGTATTCACAGGATCCACTCGTCCACACTTCCTTTCTCAAATGTTTCCACTCTTTCCTCTGACATCTTGGCAAAGGGATAAATATGTGATTCCTTTCATCTAGCGCTTCCTTCTGAATATCCTGGGAACTCTAAAATGAAGAAGCCTCTGATAGACTGAATGTTTATACCTCTAAAAATTCATATGTTGAAATCCTAACCCTCTGTGTGATGGTATGAGGAAGTGAGGACTTTGGAAGATCATTAGGTCATGAGTGTGGAACCCTCATGAATGGCATTAGTGCCGTTATAGACGGAAACCCAGAGAGTTCTCTCTCCTCTTCCACCACATTGAAGACACAACCAGAAGTTAGCAATCTGCAACCCCGAAGAAAGCTCTTACCAAAATGTGACCATGCTGGCACCCTAATCTCAGACTTTCAGCATCTACAACTGAGAAATAAATTTCTGTTGTTTACAAGCCTCGTCATCAGTGGTATTCTGTTATAACAGCCCAATGTGACTAAGATAGAGCCTACAGAGAATAGGTTGATATTGTCCAAGGGCAGTCACTCTTGAAGGATCTCACTAGCACTCCGTGGAAGGAGAATTATTGTAAGTACTATGTGTAGGCCATATGTGTCAGAGGTCCATCCGACAGTCTTACAAGTACTTCTTTAGTGCCCACATGTTCCCAGGCTCTGGAGATGAGTGGTGGTCAGTTTCTAAGCAAGTTACTAGAGAAGGGCATTTCAGGAGAGCGTAAAAGTATAAGGCTTGGATACCAACCGTGCAGAATAAACAGTAAGTGCTTAGAGTAGATTCCAGTGGGATGTCAACACCACAGGAAGGTACACAGACATGTAAAATCATGGAGTAAAATCCTGAATAAGAAACTGAACTTGAGCATGAGCATTCTAGGTCAAGCATTTTTTGGAGGAGGACACGTGAGCCCAAGACACACAAAGTTCATAAGTCAGCAGGATTTAGTGGTTTCACATGTACTTACAGCAACATCAAATGTCATATAACATGCTAAAATGTCTAGGTAATTAGAGCAAAAAACATAACTTTCTGGAATGTAGATGGGCTCTTGTAAGATGGGCATAGCTAAGCTTTACTGGCCTACGTAAAAATTTGGTAAGAATGAGAAATAATAACGTTTCTTTTTGGGGTTTAACAGTTTTAATTGAAAAACATTGTTATGAAAAACTTAAAAAAATTCTCTGTGTTATGTTGTTTGGCCCTTTTTTAAAATCATTTAAATCTAAAGTAACAAGGCCAAGTATTCTCTTGTGATTAAGCCAGGACCCTCAGGATCCAACACAAATCCTTCAACTCTCTCCAGGGCTTCTGACGACGAGATGGTCAGGCTGTCTTCAGACAGTCTGTTCATATTGGCTAAAGGGAAACACACCAGCTTGGATTGAGGAGTGGGCTTAAAGAAACCACAAATGGCAAGAGAATGAAACATGAGAACAGTCCCAGTTAGAAGGGGGGTATGCACTGGTGGAAAGATAAAGTTACCCTTTGTTCTATCCAGTTACCTTTGCACAGGATATGTTGGTATCATTTCTGAGTAATAAAGGATTTTAGGTAGAGGGAAAGACATGTGAGACAGAAGGACAAAGCAAAACCCTAAAGTCTTAGGTGGTTTAAGGTGTAATTTGTTCTATCACCTGATTCTAGGTTTTGTCATTGTTGCAAATACAATATTAAACACTGCTTAAATTGCATTTACAATATTTGAAACGATTCCAGACACATTTTTGTCACCTTTATAACTCCTGAGGTTTTCAGTGGAGGAAATATAAGGCATTAGTTAGCACTAACAGAGAACTCTTTTGAGTGGAGACGTGAAGACACGTGCCTTTTGTTAACCAGCATGGTTAGACATTATTTGAAAGTTAAGTAATACTTCAATCAAACGTTCATAGAATAAAGCTATACATTATCACCATGGAAGATTACATATATACACATACTCACTTTTACTTGCAAAGCTCATGTTGTCTATACAGGCCTTGAATTGTTGACTTTGGCAACTTCCTTAGCATGGCTGCTAATTTCTGTGACCCTTTACCTGTATAGATCTTACATATCTGCTAACTCTAATTAATGTTAAAACAAGAGTATTATTGATTGCATCTCACGTATAATTTAGTATCTGGCATACGGTAGGTAAAACATGTATATTTTTACATAAAAATGAGTAAACAATGTGTTTATTAGTTGAAGGATGTCTGGCAAAAACAGACACATATTTAACCCAAGTAAATTAAAGAAGAATCACACACTTTCTAATTTATACCTTATGGGAAATTTTATATATGCATGGCAAAACAAAATGTTAAAAAACTAAACTTTTCTAAATGCTGTGTGTCTATTTTTTTAATTTAATTTATATCTACCTTACAGAATGTTTAATTTTTTTTAAAGTTTATTTATTTTGGGGCACCTGGGTGGTTCAGCCAGTTGAGCGTCCGACTTTGACTCAGGTCAAGATCTCAGGGTTCATGAGTCCGAGCCCTGCATTGGACTCTGTGCTGACAGCTCAGAGCCTAGAGCCTGCTTCGGATTCTGTGTCTCCCTCTCTCTCTGCCTCTCTCCCTCTCTCTCTGCCCCTCCCCCCCTCAAAAATAAAGTAAAACATAAAAAAAAATTTTTAAAGTTTCTTTTGAGAAGAGACACAGAGTGAGAGCAGGGGAGTGGCAGAGACAGAAGGAGACACAGAATCTGAAGCAGGCTTTAGGCTCTGAGCTGTTAGCAAAGAGCCTGATGCAGGGCTCAAACTCACAAACCGTGAGATCATGACCTGAGCTGAAGTCGGTTGCTTAACAGACAGAGCCCCCCAGGTGCCCCTACCTTATAGAATATTAACAAAATATTATTTAATAATATTCAGGTTAACAAAACCTTGTGCAGTTCTTATTAACTCCATGATGTGAGAAGATAGGAGTAAATAAAACGTAGTCTCTGTGTTCAAAGCCCTGATAGGCCATGAAGGCAACAGACAATATTCAAACTATTATAAATTTGTCACATCAAAGATACATTGATAGAGATATAAATATACACACATACAGATGTTTATATACTCATGTAAATATATTTATTGGATACTCAAATTATATAAACTGTTGTTAGTTTCCTAATACATAATCACACACAACATAATAGAATCTAATGTTCCATGTTTGCTATTTTTATCTTTGAACTATCAGCTCTTGGATTTGTTATCTAGGAGATAACTGCTTGTGTTTTCCTTAATTTACATATATTATCATTTTCTTAAGAAGAGGCATTTTGGTTGTAAAATGATACTGAATTCATTATCACCAGCATTTGATATATTTAAGTAATCTTTGCCTCAACATTACTAAAACCATTTTAGAATTATACCTTTTGACAGAAGTTCTCAACATTTTGAAAATTTCTACTCACTGAAAACAACTGAATTGCCCAAAAGCATTTATATTACCTCCGTGTGATCTCAACCTTCATGCTAACCATTTAGCGGTTTATGATTTTTAAACAGGCACTCCATTCCATTTAGACACTTTGATTTGTTTTTCCTTTCTTATTGACTGTTTAAAATTAAAAAAAAAAAAAAAAAAAAAAAAAAAAAGGTCAGTGCTTTGGCCCTGCCTTGCTGACATATTATAGATAGTTAATAGGCAGCATTCATACAACATAATGATAATATTCTACTTTTATGGAGATAACATTCCTCATTTATGTAAAAAAATGTCTTATTTTAATGCTTTTTCCAGTAGTGGGTTTGTGTGGCAGCAAAAGTTTCCGCACCACTTTACCAGTTTCCTTTGTAAGTGTATAAACAAAATAAATTTGGAACGTAAACTTGTGCCTGTGAAGAACTTTGTCTGTCTTAATATTGATCTGTCTTACACACAGATTAAACTCAATTTGGGCAGTAATATATTTTCTGGAATTCACTTGTGATAGTATCATTGTCTTAACCATTTCGTCAGTATATCCGTTTTTTTTTTTTAGGACTTACACATCCTAAGGATTCTCTCAGTCTCCACTTCCCCATTTGTCAGAAGATCTTAAGCAAACATTTTACATAAACATTCACTTTATGAAGTGTGTCAGAAAGGAAGAAAGATAAAGGTAGTACAGCCAATCAGAAGGTAATTGTGATAATCCGGACAGGAAATACTAAGATGTTTCTTATTTAAAACAGGAGAAATTGGGGCACCTGGGAGGCTCAGTCAATTGAGTGTCCAACTCTTGATTTCAGCTCAGGTCATGATCCCAGAGATAGTGGGATTGAGCCCCACATTGGGCTCTGTGCTGAGCATGGCGTCTGCTTAAGAGTCTCTCTCTCATTCCCTCTGCCCCTTTCCCCCACTCATGCTCTTTGTCTAAAATTAAAAAATAAATAAATAAAACAGAAGAGATTGATTCAACAAAAACTTATCCACTGCCTGTATGCTGAGTACTGCTCTCAGTTTTGAGGATCTCCAAGTTGAATACAAACAGAAAGCATAAAAAGGCAATTGCTATTTTCAGACTGCTTACTTTCCAGTAAAAGTTTATACACAAAACATGTAACAAGTTAGTTATACAATATATTAGGAGATGATTAGTGCTGGAGGGGAAAAGAAAACGTGAGGAAGAGGTTTACGATACTCAAAAGTCTAGTCAAAGATAATGACCTTAGAAGGAGGTAAGAGAGTGAACCCTACTCATACCTGAAGGGGAGGAGTAGTGTTCAGGCAGAGGGAAGTGCAAATGCCGACTTCAGAACCAGAAACACATCTCTGGAAAGCAAGATGGAAAAATGGCTGACACAGAGAGGAGTTAGTCAGAGGTTAGTTCAGGGAATTGGGAAAAGTGGAGAGTCAGTCTATTTTGGGTCTTGTATCTTCTGATTTGAAAGACTTTAAATTCAATCTGAGTGAAAAGCCACTGAAGTTTGGAGCACAGACCTGAAAGGTTGGCACTGATGTGGTTGTTTGTACGTTAAAAAATTTACAAAATATATGAAAGTCTTGCAATGCTTTGGAAAGAGGTGAACAGTGACCCTGAAAGCCTTTGTTCCCATTGAGGTTTCCTGGTTATCTTACCAGCAATACAGTGAAAAGATTTAGACTTCATGTTTAATATATAATAGCAACACACAAACCATCACATGGCACTGGAGAAGGGCTTGATCTTCCTCCTGTGGTGAAAAGCAGAAATGTCTAGAAAAGTATATTGCAATAACGTGAAGTGCAATTCTTTCTCAGCAAATACTGCTTTAAAGGTAATTGAAAATATTGCTGCAGCTTTGAAGGGAAGAGCATTAAAACAAATTAGTCTGTGTGGGTGATTTGCTCTATACCAGATGAGAGTACAGATATTTCTAAGATGAATCAGCTGAAAGTATTTGCTGGATTCTCCGTCACTAAGGAAATAAATGAAGAGTTACTTTTTCTATGGGGCTCTAAAAGAAAGATATATCAGAGACATATATAATCTCAACAGTAAATGACTTCTTCAATAAAAACTGTATTTTAGGAGAAAATTGTATACATATAACCAGTGATTGAGTACCTACATGGCATGAATTTTTAAAAAGAAAGATATATTGAACAAATATTGTATGCAATAAGAAGCTATTACTTTCCTACTTAGTACTAGAGACTGTCTGTATATTTTGTAGGTGAAATATATAGATATATATGACTTTTTATTTAATGAGTCATTCTTTGGATAATATCCTATAAGCAGACATTATATCTAAGTTTAACAAGGAAAGTCTTTTATGTTAGCTGATGGGTTTTACTTATTAGACCATGCTATGTAAAATGTTAAAATAATAGATCTATCATTATGCCTTGAGGGTCAGTAATTCTGACTCAGTAGGACAAATTGAGGGATAATACTGCAGAGCTAAGAATACTCTGTGGGACACCCTACATTTTTCATTTTCTTAGATCCAGCTGGTATTGGTACAGCTTCTGTGATAGAGAAATAAAAGAATTATTTAGACATGTTCCTGAAGATGACATATGAGTACTTTGAAGGATTCCTTATGGCCACATGGAATCAAATGTGGTCATTTGAATTTTCCCTTTCAAAATAACTATAACTTCTGCTATTCTGCATTTTTATTTTTAACAATTCATTGATAAATATTACTTTTTTATGCTATAGGAATCTGAGCTTAAGTTGCTTCCTTTCTTCCTTCTTTTTCTCTTTCCTTCCTTCCATGACCTTTTCTTTGCTCATTCCCTATCTACCTACCTCATCTTCCTTTTACTGTCCAGTCTAAAAGAAATCATTCTAAAAAGATCCAGATGGAAATTTCTGCAGTGTGTGCTAGGCTGTATGACATCCCTCACCGCCTCAAAATTGCCAGCTCTGAAACATGCTAATATATTTACATTCTATACCAAAAGGGACTTGGCAGATGTGATTAAGGTAAGGATTATGAGATGAGACCATTGATATCGCAGAATATCACTGTAGACCCAATGAAGTCACAGCGGTCATGTAAGAAGGAGGCAAAAAGATCAAGTCAGAGAGAAAGAGATGTGAAGGCAGAAGCAGAGGTTAGAGCCTTCGGAGGAAGCCCCATAAACCAAAGCACACGGAAGGCCTCCAGAAGCTGGAAAAGGCAAGGAATCACATTCTTTTCTAGAACCTCCAGGAGGGACTCAGTTTTGCACCAACACCTGCATTCTAAGACTTATGACATCCAGAATTATAGCACAATAAATATGTGTTGTTTTAAGCTACAAAATTTGTGTTAACTTGTTACAGCAGCAAGAGGAAACTATTACAGATAGTTCTGGATACAGAGAAAATGCATGAAAGATCGAGACCTTAGTAATACCAGGACATGCTAAGAAATTTACCATAGCTAGTGTGTTGGATGCATGCAGAAAAATAACACGTTATTAGCCTTAATTTGTACATTGCTTGATCTGGCCCAGTGACTCTCCTTTGGATTCTCACACACAATTTTTACACCTTATTTTATTTAACTGGTTCTTTTTCTATACTCTCTGATCTGCCATGAACCCACTGTGGATGAACCATGCTGTTTGCTCACTATTAAACACCCTAGCCCACAGCACAGGGCTTTAATTAAGATGTTCTTTAACAACTAAAATAACTTTAAATAGTTTGATCTTGGAGTGAGGTCAAAATATTTATACTGTATGTCAGAAGTACCAAAAAATGTGCTATTTTCAATAATAAATATCTTTTTTCAGTGACAGTGAGTACATTTGATCATGCCAATGAAAAATTTATTAGGTTGTGAATTATTTGATGCTTCATGGTTTCTTACCTCTCGGGAGTCCTTTTCTTGTGATCTACCTTTCCAAAATGGCATCAGGATCTCTGGGTTTTCTCATATCACTAGGAAGTGCTACACTGTCCTACGCTGGTCCCAGGACCTCTCTAAGTTCACAGAAGCGGGGATAGGTTTTTATCACAGGAAGTTTGCTTGTGGGTCATGACCAATGAATGCCTAACAATTCCCTGGTGGTGACTCAATATAGTTGTCATGAGCGTGCCTGTGTTTCCACAACCTAGTGGTGGCCTTTTCTTGTCCATGTCTATCTACTCATCCCACTTTTCCTAGTGCGGACTTTTCTTAATCTCTTCTATTCAGCCTTCTCAGCTCCATAATCTTTGCCCCAAGGGGGCACAAGGGACAGTTTTGATAGTTTATTTGTTGTGTGTTGTCTAAGGAGGAAGAGGGGACCTATTTCAGGCCCATGTATATAAGTCCATTCCTCAGGATCAATATTCTTATGCTAAGACATCATGTTAGATAGAATTCCTGTTAGGGCAACCATAGGATCCTTTTAGAAGAGCACCATCTTTCAGCATTGTAGGGGTGAGCAAGAGAAATCAGCATTTTAGTTCTATAACCAATTGATTTTCTTTCTCTTTTCTTAATTTAATTTTATTTCAATTTACATCCAAGTTAGTTAGCATATAGTGCAACAATGATTTCAGGAGTAGATTCCTTAATGCCTCATACCCATTTAGCCCACCCCCCGCTTCTACACCCCCTCCAGTAACCCTCTGTTTGTTCTCCATATTTAAGAGTCTCTTATGTTTTGCCCCCTTCCTGTTTTTATATTATTTTTGCTTCCATTCCCTTATGTTCACCTGTTTTGTCTCTTAAAGTCCTCATGTGAGTGAAATCATATGCTATTTGTATTTCTCTGACTAATTTCACTTAGCATAATACCCTCCAGTTCCATCCACAAAGCTGCAAATGGCAAGATTTCATTCTTTTTGGTTGCCGAGTAATACTCCATTGTATATATATACCACATCATCTTTATCCATTCATCCATCGATGGACATTTGAGCTCTTTTCATACTTTGGCTATTGTTGATAGTGCTGCTATAAACATGGGGGTGCATGTGTCCCTTCAAAACAGCACAGCTGCGTCCCTTGCAAAAATGCCTAGTAGTGCAATTGCTTGGTCGTAGGGTAGTTCTATTTTTAGTTTTTTGAGGAACCTCCATACTGTTTTCCAGAGTGGCTGCACCAGCTTGCATTGCCACCAACAATGCAAAAGAGATCCTCTTTCTCCACATCCTCGCCAACATCTGTTGTTGCTTGAGTTATTAATGTTAGCCATTCTGACAGGTGTAAGGTGGTATCTCCTTGTGGTTTTGATTTGTATTTCCCTGATGATGAGTGATGTGGAGCATTTTTTCATGTGTCTGTTGGCCATCTGGATGTCTTCTTTAGAGAAGTGTCTAATCATGTATTTTGCCCATTTATTCACTGGATTATTTGTTTTTTGGGTGTTTAGTTTTGTCAGTTCTTTATAGATTTTGGATACAAACCCTTAATGTGATATGTCGTTTGAAAATATTGTCTCCCATCCTGTCGGTTGCCTTTTAGTTTTGCTGATTGTTTCCTTCACTGTGAAGAAGTTTTGATTTTGATGAGGACCCAGTATTTCATTTTCCCTTTTGTTTCCCTTGCCTCTGGAAATGTTTTGAGTAAGAAGTTGCAGTGGCCAAGATCAAAGAGTTTTTTGCCTGCTTTCTCCTCTAGGATTTTGATGGCTTCCTGTCTTACATTGAGGTCTTTCATCCATTTTGAGTTTATTTTTGTGTATGGTGTAAGAAAGTGGTCCAGGTTCATTCTTCTGCATGTCGCTGTCCAGTTTTCCCAGCACCACTTGCTGAAGAGACTGTCTTTATTCCATTGCATATTATTCTCTGCTTTGGTAAAGATTAGTTGGCCATACATTTGTGGGTCCATTTCTGGGTTCTCTATTCTGTTCCATTGATCTGAGTGTCTGTTCTTGTGCCAGTACCATACTGTCTTGATGATTACAGCTTTGTAGTATAGCTTGAAGTCCGGGATTGTGATGCCTCCTGCTTTGGTTTTCTTTTTCAAGATTGCTTTGGCTATTCAGGGTCTTTTCTGGTTCCATACAAATTTTAGGATTACTTGTTCTAGCTCTGTGAAGAATGCTGGTGTTATTTTGATAGAGATTGCATTGAATATGTAGATTGCTTTGGGTAATATCGACATTTTGACAATATTTGTTCTTCCTATTCAGGAGCATGGAATCATTTTCCATTTTTCTTGTGCCTTCTTCAATTTCTTTCATATGCTTTCTATAGTTTTCAGTGTATAGATTTTTCCTCTCTTTGGTTAGATTTATTCCTAGGTATTTTACGGTTTTTGGTGCAACTGTAAATGAGATCGATTCCTTGATTTCTCTTTCTGTCACTTCATTGTTGGTGAATACGAATGCAACCAATTTCTGTGCATTGATTTTATATCCTGCAACTTTGCTGAATTCATGAATCAGTTCTAGCAGTTTTTTGGTGGAATCTTTTGGGTTTTCCATATAGAGTATAATGTCATTTGTGAAGAGTGAAAGTTTGACCTCCTCCTGGCTTATTTGGATGCCTTTTATTTCTTTGTGTTGTCTGATTGCAGAGGCTAAGACTTCTAATACTATGTTGAATAACAGTGGCAAGAGTGGACATCCCTGTCTTGCTCCTGACCTTAGAGGGAAAGATCTCAGGTTTTTCCCATTGAGGATGATATTAGCATTGGGTCATTCATATATGGCTTTTATGATCTCGAGGTATGACCTTTCTATCCCTACTTTCTTGAGGGGTTGTATCAAGAAAGGATGCTGTATTTTGTCAAATGTTTTCTCTGCATCTATTGAGAGGATCATATGGTTCTTGCCCTTTGGTTTATTGATGTGATGAATCACATTAATTGTTTTGCAGATATTGAACCAACCTGCATCCCAGGTATGAATCCCACTTGGTTGTGGTGAATATTTTTTTAAATTTATTTTATTTTTAAATTTTTTTAACATTTATTCATTTTTGAGACAGAGAGAGACAGAGCATGAATGAGGGAAGGTCAGATAGAGAGGGAGACACAGAATCCGAAACAGGCTCCGGGCTCTGAGCTGTCAGCACAGAGCCCGACGTGGGACTCGAACTCACAGACCATGAGATCATAACCTGAGCCAAAGTCGGACGCCCAACCGACTGAGCCACCCAGGCGCCTCGGTGAATATTTTTTTAAATGCATTGTTGGATCCAGCTGGCTAATATCTTGTTGAGGATTTTAGCATCCATGTTCACCAGGGAAATTGGTCTAATGTTGTCCTTTTTAGTGGGGTCTCCGTCTGGTTTTGGAATCAAGGTAATGCTGGCCTCATAGAAAGAGTTTGAAAGTTTTCCTTCCATTTCTATTTTTTGGAACAGTTTCAAGAGAATACGTGTTAACTCTTCCTTAAATGTTTGGTAGAATTCCCCTGGAAAGCCATCTGGCCCTGGACTCTTGTTTTTGGGGAGATTTTTGATTATTAACTCGATTTCTTTACTGGTTATGGGTCTGTTCAAATTTTCTATTTCTTCCTGTTTCAGTTTTGGTAGTGTATATGTTTCTAGGAATTTGTCCATTTCTTCAGTTGCCCATTTTATTGACATATAATTGCTCATAATATACTTTTATTATTTTTGTTATTTCTGCTGTGTTGGTTGTGATCTCTCCTCTTTCATTCTTATTTTATTTATTTGGTATTTTCCTTTTTCTTTTTGATCAAACTGGCTAGAGGTATATCAATTTTGTTAATTCTTTCAAAGAACCAGCTTCTGGTTTCATTGATCTGTTCTACTGGGTTTTTTTTTTTGTTTGTTTGTTTCAATAGCATTAATTTCTGCTCTAGTCTTTATTATTTCCTGCCTTCTGCTGTTTTTGGGTTTTATTTGCTGTTCTTTTTCCAGGGCTTTAAGGCATAAGGTTAGGTTGTGTATCTGAGATCTTTCTTCCTTCTTTAGGAAGACCTGGATTGCTATATACTTTCCTCTTATGACCACCTTTCCTGCTTCCCAGAGGTTTTGTGTTGTGGTGTTATCGTTTTCATTGGATTCCATGAAGTTTTTAATTTCCTCTTTAACTTCTTGGTTACCCATTCATTCTTCAGTAGGAAGTTCTTTAGTCTTCAAGTATTTGTTACCTTTCCAATTTTTTTTCTTGTGGTTGATTTCGAGTTTCATAGCATTGTGGTCTGAAAATATGGACGGTATGACTTGATCTTTTTGTGCTTGTTGAGGGATGATTTGTGTCCCAGTATGTGGTCTATTCTGGAGAACATTCCATGTGTACTGGAGAAGAATGTATATTCTGCTGCTTTAGGATGAAATGTTCTGAATATACCTGTTAAGTCCATCTGGTCCAGTGTGTCATTCAAAGCCATTGTTTCCTTGTTGTTTTTGGACAGATTATCTGTCCATTGCTACAAGTGGGGTGTTGATGCCTGCTACTATTATGGTATTACTATTGATGAGTTTCTTTATGTTTGTGGTTAATTGATTTATATATTTGGGTGCTTCACATTTGGTGCATAAATATTTACAATTGTTATGTCTTCTTGGTGAATAACCCCTTAATTATGATATAATGCCCTTCTGCATCTCTTGATACGGTCTTTATTTTAAAGTCTAGATTGTCTGATATAAGTATGGCTGCTCCGGCTTTCTTTTGTTGACCATTAGCATGACGAATGGTTCCCCTCCCCTTATTTTCATTCTGAAGGTGTCTTTAGGTCTAAAGTGGGTCTCTTGTAAACAACATATAGATGGATCTTGTTTTCTTATCCATTCTGTTACCCTATGTCTTTTGATTGGAGCTTTTAATCCATTGACCTTTAGCATGAGTAGTGAAAGATATGAATTTATTGACATTATGTTGTTTATGGAGTTGGAGTTTCTGGTGGTGTTCTCTGGTCCTTTCAAGTTTTTGTTGTTTTCAGTTTTTATTTATTTGTTTATTTGTTTGTTGGTTTGTTTATGTTTTCATCTTTTCTCCCCCTCAGAAAATCCTCCTTAAAATTTCTTGCAGGGCTGGTTTAGTGTTCACAAACTCCTTTAATTTGTTAAACCGGGAAACTTTTTATTGCTCCTTCTATTTTGAATGACAGCCTTGCTGGATAAAGAATTCTTGCTTGCATATTTTTCTAATTCAGCACATTGGATATATCCTGCCACTCCTTTTTGGCCTGCCAAGTTTCTGTGGATAGATCTGCTGCAAACCTGATCTGTCTTCCCTTGTAGGTGAAGGACTTTTTTTCCCTTTCTGCTTTCTTGATTCTCTCCTTGCCTCAGTATTTGTGAATTTGACTATGATATGCCATGTTGGTGGTAGGTTTTTGTTGAATATAATGGGAGTCCTCTGTGCTTCCTGGATTTTGATATCTGTGTCTTTCCCCAGGTTAGGAGAGTTTTCCGCTATGATTGGTTCACATAACCCTTCTACCCTTATTTCTCTCTCTTCCTCTTCTGGGACCCCTATGATTCTGATGTTGTTCCTTTTTAATGAGTCACTGATTTCTCTAATTCTTTTTCTTTTTTTAATTTTTTTAACGTTTATTTATTTTTGAGACAGAGAGAGACACAGCATGAATGGGGGAGGGGCAGAGAGAGAGGGAGACACAGAGTCGGAAGCAAGCTCCAGGCTCTGAGCCATCAGCCCAGAGCCCGACGCGGGGCTCGAACTCGCGGACCGAGAGATCGTGACCTGAGCTGAAGTCGGACGTTTAACCGACTGAGCCACTCAGGTGCCCCTGATTTCTCTAATTCTTAAATCATGCTCTTTTTTCCATAATCTGCCTCTTTTTTTTTCCTGCTTCATTATTCTCCATAAGTATGTCCTCTATATTGCTGATTCTCTGTTCTGCCTCATGCATCCTTGCTGCCACGGCATCCATTCGAGATTGCAGCTCAGTTATAATATTTTTTTTATTTCATCCTGACTAGCTTTTACTTCTTTTATCTCCACAGAAAGTGATTCTAATCTATTTTTGACTCCAGCTAGTATTCTTATTATCATGATTCTAAATTCTGGTTCAGACTTCTTGTTTGTATCTGTGTTGTTTAAGTCCCTGGCTGTTATTTTTTCCTGCTCTTTCTTCTGGGGTGAATTCCTTCGTTTTGTCATTTTGAAGGGAGAAAAGGAATTAATAAGGTACAAAAAATTAAAATTAAAAAAATTAAAATTGAACAATATTAAAATTAAAAAATTAAACACACACATACAAATCGAATAAATGATGTAGATCCTAAGTGTGTTTTGGTCTGGGTGTTGAAAGTGGGTTGATAGACTAGAGAAAAAAGGGGGAAAAAAGAAATCATTTGAAAATTTGAAGAAATGAATACACTGAAGTAGAATAAAATGAAACGATGGGTGTAAAATAGAACTTGAAAAAAATTTACACAAAAGTAAATAATATTGTAGAAAAAAGTAACTACAATTATTTTTAATAAAAATTGAAAATAAAAATGTTTTTTTTTATCTTCATGCATTCAAGAAAAACAGAAAACAAATGAAAAATAGAGAAAAAGAAGAAAGAGAAAATTGAATAGATGGGCCCTGTAACAGACTGAAATATGACTGAAATTACTTCGTTTTCCCCTAGAATTCAAACTATGAAGCCCTTTATAGTCCATAAACTAAGCAGGCAGTGAGACTTACATTCTTGAAGAGCGAGGTTGGCCCAGTTTGGCGGGGCTTATTGTAACGGCTCTGTTCTCCATTAGGTGCCACTGCTAGCCTACTGGGTGTATTGTTGTGGCGCTTGTAGGCACTTGTAGGTGCGTGCCCACATGCGAGGGAGTGGTGAAAATGGCATCACCCAGCTACCCAGTCTCTAGTATCGGAACTCTGTTTTCCCTGATCAGCAATTATGCACCCGTCCTTTCTCTTCGGCTTCTGTCCACTTCCCTCTTCCACACTGTCCGTGGCCACGCCCCAGGCATCACCTCCCTCACGAGTTTTGTCTCAGATGCAGCTGTCTTCCCCGGCCCCCCACTTCTGAGGTACAGTGGCTTTGGCCTCTTCTGCCCTTCTGCAGAGAGTCTCACCAAGCAATGGATGGGTGTTAACTGCACCCAGGAACGCCCACTGGACCCTGCTGTTGCCAGTGCCCCGAGACTGTGGCCAGGTGCTAGCCTGCTCCCCCAAAAAATCATGGGACAGTGTAACCTCAGAGTTTCAGGAACCATGGAAAATCACAACACACACCCTGGCACCAGGCTTCACCCTTAATGACCTTGTTCCAGCACCAATGAATGTGGCCGTTTTCTGGGGTCTGCTGGACCAGACAGCTTCAACAGTGTCTACCAAATATTCTTCCAGCAGTGGAACCACTTTTCCCCGTGTGGCCCAAGAACCTCCCAGACCCCCTCTGCTCCTGGGGATTTGCCCTTACCACCAGAGCACCACCAGGTATTGAGCTGCAGAGTTTCAGACTCTGGACTCCCCCTGTTTACAGTCTTAATGGAACTTAAATCCTCTCCTTCTCCTTACTCCCTTTTTAGTTCAGTCCCTGTGGCTGTTTCTAATTTTGCACCTTCTCTCCAGCTGCTTTTGGGGAGGGGTACTTTTCCCATATTCTCCCCCCACCACCCCTGTTCCTGTCTCCCTCCTCTCTGTAAGCAAAAGTGGCTCTCTGCCTTCCGTGGCTTCTCTCTCACCAAATTCAACTCTCCACGCCATGTACCTGCGGAATTCTGTGGTTCAGGTTGTACAGATTGTTGTGTTAATCCTCAGATCAGTTTTCTAGGTGTGCAGAATCATTTAGTGTTGGTCTGGCTGTATTTCATGGATGCAAGACACGCAAAAAACTTCCATGCTGTTCTGCCATCTTGGTTCCTTCCTGCAACCAATTGATTTTTACCAAACATTTGGCTCAATCTGGGATTAAATACAGAATACTTATCTAAACTTTCGTCTTTTCTTTTTCTCTCCTTACCCCATTATCTTTTAGAAATGAAAGTCCTTTCTGCTTATCTCTCTTCTTTCAGGTGAAAGCTGTATACTTTTCTAGCTGCCTTATAGACTTAAGCAGCAATGAAAAACAAAACAAAACAAAACAAAACAAAACAAAACAAAACTCTATGGTCTGAGACAACTAGGTTTTTATCCAAACATACAAAAAACTCCACCTTGGAAATTCTGAGATATCTTCCTCTTCTCTCCTCAAAAAATACCTGAAACATCAAGCACATTTACTTTTAGGGTATTTTCTTGCCTAAATTTTAGTATGCCACTCTGACGCTATCTTGATACTTGTAACAAAGCAATGACTTCCCCATTATCAGACAAATTCTGCCTTCCTCCTAGAACATGGGATGCCTTTTATTTTATAACTAATGAAGCCTTAAATCATGTAGGATCTGGAAATTCCCAGAACAAAAATATTTTGGTTTAACATCTTCCTTCTATACACACTTCATTTTGAAGGTGGTTAAAAGTTATTGAAAGATATTGAGCAAAGGACTCACCATCAAGGCCTACTGCAGTTTCAGAAATTAGTGAGTATGAAATATGTTACTGGATCAGGATAATCCATTGAATGCTAGATCAGTGATCCAGGTGGGACTTAAGATGGCTACAACCTTAGAGCATAATGCTTCAGATGGAGCGGGAAAGTAAACTCGAGCTCTAAGTCAGAGATAATGCAGTGACTCCTTGGTTATGGCAGAAAAAGGGCAGGGAAGTGTTTCTGATGATTCCTTGGCTTTATGTCATTTTTTGATAAAGGAACTGGAGAAAGAAGAGTAAAATTAAAAAAAAGTTAATTATCAAGAAGCCTTTAGATATTTGGTTTATCAATGTGGGAACGGAAATCCCTGTGTAGACTGAAAAATGTAATTTCAGCAGAAAATGTGAAGAGTTAAAAAACATAAATGTATGAAAAAACAACTTTAAATTCAAGGAAATAATTCATAGAAAAAATTGTTTTTTTATACTGTTATGGAGAAAATCAATTTCCTTCTTTTTTATGACATGAACACCAGTTCCTAAGAGGCAGAACTCAATAAGCAGACATATTTGACATATATTCACTGTGCTTAAATTCCTTTTATATTGCACGATTATGGGAACAGTTTTTTTTTTTTTTTGCATCTTCTTATATCTCTATTCTCCTTTGCATAGTTTTCCTAACTCTATTATTTCCCTCTGCACTTACTCCTTAACCTTTCCCACTTAACCACTCTTTATGACACGGCCTATGGTAATTGCCATGTTAGAAACTATTATGATCCACATGGCAATCCCCCACCCGGTACAGAAACATACATCTCTAGGTTTACAGACATGACTACAATTTGTAGGCCAAATAGCTGTACAGAAATCTGGGAAACTAGTTCATTTCATGTGAAGATTTTCCCCTCATTTTTGTTTGTGCAACCTGGATTGTATGAAGTGACACTGGTTATCAAGTCCTACATAAAAGACAGCTGAAGAAATTTCTTGGAAAGATAAGCATGTCTCAAAGTCATGCAAAATGGCCAAGTTCACTGAAAGTATCATACTAAATAATAAACATTCATCTATGAATATGAAAGCAAACACTTTAAATGTGATATACAGAAGAAAAAGAAGTGGTTATTTCTAAATTTGAACCAAATTATTTCTTAATTTGATTCTGCATTCATAGCCAAAAATTAAAGAAAGGGCAGTGTTTTTTTTAACATTTAATATTTGTGGCATTTACTTTAATATTGAACAAGTTTAGTAATTGAATATTGTAATTGAATGAATGTAATATTCTGCCACTGCAATACAATCACTATAATTTCTGACAATGATTTAAATAGGTGTCTTTATTATAAGAATTGATCAAAGAAAATAAGAAACAGATCACATACACTTTATTAGTCAAAAAGTTGGAAGGGCATTTTATATTTTAGCTTTAGACGAGGCATAATTTGATGACATTTGAATGTTCCCTCTATTTAGGACTTTGTCATGAAAATTGCCCTATTTTCTATGCACATTAAATGTTCTTTCAGAGAAAACATAAAATATTCCTGGATAAGTTCCCAGGTGCTGTTAAATAAGTCCATTCTGCCTTGTAATTTGTACATCGTTGTCTCACATGGTGTTATTTGTGTTATTGATGGACCCATTCATTCTCAGTTGTAGGCTTCATGTCTTTGTAAATTCTTTAGATGATCCTGCTTATAATTACCCTTATGCTGAGCCCTTTCACTGTTATTTGAAGAAAGTTTTATAAATCACATTATGCATACACAACAGCATTGCTGGGTATGGATTCTATTCTGTTCCATGTCTGAAGCCTCATCTGCATGTTGAAAAGAGGAATAAGAAATAGCTAGTGGCCAATTCATCTCCATATCTTTCCTGTGAAGGTGATTTCAGGGAATCTTTTCTGTCCTATTTAATAACCTCCTTGGAACAACCTTATTGTTCAGGGGCACATTCATCCCTGTCTAATTTGCCCTAAATATTGTGATTAGTCATCCAAAACTGTGTGTGTATCACTGACATTTCTAGATTTACTGTATTTGGAATAACGAGTTTCACATGTGTGTTTTTCTCTGTTTACCAGAGCTTTCAACAGTCTAGAACTTTTATAATCTGCTGAAATACTTTGTTTTAAGAATTTTAGTACTTTTAATTTCTTTATTAACTTCATATACTTGCAACATTACAATTAATTATTTTTTCATGTCAGGAGGGTAACAAAATGATCAATTGTTTTGTGTAAATCATTATTCATTTCTTAATATCTTTATAGTTCAGGTTACCACAGATCTAACATGCTTTAGCTGATACACCTTGAAAGAACTTCATCGTTCATTCATTCTTCTGGGATGCTGTGGGACGTGGGCATGTAGAGAATTTTTAGAAGTGTATTTCTTACCTTTTCAAAGTCTAATGAAAAACTAAATTAAAGGATAATTAAAACAGAAGAAGCTGTCTTTCATTAACCACCTTGATCAATTACAATATTTTAGATATGGCAGTAATTTTTGATAAGATTTCATTCAACATTTTCTTAGGTATTTTACAAAAGATTGACTTTACTAGATATCATTAGTATAAGATACAAGGAAAAAAGACTTTCTCAGTTGCATATATTTCAAATACTGTGATAAACGAAGAAATATATACTTTCAAAATATTTTATGAGTTTTAGATTCTCTAAAAAAATAAACATATTGTGAATCCTCAATATAGGAAATGAGATAGGAAATATTTCCCAAAAGTAGGTTTTTTTAAAGAGACTATTTAATGATTCATCTGGAAAAGAACAAGCAATATATAATAATACCCAGCTTTATATAAGAAAATAGCTAAGCCTGAAGATATTCAGTAATGTAAATGCATTACCTAACTCATTACTAGTGGAATTATGATGGTAATCAAGGTTCTTGAATCCAGTGTTCCAGACTGTTACCTGTGTCTCTTTATTCTTAACATATTTGATAATTCATTTCCTGAAACATGTATAATGCCTTCAAGTTTCATTCATGTTGCTGCAAATGGCAGGATTACCTTTTTTCTCTTGGCTGAATTAAATTCCATTGTATATAATTACCATACACATCATCTTTATCCATTCGTCTTTTGAGGAACACTTACATTGTTTCTATACCTTGGCTATTGTGACTAACACTGCAATAAACATGGCAGCTCAGATATTTCTCTAGATAGTTAATTTCCTCAAGATAATGTGTCTATATTTTTTCAAGTGCAACATGATTTATTCTCCTCAGTATTTCTCATAGCACCTAGTACAGTGTTTTAGAAATAGGAGATGGCCAATAAAGATTGGTGCCATTAATTAAATCAAAAATATATAGGTTTATTATCGATATACACTAAAATTAAAATTTTCAAGCAATTAGCAACAACTAAATGAGATGTAGCAAAGTAAAATGAATCAGAAAAATTGCTACAAAAATTGCTATAGAACAAAAAAGAAAAAAAAGATATGATCATTAAATTAGATCAGGAATAAGATGATCAAAAACAATTTTCAGAGGTTTTTATAAAGCCCCTATCAATGATTAAGTGTTAACAAAATATATCGAAACGTCTTATGATCCAGGTTCACCACCAGATGAGCGTCCACAGCAGGGTGACCTTGTAAGGTTTGGGGGAGGAGATTTGAGGCTTGACTAATGCACAGTATTCAACAGTTGGCTCCAACCATATTTGGGAAAGACATGAGAGGATGAGAGAATCAAAGCCATTCTATAATAGTCTTGTTAGCCCAAGGGGATAAATGGAGAATAGGAACTAAAGTAACAAGGAACAAGATGGTGGTCTCTAAAACTCAGAAAGCAAAGAATCGTAATGCATGCAAATTAAGGTGGGTTTAGACATGGGCCGTTGATGTCCATGTTGTTGACGCTCACGTCCACTTTGCAGATGTGCCTAGCGCCCATGTTGGACAAGAGGAAGGGAATGAACTTTGAAGAGAGCCTTTCTCTGTTCTTCGCCAATATCAACCACTGCAGGAGTGGATGGAATGAGATTGATAACGAAGTTTGTTGAATTCTCAGAAAGTTTTCCGACAAAATTGAAAGTTTATGTATATCTAGTACAAATATTAACCACAGAGTAGTTGATTTTAGGACATAAAGTCATAAGTATAATTGGCCAGATAACCTGAATATTTGTGTGGATATAAGCTGAAAATTTATCACGTGACCACAGACAAAAAGAGACAAATCATTCCATTAATTTGAATGTTTACACAACATATATATTGTATTGCTTAAAACATTGACCACAAGTGGCACAAAATTATAAAGTTGGTTGGCACACTTGTTTTCAATATACCTTAATATCAAGGAGTTTAATATCCTAAGACCAAATTTCATTCAATCACCAAAATTACCAAACCTGATTTGATCTTCAGAATCCTTATAAATACTTCTATGAGCAGGACACATTTCCCCATAAATATTTACTTAGTGGCAATTATTTCTGTGTGTAGAGAATTTCACATACCGCTACACGAAAACTAGTCTATGCTTTTATTTACATGCAAATCTAGAAGGGGTGGTACGTAGTAGCCAGTTGTAAATTTTTTTAATACAATGAAAAAAGGCATTATGGGAGTAAAAGAATAAGTATCTTTTCCAGATTAGCAAAATCTTTTAAATGGAGTTGATTCTTTGTAATTTCAGTTAAAAAGAATAACTTTCACTCTTGTGGAATTACTTTGATGAGAATTCATACATAATCTTCCTTTTGTTTAGTTTTAACGTGTTCAATATAGTAAATTGACCCTACAGATATCTTTTTTTTTATTTATTTACATCCAAGTTATTTAGCATATAGTGCAACAATGATTTCAGGGATAGATTCCTTAATGCCCCTTACCCATTTAGCCCTTTCTCTCTCCCACAATGCCTCCAGTAACCCTCTGTTTGTTCTCCATATTTAAGAGTCTCTTATGTTTTGTCCCCCTTCCTGTTTTTATTTTATTTTTGCTTCCCTTCCCCTGTGTTCATCTGTTCTGTGTCTTAAAGTCCTCATATGAGTGAAGTCATATGCTATTTGTCTTTCTCTGACTAATTTCGCTTAACACAATACCCTCTAGTTCCATCCACGTAGTTGCAAATGGTAAGATCTCATTCTTTTTGATTGCTGAGTAATACTCAATTTTGTATAAGTATACATACCATATCTTCTTTATCCTTTCATCCATCAATGGACATTTGGGCTCTTTCCATACTTTGGCTATTGTCGATAGTGCTGCTATAAACATTGGGGTGCATGTGTCCCTTCAAAACAGTGTACCTGTATCCCTTGGATAAATACCTAGCAGTGCAGTTGCTGGGTTATAGGGCAGTTCTATTTTTAGTTTTTTGAGGAACCCCCATACGGTTTTCCAGAATAGCTGCACCAGCTTGCATTCCCACCAACAACATAAAAGAGATCCTCTTTCTCCACATCCTCGCCAACATCTGTTGTTGCCTCAGTTGTTAATGTTCGCCATTCTGACAGGTGTGAGGTGGTATCTCATTGTGGTTTTGATTTGTATTTCCCTGATGATGAGTGATGTTGAGTGTTTTTTCATGTGTCAGTTGGCCATCTGGATGTCTTCTTTAGAAAGTGTCTATTCATGTCTTTTGTCCATTTCTTCACTGGATTATTTGTTTTTTGGGTGTTGAATTTGATCAATTCTTTATAGATTTTGGATACCAACCCTTGATCTGATATGTCGTTTGCAAATATCTTTTCCTATTCTGTCAGTTGCCTTTTAAAGTGTCCTCTGTAGCTTTGTTTTTGCACACCACACGTCCACACACTAACACACACACAAATCATTAACACATACATGTACACACTTGCTAGTATGTACGCTTTATAATTTTCAGTGTTCTTATTAGTATCATCTCCCTTACTCCTCAGAATAAGCTCCTTGGATGGATAGGAATTATAAAGCGGGGATCCATATACCTAATGCACGAAGAGGAATACAATAAATACTTCATTTTATAATGAGAAAATGCAATGACATCATAGGGATTTTATATCACTAATGAGCTGTGATTTACTACTTTATGAGAGTAAAGAAATATAGAAAGCATATTTGTACACATTCAATTGCCACCCAAATAATGTGTGCAAATAAAAGAAGTGAGAAAGCAATTCACATTCAGTAAACTGGTGTTAAAAGGAAAATTCAAAACCTCACTAGGAAAACAAATGACTTAAAATACCAATAATATAAATAGGCAGATCATAGCTACTAATAAATCACGTGGTCTAATATTCATCGTTTGCCAGGAGTTGCAACAGTGTATATAATTAGTTATTTGGAAAAAAAAAAGTAGATCACCAGCTGAGGAAACACCGATCATATTTAAATAAATTCAGGCTTGATGAAGTATAATCAGTGGCATCAGAAGGGACAAAACAAATATCTGTAATTCTATTCTCCTAAAAATACAAACAGTTATAACTGTTAAATCTGTGGGCCATCGTACCAAACAGGGTCTTGCCAGCTGATTAGTTCTAGAAGTTCTAGTACAGCTGTCAGCCAAGAGTTCGCTGGATAATGGCCTTAATACTTTGTCTGCATGATAAACTGACGTGTCAGAATTGACCTGGAAATATATCTGATAAATCTAAACAGGTTTCATGTTCAAGAAATGGTATATGTCGAAGAAGGTGCAAGTATTAACACTGGTATCTAAAGAAAACATATCAGGAACTTGAAAACTACAGTTGGGGTGGAGGGAACCAAAAAGGATCTTTTTTTTTTTTTTTCTCCATAATTGGAAAGGAATAATCTGAGGTTTAAAAAAACTATCTAGATACATCTTTTGGAGAATAAAACATGAAGCCTTGAGACTGTGGTTGGAAGCAGACAAGACAATAGAGAAACCTGAACTATTCTGTGTAATCAATTGATAGAAATTTGGGACTGTAGAGGACAAACACAAATAGATACAGTATATCAGGTAAGGCAGCTGACCTTAAAAGAACAACAGGTAAGAGACTGTTGCCAGGCAGATAACCAAAGGAAGATCAAACGTATATTTTAAATATTTTGCACTGCTGTGATGCGAAGGCCTTGTACAGCCCCAGACTTTCATTCTTATTTATCACATACATTAATGTCTTCAATAGTGGTTAACATAATAATAATAATAATAATAATGAAATTAGGAAAAATTAATTTTGTTTGGGTCAGCTTGGGACAGAAGGAGAGAGGTGGGAAATGAGAATAACTACCTCATTCTACTAAGGTATTTACAGTGATCTAAAAAAATCTTGTTTTTAAAATAAAAGACTGTATTTTACCATAATACTTTATCATTTTTCTAAAATGCTATGTTTCTGGAAATTCTCTGGCATTATCCAGTGCCTAAAAGGGTATGCATGTTAGACTTTCTCCTTTCTTTACATACATTTCTTATAAATCACGTCCTACAATTTGATTTTCTAACATTTTCTGAAATTCAAATTTTTTGCTTCTGCTGTAATTTCCTGATTTCATTAAATATATCGTCATTTATGAATGGATTAATGAGATGACTTTCAAAACAGTTTTCTTGTACGTAGTCTTCTCAAATTCATCCTTCACACTAAATGATATTTCTTGAGCAGACAGCTACCCACCACACTTTTGATTAGAATACTTTCGGGGTTCATCCTTTACAACTGCTCTTTTTAAAATATGGTCTAGGGTCTCCTACTAGTTGAGTAAAAGAGGGGAAAATCCATCCAGGCAGATGTTTCATTTCAATTTGGGTTTTAAAAGAAATTTAAGTATGTTTTTAGATTGTGTCTTAGGAGATATAATATGGCCATGTGAATGGTCTGTCTGTAAAAATATAGATTTGGAAGAAATTCTTTCCCATGATTATTTAGTTCATTGAACCCCTTCTTCCCTTTTCTGTTTCATCCTCAGCTAATAATCTTATAGAATCCTATTTACATGAACATTGTGGAAATATACCCTGGCCTAAAGTAGAAATTCAAAGTTACTTAGAATGATATAAAAGGGCATAATCTTGCCTTTGGCTAAAAATCCAATTACATATCCCTTTACTCATAACCTTATGATTTATGTTTTATTAATGAAAAATGTATTTAATTCTCTGCAGAAAAAATCCCGTTTCATGAACTCTAGAGTGGAAAAACTCTTATCTCCCCTTCTCTGCCCCCTTTCTCTTCTTAAACTAGCTTAACACTGTCTAATTGAACTTTCTGCAAGAAAAAAATGTTTTATATTTGCACAATTCACCATGGTAGTCATGAGCCACATGTAGTTATTGAGCTCTAAAAGTATAGATAATATATCTCAGGGACTGAAATTTTACGTTTTTTTATATTTTAGTTAATATAAATTAAAATAGTCATGTAGGTCTAGTGGCTCCTAATTAGACAGTGTGGTTCAAGCTATTTAAATAAGATTGTCGACGAATCCTCTTATGACAACCTGCACCAGCTTCCAAGCGGAAGATGACCCTTTTTTCCAATATTTCTCTTTCTTCAGTGCATCTAAACACCTCCTCCTTCTGTGTGTGTGTGTGTGTGTGTATGTGTGTGTGTGTGTGCGCGCGCGCACGCGCGCACATGTTTAATGTTTATTTAGTTTTGAGAGAGAGCACAAGGAAGGGAGGGGTGGGGGGGCAGAGAAAAAGGGTAACAGAGGGTCCAAAGCAGGCTCTGCGCTGACAGCAGACAGCCCAATGAGGGGTGTAGACTCAAGACCTGAGCAGAAGTTGGACGCTCAATGGGCTGAGCCCCCCAGGTGCCCCTCCTTCCGTGTTCTTTAATATTCTAGTGTCTAACATCATTTTTATTTTTTTTTAAGTTCTTTCCTTTCTTAGAAAAAAAGAATTTAATCCTTAGCCTTCTTGAGCCTTAGCTGTTTTAGATTTAGTTGATGGAAATGGAATTCTTAGTCTCTGCCAACCTTGGCAGGAAATAAAAAGATGGCCAGGTCTGGGGCCCCTGGATGATGCAGTTGGTTAAGTGTCTGACTCTTGATTTCAGCTCAGGTCATGAGTTAGAGCTGCTGTGTTGGGCTCTGCACTGCCACTGCAGAGCCTGCTTGGGACTCTCCATCTCCCGCCCGCTCTCCCCTCTCTCTGTCCCTTCCACACTCATGCTAGCACACACACACACACTCTGTCTCAAAATAAAAAAAAAAAAATTAACTAAAAAAAAAAAAAGATGGTCAGTGGTGATGGCCATTCAATGGTCACTGGGGTGGTTTTCCTTCTTCATGAATGTAAAGGTAGCATTTTAAACTCTTATCTCAGACTCATCTCAACAACAAAAAAATATTTTCCTATACAATACACTGTACTTTCATTTTGAAACTTCTGATTCAGAAAAACACACTGGAATTATTATTTGTAGAACTTGATACTTCAGTAACTAGGCTTACTTTGTGTTAATCAGCTCATTAATTCCAGGAGCTCTACCCAGGCATAGGGAATAGTTGGTATCTTTGGTCTTTAAGTTTCTTGTTGAGAGAAAGGTGGATAAATATTATACTGAGTGTTTATGAGGAAGAGGTGTCTTGGTTCCTTACATTAGAAATAAACACAATGCTGCTTTGGAAAGAAATACAATCAACCTCAGACTAGTTCTTGGTATCATTATCATACTGGGGGAAAATGAAAGGGTGTTTCATTTCTAAACTCATATGTTGAGTACAGAAAAAGAAAGGTGCTCATTAAGATATTTTATGGAGTGAAAATGAAAGTAAAATCAAGTGTCTAAACAGACAAGAGGAAACAATTGTATGACATCTTACACAAAATAACATTTGTTAATATTCAAAGTATTCCTTTTGTTTGATTTTTTTTTACTATCTCCACAAAAACGTAAGTATCACGAGGAAGGCACTTTTCTCTTATTAGCTTCTATGTAACCTATGCTGACAATATTGCTTTTTCTCCTATGAAAGAAGAGTGAACTCAGGTGTTTGTAGTACTGAAAAGCATTATTTATGACTAAATAATTCCTAGACTAATGTAATTTAAGTAAACCAAAATTTGACTAAACTAAAATAATTATGGAATTATAGACATCAGGGAATATTTTAACCTAGAGTTACATTGTTGGCTTTAAAAATAAAACATGAAAATACAATCAATTTAACAATATTGTATTTTTGATGATTCAGGGAAAAAATCTATGATTGAATGCGGACTTTCTGGAGACCAAAAAATAGTGCCAATATTGATAAGAGAAAAACATTATGCAATGTCTTAGTAACTGTACTTTACCTCCAATGATCAAAATAAAATAGGTTACCTGGGCGGGGTGGGGGAGGGTGGAATCTTTAAAGGCAGGGTTTCTGGCCGATGATCTGTGACCTGAAGATACACAAAAGGACGGAAGCAAAGTAAATGTTCTATCAATGATTTCTAAGCCAGTGATAGAAATTATGATTGAGAACTAAATGCAGAGACAGTAAAGTTCTTTCCCAGCTGTACTGTCCCATGCTGTTATGATCTGGGCAAACCACTTTAACTTTTTTGCCTAAATTTCTTTATAATTAAGGGACATTTCCTGGTTTGAAAAAAAAAATGTCTTTGTGTACTGTTTTGTTTCGATTCTTGTAACACTCCTGAGGAGGGACAAAATGGGAGTCATTACAGGATTACAAAAATTTGCTCAGATTTCTGGTATTCGACTTCATTTCTGCTGCTATGTGACTTTTTAAAGTCACTTCAAACCTTTCTACAATTTCTTTGCATTTAGTATTGTAACTCCTATCCATTCTTATACTAAAAGTTAGTGATTTGTAGGCAATAATCTGAATCCGAAGCACACACGGCTGATGAGGATGCTATAACATCACCGAACATCTCTTTATAAGACCTTTGAGGGGTGTTTGGGTGGTTCAGCAGGTTAAGCGCCTGACTCTTGATATCTGCTCAGGTTACGATCTCATGGTCATGATCTTAAGGTCAAGGTATCACGCCCTGCATCAGGCTTCTGGCTGAGCATGGAGCCTGCTTGGGATTCTCTCCCTCCATCTCTCTCTCTCTCTCTCTCTCTCTCTCTCTCTCTCTGCCCCTCCCCTGCTAATGCACACTTTCTCAAAAATAAATAAAGTTAGGGGCAGCTGGGTGGCTCAGTCAAACTTCTGACTTTTGCTCAGATCATGATCTCTCAGCTCGTGGGTTCAAGCCCAGCATTGGGCTTGGTGCTGACAGCTCAGAGTCTGGAGCCTGCTTTGGATTGTGTCTCCCAAATTCTCTCTGCTCCTCCTCAGCTTGTGCTCTCTCTGTCTCTCTCTCTCTGTCTCACTCAAAAATAAATAAACCCTTAAAAAACTAATAAAAATAAATAAACTTAAAAAATGACCTTTGAACTGCTGGTAGAATGTTCTTAAGAAATGAGTAAGTGACACAGACCACTGATGTACATATTTCAAAATGTTTGCTGTTTGCTGTTCTTTTGACGAGGGCAACACATAACAACCTATTTAGCAACAAGTGGCTGATATTGAGAACTGTCAGGTCTGAAGAAGGTCAGGCATTTTTTAAGAATCTCCACAATGATATTATTGCCTTCATCAAATTCTGCTGGATCTCAGTCAGAAATTCACACAGCTGAGAACCTCTGATATTCTGATATTACTTGCTATCTAAAAGCTTCATCTCTCTCCACTGGTGTTTCAGAAGATTAAGTCTTAATGGTATGAATTGTATTACTCACATTCCTATAAAGATATGAAATTTTGAAGAGTAATTTCACTGTCAATTTAATTACTTCTTCGAAGCTCATGCATTTCCAAGCAATTAAATTTAATTTTTAAAGATCTGTTTCCTTGGTCACTTTCTATGTAACGTGAAATCCCTGGAAAATCTTGGTAAATTTAAAGCTGAGCTCTGTTATTTTCTTAGATTGTTAAGAAATAGTTTATTCTCAGAATAAACAAAGTAGAAACTAAAATAATTTGTCTCAGAATTATTGCTTGTCATATTTATTCTAAACTGAAGAAGCTATAGATATACTTATTGTTGCCTTTTCTGTAACAAAACAAAATAGACCATATTTCTGTCTTTGTTTTCTTTTTCCTGTTATTCCATAAAATATTGTCTGGTCGTATTTATTTGCCTGTTCTCAACATAGGAATTTATAGACACAGAATAAAATTAATATAATTTTCTGAGCATCCTCGTAATCCTATTATTGAATTCTGTCTCCTCAAGTGTTTTATGCAAAGGGAAAAGCCAGTAATTATGACTGTCATTAATTATTACTTGCTTTCCTAAAAATAGAACCTAAGAACCTGAAATTTATTGGCTTAGGTTAAAACCTTCAGGGACTAATTTAGTTTGTTCTCTCACATAAGGAGGTGTTATGTCAGAAAAATTTACAGTAAAACCTTGGTTTCCAAGCATAATTCATTCCAGAAACATGCTTGTAATCCAAAGCCCTTGTATGTCAAAGTGAATTTCAAGAACCATTGGCTCAGTTGTGATCATGTGATGTGTGCCGTCAATTACTACTCATACTGCAAGACTTCGCTCTTTAATCAAGTTAAAATTTATTATGAATGTTTGCTTGTCTTGGGGAATACTCACAGAACAAGTTACTTGCAACCCAAGGTTTTAGTGTACTAGAAAAATTTGGAACCAGATGAATATACTAAACCTGCCTCACGGCTATTAAATACGTATTGACAGTAAGCAATATACACAGAAGCCCTGATATGTGAATATAGTTTGAGAACTAGACCCCAAATGCAGTCACATGGCAGGTTAGGGCTTCTGCATATATATTTGAGTGGGACACAATTCAGTCCATTACAGGACACACTCAAGAGAGTGAAAAGATATTCTACAGAAGGAGACAAAAAGTAAATCACCTATACAATAAAGGTCTGGTATCGAAAATATATGAAGAATGCTTACAATTCAACAACGTAAAGACAACACAATTAAAATTTTTATGAATTATATCAAGTAGAAATTATAAATTCTATTAATTCCATTGTCATTTTTCCATGTGCCTACCTTCCTGTGAAGAAATCAGTCATCTAAAGGTCGGGAGAGTGGCTTTTGTGATAGAAAGCAGCAATCTCTATTATGCCCTCTCCTTTTGGCTACTAACATGTAGATAGATATTAGTCTTTCTGAGTATATAACGCATTCATCCTTTCCCAAAGGGAAAGAAACCTAATGTCATCCATTTACTCACATCCATTAGTAGCTAAACATTCAAGATCTATGAGTGACATGGAATTCTTTCCAACAGATCCAAATAAGGCCCAGAGTGATCCTGAAATCTACAAATTGAAATACTAGATACATGCCCATGTACATCCAATAAACTGATGATATGAGAATAGATATTACATTAAGAGAAGTAGAGTATGAGAAATACATTAGCTGATAGACAATGAGGCTTAGAAAATAATGTTCACCATGACTAATAAAGACTGTTCTGACAATAAGAGCAAGTTTCCTAGCTAGCTTACAGTGTAATAGCATGATTCACTCTTTGGGAAGACCTTTTTTCCCCATTGCCCATTGTGACCCTGGATTTGTCTTTGGGGACATAGGAGAGAGGAGAAAGATGTGTCCTTATTCAGTAGCTCTCCAGGGCTGCCATATCTCAGATGTGCCTTGCAGAGATGGCCATCGTGAGGGTTTGTAGCCCATTTCCTGTTGGTATCATCTGGCTATGGGGATTGTTTAAGGCTTTTAATTATATGTCAAATTAAGGGTTTTTCTAACAATAAAATTCCCTGAAAAATATGGTAAGATCTTATTTGCGTCCAGTCAATTGTATATGCAAATGATCACAATCAAAGCCTCCGTACAGACACAATTTTTAAAGTGTGAGTGAGATCTCTTGTTTTCTTTTTTCTAGCCTCTGGGTTCTGTCCATTTTCCTTGTGATATAGCATCCAACAGCTTTGTCACTAAGATCATGGTCTTTGTAGGGAAGGGCACAAATCTACTAACTTATGTAGAGTCCTTCCTAAGTTTCAGTTTGAAATAAAGGTGATGCCAGAGGGATACCTGGGTAGTTTAGTCGGTTAAGAAACTGTTTCTAGATTTCAACTCAGGTCATGGTCTGAGGGTTCATGAGTCTGAGACCCACATCTGGCTCTGCGCTGACAGTGTGGAGTCTGTTTGGGATTCTCTCTCTCTCTCTCTCTCTCCCTCCCTCTTTTTCAAAATAAATAAATAAACTTTAAAAAAGAAAGAGGTGATGCCAGATATTTCAAACTTGGAAGTGTGGTTAGCTGTTGTTTGTAGATTCCAGGTAGAGAAAGTCTCCTTTATCAAGCTCTGTCTTATTTCTCTATCTGTACTGAATCCACCCCAACCCTAAATCAATCTATCTTTTGTAGGACCTTTCTGGAAATTTTAAAAACAGTCAACACAATGAAAATTATAAAAATAATCTCAACTTTCCCCCAATATTTTACCTGAAACAATGTATGATTGTCTTTTAAGGTAAAGCAGATAACTTATTCACTCAAACCTGGAAAGTTCACCAGCTTTCCAGCCTGTGATATGTATGTTTCTACCTCTCACTGCCCTGCTAATTCCCCAAGCCAAAAAATAATTTGTATTTTGTTTTTTTGCAAAGAAGCATTCCTGGTACCATCTCCTATATCTGTGCAGACAATGTTTGGCTGTGAATTACAGAGACATAAAAATAATGGCTTAAAATGTAGAAGTTGAGTTCACTGTGACAGTAAAAGTCACATGTAGTTATTTAAGTTGGCCGTGAACCAGGCTGTTTCCCAATTCCTTTCTTACTACACTCTTTATAGCTCCTATCTTCATAGTCCAACATGAAACTGTAGCCATCTTATGGCTGATTCCAAAGAGCGATGAAGAAGCTGCAAAAATGGATCTCAGAAGCCCTATAGAACATTTCTCAGGATGGGTTGTTATTTTATATTTTGGCTTTTATTCCCTTGGTCACGTGCTGCTTCTGAACTCAAAGTTACATGAGAAATGTATCTTCTATTTCAGTTGGCCTTGATGTCAGTTAAAAATTAGAGGTGCTGTATGGAGGACAAGGCCATAGGGGAGACAACAAGCAGTCTCCGCATGGAATATCTCATTGTTCTTTAAGTCTGCCACATTTTATGATCATCTTAACAATTAGTGGAATAACCTTTACATGATATTAAAAGCCTGTAAAGGGGGCATGACCCCCCTGGCTTTGTGCTTTTTAAAATTTATTTTTCTTTTATAACTTTTACCTATCATTGTGCCTTCTTTCTTTTGATATTTCGTGAGTCTGACCTCAAATATAAGAAGAATATTAAATAAGTGGCCTTGATTATTCAGTTGGCAGATATTTTAAAGGCAAAGGTAACATGGATTGAAGAAAATGAATTCTGTATGGAAAAAAAAAAAAAGGAAACCAAATTATTTGACCAGTTCTTTGAGAATGGGATGATGATTCAATCTGTTAGATTAATTTTAAGTCATAAAGAAAACAAAGGTAAAGACAATGTTGAATATACAATTTAGCTATTTTTTACTTAGCTTGTAAGAAATTAAAATTTATTTATACACATAAATGAAAATTGATATTTTTCTGCGTTTTTAAAGGATATGTGTGCTATAAAGTATACGAAGATAAATCCCGACTTTATCTCAGTCAATCAAGCAATTATTGCGTATACAAACTGCAACAGGTGAAATGAGAGATTACTTGATAGTGAACATGTCCAGGTACCTGATTTTAGGACCACATTTACTTGTGATTCAAGGTGCACTTTTTTGATTGTATGTCCTCAACATTCTGCCTCCAAACAGTCTTAAAATATTTTCTTACTATTAAAGTGCACGAACTCTTTAGGACTTCACATCATGTTTAAGTGAAGGATTTCCTTCCTGCATTTCTGAGAAATTGATTTTTTCCCCAAATTTTAAAAATTTATTTCTTTTAATGTTGATTTATTTTTGAGAAAGACAGAGGGAGAGAGAGAGAGACCACAAGCAGGGGAGGAGCAAAGAGACAGGAGGACAGAGGATCTGAAGCAGGCTCTGTGCTGACAGCAGAGAGCCCAATGCAGGGTTGGAACTAATGAACTATGAGATCATGATCTGAGTCAAAGTCTGACACTTAACCAATTCACCCAGATGCTCCTTTTTCCAAATTTTTAACCCTGAGAAGAATCAATACAGAATTTTGGATTATTATTTATTATTCTTTAAGAAACATAATTATTCTTTAGGAATTGTAGCTTAATGATCAATGCAGAAAAGTTTTTAGATCAAGGGTTTCACTGACATTAAGTAGAAAAAAAGAACAGAAAACCTGACAAACAGAGCTGAAGGTTAAGAGAGTAACACATGAAAGAGAAGGAGTCACCAATGAGAAAAGTGCAAATGAAGGTCAAGAAAATATAATTGAAATTGTATTATGGAAAAATAGGCAAATTAGTATATATTAAAAGTCTACACATTATTGAGAAAAAGAATAAATAATGCCACGCATAATTGTTGAAGAATACAAAGACTTTAGGGAAAAAATAAGTGGATATTTAGCATATAACAAGATCCTTATGATCACTTCTTGCAAAATAGATGAAAATTAAAACTAACATGATACAGTTCTTTTAGAAACTAAGTGATGACAAGTAGTCAAAAATTTGATAACAGATAATAAAGCATAACCCAATTAAAAATTACAAGCCTTCCCTCAAACACTATCCACATATTCATTAAAAAGTTAAATTTACTCCATAGCATTATCAATATCTAACACACTGTATATAATATTTTATATAAAATGCACATATTTTTTTTTATATTTTAAATAAACTGTACATAGGCTATACGAACACAGTTCTTTCAACTTCTAGGTTCAACTTTTTTTCTTGATCACCAATCCAATCTTTGAGGCCAGTAGAAAAAGTGCTTCTGGACAAATCTTTTTTCTCCTTCCCACCCCCCCCCCTTCCATTTCCTTTTCTTTGTCTTCCTGTTCATCTTATATCCAACGTCATCTTTTTCTTCCTCAGGTTGCCCTGGCACAGAACTTCTCTTTCAATCACTGGGGAAACATAGCTTCAGCACAAAAAATATCTCAGGAAATTCAAAGCTCACTGATGTTGTAAAGAGCTAAATTCTAAAACTCTGTGTTGCTAGACACATGTCTTCAGAATTGGGACACAGATCTTCAGAATTTCCTTTTGTTGCTGTTTTATAGGGTAAAATATTTTTTTATCAGGGGAGAAAAAAGATGGATGGCTATTGTAGTTGAGCTCTGTATAACCTTCACTAAACCTCAATAACTTCTAAAATGCAAGATTAATTTAGAAGCAACATTCTCACTAGGACTAATAGTCACTCTGATCATTTTAATGAACATGGGGTTGAGGCAGGAAACAAATCTATGACGGTTGTGTTTGCAAACCATGCTCGTTCAGAACTGTTCTTTTATTTGTAAATGAACAGTAATATCAACTAGAAATTAAAATCAAACGGTGTAGAGTGAAGGTTTTGCCAGTTTCTATGACCAATGATATTCTCATCATTTAACATACGTCTTCAGTGATCTGTTAGAACATTTTAATTTTAGAGGAAATGGCCAGAAGTGTTAGCAAGTGTTCAGGGAATAAAGAAGATCTGGGTAAGCAGTCTCTGGAGTGTAAGCGGAATGCAGTAATTTCAGACAAGTTGGTCAAGATGGGCATCGCTGTGGTCTGTTATATAAATATGTAATACTTAGCAGAAGATCCACTACCTCATAAGCAATGGTAACTTTTAATTACTATTTAAGGGTTTATTCAACTGGAAAATATTTTAAAGCATTTTTGAAATTGATGTGATATGCATAGACTTGCGCGTTAGAAATGAAGCATTTTAACACAACAAAATTTTATTTTTATTTTAACTAGTTTGAAGCAGTCTTTGAGGACAATAGAGTTAAGAAAGAAATCGTGTCATAGTGCCACACAAAAATAAGCTAAGCAACCATGAAACTCATGAGAAATAGTTTGTGTGTCAATGGACAATGTTTCCTTTCAAACCAAGTATCGTGTGTGTGTGTGTGTGTGTGTGTGTGTGTGTGTGTGTGTTCCTCTGTCTCAAAACCTTTCTAGCTACTGTCTGGTTTTGAAAATCTCATCTCAAATATCCTCAAATATGAAATCTAATATCAAAAGGGGACTAAATTGCAAAGGAATATACACTGTCTTCAGTTGGTGATAGCTTTCTGTCCTTAGAGTGGAACATATGGAAATAAACTTAGACTCTAGGTCCCAGAGATCCTTCAGAAATCACCATTGTTCATCTTCACAATTTACACACCATGACGGTGACACCCTGGAGGCTCTATTTTTCCCTAGGGCACTTGATGACTTAATTTTGCTAAAACTTACTTTTTTTTCTACTTCAGATATAGTATTTTGTCTTTGGTAAGAAAAAAATGTTATTATCATGTATCCTTTGCATCAATGCTTCCCTGCCTAAAAAAAAAAAAAAAAAGCCTGCTAATTTCAAACACAAAAGTAATGTAGCCCACTAAATTATGGAATACCATAGAAAGGGAGTATCATCTTGTCAGTCTCACTATTGTATATGCATTTTAGAAGAAAGCAATCTTTTCGGTCTCAGTTATGTTCCCTTTATTGCACTGTTTTCATACTAGAGCACACTGCAGGGTTAACAGTTTTTAAAGTAACTCATAATTTTGTGCACATCTCTGCCATATTATTACAATCTGCATTCTGTTTAAGGTTTAATTTTAAAAATAATTGCCTCTTATTAAAATCCCCCACATTACATTATTGCTGGTCATGCAGAAAATTACTTTGCTGCAGGAAACAAAACCATCCAATATAATCTTTTCTCCTTACAGCAGAGGAGATAATTGGATTAATCACAAGTCAAAATCTTGGAAGTAAAGTACTTTGTTGGCTAAACTGAGCCATGCCTGTCATTTACAGATGACAGACGATAGAGCTTCAGTGATGCTAGATAATCAAGTGCAACCAGTCACCATAATAATGAGTATTTGGAAAATATTAAAATGTATTAATTATCCACTAAGTAGGTAAAGCTGGACTAGCCCGATGGGGAAGTAGTTGCCTTGTTAAGACATCATCATATAACCATGACCACTTAGGCAACTTTCTCCTCAGCCTACCTTATACTATATTGTAAATGTTAAAAAGCACTTGATAAAGAAGAGGTCTTTTATGCTGTGAATTTTTCAATGATTGGGCTTACTGCATGGCTTTGAGAATAATATTGGATCCTAATTGTGCACATTGGCTTGATTCATCAGTGATTCTGTATGTATTTTTTTAGAATTAATGATTTTAAAATACACTCAAAAATGTTTTTTTTAATATTTATTTATTTTTGAGAGAGAGAAAGAGAGAGAGAGAGCCTGAGCGTAAGCAGGGGAGGGGCAGAGAGACAGGAGACACAGAATCCAAATCAGGCTACAGGTTCTGAGCTATCAGCACAGAGCCAGATGCAGGACTCAAACCCACGAGCTGATACTATGACCTGGGCTGAAGTGGGGTGGTCAACCAAACGAGCCACCCAGGCGCCCCTTAAAATATACATTTTAGAGCAATGCCCATATTTTTAAGAATTCAATAAGAAATATGAATTTTAGCAAGGAGTTTTATTTGAGAACATTTAGGCATATGTTATTTTGAAATTTTAGATATGAAAGGAACTTGAAATTATTTAATATTATCAACAACAAAAATAAAATACAGAGAGGCTGCATTCCTTGTGGAAAAATACACCATTAGTGAAAATGTTAGAATGAGAATTCACGTCAACCATGCTCAGTAAAATACTCATTGTACTACTACTCAAGTTTACTTAGAATAATTGTAAAATTAATCACTCAGTATATTTAGGCAATTATAGGAGAAACTTCCTGAAAATTTAAATGTAGCACAAATTCACAAATCTCAAATGTACAACACAAAATGAAGACACCCTGATGAGTACCACCTAGGTTAAGAAATAGAATATCACCAACAAGGCCCTCTCATGATCCTCCTGATCTCTAATCTCTCTTCTCCCCAAAGAAAATGATTGTCATGACTTCTAAAGCCATGAGTTAATGTTATATATGCAGCATTAATTCTTTTATGCCTTGCATAATTTGCTCAAAATTATGTTGGAAATATTCATTACATGTGACAGGAACTTTTTTTAATGTTCAAGTGTAGAGTTTTAGTTCATCTAGTTTTACAATTGTGTAATAAATCATCATATAAAGTATTCTACGAAATAGTAATTGATTATTTATATTATTTACACACTATGGTTAATGTGGTTATAAACATTTTAATGCAAATTATTTTGGTTCAATAGTCATGCTTTTGATTATATACCAATTAGTTAAATTGTTGAGTCGTAGAGAATGTTTATGCGCAAATCATGTAGAAAATGCCCAAATGTTTATCCAATGTAGTTATACCAATTTGCAGTCTAATCGCAAATGTGTAATAGTTGTCTTTCCTTAAAATCCTTGCTGAACACTAGTATTGATAGTCTTTTTAATCTTAACCATTTGAATGGTAGGTAATTACTAAGTTTTCAATAATTTGATAAATTCTCACAGATTATTTACCAAGATAGACCACATTCTAGGCCATTAAATATGCCATAACAAATTATAATAAACAGAAACAATTACATTTGTCTTTTAATTAATTTATTTATATAATTCTATTTAAAGTGATTATCAATATAGTTGGGTTAAAATCTACCATGGTGGTACCTGTTTTCTGTTCAATGCACTTGTCCTTTGATTCTTGTTTGGTCCTCTTTTGCTGCCTTCTTGGTTTTAATTGAAGTTATTATTGATTCCATTTTATCTCTTATTAATATATTAGCTATATTTCTTTGGTAAACAAAATTACTGTTTGCCCTTGTTTTTACAACATACTTTTTAAAATTACATTTTATATAAACACTTTTAAAAATATCATTTGCTGGGGTGCTTGGGTGACTCAGTCAGTTGAGCCTCCAACTTTGGCTCAGGTCATGATCTTGTGGTCTGTGAGTTCGAGCCCTGCGTTGGGCTCTGTGCTGAAAGCTTGGAGTCTACAGCCTGCTTTGGATTCTGTCTCTGTCTTTCTCTGCCCCTCTCCCACTCATGCTCTATCTCTCTTCCTCTCAAAAACAAACAAAAAAAAATTAAAAAATATCATTTGCCTTTCAATACAAATATCTTATAATGAGTGTAACCAATTTCTTCCTCTTGCATCATGTGAGCTTGCTGTTATTCATTTTATTTATTTTTCTGCTATAATTATCCAATATATCGTTAACAATGTTATTTAAACTGTTATCACTTAAATCAGTTAAGAATAAAAATAAAATATTTTATTTTACCTTCATTTATTTTTTGGTGAATTTCTCCTTCTTTATTTATGTAGAGCCAAGAAAGCAGATCTCAGATACTGTATCTGTGGATGCACCTTCATTCATATTTCAGATAAGTTGGTATACTCTGAACTCTTAGTTTTCAGATGGGTTAAGAAAAGTTGATAATTTTCAGTTTATTCATATTTTTCTTATTATGATGAGAGTGATGATTTCCAAACTTTTTATATAATGGAGGCAAATCTAGAAATATTCTAAAATTCAGTTTTATATTTGGTCTTCTAGTCAGCAGTTTACTATAGTCACTTAATACTGATAGTTTATACTTAGATTATTTTAGATTTTCTACATATACAGTTATGCATCTGTGAGTAGCCACAGTTTTATTTCCCACTATTCAGTCTGTGTGTCTTCCTTTTTTTCCTTTCTTTCCTCCCTCATCCTAATTCTTTCATTTCTTTACTGGCGAGGACCTTCAGCCCAGCATTTAATATAATCAAAAGAAAAATTAGAAAAAGATTTTAATGGAATAAAACCTTTGAAAGTATGTGATGCAGGCAAAAGAGTGATTATATGAAAATCCAAAACTATAGTTGATAATAATATAAAGGATTTCAGTGTCTATGATAAAAAAAAAACAGGAAAAGAAGAGTTTACATAGTAAATAAAATGAAGAAAACAATGATTAGGGCAGGTATCTTTGAAAGAGAAAATTAATGAACATAAGGGAAATCAATAAAACTAAGAACTGTTATTTTATTTATTTATTTATATATTTTTTAATGTTTTTATTTATTTTTGAGAGAGGGAGAGACAGAACATGAGCGGGGGAGGGGCAGAGAGAGAGGGAGACACAGCTGAAGCAGGCTTCAGGCTCTGAGCTGTCAGCACAGAGCCTGATGCAGGGCTTGAATTCATGAGCTGTGAGATCATGACCTGAGTCAAAGTCAGACGCTTAACCAACTGAGCCACCAGGTGTCCCCCCCAAAAGCTATTATTTTAAACAAATTACTAAATTTGATTAAAAAAATAACTGGCTTGTAAGAAAAAGTAATGAAAATATAGTTTACTAAATATCTAAGAAATAGTGGGTATTAAGGTAATATATTGAACAACTTTATGCTACCAAAGCGAAAACATTTAGATGAAATTGGCAATGTCTTAAAAGACACAAATGATTAAAACTGATCTAAGAAGAAATAGAAAACCTTAATAGTCCTACTTCTTGAAAAAAGACATAATTGTTATTTAAAAACTTTTCTATAAATAAAAGTCCAAGCCTACATAAATATACTGGTAAATTCAATTAAAAAATATTAAGGAATGAATAATATAAATCCTATTTGAGAAAACATAGTAAATGCTTCCTTATTTCATTTAATGAAAATGAGACAATTTCATTTAATGAGGCAAAAATTACCATGATACCTAAATCAGAAAAAGTACTAAAAATATATCCTTTGTATAGTAAATATGTATCTATTTCCACAATGGAAAGATATAAACATTGATGCTTGAATAGATGAAAATACATAGATACAAAAATCTTTAGCAAAATATTAGCCAGCAGCAACTAAAATATATAAAGAATTAATTTATTTTAACCAAGTGGTGTTTCACTGGTATACAATATTGGTTCAATATTAGAACATCAATAAGTGTAATTCACCACAATACTAGAAGTCCTAAAATGTGTATTAGAACATGAAAAATTGAAAAACATGTAGATTAAAAGTGAGGCAGTAAAACGCAATTTTCACTTGACAAGACTCATTATGGAGAAAATCCAAGGAATCTATAAAAATATTAATAATTAGACAATTTCATAGGCTTATAGGAAACATGATCAACATGCAAAACTAATTGTATTATATTTCTATATAGTAGAAAGAACTAGAATATGGAATAAAGTATAATTTAGAACAATATTCAATACATAAAATACATAGAGATACAATTAATATAACATGCATAATACCTCGAAACTGAACACTCCCACGGAGTCCTGAGAGAAATACAAGAAAATGTAAAAAAAAAAAAAAAATGGTCCTATACAATTTTCACTGAATTTAAGATTTAATATTGTTAATCTGTAGATTTATGAATCTGGGACTGGAATCCCCTGAATTTTTCATGCAGATTACCAAGATGATTCTAAAATTTAGGGGTGCCTGGGTGGCTCAGTAGCTTAAGCATCTGACTTCAGCTCAGATCATGATCTTGTGGTTCCTGAGTTGGAGCCCCCCATTGGTCTCTGTGTTGACAGCTCGGAGCATGGAGCCTTCTTCGGATTTTGTGACTCCCTCTCTCTGCCCCTCCCTTGCTTGCACTCTCTTTCTCTCAAAAATAAATAAAACATTAAAATTTATATGGGAATTCAAAGACTAAGAACTAAAACAATGAGCAGGAAGAAGAGGATTAGATGACTTTTACTATTTATTGCAAGTCTTACAGTAAAGTTACAATAAAAAGATAGGGTGGTATATCTGTTAGAACAGACATAGAAATAAATGGAACCGTATAGGGAGACCAGGAATAAGTCCACAGATATGTGATTAATTGATTTTTTTAAGTAGGCTCTAGGCCCAATATGGGGCTCAAAACCCACAACCTGGAGACCAAGAGTCCCATGCTCCACCGACTGAGCCAACCAGTCACCCCAATAATTTGAATTTTAGTAAAGATGCCAGGCAGGCCAATGGGGGAAAGGAATGTCTTTGCCAAAAATGATGTTGGGACAACTGTTTTTGAAAAAAAAAAAACTAGCCTTGAAATTCATGATGAACGCAGAATTACTGAAAAGGACTCATAGACTAAAATCTAGATGTTACAATTATAAAACTCTGGGTGGAAAAAAAAACAAAAAAAGAGAAATTCCTTGAGACTTTGGAATATGCAAAGATTTCTTATACAGTTATTACAAACATAAAAGAAAAAGATAAACTTTATTAAAGTCATATGTAAAGTATACTAAAAGGTGATTTTTAAAAAAGGAGCCATTGATATTACTGAAAATTACTGGAGAAAAAAATATGGACAGTACAACTGAAGAATCCAAATAGGAAAATGACGATGTATCCTTGTCAGAAGTTCTGGAACAAAGCATGTATTACAAAGACAACCACCCAATGGGAAAAGTAAGCAAATCAATGAGATTGAGGGCAGAAATTTGAAAAACCTTTAAAAATTAATGAGATAAAAACAATGCAGGACATTGGCATAGTGTTGGCAGCAATTTCATATTATGTTTAGTTTGCTTAAAAACAAAACAAAACAAAACAAAACAAAACTTACATATGTGAATAATTTATGGAACAGATCCATCAAAGAATTTTGCTTATAAAGAAGTAAGGTATGACCTGGTTAATAACTTTTTCTAAAGATTAAGTCGTGAGAAAAATTAGCTTAACTCTAAACAAAATGGATTAGCGATAGAGCTGGTAATGAACCATTTTTAGTTCAACATCGTTTATAATTCAAATTATCCTACCATTTGTGACCAATGGGCCCATGCGTGACTCTCTCAGAGAGATAACAGCAAAGTTTGATTAACAAAATTAACAAGACAGTTTTGCTAAGGTTTCTGTGTAAGGCACTGAAGCATTGATAAACTTGCTTAATAGAATATGCACAAAAGAGAACGAAAATTACTCCCTATTCTTATTTTTGAGCCCATTGAAACATGGGACTAACATGGAGGTTGGCCCTTCTTAGTGAATCAAGACAGTTTACACGTTCAAGACTTGAATTACTTCCTTGAATTTTAAAGATTATTTGGCAATATTTTCAGGGGTAAGATTTCCTAATAAGTAGACTGAAATACCCTCAAAGAATTTCTGTTTTCCTTATGTGACTTTGGACATGAATATTCCAGGCTATAATAAAGAAATCGGTGATAATTAGGAATACTTCACGAAATTATTTATAACAGTGATAAGTTTTATTGGAGTCCAAAAATAAATCTAAATTAAGCAAAGTTAATATTTTTTATTTCTCATAAGGAAAATTTTGGTGGCAAATTGTGCTTATGAACCTATGTCCTTCTTACAGCCATGTAAGGAGTAGCAGCACAGTGGCATTTCAAATGATTCATTATATGCTAGCATAAATTTGCATAGGGAGTTTTTGCAGGTGTATATCCGCTGGAAAGTGTGCTAAAGAAAATCTCCACATGGTCCTTCTCACCCACATCCACTTATTTCCATTAATGACAATCTGTACCCAATTTGTGGACAACATATTGTTCATAAAGTCAGTTTCATGTCCAGCAGCAGATGAATATATATAGGCTGATTTTCCTTTTACTTTGGTGCAAAATCAGAGCAGATGCATATGAACGAAAATGTTTCTCTGCTTAGCTAGAATAGAAGGCTCATAACGGTATTTTCAAATATTGAGATAAGTAAATTACAATTGGAATCTCATGCTTTATGCATCTTCTGTTCAACTAAATCCATCAATTTATCTTTAAGATTGACATTGTTATCTATGAAAAACCATTTTTTCAGTTATGATGTTTACCAATTATCTTTAAACAGTAAGAAGAGATTGTAATACAGATGTCATAGTAACAACAAACCATAAATCTTGTCCCTGTAAAATAGTATGGAAATAAGGACTATTTCAAAAACCACTTTCCTGGGATGAAATTAAATATCAGTAGGTTGGAGATACTCTTATTTTATTTTTTCAATTTAATTTATGTTGAATTTTTGTGGTTACTTTGTATAAAGAATATAAATCTTAATAGTATTTTTCGTGAGTTCTTTAAAGTGAAGAAGCATTATTTTTTTTTTTTTTTACTAATAACTTCATCTGAATGTCAGAAACTCAAACAAATGCAGAAATTTTAAAATATTTGCTAAGGTTTAATTAAAATTATATTTATGGGGAGCCTGGGTGGCTCAGTCGGTTAAGCTGCCGACTTCAGCTCAGGTCACGATCTCGCGGTCCATGAGTTCGAGCCCCGCATCGGGCTCTGGGCTGATGGCTCAGAGCCTGGAGCCTGCTTCCGATTCTGTGTCTCCCTCTCTCTCTGCCCCTCCCCCGTTCATGCTCTGTCTCTCTCTGTCTCAAAAATAAATACAACGTTAAAAAAACATTTAAAAAAATTATATTTTACATTAGAATACTGCTATGAAAATTCCATATGATTGAAAATAGCTATAAGCATAAATATGTTATACCTTAAAAGTGAATCATTTTTCCATCCACTAATATTTATGTATTTTGTTATATGAGTAATTTTACATGTAGAAATTCATAGATAAAATCAGAAAATATAGGCTAATATGTTGATAATGACTTTTTAAGTAAATTAAGCTTAAGAATTTAGGATAATATCTGCCAAGAATGTTGAATTTTATTTGCATGCACTGCTTATTTATATCTTTATTCCAAAAATATATTTTAAGTTGCTTTCTGTCATTACATAATAATAATAGCCAAAAAAACAACAGAAGTATTAATAGTCAGTTATTATCACAACGTAGTAAGCATGTATCGTCCAATAACACCAAATATTTATTTACTATTTCAGCCTCACAATAAACAAATGATACAGTTAGTATAATTATACATTCTTTCCTAAGGACCATAGATACTTAGTGATGACCCTAGCATTAGGCAGCTGGACATCGTCACTTTTAAAACAAATATACACTATACACGTGTGTAATCAGGTGCCATTTATGTAAGTAATAGGAAGTTTCAGCTTATCCTAAGTACTACACTGTGCCTTAACATTGCCAGATACCAAACATAATTGCTAATTTTCATCAACGATCCTTTTTCTATTAATTCAGCTCCTCAAAATTATAAAATGCATTATGTTTAGAATGACACTTCTCCTCTATCCCTCTATAGATCAGTCAGTTTTGACCTGAAGAATGTACTCACCTGCTCCTTTTCTTTACCTGACCCTTTACCTTTACCTGACCTTTACCTTTACCTTTACCTTTACCTTTACCTTTACCCTTTACCTTTACCTGACCCTTTACCTTTGTCTACAGATTCCTAAGCTCTGCATGTCTTGGAGTTTCCTCTATCTTTTGCTTCATCACCAACACAGTTTTTCTCTGTGTATTCAGTTATAAGTTTGCATGTAACTATTCTCAGAGTGTACACCGTTTTCCGGTGCACCAGAAAACGTCCATAAGTGGTCATCTACGGTGTGAATATATATTAATATACATTACTGTAATTAGGCTACCTTATTTGGGGAATAAAATGCATCTTTGAAATAAGCATTTTACCAGTTAGTTCTGTTCAGTGTAATTCTATGGAGGTTGTCATATCTGGGACAAATGTAATATGTTGGCTGTTCTGTGCATTTTATACCAGCCACTGGAGGTCGTTCTCTAACTGTCGCCTCAGTGGCTTATGTTCTTTTCAAGAGAAAATCCAGACTTTAAGTCCCATTGCTGCAGACGCTGATTTGTAAAAGTATTCTGAGACTGTACAGAAGAGACAAAGGCAATACAAAATACAACTCCCACTCTATGTTTCTATATTTCTTTTTTATTCCCCTTGGAATTGCATTTGCAGAATTTCTTGGCTCGATGCCAGTCCTATCCTAAGACACTTTAGAGTGTTCTTGACAATGCTGTTCATTCATTATATGAATACAAAAACAGTGAGCAAAGGAAGCCTGAAACTTAGCTCACTGATAATTGCTTCTTTATTTTCTTGAATGCTTCTTTGCAAGCATAGCCAAATTTAACATCCTGGTTTCCCTTTAGCTGGTGAGAGTCTAAATCTTCCCTGAACAGTATCTTTCTAGTGGAGATAGGGTACGTCCGCTCTGCCAGGTTGACCCCATCCTTTCAGCACGGCTACGCATGGATATTTTAGTTTTGATGTTTTTGTTGTGATGATTTTTACTCTTGCCTTATGAAATCAAATATTTCTATTATTTTGTATAGATTTGATGATTCTTCATAGAAAATATACTTTCTGGAGAAAACTCCATTGCATCAGTTTAATGGTTCCATCTATTATTAGTACATTGTATTTAAACTATTGCTATTTAATTGTCCTATTTCATTTATATTTTGAATATAAGTATTTTCATCAGGATATTGAAACATTTACAACTATTATTTGATTCATTTATTTGTTTTATTCCATCTGAAATTTTGGCAATTATACTTAATTGTGATGGGTTTGCTATCCTGGATGTTATGATATCAGAGCTAATTGTCACAGGTTAAAAACACTGGCAGATTTATAATTCAAAAATATATTTTATTCTAGCATTATTTTTGAATAATCACTCTTGTTTTCAAATGTTATTTTAAGTAATTTTACTTGTGTGTGTGCGTGTATATGTGGTTATAACATTTAAGATCTATTCTTTCAGCAACTTTCAGGTATATAATGCAGTATGATTAACTGTAATGACCATGCTGAATATTAGATCCCCAGAACTTATCAATCTCATTGGCTATTTTCATATTTGTAGTTCATATTTGGAAAAAAATGCTTCTCGGTGACTTGAATACAAAAACATGTTGTAATTATATACCATCACTGTCTGTAATTTCTGCCCAAGTGGAAGTGATTAAAAATAGAACACTTCTTTACTTGGAAACCATCCTCATATTTGCTTCCCTGGATGGAGGATGTCTTTTATTTGAGTACCATGACTCACAACTATGGGTATATTATGTTCCTTGAATTTACGAGTCTTCTATTTTATATAGAGTTCTCTTCTTATTAACCAGTCCCCTCATTATTCCAATCCCCTGTGATCATTAAACTTAAAAAAAAAATAATGTTTATTTATTGTTGAGAGAGAGAGAGAGAGAGAGAGAGAGAGACAGAACACGAGTGAGGTGGTGGGGGGGTGCAAAGAAAGAGGGAGACACAGAATCTGAACCAGGCTCCAGGCTCTGCACTGTCAGCACAGAGCCCGATGGGGGGTTCGAACTTGTGAGCCCCGAGATCATAACCTGAGCTGAAGTTGGACACTCCACTGACTGAGCCCCCCAGGTGCCCCTAAACTTTTTACATAAATCTCTTCCTATGCAAATTATCCTGTGGTTTCACTCTCCTCATTGGACCTTTATTGCTACAATAGAATATCATGATTTATTGAAAGTAAGAACTTAGAATTCGTGGCCATATTGAATGGTGGGCAGTTGATACAGAGATAAGTCATGTCCATATACGGCTGCTAACAATTCCTTCTAATCTATGTGCACATACTACTGCTCACATACGGGATAAATCTATTCATATTCCCCAAGTTCGGACCAGAACTGATGGATAATATGTGACAGCAGGGATGCTTTATCGTGGGACCCAGTAGGCATGCCGTATGGCAGTCATGCTAGGCTGCTGAATAAATAAAGACCATGTGGAAAGTGTTCTGGAAAATAAAAGACGGTCTCCCATTCGCTGAGCTGAATGCAGCTTTGCGGAGACCCTAAGTGAGACTACCAGAATAACAGCATAGCTGAGCCTGGGAAAACTCACAGAATTGTGAGTAATAATAAATTGCGGTTTTTGGATTGGTTTGGGAAGGAGAAACAAAGAACTAAATCAGCAGTTTGGGAACCACGGTCGCACTTCGATAGTGTATTGTTAGAGGCCTGAGTAGGTCAGGATACATCAGCCAGGCTTCTCACAGCTCTGACCCTTATTTATCTCTCTTCTTCAAAAAACTTTTGTCTCAGGCAGACTTTGTTTAAAAGTCCTATATAAACGTTCAGAATCCTACAATAATTCTTATTACTCACCTGGTTCACCTGGTAATACCAGTAATTAGTGGAAGCATGGTGTCTATTTCGTGTAGGCATGGCAGGTGTCATGGTAACCTGGTGATTATAAAATTAAACAAGATACACAGATAAGCTGCACAGAGATAAATTAGATACTTTGGAACACGTCGGTGCAAATGACCTGATCCTGCAATATAACTTCCTAATAGATTAGGTATATGTGGATGATAAAGCACATAGAGAAATAGGTAGATTACAATGCCCCAACTTGTGAGTGTGTAAGTAATGATGCCCTACCTGTGGAAAATGTTTAAGATGAAAGTTCAGGAAACCAGTGAAGAGGATCTTCATGTTTAAATTAATCACTTCGATCAGATTTAGAAAAGAAACAAACAACTTTTTTAACGTTTCTTTATTTTTGAGAGACAGATTGTGAACAGGGGAGGGGCAGAGAGAGAGGGAGACACAGAATCTGATGCGGGCTTCAGTCTCTGAGTTGTCAACACAGAGCACTGCGTTGGGCTCAGACCCACCAACGTGCGATCATAACCTGAGCTGAGGCTTAACTGATTGAGCCACCCAGGCTCTACACTTTGATCAGATTAAACACTTGACAAGATGACTTATCTCTCATTGAAGTTTAAGTAAACTTGCTTTTTTAATTATTTTTTTTTTTTAAAACACATTATACCTCTCTGGCAACTTTTAACCCAAGATGGGCAAAAGCTGAAGTTCATAGAATGAGTAATGAAGAGTTCGCTCGCTCAACCAAAACGACAATTACCTACTGTAGGTGGAGACAAATGTCTTCTCAGGGCTCATTAATGTTGGAACTCCAAGAGTCCAAGGTCTTGATTAGTTGACGTGATCACTTCTGTTTGAAGCTGCTGCAGGAGTCGAGTTTCTCACAATGGCGGCCGTGGCAACATTGGCAAGAAGCCCTTCCAAACACAAGAGGCCAAATAGAGGAAAACAAAAGAAACAAGCTGCTATGAATTAAATTGTGTTCATCAGGAAAAGATATTTTGAATTTCCCAGTACCTTAGAATACTTAGCATATGACCTTATTTGGAAATAAGGTCGTTGCAAACATAATTAATAAAATTAAGAGATCATTCTACCAGTTGGATGGACTCTTAATTCCATAAAACAGGTGTCTTTATAAGAATATGATCAGATAAGGCTGAAACACAGGAAAGTGCCATGTGAATGAAGTCTGAGAATTGGAGCAGTATATCTGAAAAGCAAGTAACAGCAGAGATTCCTGGCAGACCGCCAGGAGCCAGAAGAGGCAAGGAAGAATTTTCCTACAGATTCCAAGGGAGCACGGGACTGCAGTCACCATGATTTTAGACTTCTAGTATCTAGAACTGTGAACCAATAAATATCTCTTGTTTTAAGCCATGTTGTATGTGGTACTTCACTACTGCCCCCCTCCCCCCAGGGAATTAGTAACAAAGGTCAATTGTTACCTGCTGACAATACCAACAATGGAATTGTTTCCTGCAGATCCATGACTTAAATTCTCTTAGTAGAGATCATGAATTCTATGCCTGAATCCAAATGTTTCTTTCTTTTTTAAAAAAATTTTTAATGTTTATTTATTTTTGAGAGAGAGACACACACAGAGCCCAAGCAGGGAAAGGACAGAAGAGAGAGAGAGAGAGAGAGAGAGAGAGAGAGAGACAGAATCTGAAGTAGGTTCCAGGCTCTGAGCTGTCAGCACAGACATGACGTGGGGCTCGAACCCATGAACTGTAAGATCATGACCTGAGCTGAAGTCGAACGCTCAACTGAGGTACCAGACACCCCAAATCCAAATGTTTCTGATGAGTATTGACCTTCAAAAAATATTGGGGAGTTTAGGGAACCAGATTACTATTAATGATGAGGGATGTTGAAGAGATAGAGTCTGAGACATCTGAACTTTGCTAAGGGTCCATATTGGACATAGAGAACCAAGTGATTTTCTGTAGAGGATTTCACATTCTTTCAGCTGTTAATGGGATTGGTTTGTTGTGATTCTAGGGGAGAAAAAGGGTTCTTACCTGAAAGGATGCAGAGAAGCAGTGCGGGGACTTCTTTGCACATGCAAAATGTCAGTCCTCAAAGCATTCCTGCCACAATAAAATCATAAATATTAAATCATTAGTGCCATATTTCAGAGCAGATAAGTAGCATTTTAATTCTAATGTAGAAATCATAAGGGTAGGTTACGCCCAATGGCAACATCATTCCAATGTTGACCTCAATTTGGCTGTTACAAACATCAGATGAGTTGTGGCCATTATGTATGGAGTATAATTAGAGTTAAAGGTTTTTTAAAACATTTTTTAAATGTTTATTTATTTATTTTAAGAGAGAGAGAGAGAGAGAGAGAGAGAGAGAGAGAGAGGTACATAGACAAAGGGAGAGAAAATACCAGGCAGGCTCTGTGCTGTCAGAGCTAAACCCGATCTGGGTTCCCATCCAGCACACTGTGAGATCATGACCTGAGCTGAAACCAAGAGTCGGATGCTTAACTGAATGAACCACCCAGGCGCCCCTGATTTAAAGATTTTTAAAAGGGGGCACCTGGGTGGCTCAGTGGGTTAAGCGTCTGACTTCAGCTCAGGCCATGATCTTATGGTTAGTGGGTTCGAGACCCATGTCAGGCTCTGTGCTGACAGCTCAGAGCCTGGAGCCTGCTTCGGATTCTGTGTCTCCCTCTCTCTCTGACCCTCCCCCACTTGCACTCTGTCTCTCTCTGTCTCTTGAAAATAAATAAATGTTAAAAAAATTTAAAAAAATTTAAAAAGGTGGTAGTAATTAGATAAGAACTGTCACCACATTTTTACATTGAAAGATGATTCTTAATCACATCTGATTGGTATGCAGTCATTGATTTGGCTTATGTGATCTCATGCATCTCTGTTAATGCTGGATATCAAGAGCAATTTTCTTTTTTCTTGCAGGGCCAGCAGTTTGATTTACTGTTCGTTCAGCCACCTGGGTATTTAAATAATCTGGCACGATATCATAATTGAGTAAGGTGGGCTTTAAACAGGTGGTCTAAACCTAATTCAAATGCTAAAATTACTCGTTTTATTGAGGCCATATTAACTGAAAGTAATTGTTAAATAATTGTGTTTGAGACCCTGTCTTTATTTATTTTGTTGGAAAAAAGGATGAGATATTAAGTAGAAAATAAGTTGTAGGCCCTCCCAAACAATATAGCCCCAGTGACCCAGGCCAAATGTACTCCAGATCTGACAAAATCTTTTATTTTTTTGTCCCCTAAGCATTTTAAAAATGCTTAAAAAACAATTTGTTTATTTTATTTCTGAACAGGGCATATCTCACATCTAATGTGATTGTTTCTTTCATCATATGAATAAAATGTGTAAAAAGAAATGTATTTTTTAAGGTTTATTTATTTAAAAATTTTTTTCTATAACGTTTATTTATTTTTGAGACAGAGAGAGACAGAGCATGAACGGGGGAGGGGCAGAGAGAGAGAGGGAGACACAGAATTGGAAGCAGGCTCCAGGCTCTGAGCTGTCCGCACAGAGCCCGATGCGGGGCTCAAACTCACAGACTGCAAGATCATGACCTGAGCCGAAGTCGGATGCTTAACCGACTGAGCCACCCAGGAGCCCCAAGATTTATTTATTTTTGAAGTAGAGAGAGAGCCAATGAGGGAGGCACACAGAGAGAGGAAGACAGAGAATCTAAAGGAGGCTCCATGCTGAAAGCAGAGAACCCAGTGTGCGGCTTGAACTCATGAACTGTGAGACATAACCCAAGCTGAAATCGAGAGTCAGACACTTCACTGACCGAGCCACTTAGGTGCCCAGAAACATAAGACTTGAACAATGTGGTGTCAAAGTCCACAAGCATGTGTTCCATCTTCTGGCCTCATGTATCCACTCATTCAACGGGTAAAAATCATGTACTAGACAGTGAACACTGTTCTAGAAACCAATGTCATAATCACTATTACAATATCCTCAAGGCAATTATATTCTAAGCAAACACAAACAATACATTTTTTAAAAGTATAAATACATCATTAACAGATGTTAATAAATACTAGAGGGAAAAATTAAGCACAGTAATGAATTAGAGAGTAATAGAATAGAGATACTTTTTAAAATATATTGGGTGGTCAGGAATGGTCGCACCATCAAGGTTATACTTAAGGGAGATATTGCAGTGGTGAGAGAGGCTATACTGAAGAGAATGGAGGTGACCAGAAAATGAAAACTTTAGTTTTAATAGGTATGGCACATACAGAATCCAACACTTTGACAGCACTTCTTACGTCAGCTAGTCTCCCAGTATAGCTAGAAGGGGTCATGAGTTACTATTTCTGGATAGTCTAAAAACTTTGCAGTCATTCCTTAAAAATGTTGTCAAGCTTATGGACTGTTTTACTAGCATTGCTTCTCAGATCTTAGGAGATGATGAATCGGGACATTATAGGAGATGGTAGAATTAAAAATAGTTTTCATAACATGTATATACATTCAAAAGTATTCCTCAATAACATTTATTGATATATATTCTTATATTATGGTAAGAGATTGTCCAATTGTTCAGGCCATTGGCCTTTTAATAATTGGAATGATTGATAGATACAAATTTCTGTGAACAAACCATTATAGGCTGACTTGGTTGTGATTAAGACAAAGTTGAAACCTTTGTTTCCTACGTAGATTCTCATGTAGGCTTTGTTAAACTTCACCTTAAATAAATATTTATTGATGCTCTGACAATACCAAAAGCCTTTTTGAACAGCCCCAAACTCAGACACAATCCATAGTGTATGCCAATGCACTACGGTTGGAGGAAGAATTACTGTCCAGTATCTTTAAATTCAATATAGAAATTTTTGGCTTAGCAATAAACATACTTCTAGGGGACTATAGAAAATGCTACAGAGAAAAAATTATCTTGTAAGATCCATGGTTGGTTGAGGTGCCCACATCTCTATAGAGGCCTGAATATTTAGGAAAATAATTAATCTTACATAAATATTTAGAATTTTCTAGTTGGTCTTTCTTTTTCCAATTTAAGTCTGGTGTATGAAATAGGTTGCTGCCACTTCTCAAAATTAAAATTACAAATTATAGATGTGCCTAACCCAAATAGGCCTCACTATCAGGATATTGGAGAAAAGCAACAAAATATACTGAAATTTTATGGGAAAATGACAAAATTTACTGTTCATCTGGTAACCCTGAATTAACCATATAATATCAATTGTATGCATGCTGGCTCTCTAAAGAGATGGAATATAAGTAACTATAGTCCTGGATCTACTTTGATTTATATTTTATGTTACTTGGACCAAACCAAATGGTCACTTAGAATGTTCATTGGCAACTAGGTAACCATGAATCCGGCAAATACTTAATAGATCTTTCACTACAAATAAGAAGGGTAGACTCAATTTTGGAGGATAATTAGAAGTATCATTCAGTTTTCAGTTAAAATGTATACATCATAAGGAAGATATAGAGTTGAAATTATATGTGTCCAACAGTGATATATATATATATATATATATATATATATATATATATATGGATATATCTATATCTATATCTATATCTATATGGATATATCCATATATATATATATATATATATATATATATAATCTTAAATTTCTATGGACATACAAAGGTATGTTCTGTGACAAAGCTCAGAATCCATCTGTTTCTAAAATATAGAAATAATTGGGGGAAATGATGTTCTAGGAAAAATTGACCCTCTCACTTTAACTTGAGGAGTTTTGAATTTTCAAATGTAAAAATTCTACTGTCTTCAATAAATGCTGGGGTTAAAATACTTGAGCCAGTAATTCTCAAATTAGCCCCTGTCCACACAGGAAAAGAAGAGATGGAAGTAAGAAGCAGGCCGGTCCAGATTGGTAGGTGGAAGTTTTAATAAGCAAGGAACCTTATGGACCAAGGTTATCTGGGGTGGTCACAAGATGGATCGATCTCCACACCTGATGTCAGAATCTTTAGTTCATAGAGAGGCCTTAACCAGCTTCAGTTACATATGCCGCCCAGACGATCTCAACACCTTACTCTCTCAAGGCTGTGTCCTTGAAAGGGCTCCTGTTATGGGAACAGTGGGTAGAAAACCTATGCTTGAAGGACTGGGAGGGTGAGGAGCCTCAGATTGCCTGAGTCCAGCTCGAGGGTCAAGTGGTAGTCACTTCCCCTTGTTTATCTGAGATTTTAAAGCCACATTAATTAAAAGGGCATTTACATTTCTTTTCAATGCCCATTGCTGAAGAAAATTATTTAACTTACAGAGTAAATCGAACAAGATTACTCTGTCAAATGAAATATTTTACCCAAATGTGCTTATAAAGAATTAAAGAAAATTAAAGTGAAACATGTAAATTAATTTTAAAGAAACTTGAATGAAAACTTAGATTATCTGTAGACAGAGATGAATCATGAATGAGATGGAGTAGACCATTAATTTTTTTTTCCAACCTCCAAACTGAGCAATTCATTGGAAAGTACCAGGAGGATTATCTTCTAACAAGGCACTTGAATTGTGTGTGTGTGTGTGTGTGTGTGTGTGTGTTGTTATTTTTGTGAAGATTATGGACAATGCCTGATATTTAGCATTTTTGTTCATCTGGGGAATATGGCCAACAAGTTTAAAATGAGTTTGTCTTTCACATCTGGAGAAAAAAAATCATTAATATAAACCCAGTTCATTTGCTGGATCATGGAGAACTTGCCCTCTTTTACCAATTTTAGGGAGTGATAGGTAAAAAGCACTCAGTTCATAAACCAATGCATCCAGATTCAACTCTTCTCTTATGCAGTCACTTGTTTCGTTTTGTTTCCCCATAACTTCCACTCTCCTTTCTTGTCTTAAACTTTATCTCTAATGTGACCATTGTCCTGAGTATATTGGATTTTTCTGGCACAAATCCTAATTCCATATATTTAAAAATGACAAATTAAAATAAGTTCTCAAATTCACCTCAATATGTGTCACTAGGCTCAAAATTTGCATTCTCTTTATGGAAAATCATATGTAGTAAGTTGTTTTCTTTGATGTTTAAAACAGTTTGTAAGAGGAGTAAAATGACATTACAAAACATCTAACTTTCATTTATTGGAATAATTGACATTCCATAGTAACTATTTTCAGATGCTGTTTGTAGGAAACATGCTTTCAAGAAATAGCCTTTTCATTTCTCATTTTGATATTTTACTAAAGATACTGATTTTTAAGTGACAACTGCAATTTTCAACTTTAGTTCTAAAAAGCAGTTTTTATAATCCATTTTCCAAGCTATATCTGAAGCATGATCTCAGTTTTAATTTGGTCTATGTATTAAGTATAAGAAGCTTGCTTTTACTTGCTAAGAAAATTTATAGTAAATTAAATAGTATGAAACAAATATTAATTGGAAAAATACTTAGATTTTCTTAAATATTCTTCCAGTATTATATAGTAGAATTAAAAAAAAAACATATGCATTATTACATTTTAGATTAAAAAGTGCATTTTGCAAGATGCTAATATAAAATGTTCTAAAATAACTTTATATTATATTTCATGTAAAAATGGTGAAAGAATATTTAAAAATTCAGTTATAAAATGAAAAAGTCACAGAGATGAAAAACATATCATGGGGATATAATCAATAATATTTTAATAACGTTGTATGGTGACAGATGGTGACTGTATTTATTGTGGTGAGCACTAAGGTATAGCATTTTCAAATCATTAGATTGTACACCTGAAATGAATATAACTTTGTATTTCAACTATACTTTAACAATAATAAAAAAAAACTTGTAAGAAATTTTATAAGATTATTTATCTATAATAAAAAATTATTATAGTTTTGCTATGAGACTATGATACTGAATGTTTTAAAAATTTACAGGTTAGGAAAATCTCTCAACCCCAGTACATTTGTGAATGAGTCTCTAGGAGACCAGGAATGTATGTCATTTTTGAGGTTAGATACAATATAAACCTGAATGAAGATACTGCACAGACAGTGGGTTTAGAAAACCCAAGGACAATGGGCTCAGTATATAACTCCTTTTTTTATTATTTTTTTAAATTTTTTTTTAACGTTTATTTATTTTTGAGACAGAGAGAGACAGAGCATGCACAGGGGAGGAGCAGAGAGAGAGGAAGACACAGAATCTGAAACAGCCTCCAGGTTCTGAGCTGTCAGCACAGAACCCGATGCGGGGCTCGAACCCACGGACCGTGAGATCGTGACCTGAGCCGAAGTCGGACGCTCAACCGACCAAGCCACCCAGGCGCCCCTATAACCCCTTTTTAAAAGAACACCTATTTATTTATTTTGAGAGAAAGAGAGAGTGAACAGGGTAGAGGCAGAGAGAGAGAGAGAGAGATACAGAGAATCTCAAGCAGGCTCTGCACTGCCAGACTGGAGCCGTCATGGGGCTCAAACTCACGAACCATTTATCATGACCTAAACAGAAATCAAGAGTCAGATGTTTGGCCAAATGAGCCCCCCAGGTGCCGCTCAGTATATCTCTTTCAAAAAAACTCCTTAAAAAGACAGAATCTTTACTATCACAGTGATGGCTGGATACAAATTTAGGGAAACATCTAGAATGACTCTCATATTTTTCATTCGACTGAGTTCATTGTATTTTCATTCACCCAAATACCCCACCATTTGGGATATTTAAGAGGAACAAATATCATTGCAGAAAGGAGGGAAGGGGAGAGCTAGAGGTAGCTCTATGGGGATAGAGAACTGGAGTTAGGGTGGTAATTAGCATTCATTGTCCTCTGGATGCCTTGCTGTGCAAATGACTTTACATACATTGTTTCCAAAAAATCTCATATTACATTCTGAAATCCTATTTTTTTAATTAACTAATTAATTAATTAATTTTTAAAGATTTTATTTTTAAGTAATCTCTATGCCCAACGTGGGGCTCGAACTTACAACCCCCAAGATCAAGAGTCGCATGGTGTACTGACTAAGCCAGCCGGGGGCCCTCTAATATCCCATTTCAGAAATGATCTCTCAGAGGAACATAAAGACCACTTCCCAAATTTTTCTACAGAATTAAAAAATGAAGTAGTAAATGGCAAAACGTCAACTCTAGCCCAGGTCCTTCTGCAAATCCTGGGAGGGTTCCCTGAAATGTACTGTTTCCATTCAGTAGCCAGGAGAAATGGAGCAGCTGAGATAGAGCGCTGGGAAACACTCACTTTAAAAATGCAGAAAGGAGGGGCACCTGGGTGGCTCAGTTGGTTAAGCATCTGGCTTTGGCTCCGGTCATTGTCTCACCGCTGGGTTTGTGAGTGAGCCTCCATCAGACTTTCGACTGTCAGCACACAGCCAGCTTCGGATCCTCTGTCCCCTCTCACTCTGCCCCTTCCCCGCTCGTGCTCTCTCTCTCTCTCTCTCTCAAATAAAATTAAAAATTAAAAAAAAAAATAAAAATAAAAAGCGCAGAAAGGAAAACATCCAAAGGAAACATTTGAAGAGTAATTCCAAGAAAAGGAGGAGTCTCAAGAAAAAGTGGAGTGGAAAATACATATTATTTTTCAGTGAGTTTGATTTTGAAAAAGAAGAAAACTTGAACGTATTATATAAGACAAATACTATGACCATGGATGGCTGTGCCACAAGTTTGTAAAAAGAGTAGAGTCTCCAAGTTTTGAGATAAGGGAGGTAGAAGATGGTCAAAAATGTTTTACTCTCTCAGGACAGTCGCACATGTCGTACTGGGAAAACATGGTTTTACCCATGTCAGAGCAGCAAATGCTCCACAAGATTATCTTTAAATTTAGGCAACAAGCCAAGCTTCCTGGTAGTGATGGACTAGCATTTAATTAAAGTGAACTAATTCTGGTTTTTAATAACAGAGGACAGAAATAAACATTGGTGAAAACAACTTCATTCTAAATGTGCTAATGTTTATTCAAAAGATGGTCAAAAAGCTTAGAAATATAATTATGTCTATGATAGAATAGCATGTTAGAGATTGATTAAAAATAAATCTGTGGCAAATGGGATAATATTAATACCATTATTGGGGAGAACCTATCATGATCAAGACGTAACTATAATATCTAATTTTAGCAATTGGACAATTTGATAGCATTATTTCTATTTTAGCATAAGCAACTAATCTCATAGTTGCTAAGTTATTAGTTGGATTCCCTTAGCTGGGAAATTGGAGAGCTGGAATTCTAATCTGGTTTAGCTGAAAGAGCCACTTTTTCTTTTCTTTTTTTTTAATGTTTTATTTATTTGAGAGAGAGAGAGAGAGAGAGAGCGAGAGAGCGAGCGCACAAGCAGGGGAGGGTCAGAGAAAGAGGCAGACACAGAATCCACAGCAGGCTCCAGGCTCTGAGCTGTCATCACAGAACCCAATGCAGGGCTCCAACACACTGTTGGATTCAATATGCTAGTATTTTGTTGAGAATTTTGCAACCATGTTCATTAGGGATATTGGCCTATAATTCTCCTTTTTAGCAGGGTCCTTGGTTTTGGACAGCTTCATAGAATGAGTTTTAAAGTTTTCCTTCTATTTCTAATGTTTGAAACAGTTTGAGAATAGGTATTAACTCTTCTTTAAATGTCTGGTAGAATTCCCCTGGAAAGCCATCTGGCCCAGAATTCTTGTTTGTTCTGAGATTTTTGATTACTGATTCAATGTCTTTGCTAGTTAGGGGTCTGTTTGAATTTTCTATTCTTCCTCTTTCAGTTTTGGTAGTTTGCTAGTTTCCAGGAATTTGTCCATTTCTTCCAGATTACCCAGTTTGTTGGCATATAATTTTAAAAAAAATTTTTTTAAATGTTTATTTATTTTTGAGACAGAGAGAGACAGAGCATGAACGGGGGAGGGGCAGAGAGAGAGGGAGACACAGAATCGGAAGCAGGCTCCAGGCTCTGAGCCATCAGCCCAGAGCCCGACGCGGGGCTCGAACCCATGGACCGCGAGATCGTGACCAGAGCTGAAGTCGGACGCTTAACCGACTGAGCCACCCAGGCGCCCCAAGATGGCATATAATTTTAACCAGTGAGAACCACTGAGACTTCTGACTGCAAAAAATGCAAGATAAGAAATTGATGTTATTGTAAGCTACTAATTTTGTGGCAATATATTCCAGGATCAATAAAAAAAATTAACATAGCCACTTAAAGGCCTGTTATTATCATTACATGCCTCTTATAAGTCCCAGAGTCTACCTTTCTTCTTCTTTCAAGGAGTCCTTTGAATTTAGAAAAAAGGTTCTTGAGGCTGATGTTTGAGAGCTCTGCCTCAAATGTTTCTATAGGTTAGACCACAGCCTCAGCCACTCTGTCATTTCTTGTCTTCAGGGACTCAGAGATTCAGTCCTCTTTCCAGATAATCTCCCTGCCACACACCACAGTTGAGGCATGCATTTGATGATCATATTTATCTTTACAGCACTGTCACTACTCAGTTCTTATAATACTGCAGCAGACTGTGTGTTGGTAACTTTTACTTAAGATTTTGTAGAAAGTATAGGGAAGGTAATGCCATATAGAGCAGGGGGCACCTTAATAGACCATATTAGTATCACCATTTCTGAAAACCCTTCTGCCGTTGTACAACTTGAAATGTGTGATAAATATTTTTGCCTTTTTTCCTCAGATACCAAACCCAACCCTCCACTTCTCTTACTCGTTCAGTCATTCAAGAGAAAGCCATTTAGTTCTCTTCTTGCAGCCTCTACTTAAGTTTTCCATAACAAATTTAAGGAGTTCTTGTAAATCAGAGCACTGCTACATTACACATTATAGATTAATATATTAATTATATATAAAATGATATATAATTATATGATAATATTTTATGTATGTATACATTCCCTTCCAGGGAGTGTTCTAAAGTTTGAGTTCTATTTTCTCTAAATTTCAAAAATAACAGTGGAACCTATAGGAGAGTTTTAAAACTGAAATTGGAAACGCCTCATGCTCAGCAGTATTCACCCTTCTCTCCCTTTCTCCATTGCATTCTTTCCCATCTTTCCTCCTTTTACTTATTTGAGCTTGATAATATATACCCTTTGATAATCTTTGCTCTTACATTTTAGCCATGTTGATGATTCCTGAGGAAAGACAGAATTTGAAAAAAAAAATAACATTTGCATCCTAGAATGGGAGAGGACCATTTCTGTTTTCTTCCTTTTTTTTTTTCCATGTTTGTTTATTTTTGAGAGTGAGAGACACAGAGCATGAATGGGAGAGGGGCAGAGAGAGAAGAAGACACAGGATCCAAGCAGACTCCAGACTCTGAGCCTGGTCAGCACAGAGCCTGATGTGGGGCTTGAACTCACAGACCGAGAGATCATGACCTGAGCCAAGATCAGATGCTTAACTGACTGAGCCACCCAGGTGCCCCAGAAGGGGGCCATTTCTAAAAGCAAGATGTAGTTGCTCCCAATTCCAAGAACATACAAAGGTAAGAAATCAATCATATTTCTATTTTGATACTTGAAATTGTCCATGGGTATAAAAAGAGTTTGTTAATGGCATGGGGGTCATTGTTATTACAGTTCCCAGGAAGGTGATATCTAATCTTGTTGGGAGGGAATCAGAAAGGTTTTTTGAAGAAAATCAAATACATATCTGTAGATAAGATCCGATCTTTGGACATAAGTGAGAGTGCATTACAGATATAAGAAACAGTGACACCAATGGAAATAAGAGATGAGAAAACAAGCAACCTATATGTAATACAAAGTAGTATCCAAATTTATACAGAGGTTAAAGGTTGACAAATCCATGACAAGTCTTTTTCTTACAACTCTTGTGGCTAATCCAAACCTTTGCCATGACTCTCCTTTCCTTTTCTGCTTTATCCTTATGTTTAGCAAAAGGACTTCTTTCTTTACAGTTCATGGAGAAAATTATGGCCATCAGGAAATAGTTCCTTCAGCCTCCTAGTCCTCTACCTATAGAATTATCAGCATAAACACTCCATTGTGCATACTGTAGCAAATATTACTTTCAAATTTTCAAATCCAGTATATACAATTCTGTTTTACTTGCCAAATGCCTCTATTCTTTAGAACCCGTCTATTTCTTTCTGGAAGATATCTGCTCCTTGGATTTCTCTGACCACATACTCTAGTTTTCTTCTAAATTTCTAGCAATTTTTTCTTCCAGTTCTCTTTCTTGTGTTTGCTTTTACAACTGGGAATTCACCAAAGTTCTAATCTTGAGATTCATCTCTTCTTGCATTGAATATTCTTCCATGGACTATTGCACAAAACTGATATTCTAACCTGACATTAAAATCCAAAAATGTCCAAATGTACACCCCACTGCAGACAGTTCTTTGGGGCTCTATATCTATATGTAGTATATTCAGCTCCCCAAGGATATATAGTATTATGTAGTGTGTATATATATATATATATATATATATATATATATAGTATATATACTATAGTGTGTGTAGTGTGTGTGTGTGTATATATATACACACACACACACACATATATATATATATATATACACATACATATACTATATAATATAGTATATCCCTTCCCCAAGGATCTAATGACATTCTAGTCAATTTTCAGGAGCCATCATTGATGAAGCTAAATCTGGTTAATATAATCATAGCCTTTAAACTTTTCTTGCTAATTTTCTTCTTTGTGGTACAAGAAGAAAGAGGTAAACTTGTTGTTAGCTAATAATATCCCATGTTATTATGATACAATTTCTAGAGTAGGGGACAATTTTTGACCTGATAGATTATGTGAAACCATACAATATATCACCACATATTAAGTATTATAACTGTCCTAGAAGTGTGGTAGTGAGGGAAAAATCAATTAGAAGACTTTCTGTATCATGTTCATAATTGGTTACTCTAAAGATAATAATATGTAGTATATATGTTTTGCCTTCACACAACTCCATTTTAGTGGCCACCAGTGAGAGTGGCTTGAAGCGTATCAGTTTCAATGAGTCCAACTTAAACCTAGTTGGAGAAGACAGAATACAAAAAAAAAAACCCTAATTTCCTTTTTATGCTTCCAACATCATGTATATTTATAATTGTTAAACTTGAAAATAACCAAATCATGTAAAACCATGTAAGGTATACTTACAAATATGCATAACTAAAAGTCATTAATAGTGATTTGTGAAGAAATAATACTTTTTAATGTAATATGCCAATATTTGTTAAAGTTGCAAAATTATTAATTCATTTAGTGTTTATTAATCTTATACATTTGATATTTAATTAATATACATTGACCAAGTACATTCTGAAGTCCAATATTGCTTTATATTAAAAAAAATACCTTGAAATTATGCGGTCATTCTGTTCCAAAATTTCACCTTAGAAGTCCTTAAAAGTTCTTATATGACAGTCATCAACCTGGATCTGTGCAGTTGGAAATAAAAAGTAATAATGAAAAAAGTTTGTTGCTGACCAGATGGTATGTATTCTCTCATTTTTGTCAGTCTATTGAAGTTTCAAACATTGCAGGGTTTGATGACACTATAAGATATCACCAGTGGGAAAAGCAGAGGAGGGCAATTGGGCGGTTTATACAGGTAGAACTGAAAATAAAATGAAATATTTCTCTCCCCTTATGTGTTCAAAGATTGCATGAGTGAAAATTACCAATTTTATTGATTCAAGTTTCTTACCCAAAGACTCTCAGGACTTGCACTTTTGATGTAGTAGAACTTGTTTGAAATGGGGAAAAAAAGTTTCAAAAGTAGAGACAAATGATATTAGAAACTGACTTATTGCGCCCTAACTTGCACACAGGCTGGATCTTACTTATGGTGCCTGGCCTTTGCTCCTCAAATTAACTTTGATAAAATTTAAGTGGCTTCCATTTGAATTTTAACAACAAACTTGCTCAATGTCTTCAAATTCTTCATTTAAAAATGTGTTTTTGGTATTATATTTAAAAACCTAACAGGCATCTGAATTTAGAAACACTGAAATCACTTCAAAAAAAAAAAAAAACAGTCTTTCATTTAAAACATGCTTATAAGGAAAACTTTATGTCTAGAGAGTTTCCCAGTTATACTCTTCTGAACTAGTGGGGAATTAATTACCCAAGATTACAAAATCAAATCAGAAAAAGGAAACACTTTCTGATTAGTTGTCTGAGATTTGTTATCCAAATTTAACAAGTGTATCACAAAAAATAATATCTACAGGTCCATCTTTATAATGAATGTGAATATAAAAATTATAGTCAGAAAAATGGCATGTTGAACCAAAGATACATAAAAATGATAATACAGCATGATTATGGTAAATTTATTTCAGGAATGCTTGGATGATAAAACATGTAAAATTAATCTATGCAATTTATACCAGTGACAGGATAGGAAAGAATATAATGATTATATCTCAATAAATCTTAGAAAAATTAAATGCCCATTAATGACAATTAAAAAAAAAACAAAATCCAAAACTTTCAGCAAAACAAGGCAAAATTTTCTCAATCTGTTAAAAATAAACAAAAAATAAACTACAACAAATAGCTTTTTTGTTTGTAATTCTGAAAATCCCTAATATTTTGAATGATATAAGAATATTCTCCAAACTTGTCATGAGGGTACTACAGATTCTAGTTGGTGCAATTATATAAAGAAAACCGATAAATCTTGCAAGGATTAGAACTAAAGAATAGTCATTATTGTTACATTCTTTATTTTAATTAATTATCAACCCCACCATTATTTTGTTTCAATTTTACCTTTATGCATATTGTTATTTTAGAAATAAACACTAAGAGGCTCTTTTTCAAAATATTCACTATTTCAAATTTTTTTCTATTCTCTTTTAAAAGGACACAAGATGTGTTTTATACAACTCATTTTGTATGTTGCCTCGCCTTTTTGTTCTGTGGTTTAAATAATTTTTGATACCAAAATTAACAACAATATCAAATGTTCAGTGAGCCCCTTCTCTGGGTCAGCTGCTGCTCAGTGTAGTTAGCCCAAACCAACAAAAATCCTTGCTTCCGTGAAAATTGTTTTGTTGTCATGGTTTTTGTTTGTTTTTTTTGTTGTTTTTGTTGTTGTTTTCCAGTGTAGGACACAGAAAATAAATGACATGCACAGTAAAGAACAGAATATGTTTGATCATCACAAAAAATAAATGGAAAAAAAATAAAACTGGGCGAGGAAATAGAAAATGTCTATTACGGACATGGAGCCCACAGATTTAAGTAGAGTGGCTAAGACACTGCACTGGAAAGATGATATTTAAGGAAAGCCCTGTGAGGGCTAAGACAGGAGACCTCTGACATCTTGTGCCCAACATAATGGCATGAAGAGAGCAAAGGCCTTGAACCATGAGCAAGCCTGAAGTGGAATACAGGCCCATTTAGCTTCTTTGGTGCTTCCCTTGAGTTTTTGTTGGCAGCTCTTTAAGGATGAACGTGGCTAGCTCAGTAGTAGCATCCACACCAATGAGGATTTGAGATTCCATCTCCTCAAAATTATCCAGGTGTTCTAACTGTAACTGCCAGATCTTTCTGTGAGCTATGTGGGCTCAGGTCTTGTTCATCACACTAGCTTTCAAAACCTTCTCTACTATCTGGGTTTTCTCCTTCCCTTCTATTGACTTAGCATACACATTTACTTTGTTCCGTGCCAGATTTCAAGATGTTTGCAAAAACATGATCAATTCAATTAATTACATTAACTATAAATTTATAGTAACATTTTCTACTTAGCAATATTAAAAAAAATAAACATAGTTCTTTTTCTATTTATTTATTTATTCTAAGAGTCGGGAGGGGTAGAGGAAGAAGGAGGGAGAGAATCCCAAGAAGGATCTGTGCTGTCAGTGCAGAGCCTGATGAGGGGCTTGGACCCACAAACAATGAGTTCACGACCTGAGCCTAAATTGAGTTGGATGCTTAACCAACTGAGCCACCCAGGTGTCCCTTAAAATATAGTTTTAATAAGTAAAAATTAACCTATCACAGACAAATCAAAAGTTACTTAAACTGTCATTCACCTAGTATTATGTGTCCATAATTTGGATGTGAGGAAATTAAATCAACTAGTATCGAGGTGTGTTGGATTTTTAAGGGCCCAATAATAACATATTAACCTATCTGAGTCAGGAACCAGGAGTTATACTAGTAAAGAAAACATGGTTGTTTTCACTTATCAAATGAATACTGTAGAAAATGGTTTACTTTAGGACCACATAATTTTTACCTGAAAAGTGAGGTCTTACACGTAGTGCATGACTAAGACCCAACTGAAACACATTCTCTCTGCAGGTTAACAGATCTCCAAAAATGAGAAGAGGCTACTAACTCACACATCTTAATTCTGTTTTCTTACATCAACCACTAGAAAAGATAATGGAGCATAAAACTGGAAGTGATTCTCTAGGGAAGTTCCATCTACAAAGAGATATGAAGCTGGTCAAAAGAACCTCCCTCCAATCCAGAGCCAATTGTTCAGGAATTATGAAAGATACTTTATTAAAAATGTCCCTATGCTTTCCTATACGGTAGTGGATTATGCTATATCAAGAGTAGTTTGTGTTCTGGCTATTATTCACATACCAATTTATAGGATTGGAACACTTCACTTGTAATTTAACATTAACCCTCAGAGTAATAGCAATTCTTACAATTTCCTCAAGAACAATGACTAAATATTTGAGTTTTGAATAGATACCATTTAACACGGATCAGAAGGAAGAAAAAGAAGGATTTCAGATATAATTTTTTTTTCTTTTCAGAGAGAAAACATTGCTATAGTTTCATGAGAACATTTTTTTCCACTTTCTATTCGTCAAGGCTTCCAAAATCTCAGTTATCACTTCCAGTCACTGAATAAATGTAGATGAAGAGCAAAATGCTTCTCTGACCCCTTACACTAATCAAATAACTGCTATATGCTAGACACTGTTACTATACATGAATCACTTCACAAATGATGTACATAATAGAGTTTTTTCCACTCTGTCAATGTAAGAACATTTTTTAAATTTTTTTAAGTTTATTTATTTTTTGAGAGAGAGAGAAAGAGGGAGAAAACAAGTGTGGGAGGGGCAGAGAGAGGGAGAGAGAGAGAATCCCAAGCCAGCCTGCACTGTCAGCTTGGAGCCCAATGTGGGGCTTGAACTCAAAACCATGAGATCATGACCTGAGCTGAAACCAAGAGTTGGATTCTTAACTAATTGAGCCACCCAAGTGCCCCAAAGGCCAAAGACATTTAAAAGTCACAGGAAGTCAGAGGGCTGGTGAGAACTCAAGCCAAGCAGTTGTGCTCTCAGCCCAAGAGTTGAGAAGCCAATCCATGCACAGCACATGTAATATACTGTTATAACATTCTAGTGCTTATTGGAAAGAACAGAAGAGGGCTCACATCCAGGGTCTCCTACTTATGGAATTCAGGGCATTGATGGGTGGCATTGCCTCTTAGCCACCATTTCTTCACTAGCAATAGAAATTTAAAAAGTGTTCACCTTACAGTATTATTTGGAAAACTAGAAAACACAGGCCCATGCCCACTAACTAAGCCTGATACATACAATTTAGCAGCTACCATTATCACTATAATATGACCTTGTCATCCTCCAGGGGAAGAGCTTTGAAAGTAATCATTTACTCAAAAATATTTCATCTCTAGTATTGAGTATGCAACACAAAAAGTGTTCATTACCTGTCTGAAGGGTTTTAGCCTTCACTACTTTTAACTGTAAGAGGAAAAAGTCCAGGGGTGCCTGGGTGGCTCAGTTGGTTAAGCGTCCAACTTCAGCTCAGATCATGATCTCATGGTTCGTGAGTTCAAGCCCCGTGTTGGGCTCTGTGCTGACAGCTCAGAGCCTGGAGCCTGCTTCGGATTCTGTGTCTCCCTCTCTTTCTGTCCCTCCTCCACTCACACTCTGTCTGTCTCTCTTTCAAAAATACATAAAAACATTAAAAAAAAAAAAAGAGGGAAAAGTCCCTTGAAATACATGGCCTCAGCAGCTATTTTTATGCGGCGAATATCCAAATCCCTCTTACAGATTATTTTATGGAATAATCACAACAAAGAGCTTTTCTTTAAAAAAAAAAAAACAACTACCATGTAAAGATAATTTTATTAATATCACATTTTCATGTTTATCAGCTCTAACTTGTAGGAAGTTTTAACAGTTTGGGTCAAAGACCATTTCTGTTTTTTTTAAATTTTAGTTTTTATTTTTTAAAACGTACATCCAAATTATTTAGCATATAGGTGCCACAATGATTTCAGGAGTAGATTCCTTAGTGCCCCTTAACCATTTAGCCCATCCCCCTTCCCACAACCCCTCCAGTAACCCTCAGTTTGTTCTCCATATTTATGAGTCTCTTCTTATTTGTCCACCTCCCTGTTTTTATATTATTTTGGTTTCCCTTCCCTAATGTTCATCTGTTTCTTAATGATTTTGTTCTGGTTTTGGTGGCTATGAAAACTCTCTGGTCCATGCCATCATAAAGCTTGTCATTTCCCTTCCTTCTTTAGGCTGAATAATCTGTTTCTTTAAGAATTTCACATATATTGAATTTTCTAATAATTCTGGTCACGTTTAGGATTACTACCTCTAGTAAATAGCTTTTATATTGGATTAAGTATTATAAACTATATTCAAAGTTGCCTTAGACATATTTATAGTCTTTGAAATCACAACATGGACCTATCCGGCTTCCAAGTCCACCTCGAATATACCACCTCCATTCTCCATTGTGTCCTACCTCTCATACATTTTGTTGAAAAGTTGAAAGAAATACCCTCCTCTTCACTGATAGGAAGGTACAAGTAAGTCAGTTTTTAAGATATGGAGACAGAATGCCAATACTATAGACAAAGGCTAATCAGCACTATATATACCGCTATGTATATTAATGAAAATCATAACATGATAATAGTAAATATTAAGAACTGAATATATACGAAGTGATTTAAAATTCAGTCATTCAATAAATATTTAATTAACTCAACAAACGTATTGAACTTCTCCTATTCCTAAGCATTTTTTTCTAGGTACTGTGAATAAAGCAACGGACAATACAAATATTCCTAACTTTGAGGGACTTTAATAGCAAAGCATAAAAAAAGAGCTAAGAAGAGAGAGATTACGTATTTTTATACAGTGTATCATTATTGGTGTCTTTTCACGACTCTAGTCCCTTATTTTTATGTGCCTTCTAATTAGAGTTGTAGGATATAGCAAATAATGATCCAAGATGCCGAGTTAAATTTGAAGTTGGATACACAATTTTAAAATATAAGTATGTCCCCAATATTGGGATTAATATTCACATAAGGCATGAATAATTATTTAGTGTTAGTATGTCATTGTTTACTACAATATTTGTAGTAAACTACAAGAAGTATATTATTTAATCAATATTCAAGTTACCTGAACATTCCAGATTTTATCCACCAACTTGAAATGGTCCACCATTCAGTCGTAATGATTTAGAATTGCACATGGAAATTAACAACTTTATTAGAGCAGTTTATAATAAAGTAAATTTTAAAAAAACTTTTAAAACAATTTTAATTGTTTAGTTGTTTAATTGGAACTTCTGTATTTCCTTATTACATTTTTAATCAATGTTGTTCTAGGTTTCTCAAAAATTTCCTTAGTGTCTACTTTGAGCATGCTACTGCTTCTGCTGAGTCTACTTGGCTAAGGTTTTAGTGTTTGCAAGGAAAAATAAACCCAGGAATCTCAGTTGAACCTTACCTGCAAGTTAGCTAATGTGTAACACAAAATGTCCCATTATTGTATATGACATAATGGTAGACGAACAGAGATGGCTTCAGCTCCACTAATAGAGTGAAAATATACTGTTATTAATGACTATTTTCTCTTTATAGTTGTGCAAATGTTTCTAGCCTACTCAGTAAAATATTTTTCAATAGATAGATAAATGTTTGTTCACAAAGATTTTATTTTCCTAGGATACATATTAGCAAATTTTGCTATAATTGTTACAATATATTAAATAACCTTGCTAATACATAGAAAACAAAAATAAACAGGTAAATTTAGTTTCAAGCTGGGGCTCCTGGGTGGCTCCGTCAGTTAAGCATCCGACATTGGCTCAGGTCATGATCTCACCGTTCGTGGGTTTGAGCCCAGCTTTGAGGTCTGTGCTGACAGTTCAGAGCCTGCAGCCTGCTTTGGATTCTGTGACTCTCTCTCTCTCTGGCGTTCACCCACTCATGCTCTGTCTCTCTCTCTCTCTCTCTCAAAACAAATATTAAAAAAAAAAATTGGTCTCAAGAATTTCTTTACAACTCTAAATACAAGAGCCTTTAGTATACAAAAAAGAACAATACTAAAAACAGAAGGAACATAATGATATACTGTAGGATCTGGTATAAATTATTGTGAAATATCTACCATACTTTCTGTACCTTTATACTATTATAAAAATATGAAAATTTAATATTATATCTAGATTATATTGATTTAACAGATATTTTGAAAATAATGTTTCTTTAAAGTTGACCTTAAGAGCTGGTAATAGATGCTAAATTTGTAGGGCTCATTCTAGTTCATTTAGATAATTTAAAAACACTTTTGTACTTTGGGGTAGATCCTCGTACATTGTATAACATATTGCTCTTTTTAAAAACATTATGTTTATTGGATTTTGAGAGAGACATTTAACCAACTTAGACACCCAGGCGCCCCTATAACATTTTTCTATAAATAGAAAAGAATATATATATATACATATATATGTATATATATATGTATATATATATATATATAGTCTATGTATGTATATAATATGTGTGAAATTCAATTTTTATATTCATAAGATAACCTTATTGGAAATTTGTGAGGAAATAAATTTGTTCATTCATTGGTAAGAGTCATCCATTAAGCTGATTGTTTTGACCGACCTTAGATATACATAGATTTAAGACATCTAAGCATCTGTGGTGCATATATTTTATTTCACTTTACTTTTTAATAATAATAATTCCTTCCCTGATTTTTCAACTGCCAGGCAACACATGTGGGTATGTTTTAATGATCTGTTCATAAGTTTATGAAGAATAAATAACTCAGGAAATAAGTGACCTAACAGAGACATGGAAAGGATACATGGGTCATAGATGAGATACAGAGTTGCTTGCCTTGTATTTTCAAAATTTAGTTTGTCAGTGATACACTTTGCAATTGTTGATGCCTGAATGTATTTTCCTTTGAATGTAAGGCTCATAGTCAGTAAATAGCCAACCAATAAATAAATAATGAAGGGGAAATACTCTTTCCTAAACATAGAATATTTCCTTTAAAATTCCTTCATTTTTGTGAAGCCACTATAGGCACTTAGGTCTGTCAGGCCCCTGGGCATTCTGGACCACTTTTAAAACACTCTTTGGTTAGAATTTTCTTATTTCTGTAAATAACAGCTTGAGGAAATTCAATTCAGTTCACCATGTCTCTTATCACCAGAAAAGGAAATTTAAAGTATTTTCAGCTGAGGTTTTTTTTTTTTTCTTTTTTAAAGAAGTTTTGCTTACCAAATATAACACACGAATTAGCTCTAATTATTCATTTTGTTCATGGGGCTCAGCAATTAAAGTAATTACCCAATTAACCATGTCAAAGTATTAATTTACACCCCTTGAATCAGAGTTTTCATATCTTTAGTGAGTCGCATTCAATGAAGTAACTAATGTCTCACATACATTTCTCCCTCTGAAGCAGTGCAGTGAACACATAGTTAATGTCATCAAGGGAGTTTATTATCTAGAAAGAATGACGACTTACAATCAGCAACCTTAAATGATCTAATGGAGTAACAAAAACCATGCCCAATACAGTTATCCTTGCAAATTAAATGCAGTTCAGAGCCAGAAAGTGATACTTGATTAAATGAGGGAATGATTTACCGTGAGCCATGTTGACATTAGAGAAGTGTACTCTTCTTTACTCATCGTCCCCTCCTTGGACAAGGCACACGCTACAACGAGGAAGAACTAAAATTTATCTTCAACTTTACGATGTCTAAAGGTAACGTAGAAAATGCTAAGAATTTTCTAATTGCCTTATGCAGTTACATGGATTGTATGGCGTTCAAATTTATTTAATTTGACAACGCACAGTTATTAGCATTTCGTGCACTTAATGTGTGCTGACATTCTACGTTTATTCTGGATCAAATAAAACTCAAGGAACACACCCAGAAGTTGAGAAATTTACTCATGGTCATACAATTACAACTACAGAACGTATTAGTAGTATTAGTTGTATTAGTAGAATCTCCTCATACAACATTAACTAACATCAGAAAAATCACCATGTGCTGAACATGTTATATTTTTGGTTGCAAGATCTTAAGAAATCATTGAAAAATTTCCACCCCTGGGCAGGTTAGACATATTAACATATACATATATTTATACTAGTATTCTATGATACCTTTTGACAAAGAAAGATCACTGCACTCTTATACTAAATGAGAATTTTATATATCCTTCAAAGAAAAAAAAAGTAATATATGGAACCAACATGTTTCAAAGGTAATTATACGTAATCTTTACCAAACAATGTGTTGTATGATTATACGAGTAACTGTGGCAAGTTTATTTATAAAAGGTATATAAGCTTATTATTTCCTGGTCTGGAATGAATTAGAAACGTATTTTACAACATACGTTGTCTTCATCCAACAGAAAGGAGAGGATAATTAAAATTTTAAGAGAATATTGTTTTGATGTTTAATAATTAACTATGTAATGGATATAACTCAGGCAGGATATACTGCAATTGAATAAACAATAAATAATTGTTTATTTCAATATTTTCAATTCAATAAACAATTGAATAAACAATAAATAAACAATAAATTAGAGTAATTCCCATGGAATGTATTTTTATTTGCAATTCTAAAGTATTCAGTATGGCTCTAATTCCATTTAAACATTTGCCTTTGAATTAAAACTTAAAAGAATGCATTTGGAAAGTGGATAATTCTATTTTCAGATGAGTAATTCAATATATGATTCCATAGTCATGTAACAGTATGCTGTGCTTTAAGGAAACGTGATTTTGACATTAGCTAGATATATTGTTCAGTTCGTATTTTTCTATGTATTTCAAAATTAAATGTCAATGGGAATACCTTTAAGATGTTTATTTTGCTAAATCTAAACACATCATTTTATTGGTTATAATCAGTACCTCACTTAACTAAATTATCCATAATTCTGTGAGAATTCTCATAAGACCAGTCTGGTTATGAGAAAATCTTAAAGATTTATTGAACATTTTAGAAAAATTTTGCAAATATAAATAAGTAAATAGTTTAAAATTGCAGTGGATAATTAGTTTAACTCATTTATATAGGCATAGACATTTATCACAAAATGGTAATGAGAAGAACTTTGATAGTTAATCATAAATACAACACTCACCTTTGAAGAGCTCAAACAGTAGAACTGTATTTCACTTACCATGCTTATTAGTAGGCTTTCTAGTTGGTTTTCACTTTTTGTTCTTTTCATTAGAAAATAGTGTTCTATTGCAATGTAGTAGAATTCATTTGATATTCTAATCATTTTGAATTAATAGAGTACAAAATTAATTATATTAATATTCTGTAGCTTTAAGAAATGTTTGAAAGTGACTTTTTCAATGGTTCAGTTTCAGTGCCTAGGAAAGCACTCTGTAACCCACTGATATTTATTTTGAATTAATTGTAAATATCTTAAGGTTGCCTTGAGGATAGTTCTTCCTTTATATTAGGTACAATTTTTTGTGCAGAACATAACATTATATGTTTGCAAAATGTCCGGAAGTGCTCATTTGTTCCCAATAAAAGGGAATTAAAAAAAAATAATTCCAGTATAGTTAACATACAATGTAATACTAATTTCAGGTGTACAATATAGTGTTTCAACAATTCAATTCATTACCAGGTGCTCATTACAGCAAGTGCACTCCTTAATCCCCATCACCTGTTTAACCCATCCCCCCCACCCACCTTCCTTCATGCAAACATCAGTTTTTTGTCTATCGGTAAGAGTCTGTTTTATGATTTGCCTTCTTCTCCCCCCCATGTTCATCTGCTTTGTTTCTTAAATTCCACATATGAGTGAAATCATATGGTATTTGTCTTTCTCTGACTGATTTACTCTGCTTAGCATTAGCTAAGCTCCATCCATGTCATTACAAATAGCAAGATTTAATTTGGTTTTTATGCTGACTAATTTTCCATTGTGGATATATATATATATATATATATCACTTCGTTATTCATAAGTCAATGGGCATTTGGGCTCTTTCCATAAATTGGCTCTTGTTGATAATGCTGCTATAAACGTCGGGGTGCACGTGCCCCTTTGAATCAGTATTTTTGTATCCTTTGGGTAAATACCTACTAGAGCAATTGCTGTATCACAGGGTAGTTCTACTTTGAACTTTTCGAGGAAGCTCCATACTGTTTTCTAGAGTGGCTGCACCAGTTTTCATTCCCACCAACAGTATAAGAGGGTTCCCCTTTCTCCACATCCACTCCAGCATCTGTTGTTTTTTGTGTTATTAAAATTCAGCCATTCTGACAACTGTGAGGTGATACTTCATCTTTAAAATTTGACTTTATTCCTGCTGTTCTCAAAGATGATAATATTCATGATACATAGATTGTGGCATAAAGCCCATAGAAATTCTGATTTGGAATGTAGATGTGGAAATGTGGGTAAAAGTGATCTTTCCTGCTACAAAAAATAAAATTGGTATTTATATTAATGCTATTGTTTTCCTTCCTACATGTTTTCATTTAACTGACTAGGATATTTATAGAAGTAGCGAGCACATTCTATCTCTAGTGATACTAAAAGTAAGTAGAATTGAGAGAGAGATTTCTCATAAAAGACATCATAATGCAAGCTCTGAGACTGCTTTATCTTTTCTGTAAAACATGTAAAAGACAGATAATAAGCTCTAGACAAATTAACTAATACACACTAAATATTAAATAGCAGATATGATAACTAGGATTGTTTTGTTTTGCTTTTTACATTACTAAATTCAAATGGGCTTAAACAATCAGGAAAAATGTTAGCTCTTGAAAAAAGAAGTCCAGAGATCGGCTAAGCAAATGATTTGTCTGCTTAAGGTCCTCACTGTTTTCCTCAATCTGGCTTCTAATTTGTCTTCTTTTACTACTATCTATTTACAGAGGAAAATTTGTGCTTCACAGAAGAACACCTAGTTTATTGTGTCTCTTGGTTAAAAGTGAGAGATACTCCTTGGGGCATCTGGGTGGCTCAGGCAGTTAACTGTCTGACTCTTAATTTTGGCTCAGATTTTGATCCCAGGGTTTGTGAGTCTGAGCCTTGCCTCAGCCTCCAAGCTGACAGTACGGAGCCTGTTTGGGATTCTCCCTCTCTCCCTCTCTGTCTGCCTCTCATCTGCTTGTGCTCTCTCTTTCAAAAATAAATAAATAAATAAATAAATAAATAAATAATAAATAAGAGTGAAGCTGATTTTAGGGTAATTGATCAGAGAGCCAGAGCACTGAAGAGATGACAGAATCTCTTGCTTACGTAATACATTATTTAGATATACAACATAGCATATTCTGAAATGTCCACATGGAATTTTTCAAGAGTTTAAATACTTTAAAAATAGACCTGAAAGGTATGAGGTAAGGTTGTTATAACTGTAAGCAGAACAATCTCACCCAAATTTCCAGGAATAAAAGACACTCCAGAAGTCAAACATATTAATCACATGGAATGTTAGAAACTGGATGTGTAAAAGTACAACTGTGAAATAAGCATGCAATTAAGTACATGCTTTAAAGCTGATGGAGCCTAATAAAAGTAAATGGAATTATCATCATCATTCTGCATTATACTTCTGGGAAAACAAATATTTCCCCAGTTCTTTGCAATAAAACGTAACTAGAAAATAATATATATTTACAATCTAGTTGAATATTTTAACTTAACTCTTATCCAATCAAAGTCAATAATTATAGATTAGTAGAATAGATTGCATGTTTAGTGCCAATCATGCCAATGGTAAATGTTAATACTTGGTTAGTTTTTGCATGAACCCTGTCAAAGATATTGAACAACAATTGCATGCATGCAAACACACACACACTTATTTAGTTTAAATTTCAGTTGAATCTATATTACAATGAAAAATTCACATGAAGGTATTCGATCTTTGAAATGTATCACTCATATACCAAAAAACAAAGAGGGTATATTCTTGCTTTTTAAAGATCTCACAAATCTCCAATGATTTTGTCATCTAAAAATTAATATAAATGTGTATTTATATTAAGGATGTTATTTGAAATCAACGAAGCCCATGAAATCAACTGGGAAAGGTAGGCCACTAGCTTAAGACCTAAAACTTAACATTAATATTTCATAAAAATATGTGTTTTTAAGTTTCTTTTTATTTATTTTGAGAGAGAGATAAAGAGCAAGTGGGGAAGGGGCAGAAAGAGAGGGGGACAGAATCTTAAGCAGGCTCTGTGCTGTGTTTTCAGTGCAGAGACCCATGTGGGGCTTGAACTCACAAACCGTGAGATCATGACCTGAGCCGAGATCAAGAGTCAGGCGCTTAACCAACTGAGCCACCCAGGAGCCCCCAAATATTTATTTTATTGGGTTTATATATATAATGTGGCTGCTGTATGCAATTGAAGAAAATGAATTTTGTTGGCAGTATTAATAATTGATAATAAGTTTTAAAAATATTACTCTTACATGTGTATATGGATTTTAGAGAAAACTAGCACTTAGCATCTCTGATTGAATAGAAGAACTCTATCCTATCAGAGAAAATTACTTGCTCATATTATTGTATTGAGTCAAAGTTTAATTTAATTAGTCATAAGTAAAACTTAAAATTCTTCTTATATGTTTATCTGATAATCTCAACTCAAGATAATTTTTCCAAATATTGGATTTTAATAGACTATAAGGTGAAAAACCTTGTTTATGGCTCCACAGAACTGCAGTGAGCAGATAAAAAGTCTTTTAAGATTGATTTAAATGCAATGCTAGAATAATCTGTTTTTCTATCAAAGTTTATTGGGCATCCAAAGAATAAGATATACTCTAAGTGCATCCAATAAATTTGTCAACCTAGCAATGCTTTATACGTCAAATATTGAAATAGAGAGGGGAGTTCATTTTTAGTGATGGACAATCTTACATTTTGAACTCTTAATAATTAGTTCAAATTAAATTGAAGTTATGTACAACACATTTAACTACCTCTATTGAGTCAAATTCATTACAGTTTAAAAATGTTTTAACTTAACTGTTTACATCATAATACCTCTTATCTCAACCTGGAGAACCATCATTTTAAATTAAAAATATTTAGGATTTTTTAGACCTCCTTTTTACTATAGAGTAACTTCTCAATTAAAATATTGTAATGTTAACTCCTTTTAATATAACGTCAACTTGCAAATTCATAGATGTTAAATTTTCTCTTCTTAATCTGATGTGTGTCCAAGAGACAATAGTTAGCAACAGAATTTAAATATGCCTTATTAAATGCTGCTACAAAATTTGTGGAGGCACTATTCACACTTGATTGTGCCTTGAATGTACTTTACTGGAAATACAACAGAATCATTCAGATATGCTGAAACTCCCAATATTGATTTAGTTCAACATTTGCAGTAACTTTAGAAGAAATAGAAGCTTTAAATAAAATCAATTTAGTGAGTTTGAGTGGAAAGATTCACCTTAGGAAATGGCCTTGTTGAGGATTAGACACCCAAGGCAGTATCTTCTTGTAATAATTTCGGTAACTGTTTCATAAAATCTTCACTCTTCTAGGTAATGGCTTAATTTTCTTGTTCTAATATTGGGTATTCTTAAAATTTGGATTCTCTACAAAGCAAATCCCAAGGCAGAAGCCTTTTGAGCTAATAATTTATTAGGGATAACAACATTTATTCACAAGAGCGAGAAATGAGAGTGCCTTAAGATACCAACAGTTATATATACGGGTGCTCACCATCCCTAATCCCCAGGAAAATGTAAATCAAAAACACAGTGAGGTAACCCCTCACACCTTTTAAGATGACTATTATCAAAAAGATAATAGACAAAAAGTGCTGGCAAGGCTGTAGAGAAAAGGGAACCCTTGCCCGTTGTTAGTGGGAATATAAATTGGTACAGCCACTATGGAAGACATTTGTAGTTTCCTCAAAAAAATTAAAAGTAAATATCAAAATAGAGCTATCATATGACCCAGCAATCCCATTTCTGGAATTATATCCAACAGTAATTACATCAAGGTCTTGAAGAATTATATCCACTCCATGTTTACTGCAGGATTATTCACAATAGCTGAGATACAGGAACACTTACGTGTCCCTCTACTGATGAGTGGATAAAGGAGATGTAGTGTCATGACATTTGTGATAGCACAGATGCACACTGAGGGCATTGTGCTAGAGTGAAGCAGGTCAGACAAAGGAAGAAAATATTGTATGATTTCACTTATATGTGGAAACCCCCCAAAATAATAACTCATAAACACAGAGAGTGTAATGGTGATGGCTAGGGGCTGGGAGGTGGGGGAAATGGGGAGATGTTGATCAAAGGGTCCGAACTTCTAGTTATGAGTTAAGTTCCAGAGACCTAATGCACAGCATGACTATAGGCAACAATACTGTATTATGTACTTGAAAGTTGCTGAGAGAGTAGATATTACATATTCTCACCACACATCATATAAGATGATGATGGTGTCAACTAAACCTATTATGGTAATAATTTCATGATATATACATAGTATATGTAATCAAGATCTTATACAATGTCATATACCAATTCTACCTCAATAAAGTTGGGAAAAAAAGAGTTTGGTTTTCTTTACTAAAACTAAGTAATTATATCATGTAGATCTGATATAACACATGGGCTTTAAATGAATAAACGTTGGGGTGCAAGCCTGGCTCAGTCAGAGGAGTGTGTGACTCTTGATCTCGGGGTGTGAGTTCAAGTCCCATGTTAGATGCAGAGATTACTTAGATAAACTTAAAAAAATGAAATAAACATTTGAAGTGTGAAAAAAATATAAATAGTGTTAGAGAAAAATAATTAAAGAAATCCAGAGGATTCAGCAACAGATAGCCCAACTTCTTAAAAATAACTACAAAATAAATGTTTAAAGATTTTAAAATCAGGCAAAAATTGAAAATATGTAAATTTAATAAATTATTTTTCAAAAATATATTTAAAGACTTTTATCTCACAAAGAAAATCAGCAACACAAAAAATAAGAAAGTAGATAGATAGCTTAAATGTTCCTAATTGTGTAGATTTTTAACAGAAAATGAAGAATAATATGCACTAGTCTACATACATGTTTCAAAGTGTAGATTAAATGAAAGATTATTAGGAAAATGTAAGAGTTTCTAATAATAAAGGGCAAATATTAGCAAGAAAAATTTTGAAATTCAAAAATTAACTTTAGAAGTGTCATCAACATCAAAGAGCTTTAGAGTCTAGACCAGCAATTTTTATATGTATTTATATATTATGTGTGTATATATTTACATTTCATGTATCATTACATGTGTTATATAGTTTTATGCATTTAGATTTTATACTTCTCATTATTATACTTAATATACCATAAACATAAAGCTGATTAAAGGCTTTTTATCTTATTTAGTAATCTGGAATAACTACATGACCTAAGTCTAGTAAAACTAATGCGACAAAGAATACTTCAGATGAACTCTCATGAGGAATATAGACGCGAAACTTCTGAATGAAAGCTCTAGGATTGTAAGTACTTATTAAGGAATGCGGAAATATGATCAATTTACCTTGCTTTGGAAGAGACATTGGAGAGACTTTTAAAATTCATCATATCACACAACTCTGTTAGAACTTTTGAAAGGACAGGGGAAACATGAGTTTTCTAAAAATGTGAGTTACCATAACCCAGTAATGAAGGCTGAATTTCGTCTCTCTCAATGTTCCCCTCACGTAAGTTCCTTGGGTCATGAAAGAGTGGAAGACATCCTGCAAACCCTCAGTATGTGCTTGTGCGATGAGTTAGTAAATGAATGAGTAGAATAATAAATGAAAAATAACTAAAGAAACACGGCTTATAGAACAGAAGACAGTTCTTTCAGCTTAATGGCTTTCCGACCAAAGTATTTTAAGAATTTTTTGCCTTGACCAGTTTTACAACGTGTTTGACTTCTTTCAAGCCCATACTGTCAGTCAGTTTTTATTATTTACTCCTTTTGTTCATATGGACTCTAATTATGAGGGGGAAACCCAATAATATATGTTCTGTTCAGTTTTATAATTATCCATTTCTTTCCTACATTTAACCATGAAGTTACACCTTTCTAGCGTCCAACATGTACCAACTTTAAAAATATATATAGTATTCCAATGTTTGTGTTTAAAAATATTTTCCTGGGGTTTATTTTATTCTGGCTCATGAAGCAACAATGTATTATTAATCATTAAAAACATCCTTAGGAATAATCCAAGATTAATAAATATTCTATCAAATCTGGTGCTTTCATGATATTTTGTGAAATTCTAGTGTACTTTAGTGCCTAACTAATACTGTATATGAATATATTATTGGAAACTAGTCACGCACATGGGAGAAGATATGTATTTGCTACCTAAAAGATTCAGTCTTTGGGGCGCCTGGGTGGCGCAGTCGGTTAAGCGTCCGACTTCAGCCAGGTCACGATCTCGCGGTCCGTGAGTTTGAGCCCCGCGTCAGGCTCTGGCCTGATGGCTCGGAGCCTGGAGCCTGTTTCCGATTCTGTGTCTCCCTCTCTCTCTGCCCCTCCCCTGTTCATGCTCTGTCTCTCTCTGTCCCAAAAATAAATAAAAAACGTTGAAAAAAAAAAATTAAAAAAAAAAAAAAAGATTCAGTCTTACAGGTTGTACGTATTACCTTCAGGGGCAATAAATATCTTGGTTAAATATCTTACCCTTGTTAAGACATTGGATGTCAGGCTGCACTACCCTTATAGTACTGTATATACTCCCTCACCGACCCCGGAAGTAATTATTTGTAATTTTAATGTGCATCTTCATTGATTTTTAAAACTGCTTGCGCATCACCTGGGTGGCTCATTTTGTTGAGTGTCTGAGCTCAGGGATGATGTCACAGTTTGTGAGTTGGAGCTCCACCCGGGGTTTTGTGCTGACAGTGTGGAGCCTGCTTCAGATTCTCTGTCTCCCTCTCTCTGTGCCCCTCTCCTGCTCCCCTTTCTCTCTCTACCTCTCAAAATAAACAAATGTTAAAAAAAAAACCATTTAAACCGTGTATTTCTATACAGGTAACTCTTGGAAATATACAGTACTATTTTTCTATTATTCTGTTTATAAAAGTATTATCTTCTTTTCAACATAAATAATACGGTTTCTAAGGAAAAACATGTTTTAGCATATAAATTCAGCAACCTGTGTTTTTTCAATCACCCGTTTTCTCAGAGAATGTTACCTCCCAGAAGAATGAGGTGCTTCATTCTTTGTGGTATGTATTATTTTTAAAGCAGCTCTCTCCACACATTCATTAGAGTTTCTAGTCTTTCAGCTTTATATATATATATATACATATATATATATATACATATATACGTATATATATATGTATACGTATATATGTATATATATATATGTATATATATACATATATACATATGTATATATATAAACTTACTAAATAATTTGAATTTATATAGTGTCATTGCACTCCAAATTTGAAGTGAATATTTTCTGTGCTTACTTTTAAGAAAACATCTCAGTTTGAATATTTAAATTTTTAGTTACTGAAAGATAGTTATAAAAACACTGATCATCCTTCATTGATTATATACTCTTCTTCAGGTATTATAGAATGGCGGTAAGCATGTATAATTTTATTTGACACACTGTAAGAAGTCTGAGACATAAAAAAAAGCTACTCTTATCTCAATATTGTAGAGGAGAAAACTGAGGGTCAGAGATTACTACCACGACGTGTGCGTGGTCACAGAACTCCTGAGCTACACAAGAGTCTGTAAGTCCAGGCCTCCTGATCCAAGGTCCCTATGGTTAAATATCACACTATTCATCTCAAATGCTGAAACCTAACCTTGTTTTCTAAAAACTTGGTAGAATTTTTCTTTTTATATTACCATTTTGTCTTGTAAAAGTGTCAGCCTTGCCTGAAGCATGGGCTTATGCAGAGCTCTGGGCTTCTAGAACAGTATTAGTCAATATTTCTCAGTCCTAAAACAGAATATCGTCTTGGTAGTCTCCATGTATTATCTGCTAAGGGAACCCCAACAGACAGTTGAGTCATTTCTTTTGGATATATTACGTTTGATATATGATGTATTTTGATATAATATGCAAACTAAGCTTTGTTGAAAAGCCTGTAGCAATATTCTTTAATAGAGACTAATGTGTATGATCACAAGAGAATGAAAATGTAAGGGCAACATGCAAAGGAATATATGGCCATCAGTAGCATTTAGTAACCAGTTAATATTCCAAGGAAAGTGCTCTTATATTGCACTGGCATTGATCAGCATGTAATAGATTAGACGGAGGTTCAGTCATCAACTTGGAAGATCATTAAATAAAGGGGTTGGGAAATGCAACCTGAAGTTCAACTTACCTTCGGTGGATATAATTGGTTAGCACTACAAAGAGCAACATTCAGTGCAATACTCAAAGGCATAAGATGTTCCAATTTCCAGATTCTTGAGTGACATACAGAGAGCACATTGGCAATTAACCCAATTTGCTTTCAGTTTTCAAAAGATAATTGGCAACAGTGAAATATGTCTTCATAATCTTTTTAAAAATTCTTTTTATATATCTCTTAAAGCATCCTTTCTCTATTTCAACCTAAATTTCCCAACATTTTATTATGAAAATGCTCAAACATACAGAAAATGTGATAGAATTTTACAGAGAACGTCCATAAACCTGCCACCTCGACATGACCTTTGTCCCATATCTGCTTTCTCTGTCTGCCTTTCTGCCTTTCTTAATTGTGGATGCCATTCAGAGTAAGTTGCAGCATCAGTATACTTCCTCCTATATACGTCAACCCAGGATATATTTGTATGTGGAAAAACAGAAAGCGCTACTTTGTTTACTTTTGTTTCTTTCAGAAATAAGAATTTTTAAAACTTAAACAGTTTCGGTACCGTTATCTGTTCATCCCTTCAAATTAATGCAGCTCCACCACTTCCGTGATGTATAAGTAAGAAGGCTTGTAAAAGGAAATGGCTGTTGTTGTTTCTGACCATGCATAACATGTCTAAATTAAAACACGGTTGTAAACTGGGGATGCTGTCACCTTAGCTGCAGCTCAGCAGGCAAATGTAATTCATAAATCCTTCTGCAGTGCAGCCTAAGACCTCATCTCAAAGCACGCACAGCCTCGTCCTGGAAACCTTTTAATTGCCTTCTTCAACCGCAAGTGAGATGTCTAGGGCAGCAGGCAGAAGTACACATCAGGGGTCTGCAGTGTCATTTTGGCGACCCTTCCGGGAACAGCACAGCAATCCGAGCTGCTGATAATCTCAGACGTTTAGGGTTTTAATCCAACAACTTTCCTGGAGGCAGTTAAATCAAACGTTGCTGAACATGCCAGATTGGAATTGTTTCTGTCTAAAAAAGACTATAGTTGAACTAGTAAGACCATGCTTTTGTATGGACGTTGTGTTCATTTTGAGAAAACTTACTATTGCTTGGGTTTCTCGTTTCTTTATTTTTAAAATCTGTGTCCTAATTTTAGCTACTTTTTTTTTTTTTTTTTTTTGCCTTCTCATCCATCTATTTCTACTGAGGCTTAAAAATGCTAAGACCCATTCATTCATTTATAAATGACTAAGTTATAAATGGATTTGCCCCTTGTGCAAATCAACATGGTGGCCACAGAGGAGACAAAAATAAACTGCCCTTGAGGAATTTATACTTTTTAAACTAAATACGTAAGCAGTGGTATATAAAATCTTTAGTTAAAATTTATCCTTGCAATAATTAGCAACTAGGCATTATAAGATAAATAATAACAATGCCTGCATATAGAAAAATTTATTATTCTTGATTAGATAGGGATGATATTTATTTATTTACTTATCTATTTACTGATTAGTGTAATTTATTTATTTTGAGAGACAGTGAGAGAGAGCGAGTGGGGAGGGTCAGAGAGACCGGGAGAGACAAAATCCCAAGCAGGCTCTGCACTGTCAGCTATGAGCCTGACATGGGGCTTGAATTCATGATCCAAGATCATGACGTGAGCCAAAATCAAGAGTCGGATGTTCAACCGACTGAGCCACCCAAACACCCCGATATGAATGGGTTTTGAAAAATCCAGTATTCATATTTGAAAAAAAGAAAAATTTGTCTTCACTTTATTTTGTTTTGCCTCCTAGAAACTTTCTAATTAATTATAAAATAATGATATGATAAATAATAATGGTGTGATAACAACATAATAAAATGATGAAATAAATAGTAAATAATAAAATAATAGTAATGATAATTCCATGTGTGACTTTGTAGACTGGCCTCGAGAAGGTGATATACACTTTAGGTAGGTAGATCACTAATTTGACTTTGGGATTTCTGGTTGTTCATAGAAAATAGGAAGAGATTAGGAATGTGATTTCTAACATATACAATTCAAGAAAACCGTTTTGGCTGAATAAGAGACACAATTGCAATTCCAGAGTCATTTAATGATATCTCTCATAATTATTAAGAAGTAAAATGGTGTAAATTAACTATTAAATTATATAGCAAATTAGCAAACAGTAAGGCCAATAACATTTCATAAATAAACACCAGAATTTCAGAGCTATTTTTCTTTAATGTCTCAAATTTGGCACATGTCACTGAACTAATTATAGTTCAATAAAAACAATTCTATGTTAGGCAAAACAATGTGTTTGAAATTATATGTAATTTAAATTAAATCTGAGTTCACATGAAGCTGATTATCACCATGGTGTTACATTAATAAAAAGATCAATCCAAAACCACAGAAGACGAAAAAATACTAAAGTCCCCTGAAGAAAATTAAAGTAAATACAAATTGTAACACTCAGTCCTAGTTTTTTAGGTCTCCTTTTCTCCCAGGTGCATGCTGGACTACAGTATTCTAGAAATTCTTGAGTTCCATTCCTCACAATTAAAAAAAATATATTTGAAATTTATCTATTTATTTTGAGAGAGAGATAACACACGAGCAGTTAAGGGACAGAGAGAAAGGAAAAGAGAGAGAACCCCAAACAGGCTCCACGCTATCAGCACAGAGCCTGACATGGGGCTCAAACTCATGGAACTGTGAGATCATAACCTGAGCTAAAACCAAGGGTTGGAAGCATAACCGACTGAGCCACCCAGGCACCACACCATTCTTTGCAATTTTATCATCTACCTTCATTTCCTCACACATATCAAAAAACATCACCAATAATAGTATCTGTAAGACCTTGCAACCTCCAAGATCTATCCCACTCACGCTGAGACTGCTAAACATCAATGCATGTCTGTAACATATGATACCTATGATAATGTTTTCATCTTGATCTCTGGGATTCCTTGAACTATAGTTTTACTTTTTCAAGATACCAATAATGATTAGCCTCCACCCACACAGAGAGCTTCCGAAATTTATATAATCAAAAGCCCCATTGTGAGATCCATTTCTGAGGAAATCTAGTTTCCATCTACTGGGCAAATCGGAATCCTTGGCATGCTCCCACCATTTGGAGTGATAGCTGCCATCTGCTACTAACATCCTCAACCTGGTTGTAATAAAAACGTAAGATTCTTGGGGCGCCTGGGTGGCTCAGTCGGTTGAGCGCCGACTTCGGCTCAGGTCATGATCTCGCGGTCTGTGAGTTCGAGCCCCGCATCGGGCCCCTGTGCTAACAGCTCAGAGCCCGGAGCCTGTTTCAGATTCTGTGTCTCCCTCTCTCTGACCCTCCCCCATTCATGCTCTGTCTCTCTGTCTCAAAAATAAACGTTAAAAAAAATTAAACAAAACAAAACAAAACAAAAGAAATGTAAGGTTCTTCTGGAGAACTATTCCTCTCAAAGTTAAGTCCCAGTTGGCTAAGTCTGTAACCATAAGCCACACCCCTTACCAAAGTGATTGTTACAACAATGAACAAGTAAAATGTTTGCTGACCTAGGGAAAAGAGAAATGTTATGGTCATATGTCAACTGCATTCTACTCACGTGCTATGTTGTGGGACTTGTACAGATGAATAGAGACCCTTAATGCAAACACACACACACACACACACACACACACACACACACACAGACTTTAGACTGGTTTGGAAAAGTCCACAAACATAGTTCAATATACATTTCCAATTTGAAGTCAGGAGAGTTTTTGGACTTTCCAATTTATTGGCTTTCTCTAATACCACAAAAGTATGATTGTCCACTTGAAATATTGATTATAAATTGTATATTATCTCTCAAAATGCAGGTTATATGTCAAGGCATTGCTTTAAGATCATACTGACTTTGTAATTGATTTCAAGAATCCCAATATCTCATGTGTAATTGCCCCTCGTGTCTTTAAAATTTTGAATATAATTCTTGGGCAGTAATAGTGGAAATTAACTTTTTATTCAGGTCAGGGATGATGATTCTTCAAATTGTTTTTAAAATCTATTTATTTTTGAGAGACAGAGACAGAGTGCAAGCTGGGAGGAACAGAGAGGAGACAGAATCCGAAGCAGGTTCCAGGCTCTGAGCTGTCAGCACAGAGCCTGATGCAGGGCTCATACCTACGAAATGCAAGATCATGACCTGAGATGAAATCAGATCCTCAACCAACTGATCCACCCAGGTGCCCCTAGGATTCTTTATCAAAGGCACAATGGAGTATTCATAAGGTGCAATTTAAGCTTCCATCTTAGAGGCTGGGCTACAAAGTGAATCACATATAAACTTTTGTAAAAGTAATAGTCCAGTCAAAAGATAAGGATTACAGCTTTTACTGGCATCTCTTACAAACAAACAAACCAACAAAAATCAGTTGGTTTTCCCTTCCTATAGCCACTCTATTCTCACACCTGGCCTTTCCATACTCCTTCATACTATACAGATAAAAGACAGAAACAAGAGCAAAAATCATAAACATGAGAAAACTCCACCCTTCTTAGCCCCTCAACACCCAAATCGCAGCACTGGGAGGGGAATGCCAGGGCATCCTTGACGGACATAGTTTTCTTTTGCTTGAATTCCATTTTCTATTGGATTTTCTCAGTATCCAAACACCCTTCGATCCTTTCGGTTATTATTTGTCCCAATCAAGGTTTTTAAGGTTATTGAAAAACACTGAGCACAAAGTAAATATTCTTTTTTCTAAGTATGTATTTATTTTGAGAGAAAGAGAATGCATGAAAACAGGGGAGGGGCAGAGAGAGAGAGGGAGAGAGAGAATCCCAAGCAGTCTCCAGGCTCAGCGTAGAGCCCAGCTCGGGTTTCCATCTCATGACTGTGAGATTGTGACCTGAGCCGAAACTAACTCCAACGCTTAACTGACACAACCAGCCAGGTTCTCCAAAGTAAATATTCTTATCAAATACTTAGAGTGTGGATATTCTGTTTTCAGAAGAACTGTAGACCAATACGGTATTAGCTGACAGAACAGGCAGGAAATACTCTGGTGACATTTATGAAATGATTCAGACGATTACTATTTCACTTAATGAACTAAATGACTCAGTCCTTAAAACTGAATATTTTGGCTATAGGTATATAGAAATGTACGCACATAGCTGTATCTATTATATCTATTATCAAGTGGCATTGAGGGATGATTCTAGCTACGTAGTAGCTACATAAAGGGCGTCTGGCAGGGTGACAGCAAATGTTGTCTCAGTCTGCTGAAGAGTCTGGTTTGGGATGAAGGAATCCCTCCCGGTGGCTTTCTCCAGTTCAGCCAAATATGTGTCCATAAAATTTGTTTGAACAATGGATAATTTTGCAGTTCCAGAAATCACTGATTAAGGAATACTTAGAATAATGAATAACCTACTCACTTATGTTAGAGAATGATGGATAGTGACAAAATCAGGTTAAATTGTACTATGCGAGCTGAGTCCCCAAGGATAAGAGAGGAACCAGCCAGGGAGGGAGGAAGAATGATGTAACACACAAGCAAAACTACATAGCAAAGAAAATAAACCACAAGGAAATATTATGGAAAGCATGGAGTATTAAAATCTGAGAATAGACGCCGCCTCAGCGCAAAGCCCTGAAATTGGTCTTTGTCTGAACTGAGTCAGAAGCAATGACAGGAGCATCCATTCTTGAGAGTGTCGAAGATCTTTCTTCAGCCCAAATAAGGTTGAGGTGATGGAGACAATGTCCTGGGAAGGCCCATCTCCCAACAGAAACAGAATTGAGTCATAGACATGAAAATGGATACCTGCAAGTGAGTTCTGTGCTATTGCAAGGAACACTCATACTTAATTTAATGCTGGGATGTTTTAAACAAGCAACACAAAGGGGAATTGAAAACTAAGAGGATTGAAATTCATAAATAGAAAAGTGCACTCAAGTTTATTATGATGGCTGATTTCTCAACTTTGCAAGAAGACAGAAATTTCTCATATGTGATTTTTGAAGCTTATTTATTTGTTTATTTGTGTGTGTGTGTGTGTGTGTGTGTGAGAGAGAGAGAGAGAGAGAGAGAGAGAGAGAGTGATCACAAGGAAAGGACAGAGAGAGAGAGAGGAGAGAGAGAATTCCAATCCCTCCTGTCAGCACAGAGCCCAACATGGTGCTCAATTTCACTAACTGCAAGATCGTGACCCGAGGCGAAACCAAGAGTCAAGTGCTTATCCTACATTCCCTTATAAGATTTCATTTCTTAACATCACTCCTTTTTTTTTTTTTAATTTTTAATGTTTATTTTTGAGAGAGACAGACAGATGGCATGAGAGGCAGGGGGGCAGAGAGAGAAGGAGACTCAGAATCTGAAGCAGGCTCCAGGCTCTGAGCTGTCAGCACAGAGCCCGACCATGGGGCTCAAACTCACGGAGGGCAAGATCATGACCTGAGACGAAGTCAGAGGCTTAACCGACTGAGCCACCCAGGCGCCCCAACGTCACTCCTTTGAAATTAAACCTCTAGCTATGATAATCATAGTTCCACCATGCCATTGTAAATTTCTCTTAAGATTAAGTTCAAAGTAATGAACTCTTGACAACAGCAGAGGTGGGATGTTACCTTGGCAAATGTGTGATCATGATGTTTTCCATTAATCCTTTTTCCCTCAGCTGCAGCAGAACTTCTGTTGTCTTCTTTGGTACCTGTAGGTACTTCAACTTGAGAAAGCTTGAAATGACTGCTTTCACTTGGTATTGGCTAGTTTATAAATATGGTGGCTGTAGGCACATTTTCATGTTATGTATGTGCTATTACTACTTTGGACTCTTTAAAAGCATGAGATATTGGAGATTCTTGTCATTGAAAGAAGAGCATGTCTGGGGGCCTGCTTGCACTGTACTCCTTCCCATGCAAGATAGTCTAGGCCGTCTGGAAGAAACAAATCTACCTAGACACAGAGAACCCTCTAGCTTGGCCTACCCAGATTAAAACTCTGAGAAGAACTGGTTTTGAACACTACTTCCTTTGGCCTGTAATTAAAAAGGCAAATGATTTCATTTTGCACTTTAATTTTTTGCATATTTCTATTTAAAACTTTGTATCTTAATTTTTTATATTTTAGCTCTCAAGAGGAATTTTGTATTAATTTCAGCTTGGCAATTTGGTAATAGGATGGAAATTATACTCAAATTCAGAATATCTATATGTTGGTCTTTCATTATTGCACTATTTAGATATTAACATTGGATCTCCGTGTAGTTCTTCTTTAAGCTATGTTGGACAATAAGACTCAGAATAATTCATAATGAGGATACTCTGGAAAATATTTAGACTTGATTACAGAGTAACATGGGAATTAATTTAATTATACATTTCTGATTCATTTCAGAACTTTCTGGCACGCAAAAAGGGGTACTCAGCCTTCTAGGTGCTAAGATGTTTCCAAAGGAGGAGTGATTGGAACAAAATTACGAGGTGAGAGCAGAACTCTTTTGATAAAATGCTCATTCTTCCAAGGATAGTCACAGCGCACTTGAGCATAATATTTATGTTTATAAATTTTGAGTTGAAAATTTGAAATTTGAGTTGAAAAAGTGCATTTTTTTGTTTGTCTGGTAATAAAGATGTTTCTTGTCTACCTCTGATAGTCTTTTTCCCCTGAAGGAGGGAATTCTACCAGTATAACACTCCTGTTATGGATTGAATCATATCCCCCAAATTCATGTTGAAGCTCTTAATCCCCAATGTGACTATATTTGGAAATAAATTCTTTAGGGAGGCAATTAAGGTTAAACAGAGTCATAAGGGGGACCCCTAATCTGATAGCTCTAATGTCTTTATGAGAATAGGAAGAGATATTAAATACCCCCCCCACCATCCCCACCCCCCAAACACACACACACACACACACACACACACACACACACACACACACAGAGAAAAGACCATGTGTGAATACAGCAAGAAATGCCATCTTAAACCCAAGAACTCATCAGAAACCAACCCTAGTGACACTTAGATTTTTGGACTTCTGGCCTCCAGAACAGTAAGAAAATAAACTTGTGTTATTTAAGCCATCCAGCCTATGGTATTCTATTATGGCAGCCAGAGCAGACTAATATACTTACTGACCTGTAATGTGTTTCCTCAAAGACCTTAACAATGGGCTGCACAAATGCCAACTAATGAGATAATTGTACAGAACTCTCAGGTTTTCTATCCCAAGCTTATAAATGGTAAAAAATGGAGTATTGATACCTTATTTACAAGAATGTGTCAAGGTTCTGTTGACCAAAAAAACTACTATATCTCCTGCCTCAGAATAAAATCAACTTTGAAAATGTGTGTGTGTGTGTGTGTGTGTGTGTGCATGTGTGTGTGTGTGTGTGTGTGTGCATGTGTTACTGCCTTATACATCTGTGATATGAGGCCGTTTAGAGTTACATGGTTTCAGAAACCAACTGAACAATATTTACCAGTTTGAGGGGTCCACGGTGACTTGCATCTATAGCTTTATTTAACAACCTTTAAAAATCTACCCGACCTAAGGTAAAGTACGGACTTTGGGTGATTTATGACATGTCAGTGTAAGTTTATCAATGATAACAAATGTATCCCGCTGGTGGGAGATGCTGATGATGGGGAGGCTAAGCATATGGGAGGCAGGAGGTCTATGGAAAGGCTCTGTACCTTCTGCTTATCTTTGCTGCTCTGAAAACTGTTAAAAAAGAAGCTACTCCCACATATTACTAGCCTCACATAAAAAATGCATATTTTATGCTCAAAAATTTTAGGTTGCATCCCAGGACAACGGTCTTCTGGGAAGTGAGTCAGTGACCCATCCTGTTTTGATTTTGCCACAGTGTCATCTCAATAATGAGAATCTGTTTAATTACCACAGCATGACAAGAGACATATGGAAGGTTTCTCACATAAGTTGATGCTTTGCTTCAAACATGAAATACATAACTTTCAGTCAGAACTTATTGGAGAGAACGAACCAAACACCCCCCCCCCAGTCAGGAAAAGAAAGCGAGATATGAGTGAGCAGTGGATATTATTTGGTCATCCCATTGGTTGAATTACTATTTTTTGTCCTACATTAATCAGCTCAAACTGTAGATTAAACAATGTTTGTGTAACCTTGAACCTGTAGTTGTTGGTGATTACTCTCTATGTGTCTTTCCTCCAAAATTGGATAAAATAGATAGTGTTGGAGACCCTTTGATTTACCTTTGAAAGTGTTTATCTGTATCCTTAAGTTTGGACAAAACTCATTCTGCTGTGCGATGTCACATGGCAGACAATGCCACAAATTCATGAATCATTAGAAAGAAGTGTTTCTAATTGCATCTACAGAAAGAGAGTCCCAGGAAAATACTTGAGCCGGAAGCAAGTATACCTTCTTCACATACCTCTTCTTCATAAGACAGGTCCACTCACTTGCTAACTGCTACTGCAGCCAACTAGGTACCTTGAACTGCAAAAGGCATTAGGGAATTTCGATGTAATGCCTTTTCTCACAATGAACTTTTGTGAAAATTTCCCTAATTTAGCCCGGTGCTTCTTACTTATCATATGCAAAATACTAAACCAACATCAATATTTTAATTTGGTTTAAATAGCTCTGTGTATTTCAAAGCCTAGTATAACAGACTTTCTGCCCATTCTAGATTTACCTACCCCTTGAATAATGTGACTGAATTAAATAAATATTATTACCTAGGATTAGGCTCAGTTTCTCCCTCTCCCACCCCCCACCCCCAGGAAATTTAAAGTCTCATTCATTAAAAGGCACAGTACTTTATTCTTTCACATAAAAGCCATCTGGAGGGAAGTAGTCTAGGGAAGGTATGAAGATTCTAAAAATTCATTAGTTGTTTTAGAAATTCCAGTTATCCTCACTCTCTTCCTTAAATAGTAAACTGTATCCCCAGGGACTAAGACTGCAAAGGGGAATTGAAGCCAGGGCGTCTGCATTCTAGGCCAACCTTGAGTTAAAGATAAGGACACATCCTGTCCTTTTAAAGAAACATCTCACTGATTATAACAGTAGTTATATGGATATAATTGCCAACAAGGCAGCATATACAGCTGAATATTTGGGTTTCTCTTATTGAGGAGGTAAAGAATAGATATGTCGGTAGACAACCAAAAGTCTGCCACAGAGACCAGTTAGAAGTTATGAAATTTTATTTGCATTATTTTTTGTTTTCTTTTCTTTTCTTTTTTTTTTTTTTTAGTGATTGGGAATGCTGAACATACCATTCTAAAAATTTTAGCTAACCATGATCTTTATAATTGCATAAGAATCATAATGAATTTATGTAGGTAAATAAACTTGTAACTGTCTATATGAAACGTATCCAAGACCCACATATTCCTTGATGGTGCACTATTACTTTTGCCTCAAATAACGATTTAATCTCCTTACATTTATATAACAAAAACAATCCACACAACATATTCTATGGAAGATGACTGAAATACATTAATAGATCACAGATGTGGAGAAGACAGAATTTTTCATTTTATGTAAGCATTTAGATACAAAAAGACGACACTATATCTTTCTGCCCTGTATAAATGTATAGATATCTTTCAAACAATTGTTTTATTTATTTATTTTTTTAAATTTTTTTTAACGTTTATTTATTTTTGAGACAGAGAGACACAGAGCATGAATGGGGGAGGGGCAGAGAGAGAGGGAGACACAGAATCGGAAGCAGGCTCCAGGCTCTGAGCCGTCAGCCCAGAGCCCCACGCGGGGCTCGAACGCACGGACCCCGAGATCGTGACCTGAGCTGAAATCGGACACCCAACCGACTGAGCCACCCAGGCGCCCCTCAAACAATTGTTTTAAAGTGATTATCTTGCACAGATCTGCTCTAAATATTTCAGGATGCACAATATAATAGGTGGAGTTTAAACCTGGTAGTAAATGCTTGTTAAACAAATCTTCAGAATATTATTGTCAGATTCATATTCTTTTCTTTGTGGGAAAATGTGTCTATCTCTAAACATAGAACACATAAGGGAATAAGTTAATGATATATTTGTAGACACACTTGAGCCATGATACAATATCCATCTTAAGGGTTTCAATACACTGCATAATTATCCCCAAAGTTCACCCTAGCCTCACCCTCTTAGCTGTTTGCTTGCATCGAATGCTGGAATTGCACCTTGGCAAAGTCTTTCACCTTCTTTAAAGCTTTGCTTAAATGTCACCTTCTAAATTTGGTCAATCTTAGCCATCATGTTTCATACTGCCACCAACCCCCCATCATCTCATTCATACATTTCTAATCTCCTATGGTGTACATTTTCTCTTTCCATACCACGTATCATGTTCTGGTACACCAAATATTTACTTACTTATCATCTTTAGTTATTATTTGCATATTTGCCTGTATAGGTCAGCTTTATGAAAATGCAGATCTTTGTCTTCCCTTTCTTTCTCTAGTATAAACCAAATACCTAGAAGAATACAGCACGGGTATTCAATACATATTTGTCAACTGAACTAATAGTATAGATATTTGCATGCCAAGCAGAGTTCAATTCTTCGTGGGATCATAACAAAGACACATAATGTGATTGCTCTCTCATTCTCCAGATGCATCTATCCCCAAGCTCTCCTAACAAATTTGTGTCCCATCAACAGCACATCCACAAAATGGATCCACAAAATGCTTTCTTGTTCTTGCTCCAGCCAGACTGACAATGGTTTGGGCATTTTTATTTTGAACCAGAGGCTGACCTGCAAAGTGAACTGTGGCTTAGACCTGGTGCCCCATTAATCAATGAATAAAGTTTTACTTATTTGGAAGTATCACGTGCTCCAAAAGACTTAACTATATTTCTTCACGTTCACAGGACAGGTTGGAGGTTTCTCTTCTCTGCTATGTGCTTCTTCTATTTTTGCATTTTCCATATCATATTGTTATTTACTTACTTTTAGGTCTCCACAATTAGTTTGTGAGTTCTTTGAAGACAAAGATTTTCATTTATTATGTTGGAATTCCTGCACCCAGTGGAGAGCATAATGCAGAGAAATTATCCTTTAAATATTTATACAATGGAGTAAAGAGGCATTCAGGTAAACTCTTCATTTCCCCCATAGAGTAATATCTAAGAATTTTAAATATAACTTGCCAGTATTCACTGTTAACCCATAATGGTGTGTTTACTACTTTCTGCTATTTTTCTATTTCCCCTCACTTCTTTTAAAGACTAAAATTGTATTTTCTTTCATGATATCAGTTTAAATCATTACCATATCTTCAAATTTAGTACCTTGATTCTTTCTCATTTGTGCGGTGGAAGGTCCATGCATAACCAAGAATATAAATGGCATATGAATACATTCTAGTCTGATGGTTCACAAAACTTTATTTCTGTTGGCCTCTTCTTGGTACCATTAATATGTATAGCAAAAATGTGGTTGTTTTCATAGTCAAGTGGAGAGAGAGGGAACTGTTTGAAATTATTTACAGAGTAAACCCTGTTAGCTGATCTGATATAGGGAAAAGTTGAATGAGGGAAATTAATATTTCATATTTGGTGCATATTGTGAGAACGTTTCTAGAAATGGTAACATCGGACTAAGTGGAGAATATCTTTAAGGAAAGGGTATATTTAAAAGTGAAACTAAATTTATATGATGACAGTGCATAAAATATTAAGACTTTATTTTGTAAGTAACTGAAAGAGACAGAGAAATAAGCTCATGTACAACACTTTAGCACCCATATCATCATTGAACTTACTCGTAGCCATGAGCGACTGCCCACATGGCCATTTCTAAACTGCCCGAAGTCAGTGATGTTCCTGGGATGATTTTGGAAACTCCATATGTCCTATCCTCACGAGTTGAAGCAAATCTAGAGACAGTGTTTAAACTATCTTATTTGGAAAAAAAAAAAAAAACTATCTTACTTGCCTCAAAAACAAAAAAAGAAATTAATAATTCAATTGGATCTAAATACAAAAATTTTACCATTCAGCATTATTTATTAATTAGTTTATGCTTTTACAGATCAGTGTAGAAAAAGGATCACAATTTCCTAGTTCATTACTGTAAAATACATTAAATAAATGATGTTGAGCAGATAAGTTTAATAATACCAGAGTTACTAATTATTCTGAGCCCCTTCATAAAAATAGAGCAAGTACAACCTGAAAGCAAAATCTGATGGACAAATTTTGCAACAAAATTAGGTAATAAAGTATCCCCACAGACTTCAAAATACAAGTGGGTGGGGGCAAATCACTGAAAGTCAAAAAATTGCTGCATGTTACAGGACTCTATATGAGGAAAACCTATGGGAAGTAAAGGGATGGCTGATAAACCCAAAAATAGGAGATCCCTAAAATAGCAACCTGGAATTAACTGGGCAGCCCTAGGCCAAACTGAGAACAGCAGCTGACACAGGAAGTGATTTTATACAGCTAAAAGGAGTTGAATGCAGGAGGACAATAGTGCTTCTCAAGGGACTGGTTGTGATTAGCACTGATGAACCCTTTTAGAAAGTGAGCCGTTGGACATTTCTTCAAAAGAGGACCCCAAACTGAGAAGAAATTCCTGGGAGTGGAGTAAAAATATGAAGAATAATAGAAAAGAAAGAAAGAGAAGGTCCATATGAAGGTGATTGTAGGGTGGGGCATCCGGGTAGTTCAGTGGCTTAAACATGGGAATTTAGCTCAGATAATCCTCTCACAGTTCAGGAGTTCGAGCCCTGCATCAGGCTCTGTGCCGACAGCTCAGAGCCTAGAGCCTGCTTCAGATTCTGCGTCTCCTTCTCTCTCTGTCCCTCCCCTGCTTGTTCTCTGTCTCTTTCTGTCTCTCAAAAATAAACATTAAAAAATTAAAAATAAAATAAATAAATAAATAAATAAAACATTAAAAAGATTAAAAGAAAAAGTCATTGTCGGGACCATTACCAGTAAGTCTTGGAAATTTAGTTTTCATATTTTAAACACCAGATGCACACATACACATACACGCAATCACACATGAAAAAAATTGTCTGAGCTTAGAAGATGTTATAAATGACAACATACTTCAACAAGTTTGAGTAAACTGATCTGATATAAAAATGACCAACTGAGTGTAAAAGGGAGAAAAAAAAAAAAGAGCAACATGCTGAAGAACATGCCTACATACAATGAAAATTCGTCACAGTTATGGCCACAGAATGAAGGGTGCCTTTTATTCCAATGCGAGGGAAGACATTAATAAAGCACCACTAAACACAATCTAACAACATAGCAGAGTTTGAAAAATTCAGAAATATGTTGATAAAATTGAGGAAATAATTTTAGAAATACAAGAAAAGTAGTTTCAGCCAAGGCCACGAAACTTGAAGCAACACAATTGTGAATAAGTGGGATAGAGAGTGCCTCACCAGAAACACGTTAAATGGGAAAAATTTAAAAACAAGGAAACGAAGAAAAATTAAGAAAATTGAAATATAACAGCTATTGTCAATAGGGAAAGATTCAACATACAGTGAATATACATCTTTAAAGATAAAATGAATACGTGGTTGCAGAATATAGACTAAAATCTCTAGCTCAAAAAAGTTCCTGGTTTTTACAAAAGGTTACAAAACATTATAGACAGATTAAATTATGAAAAACGTGCACCATATACCTGAGAATACAAAACCGACGTGAAGAATTCTGATGCAGGTTGTAATGAAATTACTATAGTTTAAATTAAAAAAAAAAAAAAATCCTCTGGACCTATAGACAAAAGTACCAAAGGGAAAAGTAGATTATCCTCAGATTTTTTAAAGCAGAACTTTACAAATAATAAAATTGAATAATGTCATTAATATATCAAGAAAAGAATATTTAAACAAAGAAGTGCATATCCATCAAAACTGATACTCAAGGCAAAATGTAGAATCAGACTATTTTTTAAATGTTTTTAAAGTTTATTCATTTTTGAGAGACAGTGAGAGACACATTGTGAGTGGGGGAGGGGCACAGAGGGGGAGGGACAGAATCCAAACCAGGTATCAGGCTCCGAGCTGTCAGCACAGAGCCCCACGTGGGGCTCCAACCCACAAACCATGAGATTATGACCTGAGCCGAAGTCAGATGCTCAACCTACTGAGCCACTCAGGTCCCCCGTAGAATCAGACTATTAACAGCAAACAATTATGAGAATACTTATAACATGATTTTTTTAACATTTTTTTGACTTTTTTTTTTATTTTTGAGAGGGAATGGACATAAGGGAGGGGCAGAGAAAGAGGGGGACAGAAGATCCAAAGAAGGCTTTATGCTGACAGCAGTGAGCCCAATGTGGGGCTTGAACCCATGGACGAGACTCTGAGCTGAAGTCAGAGGCTTCACTGACTGAGCCCCCTAGGAGCCCCAACAACAACTTTTCTTGAAGTATTCATTCAAGAGTAGACTTCAGGGGAGCCTGGGTGCCTCAGTCGGTTGAGCGTCGGACTTCAGCTCAGGTCATGATCTCCCGGTTGGTGAGTTTGGGCCCCACATCAGGCTCTGTGTTGCCAGCTCAGAGCCTGGAGCCTGCTTTTGATTCTGTGTCTCCCTCTCTCTCTTCCCCTCCCCACCCCCATCCTCTGTCTCTCTCTGTCTCAAAAATAAAGAAATGTAAAAACAAAACAAAACAAAACAAAACAAAACAAAACGTAGACTTCAGATATGAGCATAAATACTGGTGGTAAGTCTTAAACATATAATAACTTAAAGAACAAAAGCTAAAAGGGAAAAGGTATGAGCATAATGGTATATGTGCATTCAATGTAGATATAGTAACATTGTAAAATATATGGAGAAGGCAGAGAATACATGCATTTTTAAAATTACTTTCCCAGTGGTTATGTAGGTTGTGGTGTTGGTTTTAGTAATGTAATTCTTAAATGATTATGTGTGTCATGTGGATAAAGTATTAATTATGATGCATTCTATTTCTGTCATCCCTTGTGTCCTTGAAAACCAGTTATCTCAGTATGGAAGAAAGGAAATACAGATGTAATCTAGATAATATTAACTAATGCCTGGATGTACTGAATTTAAATTGGAAGATTCAATATGAATGCATGAGAAATTTTATCTCTAAAAAAACTTTAAAAACTTTACACATAGATATGAAATACACAGAGACATATTTTTTTATAGTTCTGTTCCCTAAAGAAGCCTAGCCTGAAACTAATGACCAGTTCAGAAGCAGTGAACATCTCCAGTGGTTATAGTTTTAAAGTGCCATATCCTTTTAAAATAAAGCAGATCTTGGGGCGCCTGGGTGGCTCAGTCGGTTAAGCGTCCGACTTCGGCTCAGGTCACGATCTCGCGGTATATGAGTTTGAGCCCCACGTCGGGCTCTGTGCTGACTGCTCAGAGCCTGGAGCCTGTTTCAGATTCTGTGTCTCCCTCTCTCTCTGACCCTCCCCCATTCATGCTCTGTCTCTCTCTGTCTCAAAAATAAATAAACGTGGGGCGCCTGGGTGGCTCAGTTGGTTAAGTGGCCGACTTCGGTTCAGGTCATGATCTCGCGGTCCGTGAGTTCAAGCCCTGCGTCGGGCTCTGTGCTGACAGCTCAGAGCCTGGAGCCTGTTTCAGATTCTGCGTCTCCCTCTCTCTGACCCTCCCCCGTTCATGCTCTGTCTCTCTCTGTCTCAAAAATAAATAAATGTTAAAAAAAAAAATAAAAAAAAAATAATAAATAAACGTTAAAAAAAATTAAAATAAAGCAGATCTTCTTGGGGGGAAAAAGAATGGAATGCAAGTGGGATTTGGAATGTGAAAAAAATACAAGATAAAACTGGAACATCTGGTTAACAAAATGGTGGATAAGACATTAAAAAAAATTGCTGGGGTCACGTCAAAAGTACTTATGAGCCAATGACTCGCTCACTAAATTGACACAATTTTAGTTACAAATAAAATAATAATTAATACATTAAATAAATATAAAACCATAAATTCATAATTAAATCACATAAAAGAAACTTAGTGGTTGAACTTTGGAAAATTACAGAGAACTAATCCATTATCCTGAAAACTGGGAAAAGAGAGAATATGAAACAAACATTTATTCTGAATTTCTTGTATGTACTACATCACTCCATACCCAAATTCTAGAAGTAAAGAAGTGTCTTTTTAGAAAAAAAATGCAAGTAATTAATTTAAAAGAAGAGATATTTAAAACGTCAACAGTTTGCAATTTTCAATCACAAGTGTATGTAGGCAATAACAAACATACCAAAAAAAAAAGGAAAGAAAGAATAGATATTATATTTTTCCTAATGAGATAGCAATTGACAAAATCTAACCTACAGAAAAATCTGCAAGTTAAAAATCCCAGATTATTTTACAGGAAAAAAAAAAAAAAAAAATATATATATATATATATATATATATAGGAAAAAAGATGGAGGGAGAAATCTATAGGTTAAAGTAGATTTATTTTTCTTTTAATTAACCATCCCAGCAAGTTATTTTGTGGATTGCAATAACTTATTGAAAAGTTTATATGGAGAGACAAATGACCCAGAATAGCCAATACAATACTGAAGGAGAACAAAGTGAGAATTCACACTACCCAACTTCAAAAACTACTATAAAGCTATAGTAATAGAGGCAGTATTTCAGTATTTCAGTATTACAGGAAGCCCTGAAATACACCCACATAAATATGGTCAACCAATCTTTGACAAAGGAGAAAACACAATACAGAAGAACAAAGTGAGTCTCTCCCACAAATGGTGCTGTACAAACAAATGAGCCATAGATCCTCCACAAAAGGTAATTCATTGCTGGTGGGAATGCAGATGACACACTTTGGAAAAGTCTGTCTGTTTTAGACAAAGCTAAACATACTTTTGTTATATAATCCAGCAACCATTATTATGTCCACAAAAAACCTATACACAGATGTCTATAAGAACTGTATTCATAATTGCCAGAATGTGGAAGCAACCAAGTTGGTCTTCCATTTGTGAATGGATAAATAAACTATGGTCCATCTGAACAATGAAATATTTTTCGTTGCTGAAGAGAAATGAGCTATCAAGCCATGAAAAGAAATGGAGGAACCTTAAGTGAATATTATTACTGAGTGAAAGAAGCCTGACTTCAACCATGAGACTCCATGAAAATGTCAAAACTATGGAGGCAGTAAAAGATCAATGTTTTCCAGGGAAATGGGAGAATGGGTTATGGATAGGGGAAGCACAGAGAATTTTTAGAGCAGTGAAAATACTCAGTAGGACACTATAATAATGGATAGTTATGGTTCCTTATTTGTCCAAAGCCACTGAATTCGTATCACCAAGAGTGAACCCTAAAGTAAACTCTGGTCTTTGGATGATAATGACGTGTCAGTGTAGGTTCATCAGATGTAACAAATGTATCAGTAGTGGAAGAATTTGATAATGAGAGAGGTTCTGTCTGTGTAAATGTAGGTGTTATATGGGAAATCTCTATCTTCCCTTCAAATTTGCTGTGACCCTAAAACTACTCTAAAAATATATTTAAAATAAATTAGAATAAAAAAATAAATAAATGGACCAGACTAAACACAAATGTGTGGGGATGATCATTTAGGAAACAAAACTATAAAGAAATGCAAAGAAGTTATTACTGCAAAACTTAGGCAAATTTTATTTTGGAGGGTAGGAGAGACCTAGGATGGGGTCAAAGTATTTGATGGGCTTCTGGCATGGCTGGTAATGATCAATTTATTGGCATGGGTGGTGGTGCAGGACATTTTTCTTAGAATAACTCACTAATGTATATCTTGAGGCATGGAGTACAGCAGATTAGGGATGATTTTCTTAAAGTGAGTGGTGGCTCAAATTAGAGGAACTGAGCAAAGCAAAAGAAAGTTACAAGGAACTCTGGAAACTTGGTGATTTGATTATATTTTTAAAAATCTGTTAACATTTATTTAGTTTTGAAAGAGAGTGCAAGTGGGGGAGGGGCAGAGAGCGGGAGACAGAGGATTAAAAGCAAGCTCTTAGCTGTGAGCTCAGTGCCTGATGGGGGCCTTGACCACAGGAACTGTGAGATCATGACCTGCCCCGAAATCAGAGTCGACTGCTAAACCGACTGAGCCACCCAGGCACCCCAGGAAATTTGGTGATTTTAAAAATATAATTGCAAATTAACTGCACATTCTGAATGAAGAAAGCTCGCAAAAAAATCATGGCTAACTTCAAATTTGTGAAAAAAAAATTGTGCATGAAAGGTGCATGCGTAATCAGTTTTACTTTATGATGCATCTTGTGGTAAGACATATTTTCCTTAACACCTATGACAGAAATTTTTTAAAATTATAATGGTTAATAAGGGTGCCTGGGTGGCCCAGTCGCTTCAACATCTGACTTCAGCTCAGGTCACGATTTCAAGGTTCATGAGCTCCAGCCCTGGGTCGGGGTCTGTGCTGACAGCTCAGAGCCTGGAGCCTGCTTCGGATTCTGTGTCTCCCTCTCTCTCTGCCTTCCCCTGATTGTGATTCCTCTCTCTCTCTCTCTCTCTCTCTCTCAAAAATAAATAAACATTAAAATAATTTAAAAATTATAATGGTTAATAGGTACATCAGTTAAAAAATATTTACAATAGAATGGTGTATTTAATAACAGAATTCCTGGTTTCTGGTGTTAACTAAATTAATTCCTGATTTCTGAGGTCAACTGTATTAAGAATGTACACTACAAATATGTTTTAAGTTAAATTATGTGAACTAATTATAAGTATGCCATTCTTCAATGAATATCTTAGAAAGCAATTCACTCCTGTGTTTAGTATTAATGGAAAAAATTAAGAATATATTGAATATATAGTTCAATATGATCTTAGCTAAAAACTATTCTAAACGAATAAATGGATTTTATGAAATATTTTTTGTATAACAGATGCTAATGTTAGTCTGGCAAAGTAGCATTTATGCTCTGTAGAGAGCTAATCAATTTATAGTAATCACTTTGATCCTTATTATTGAATTTATATGCTAAGCAGATGAACTGAATTAATTATTATTACCAAACTGTTTCTTGTTATTAAAATTTTCCTTGCTTTCAGATAGTCATATATGACATGTAATCCATTGTTCTCAAATAGACAAATGCTAGCTTTAAATATGCACTATGAAAATCTAATATGAAGCATAGCATACGTATCTACCATTTTATGAAATGATCACATGAGGATAAAATTATATTAACTCGATTCATTTATAATATTTACTGTGGTAAGCTTCTATAAACTCCAAAGTAAATAGCAAGTGTTGACATAAGAAAAAGTGGAAGGATAATTTTTAATATTGATTTTATTAAATAAATGATTAGTCGATAATAGCACTCTATTTTAGACAGAATGTTTAGGGTAGTGTTAGTTCTATTTTGTAGTAACCTCTACAAATAGCCATTAGTTAGAAATGTCTGTGTTGAAAACGGGGCGGGAAACAAACATTTACGAAGCAGCATCTATGGGTGTGGCTTTCAAGGGAACTTGAAATGTCAAGCTTGTCGTGAGTAGTGCTGGTTATAATTACCTAAAGTCATGTTAAGCATGGTTTTCAACATATGTAGTAGTTAGAAGAAATACACTCAATTGTTGATAGAGGTCATGATTGGCAGATGTGGAGGTTGTTCCCATTCTTTATCATTACTCCATCAGTTTACATTTTCTTTGAAATCAAGTATGTAAATAAACGACAAAACAACAAAACTCTAACTCTATATGCTAGTCCTCAGCCAGCATATTTTGCTAGATCGGGGAATTTAGGCAGAATCTGCATTACACTTTAGTAATAAACATGTACTGGGAACTGATGAGTTTACCTTGGTATGGGAAGTTATTTATTTTTCTGCTGCTGCTACTCTTGGGTCCTTGTGAGAACTTAAGATTTACCAAATCAAGGTTTACTTAAAATCACTAATAATTGTTCTATGTCACTGAGATTGTTTTGAAGTCCGTCAGACACGTTTCCATGAAGATCTGCCCCAAACAGTGATTTTTTAGTATTTTTGGCGAGGGGTAATTAGGCACCTTTGTCTCCTGTCAACAAAATTTCTTCAGACACTGTATAAAGGAGATTGTCTTTCTAGATACATATAATAATTGAAGGGCTCAGTAAACAGAGCTAACCATAATTTGGGTAGGGCAGTGTTAATGTAATGGATGAATGACTGAAGTTTAACTGAATTCTTGTTGCTTGAGTTTTTTGTCATCTAATTTTTGCAAATAAATCAATCACCAAAAAGATATCTGTTTAGTCTTCTGTACACATTTCTTTCCTCACTTTGTTACTTTTATTAACTATTGAAAATAAATTAGAATAGTAATTTGGGGGCGCGTGGGTGGTCTCAGTTGCGGTTAAGCGTTCCACTCTTGATAACGGCTCAGGTCATGATCTCATGGTTCATGAGTTGGAGCCCCACATTGGGCTCTGCACTGAGAGTGTGGGACCTGCTTGGGATTCTCTCTCTCTCCCTCCCCATTCTCTCTCTCTCTCTCTTTTTCTCTCTCAAAAACAAAAACAAAATTAGGAAAAAAAAGAATAGTAATTTGACTAAATTCATTTTCATTCAATCGCCTACTTGCCCTTATTATGTTAAAAGTTTGAAAGGTTGGTGTCACACTTTAAATATGGCAAAATCACATGAACCTTCCCTTAACAAAGCTTTCTTGATCATTCACTCACCAGTGCTTAGTCTGTCTATGCATCTTCTATGCTTCTTTTCCCCAGTGGTCACAAAATGTAATTTTCTCACATCAGCTGTTTGAGGCTTGCAATGTCTACAGATGATAAAACATTATACTGAGACCCTATCTGACATTTAAATATGTACTACTCTTCTCTTTTTCCTAGGTTTACCATGGGAAATAAAACCTTAACTGGAAGCCATTGTAAGAACTCGGGCCAATTTAAAATTGTATTGCGATCAGTGAAATAATAAACAGAGAATTCTTGCATATAATCATTTCAATATATCCAGGTGCTTAGTTGTCATCTGGCAATCCGTTAAAAATTACAAATTTATCAGTTCCAAAGCCATTAGATTCACTCTGCTCCTAAACTCAGTTCCTACACTCTGCCCCCCCATCTCAGTCAATGGCAGCTACATTCTTTCAGTTACTTAACCCAAAAGATCCACCTTTAATTTATTTTCTTTCACTTTATGCCCAATCTCTCGGCAAATCTATTAGCTCTATGTTCAAACTATATTCAGGATTCCATTGTATATGTCCATTTTCACCCTCATTCAATCCACTGTTCATTCACATGACAATATTTACTGACTGACTAAAACATCTCTAATACAGCTCTGTTGTGGATTGACAACAGTTGAAAAACAACAACAAAATCCCTGCCCTCCTGGGTCTTACAGTCATGTAATTTTAATCTTATTGAAATAGCCACCACATAGATCATATGGGATTCCTTCTCCTATTTGCATATTCTCTATATGTTAGTCTTTAAAAAACTGGACCAGGCACTTATTAAAAACCTTAGAGGGGCACCTGGGTGGCTCAGTCAGTTAAGCGTCCAACTTCGGCTCAGGTCATGATCTCACAGTCTGTGAGTTCGAGCCCCACATCGGGCTCTGTGCTGACAGCTCAGATCCTGGAGCCTGCTTCAGACTCTGTGTCTCCCTCTTTCTCTGCCCTCTTCCACTCATGCTCTCTTTCTCTCAAAAATACACATTAAAAAAATAAAGAAAAAAATCCTTAGATGGCTTTGCATTTCAGTAAGAATAAATCACAAAGCCCCTAAGAAGCCCCATAAAATACCCAATGACTCCTGACATCCAGCCACATCTCACTTGGGTCCTATCTCCTTGGACTGTTCACTCGCCCTGCTTCTAAATATTGGTTTGTCTCCTGCTCTTGAACATGCCAGGGACATTCCCCAATTCTTGGCCTTAGCAGATATTTTTTCCCTGCTTAAGAAGTTGTCTTTCCACATATTTTCACACCCCCTTAAACCATAGGCATGCTTCTTATTTCGTGGAAATTATTGTCACATGTCTACTTCTTTTCTCTGTAGTCTTCCAGTTGGATTATAACAATCTGAAGGAAAAACTGGTTTCCTGTTTTATACCTGATACACCAAACAGAAGCTGAAATGACATATTGAATATGTATATAAATGGATGAGTGTATGCAATATTAATTTAGCACTCAAATAAAGTATCGAACCAAAACTCTCCTTAGATATTATATGTGTATACTTTCTAAAGTATACAATTATAAGCATATTTATATGCCTACTGTATGTTTATGTATCATTTTTCATTTATAATGTAAATGAGTTTCATATTTTCCCCAAATAACAGCAAGATATTTCTCCATAATGAATTTTACAAATAGACTCAATTAATTATGCAAATTATGTTGAACCATTTACAGGGTTTGCATCAATTAGATGAAGAATGTTAGAAATTGCAACTTGGGCAGATAAAACATTTCCTAGAATTTTTACTTCCTGGTGTTTGAGATCTGGGTATAGATTCCTTCTGAACTGCTACCACCAAGATACGAATTAAATTTTGTTTGGCCTTATAGAGTACTCCTGAATAAGTGCTTATCAACTTTTGTATCAATCAAATACAAATTTCAATAGAAAAAATAACTGATGGATGAACTCCATCAGGCCACTGGGTTGACAATAAGGCCAAGAAATTAGGGTTACATTTTTGTGAATTTTGACATCCTTTGCCATACACAAAAGTGAAAGGAGATATAGATAACATCTGCTTTCTTATATGGGGACAACCCAACCAAATTCAGACAGAAGTCGAAAACAGGAAAGTTGCATAGAATGATGCTGCTGCAGTGAAAGGCAGCTGTAAACCACTCAGCTGAGTTTAGAATTTTTTTTTTAATTTTTTTTTTTCAACGTGTTTTATTTTTGGGACAGAGAGAGACAGAGCATGAACGGGGGAGGGGCAGAGAGAGAGGGAGACACAGAATCAGAAACAGGCTCCAGGCTCTGAGCCATCAGCCCAGAGCCCGACGCGGGGCTCGAACTCACGGACCGCGAGATCGCGACCTGGCTGAAGTCGGACGCTTAACCGACTGCGCCACCCAGGCGCCCCTCAGCTGAGTTTAGATTTCAAGGTGCTTTTTCGGGCCACAAATGATTCCTGTACAATGTCTGTTGTTTGTCATCACCTCCAAAATGGCACTGAGGGCATCCGATAAAGCACAGGAGACAAAAGGGCATTCGGAAAAATATGAGTGAATGGATTTAGAAGTCAAAGCACAAGGATATATGTGACACCATCTGAGACGGGTTCAGGAGTCCGCCAAGGAAGAAAGCTCTCCAAGATGGAGATGGGGTTCATTAGGAATATAAACTCTGCCGCGACCAGCTCTATGTCAAATTGCATTAAAGACTCCTTGCAATCTAGAGTATTTATCCAACTAGGAGTATAACATTTGCTTAGATTTTAAACCTTATGTTTAATACATGATAATCATGGGTAATAAATTTTTCACAAATTATATTTCATTTGACAGCCAGGATGATTTATTAGGTTTGTGAATTCATTTAAAATTCAATACCTTTGGGTGCTGCATCACTGAACTTAATGAGCCAGATTCTCCCACTGAGTAAGTTGCTTTCAGGCTTCTGGGGTCCTATTAAATTAAGTTCTTCAGTACATTAAATACTTCCCTAGTGTTTTAAAGAGTTAATATATCCTACAATAGGAAAGTTACCAAATGAATTAAACACAAAATAACAATGTGTCATTTTACCATTGAACGAGTAGTCTCTTTACTTGCGTATAGTCTTGTTTCTTTAGATATATAAGGTCATTTAATACATAGAGGTTATTTCCAGGCATGTGAAATAGGTGACTTATTTTGGTTCTATCATTCATAGAGAAATTGTTTTACAAACACCCTCCCCCTTGTCTATTTCCATCTTTCCTGTCTTCGGGATAACTTTGCCTCCCGCAATTGTAGAATACAGTGAACACAAAACAAAGACTACGTTTCATTTGTTTCCAAGGAACACGGAGCCTCTAGTGAGCAGTTAGTCTCCCGCAAATGCGCTCCCACTCTGATTCTAGTTGTAAACATTGGGTCCGTTAGCAGAAACAGATGGGTAGTAGTCAATAATCTTTTTTTATGCTTATATTCATATAATTTTGCTTTTCTAGAAAAACAGAAATAATGAAAATTGGTTTCAATTTGTCTTAAGTATTACACTATTTGACGTTGTTACACACATGAAGAAATACATGACACATTAGTTACAGTTAATATACTTTCTCTGGTAAGAAATATTTATTCACACAATAAAGGACCTTAAGAAATAATGAGTGAAGAAATAAGCAAGAGACCTCCTAATTACAACATAGTCATACAAAGACAAGCACACACCTCTTTTAATAGAGTTAAAATCATATAGTACAGATTTTATGGCAATTATGGAAGAAGCACAAATATAATATGAAATAATTTACTATAAGTAGCAGGATAGGCATGCCTGTGTGGCTCAGTTGGTTAAGCATCAACTCTTGGTTTTGGCTCAGGTCATGATCTCATGGTTGGTGAGTTCAAGCCCTGGGCTCCATGCTGGCAGTGTGGAGCATGCTCAGGATTCTCTCTCTCTCTCTCTCTCTCTCTCTCTCTCTCTCTCTCTCTCATTTTCTCCTTCTCTCTCTAACCCCTCCCCCACTCAAAATAAATAAATGAACTTAAAAAAATAGTAGGGCTATCATACTATCCTGCAAGGCATACTATATATATATATATTTATATATATATCTATATATATCTATATATATATATATACTATATATATAGTAGATATATATATACTATATATATATATCTATATAGTATATATATATACATATAGATATATATACTATATATATAAATATATATATATAGTAGATATATATATACTATATATATATCTTGAATATTAGTTGAATAAAATTAGTGAGATATCCTGAATTCTTTTTTAAGAGGGTTTTTAAAATTTTGTTAAGTTTATTTTTTGAGAGAGAGAAAGCATGCATGTGCCTGTGCCAGCTGCAGAGGGGCAGAGAGAGAGAGAGAGAGAGAGAGAGAGAGAGCATGCATGTGCCTGTGCAAGCTGCGGAGGGCCAGAGAGAGAGGGAGAGAGAGAGAGACAGAGAGAATCCCAAGCAGGCTCAGTGCTGTCAGTGCAGAGCCTGATGCAGGATTCGATCTTATGAACGATGAGATCATGACTTGAGCTGAAATCAAGAGTCAGACACTTAACCAACTGAACCATTCTGGGGCCCCAAGATGTCCTGAGTTATGAGTAATATATTCTTTGAAGGAAATTCTTCTAACCTTATTTCGGCTGCATGTGTGTCTTCTATTCTTTTATTGATGAAAAGCATATTCACCACTTCTAGTATTTTTTCCTTGAAGTCTTGTGTAATTGTATGATTTTCCTTTCTAATTTCTCCCTTTCTCTTTAACCCACATTAACGACTTCCACGTTTTATATCCTACTTTAAAATTTATTTACTTAGAGGCCTTTCTGGTCTCATAGACCCTGCTTCTATGTTCCCCTAATGCCAGTAGATCAGAATATTCATCACACTTAAAGATAGTTATATGTTTAGAAATATGTTTCCACCCTTTGATGTAAATGAAAGCATGATTATTAGCAAATAATTACTTTTGTATTAATACCATAAAGCTGAATAATTAAAATTTGCATAACAAACCATGCTTTAGAATAGTAGGCTTCTATAATGTCAAACAGCAGAATTAGCAAATTATCCAATATATAAGTTTAACTTAAAAAATAACAGATTGTTTTTACTTACATTCCTTTTTACTCTCAATCAGTATTAGAATTTGAGGAAGTGCAGTAGGTATTTGGCTAATATTCAGTAAACCAAAAATAATATTTTACTAATAGGCATTGCTGATTTTTATGAATGTTAAATTCTTAAATTGACTTTATTGTTAGGCTTTTATTTTTTTTTAATGTTTATTTATTTTTGAGAGAGAGAGAGAAAGAGAGAGATAGCAAGTGGGGGAGGAGCAGAAAGAGAGGAAGACACAGACTCCAAAACAGGCTCCAGGCTCTGAGCCATCAACAAGGAGCCTGATGTGGGGCTCGAATTCATGACCATGAGATCATGCCCTGAGCCAAAGTCAGATGCTTAACTGAGTGAGCCACCCAGGTGCCCTGTTAGGCTTTTCTTTAAAAACCAGTGTAGGTTTTCACTGTAGGAAACTTAGAAAAACAAATAAACCCGTGGTCAAGGCTTTCCAGCGGTCCTGTCCCTTTGGCTGCCTCGGGAGCACACAGAGGCAGGCCTTGGTCAATCCAGAAGTCCAGGAGGTAGAACCAGTGGCAGGGGCAACGGAGAGACCTTCTTCTTCTGAGGAGATGGATATGGCGTCCCAGTTCACTGTCGAGGAAAGCTGGGAAGCAGCGGACCTTTGGGAAGACAACTACACTACCCTTTCATTTACACACGATAAAGTTTTCTATTTCTCTAAAAGAGAATAAGAAAAAAAAAAAAAGAAAAAGAAAAACAAACAAAATAAAAAGCAATACACTATAGTATGAGTACTCAGAAATAATTGCTGTTCATATCCTGCTGTATGTTCCTTCAACTGTTTTCCTTATTTTAATTTTTTTAATGTTTATTTATTTTTGAGAGAGAGAGACAGAGAGAGTGGGGGAGGGGTAGAGAGAGAGGGAGACACAGAGTCTGAAGCAGGGCTTGAACTTACGAGCAATGAGATCATGACTGGAGCCGAAGTCAGATGCTTAACCAACTGAGCCACATAGGTGCTCCAAATGTTTTCCTTTTCATAAACTTACATGGAAACAACAAAGTTCTTTTTGGGCTTAAAATTTTAAACATTTATTAGCATGGAAGATGAATTGGTATGTCAGGAATATAAGCATTTATTTCCCTGAGATGCTTTATAACAAGATGAGAGAGAGACAGAGAGAGAGAGACAGAGAGAGAGCTGAGAACAGTATAATACAGATTATATATTGTCTTTTTTCTACTTGGACTAATGAACTTGACTGTAAAGTTTATATGGACAATGGCAGCAAGAAGCAGGCATCAACATGGATTCCAATAATAGAAGACACTAGAAAACCTTCTCATGAGACACTTTAAAAGAGGTGGAGGATGAGTATTACATATTATTTATGCAAGTGGCAGAACAAGGCAATGAAATTTAAATATTTTTTATGTAATTTTATTTTTATTTGCAAACCGTGGAGTGCGCATTCACATATTACCATCTGCATAGATGCTTCACACTAAAGTTAATATTTTAAAACACATGTTTTTTTATTTATGACTTTCCATGCCAATATATTCTATCACATTGTTTCATATTTAATGGCTGCATAGAATTTCATTATCATATGCCTCTTTAAAAACACATTTTTATGAAACAATTTTGTACAAAATCACAAATTGCAATGGTAGAGCAATTTAGAAACTTAAAGTGACTGAAAATGTGTCCAATTTCTCTTTGAGTACAATTCAACAGGACCAGAGATTGGTCCTCTATTGAACATATTCAGCATTCTAAATTTAACCCTCTGGAATTCTATTTAAATATCATCCTATTTAACCTTTTGATATACAAGATTTGCCTTTCAATGGGAAGTTGGCATCCCGTCATAAAATGAAACCAAATGTACTTTGAAATAATTATTGCCTACAGCAGCAAGCTTTTATTTGTGCCTTATGGGTTCTGTATAATAAAGATATAGATTCAGCCTAATTTATTTTGCCAATGAAAGATGGAAAAAAATCAAGTAAGAAAAAAAAAACCAAAAAACAGACTTTACTTGAGGTTTAGTAATGAACCAACATATATATAAGTTATGACAAATGTTTCATTCTTTTCTATGAATAAATGCTTACATAACATTAAACTTTGCAAAGATGACATCACAAGCCTTTCTAGACAAAACAGCTAATGGATGAAAAAGTAAAGTATGCAAAAGTAAATAGAAAGATATTCATATTATTCTGCAAATGGTTGTTTGAAGGTCAGTGTCCTGATAGACTGAAGGCAGGTGCCTGCGGTTTTATTTTTGTATATGATGAGTGGGAACAATTCCTGAGAGTCAAGGGTGTTCAATACACATATGTGGAATGAAGTAGAGAAGGAAAGAAGAAAAGAGAATGGGAGGGAGGGAGGAAGGCAAAGGCAAATCTGGGAGAAGTAACTGAAGAACAAAGAAGAAAAACTCTCTTAGGTGCTGTGCTTTGGGTGTGATTTCTATTTAAAACGACAAAAAAAACCCACAAAAACAAACAACCCTGATTCAAATACAATGTTTTCCAGATGACTGTCTGCAGCAGTTTATAGTTCACACTTTTGAGTTGAAAGACTAAAGTTAATTGCTTTCTTACTTATGTAATGATAAAGTTGAGGAAAGGCCTTTTTTTAAAAATGTATCTGATCGCAGAAGACTGCTAAAATTTTATGGTTTATCGACCATTGACAGGTTAGCAATATAGTTATGCTTTTACGTTGGTTTTTATAACATTGGTATAAAAAAGATTGTTTGCCAACTTGGGTTTACTTTAGGTTATTTAATTTGTTAAGTGACATCATGGAAAAGAAAAGAAAATAGCTCTATTGTGTGACTCACACTATTGTATAACAACAACTTTTCAAGGATTTCTTTTCTGTTTGAAGCTTATCCTGTGAATCCTTAGAACTGGTAACATTTTCACGTTCTTGAATGTACCATTTAGTAATTAGTAAAAACAAGTGAATTGGACACTTTTTATCCCATATTTTTCCTTTTTCCAACTTTGATATAGGAATATTAAATTATATTATAAATTATTCTGAAAATATTAAATAATTTTGATGCCACAACAATTTTTAGAAAAGGACATAGCTTGTGTTTGAATGCCTTCTATAACCAAACAGTTTCGCTTCTTTTCTACACCATGGCTGACTTCCTTAGCAACAGGAAACTCACTATGTCTAAAATTAGCCATTGTAATCTTTAGATATATGTCATGGTTTTAGTTGCTTCTTCTTCAATGTAACCTAAATGTCTCCTTCTATCTTCCATAACGTGAAACTTGTTCTTTCTGATCACCAAGTCTCCTCCTGAAATACGGGAGAAGGTCAAGAACACAACAAGGGAGTTTGTTGCAAAATTGTCCATCTAAGGAGGAAAATGGTTGGTTTGAGTCCCAAAGTACAGACACTATACAGTGTATAATACAGACACCTTGCAGACAACACACTGTTGCCCTGTTATTTGGTTTTAAGCTATCATGGCTGATTTGAAGAAAGGCCAGACTCAGAATCTTGAAAGAAATTGTAGAAGATAAAGAGATGCAGAGCAATTGGGGCAAAAACATAATTGTCTTACGGGGTCCACTACCCATGTAATTTATATTAAAATATCATACTTTTTCATGCTTTTCTATGCCTAGGATGTTTTCTTAAATAGCCAAAACTCTATTGGCACGCTTTTTACACTTATGAGCAATCTCAGCATTTTACAAACAGTGTTTTGTATATTTTGGACTTTGGCTGTCATGAACTATTATTCATTATATGCTTTTTCTTTGAAGAGTATTGTTTTTTTAAGGAAAAGTTAGCATTTTTGACAATTACGTTTGCAAATCAGCCGTGTGGTGTAAGAAATTCCCTTTGCTTAAAACTCTATGTTATCTGAGAAATTCCTTGCCTTTTCTTTATTGTTTAAAGAGGGACTTGGCTCCACTAAAATGAAAAGCAACTTGAGTATCACTGTGCACAATTGTTTGGGACATCAAAAATCCTGCCTCTGGCAAAGCTTGGCAGTACTGGGAAAGTGTCTTGCTTTCCCTTGGCACTGAAATTAATAAGAAATCATAAATTAATGAGGAATTGACAGAAAACCTACAATGGGTCTCTGTCATTTAGTCTTCTATTTTTGTTCAATTATGATTAAATAATTGATGTTTGGTCTAGCCCTGACATATGAAACAGCCTGAAGTTTGGTTCACCTTTAATAAATAGAAATGAATCATATTTTTCTATTAAGATGTTGGAATGTGATCAGATTTCACATGTAACTTCCACTCTAAATTCATGGCAATTATAGAAAAATGAAAAAATAAAAAAATCACAATCATGTAGGGAAAAAATAAAAAACATTTTTGATGCCCATGCATGCACGCGTGCACACACACACACACACACACACACACACAGAGAGTTATGCATATATGTAAGCTATGGCATCCCAAGAACATCAATGATAATAAGTAGGTTGCCTACTACAATATAACAAGAACTAAAATGTCTCCACATCAGTCATATCTTGGAACCAGGGTCATTACTTGAAGCTAGAGTCTAGTGTTGAGTTTCCCTGGATTCAAATGTGTGTAAGGGGGAAGAAGAACCATTGAGGATCCAAAACTTGGTTTAAGATCTGAGCCATACCATCTAGGACTCATTGAATATATCTCTAACCACTCCATTATGTCTAGGGAAAGGAACTTTGAAGTATATTATCAAACCGTGTGTTCTACTAAGTTTGAGTGTTATTTATGTGAGCAACCCTGAAACAATTTGATAAGCAGGGATGACCACAGAGTGAGAAAGGAAATTAAAATACTAAAAACATACAAAAAATATACTGCTATTCAAAATAAGTCTGCACATATAAATTCTTCCCTGTGAAAATATACAATTAAAATGATAACCATCAAAATTCACAAGAGGACTGTGAATTACACTGGTTGAAATTATCTTTATAAAATTATATGAATGATTTAAAAATAAGCATATTTGTAATATTCAAGGAAAAAAGACATTAATTAAAATTATAAACAAAAGAGAAAAATTAGGAAATACATGACAATATGAAATAAGAAAAAGTATAAAAATTAACTAAATTGTTACACTGAAATTTAATATATTTAATTTTAAAATTATTCAAAAAGTCAGACATATTTTTAATTTTCAATTATCCAAAAGTGGTATGAAACCACAAAAACTCTAAGCAGACAAAATAATCATGAGAAAGAAGAACAAACCTGATTTTCTGATTTCAACCTACACTACAAAGCTATAGTAAACCAAACAGTATGACATTGGCATTAAAATAGACACACAGACCAATAGAGCACAACAGAGAGCACAGAATTAAACCCCTACACACATGGTCAACTAATATGAGACAAGGAGCCAAGAGCACCCAGTGGGGAAAGAAAAGTGTCTTCAACAAATGGTGCTGGGAAAACAGGATAAACACCTGCAGAAAAAAATGAAATTCAACCCCTATCTTATAGTGCTCACAGAAATTAACTCAAATGGATCAAAGACTTAAAAATAATATCTGATATTGTAGAACTCCTAGAAGAAAACAGGGAAAAAGTTCCTTGACATTGATCTTCTTGGCAATATTTATTTGCATATGACACCAAAAACATAAGCAAAAAAAAAAAAAAAAGCAAAAATCAGTAAGTGGGACTACATCAAACTTAAATGTTCTGCACAGCAAATGAAACAGTCAACAAAACGCAACAGGAAACTACACAATGGGAGAAAATATTTGCAAACCATATATCAGATAAGGAATTAACGTCCAAAATGCACAAAGCACTCATAAAACTCAATAGCAAATAATCGCCCAAAATCCAATTTAAAAATGGGCAAAGGAACTAAATACACATTTTCCCGAAGAAATTATATAAATGGCCAACAGAAACATGAAAGATGCTCAACATTGCTAATCATCAACAACGTTTTGTGAATCAAAACGATATTGAAGGAATCACATCACACCTGTTGGAATGCCTATCTTCCAGAAGACAAGACTTAACGGGGAGCCTGGGTGGCTCAGTTGGTTAAATGTGTGACCCCCGCTCCTGCTCATGGTCTCTCTCTTTCAAAATAAATAAATAAACCTAAAAAAAAAAAAAGAGAGAGAGAGAGATGACAAGACTTACATGTTGGCAAGGAAGTGGAGAAAAAAGAACCCTTGTACCTTGCTGGTGGGAAACAAATTGGTTCAGCCACTATGGAATATAATATGAGATTTCTCAAAAAATTAAGATTATTTTCTTAATTATATAGTTGCAATGGAATATTATTCAGCCATGAGAAAGTAGGAAATCCTGCCGTTTATAAAATGGATCAACCTTGAGGACATTATGTTGAGTGAGGTAAGTCAAACAGTGATATACAAATACTGCATGATACCATTTCCACGAGGAATCTGCAAAAAGCTGAAGTCTTAAAAATAAAGTAAAATTGCAGTTATAAGAGGCTGGGGGTAGGAGGATAGGAGAGATGAGGTTTAAGGGTGCAAAGGTGCAACTGGTAGAAAACTCCTGGAAATAATGCACAGTGTAGTGACTATACACATTATTGTATTATAAATATCAAATTGGCTAACAGACTAGATCTTAGTTATTCTCACCACACAAAAATGATAATAATTGTGTGACATAAAGGAGAAGGGAGTTATCGCTACAGTTGAAACTGTAGGAAAATATATAAATGTATCAAATCAATGTGTTGTACATCTTAAACTTACACAGTGTTGTATGTAAAATGTATTTCAACAAAAAGATTACATAAATGAATAAAATAGTTCTAATTTTAGTGAGTTTATGATTGGTAAAAAAATAATTCCAAGTATGTTAAAGGTGTAGATATGAAAGGTCAAATTTTATAATATTTTTTTGTTTTTAGAGAAAGAAAAAGAGAGAGAATGGAGGAGGGGCAGAGAGAGAGAGAGAGAGGGAATCCAAAGCAGGAGCCTGATGTGGGGCTGGATCCCATAACCCTGGGATCATGACCTGAGCTGAAATCAAGAGTCAGATGCTGAACCAACTGAGCCACCCAAGCGCGACTGAACATTTTAGATATATAATAGAACGCTTCTGTGAACACAGGGTAGAAAATATTTATTTAAAAAAAACAAACACTCAAGAGGGGCACCTGGTGGCTCAGTTGGTTAAGCCTCTGACTGTTGATTTCAGCTCAAGTCATGATCTTATGGTTCCTGGGATCGAGCCTGTTTAGGATTCTCTTCTCACTCTCTTTGTCCCTCCCTCCTCTCTCAAAGTAAATATAAATATGGGAAAAAAAAAAAACAAGAAAGAACAAACAAGAAAAGTGTAATAAATTTGAAAAATTTATCTTTAACATCTTTGGTTCAGAAATCACCTCACCAACAAAGTGATAAAAGTGACAGGGAGAAAATATTTGCCAAGTAACTAGGATTACATTTCTACAGGTCTCTTTCGCAAGCATTCTATTTCTCCTGCCATACATTCAAGAGAAATGTCTTTCCGAGTCTACTGCCTACTAAAAGCTTGTGTGGCCACTGCTTTGATCAATGAAGTTTGAATCAAAGTGTCATTTCTGGGTCAGAGCTTTAAAAGCCAATCTTCTACTTGCTTCCTTTCTCTTCTCTTTACCTCTGGGGACCAGAAGTATCCTACATCAGAGAGATGTTGTTCAGCAATGGATCCCAGAGTAAGGATGGTGAAAAACAAAGGCCCAGCTGACTCACGGTGAATTTGTGTAGTTAATGAGATATAAATCTGCTTGTCCATTTCGCGTTTTATTTTTCATCATAATGTAATTTAACATATGCCAGACAATCATTGACATAATTTAATTAATAGTGATTAGAATCCAAACCATATAAATAACACACACAGTTTTTTTAAACCCAGAAAATTAAAACACAAATTGAAACCAATATGAACAAGATATTTACAGAAGAGAAATCTCAAATGGTCTATAACTATGTGAAGCCACAAACAAACTCTAATGCTTTCCTAGTAGACATCACTTGGTTTTAATTCCCAATGTTCTAGTCACTTGGAATTAACTTCCAAAGGTCCCATCTACAAGAGCCATCACATTGTGGGTTGAGGCTTCCACATATGAGTTTTAGGGGGACATAGTTCAGTCCACAGCAGTCAGCAAGCCTCATCCACTTTGGGGTGCTCACCCATCAGGTTAGGATAGGACACTGAAGCTCAGCCAGGGTGGTTTGCTCAGCTTTGCCAGGTTTTTTTTTTTTCTTTTTCTTTTTTAATGTTTATTTATTTTTGAGAGAAAGAGCATGAGAGGGGGATGGTCAGAAAGAGAGGGAGACACAGAGTCCCAAACAGGCTTCAGGCTCTGAGCTGTCAGCACAGAGCCCAATGAGGGGCTCGAACTCACAGACCTTGAGATCATGACCAGTGCCAAAGTCAGACGCTAAACAGACTGAGTCATCCAGGTGCCCCCCCAGCTTTGCAAAGTTTTCAACCAACATGTTCTGATCCTTGCCTTCACTTGCTCACACGGGGCCCTTGGAAGTCAACTCTGGGGGACTGCAGCCACAGATCCAAGACGGTAATGTAGGTCAATTCCTATCGTAGTGGAAAACACATACCTGTGCTTTAAGGTAATCAGCAGACCTCACTCTTCTGGTCCATACTCAGAAGTCAGTGTTCCTTTTGGTGATTTGCTAAGAACTCAGGTATCTGCTCCAACTTTGATTCCTTTGAGCTAACATATATAACATCATGGGCTAAATTCTTCTCTCAAGTGTATCAAATAATCTGGTCTCTAATGCATTGAACTCTTGATTTAAACACACCTTAATAGAGACGCCTGGGTGGCCCAGAGGGTTAGGCGTCTGACTTCGGCTCAGGTCATGATCTCACAGCTCGTGAGCTCGAGCCCCACGTTGGGCTCTGTGCTGACAGCTCAGAGCCTGGAGCCTGCTTCTCATTCTGTGTTTCCCTCTCTCTCTGCCCCTCCCCCGCTTGTGCTCTGTCTCTCAAAAATGAATAAAGGTAAATAAATAAACACATCTTAATAGTTTATTTATGCAGTGTCCTTCCCATTTAAGGATAATAGAAATTCATTTTTGAACAACGTTAAATAAGACGACTACATTACCTCTTTATTCTACTTCTGTTCATATGGTTTTGACTTTATTACTGACTTTGAAGTTCCTTGGGTTTTTGCTACCTCTTGGCCTATGCTCTATAAATCAGCATGTAACTTGGTAATAGGAAAACTCTGGCTATTTTGCTTTGTCATTTAGTAGCTTTAGGATGTGATTTCTGGGCCAAAGATGTTAATGATAAATTTGTCAAATTTATTACACTTTCTTGTTTGTTCTTTCTTAAGTGTTTTTTTTAATATTTTATTTAATATTATATTAATATTAAATATAATAATATTAATATTATATTAATATATTTTAATATTATATTTATTTTGGGAGAGGACAGAGGGAAAAAGAGAGAGAGAGAGAGAGAGAGAGAATCCCAAATCCCAAGTGCCGAGAAATGGCTCTATAGCTGCAAACTCCCTTCTCTGTTACAAAAGATCACGTATATTTTCTGTCTACATGGGCTTCTAATTGGGATTGAACTGACCACTCAGGCCGTTCCAATCATTTGAACCCCAGGTACAGAGCGCCAACAGTTTAATATGGATTTTATCACAAATATATCCTCTCCTAGCCTAACACAAAAACTCAGAAATGATGAGGGGAGTGAAAGCTTTTTTTTTTTCCCCCTCTGTCTCAAATAATAAATTATATTGTTTGATGTTAGGAAGGGAATCAAACTAAAGGCTGAAACATTTTTTAATGTTTATATATTTGTTTTGAGAAAGAGAGAGAATGGCCCACTCGTGCTTGCTCTTTAACGTTCTCAAAATAAAAAAATAAACATAAAAAAATAAAAATACTTAGATGTTGATATTCTGATTACACAGACAGAACTTCTAATTATTAGCTTCTATTCCCTATCGGTAGACCCACATGGGGGTCAAATGTTAAACATACACATTATTGATGACTCTCCTTGAATATTTGAGCATAAAATTTGATAATCTACGGTTTTAAAAGTTTATCATGTGATTCTGCAGACTGCAAGGTATTAAACCTCTGATTTATGAGGTTTAAACTTTTCAGCCGCAGTTCCCTGATGGGCAGGGGTTTCCAGGTTATTGAAAGCTCGGTCTCATTAAAATTTATTATTTTTTAGCATTCTCATTCATCATATTTTAATATTATAAATCTATTTCAGATAGTGCATGAAAACAATTCCCTTTCCAAGCTTTGATGAAGACAATTCTTTTAAAAGCTGGTTACATATTTGTGTTACTGATGCATTCATCATCAAAAGGTCACAGCTCCAAAGGGTGGGTGGGGGGGGTAGTTAATCTGGGGACACTTAACTGGAATACTGCTCTCTAGTTAACAGATGCAGGACCGTCACTATCAGGACAGTAAAAGAGCTCTGTTATTCTGTGACTCTTGTGGTGTCTGCAGTTGCCTTATTTGTGAGGTATTTGCTCACAAATTGAAGCGATTTCTCATGAATGAATGAATGAATGAATGAACGAATGAATGAATGAGTAAAGAAATACCCAGGTGTAGACTTGAGAATCCAGTAGAAATATGCAAGCTAAGGAGATTTAAAATAGAAGCTTGAGAAGATTAGTATGATTTAGTAAGAAGCATAAAATACTGTCTTGGCATAGCCATCTTTAAGGGTGGTGGTGGTGATAAGTGCTGAACTTAGTATAGTGTTAAGTAGCAGGAAGTGACAGGAGTACTGTGATTTCCTGATGGGAAAATCTATTACCAGATGACAATTTCTTTTTAACATTTCTGAATTATATGGCAGAAAAATATAACAAATACAAAATTTAGATTCCCTTTATTTATATGTATTTATTTAAAAAAAGAAATGTTAGGGACGCCTGGGTGGCTCAGTCGGTTAAGCGGCCGACTTCGGCTCAGGTCACGATCTCGTGGTCCATGAGTTCGAGCCCCACGTCGGGCTCTGTGCTGACAGCTCAGAGCCTGGAGCCTGCTTCCGATTCTGTGTCTCCCTCTCTCTCTGACCCTCCCTTGTTCATGCTCTGTCTCTCCCCGTCTCAAAAATAAATAAAACATTAAAAAAATTAAAAAAAAATGTTAATGTTTATTTATTTTTGAGAGGGAGATACACAGATTATGAGCAGAGAGAAAGGGAGACACAGAATCTGAAGCAAGTTCCAGGCTCTGAGCTGTCAGCACAGAGCCCGACGTGGGGCTTAAAGTCATGAGCTGTGAGGTCACACCTGAGCTTAAGTCGGATGCTCAACCATCTGAGCCACCCAGGTTCCCCTTAATTTATGTTTAGTTTCAGTAAGTTTGAAGGCAAAGCTAAATGATTTGGGGACCAAAAGTTCCATAAATGAGGAAGCTTTGTAGATAGCTTGAAGAAGAGAAGGAGAAAATACTGCCACCTACAATTTTATAATGGCTTACATTTTATACGTTCCAGAGCCTGGAATATATACATACAGTTGGAACTGTTCCAGAATAGCTAATTTACAATCTTCCTGTAAAGAGATTGGCTATTTGGAAACTAATCCTTCATATTTTCATACAATCTCAGTGCCATCGCTCCCCCCCGCCCCGCCGGCTTTTTTTCCCCTTGAAGTCTACGTTTGTTTTAAGTATAATTCCTTATATAAAACGAACTCTTATGGATATGAGGAATTTCAAGTTGTATAATATAATCAGTTTTCTATATCTTTCCCTCAAATGTCCTAGGTGATGTTTTAGCTACTGTGCTGTTAGTAAACTGTTGTGAGCAGTCTGTAGCTGAGTCAGTTGCTATCAGGGTGGTAAACACGATCTTTTGACAGGCAGATTTTACACGTAGGACCTTTTGATATTATTTTGCTTAAGTTACAGAGGCTATGTACCCCTTCCTGACTTGTAAGGGAGGTATTTTCTAATCCCTTCAGAATCCGAAATTTTCTGAGTATCTAGATTTTATTGCGCTTATGGCTTATGGAAATTAAATATTATCCCCTCTTACCCATCTCCAACTCAAAAACTATTTTTAAGTCTACTATAAACATTGATTTTTGCTAGTCAGAAAACATACAGATAAATAGCCAGATGTTTCTTGTGCAATTTGGGGGTTTGGTTTGAATGGATGGGTGAAGAATATAGGCTGTGAAGGCAAATACATAATAAAATTGATAGGCTTAATGCTCCCTGTTAAAAATGGGGAAGGAGACATCCCTCCCTGTTATTAGAGCATTTACTTTAGAAAAACCTTTAATTGTAAGTTACCTCTCTTTGAAATGTAACTTTTGTAAAGGCTAAATAAGCCTCTTTCCAACTTCAAAACCCAGAAACGTCTTTCTCAAATACTTGGGAACCACCTCTTTGAAATGTAAATATCAAGGATATAATGCCTCAAACTCCCAGTGTCTGTGGAAGGATTGGTGTGTAATGTCTGTGGGGTGCCTTCCTCCAAATGATTAAAACTATGTGTGAGAGGTTTACATTTTCTTTGGATAAAGCCAATGAACTAACACAGATGGTCAACCCAACTAACAAATGTATTTAGGATGAATTGCATGTGACCAGTCATGCGGTCAAGTTATGGTTTATATCTTGAGAACCTGTTTGCAATGGATTGTATCTGCGTGACCATCTAAAAACGTGAGATTTCCTCCTGACTTTGCAGTCTCTAGTACATTACCTGTGATGCACATCGCATTCTGCTTTAATGCTTATTCAATAATAAGGTGTTTTTCTTTCTCTTCTACCTTTATAGAGGAATCGTCTTGGTTGGCAAGAGATTTAGTTTTTAATTATATTTTCCCAACAATGTACAATCTGTTATTAATGTTTATTTGCGAAGTAATTACCCTTAAGGTACTCAGAATCAAGTCGCCCCGCCCCCAGGTAGATTGAGAATAACAACTGTAAGGGTACTGGTTAGAGTTTAACATATGTAGGTAGCTACTGGGAGGTCACTTTCAGTTTCAGAGAAAAGTCAAGCTTCATGTTGCAAAATGAGCTTTGGATAACCTATGACACCCAAGCGACTGTATTTGGAGGGGCGGGGGTTGTTTTTCAGCCTTCAGGAAGTAGGTGTGTTTCTTCAGATTAGTTCATTGCTTATTTTCACATGTTTTGTGGTGTGGTTTTCTGCATCTGTTAATTGCAGGAAAGGAGGGCATAGCGAAGCATTCCCGGGATGTGATGTGGATATTCACAAACATTAAATTTAGGTTGGAGACCATGGAGATAGAGGCGTCATCGGGGGCAATATTGTCTTTTGCAAGCAATGCTTCTCATAAAACTGCCAAGAACAGTAGCAGAGCTGATCCAAGTTGGAGAGAGGAAGAGGTCAGTAGTTAGTAAAATTCTAGGTTGGTAGAGGAACATTCTTGGATTAGTATCCTCGGCTTGGTCTGCACAATGTGAAAAAGAGAAGATGAGCTCTGTTCCTATTTATATTGAACTGTAGGATTTAATCCTTGAGTAGAAACAAATTTGTTACTTAACTTTTATCAACCAGTAAATGTATAAATAAAGGGAAAATAAATTTTGATCTCCCAATATTTTCTCTGCGTTAACTTATTTCCACACTAAACCTTATTTTGTTAGTCTCAGCAATGAGCTTTGAAAGATGCTAGGGAAATCTCCAGAGAGGAAAGGACATGTACATCGGGGTTAGAGATAGTAGAAGTTCAGAAAGCAGAAATACCTTTTTGTTTAATTTGTTAATGTTTATTTTTGAGAGAGACAGACATAGTGCAAGTGGGGGAGGGGCAGAGAGAGAGGGAGACACAGAATCTGAAGCAGGTTCAGGCTCTGATCTGTCAGCACAGAGTCCGACGCGGGGCTCGTTCAGACCGAGAGATCATGATCTGAGGTGATGCGGGACCCTTAACCGACTGAGCAACCCACGCACCCCAGAAATAATTTTTTTAATACCCAGTTCCCACAACCTTGTGAATTGCATTGAAAGTGTGCAGCTTTATTTGGGAACACAGAGAACAAAATAATTGCTAAAGTAAGGCACACTAAACTAGTAAGTAATCCAGAGTTTAGAAAAATGTGGCCCTGGGGCACCTGGGTGGCTCAGCTCATGATCTCGCAGTCTGTGAGTTCAGGCCCCATGTAGGGCTCTGTACAGACAGCTCAGAGCCTGGAACCTGCTTCAGATTCTGTGTCTCCCTCTCTCTCTGCCCCATTCCCCACTGGTGCTCTGTCTCTGTCTCTCTCAAAAATAAATACAACATTAAAAAAAAATGTGGCCCTGTTTTTCCTCAGTGATTTTCTTAGTTATGAGAAATAACATATATTTGCTCACCTGATTCATTTATGTCTAATTCCTGGGCGTTTAAGAGCCTGAAATCCTACTTCAGATTCTTCTCAGGTAGAATTTTAGGCCCTTTCATTCCTACTTTTTTCTTAAGAACTTTTTATTCATAAAATCCATGAAAATCCAAATTCCTATATTTGAGGGTTGTAATTCAGGTAAAGCAAAACATAAGATATAAACCATGCCTGGTTCTCAAGTAGGGTACTTAACAGCATGATTCGTCACATATAATTCATTCTAAACACATTAATTGAAATTTCTCTTCTTTGAACCCCTCAGTCTCTTATTTCCAATAATTTAGTTCAAAGTCTAAATTTGTTCTTTGGCATTATTTCAACTTCAAAGTCATTTATATTTCTACTTGCTTCCAAGCTATCAGTCTTTTGCTCCTTGTAATTTCTTACTTATTTAGTTTTCAGTCAGTTATTTCAGTAACATTCTTGAAAATGCTCTAAGTTCATTTGCCGATATCCAGCATACTACTCGCCTCAAAACAAACAAAACCTATCTGTAGAAAGGCAAAAGAAGACATATTTGAATCACCATAATATCGTCTGACATCTCCCTTGCTAATGCTCTGAATTCACTTGTCAACATCCTACAGTCCACTCGCCTCAAAAAAGTAACTACCTTAAAAATTAAAAGATTTAAATTATTCCTCTTTGCTCCAAGTACAAGGCTGAGAGTTTAATATGAACAGGTACATGTTTACTGCTCTAGCCTCTTTTTAAACTAGCGCTGAGCTTTCTAACTTCATGATACAATTATTTCTAGTCTATGTGATGGCTCCATGTGGGTTTTGGGATACCATATAAGGTCAGTGCCTCTAATGCATCCTAGACGAGAAGGAAGACACAAGACCTATTTTCTGTTCTTTTCTACCACCTTAAGTTTTTAGCTAAGAGAAGGGAGGAAAATGGCTCTGATATACGACCTCTTATCTAACCTCTATTCACTTCACATTCTTTCTCCCAAAGCTATTTACTTTCTTGAAATTTCTACAAGAAACGCAACCTATCACATGTGCTCTCCCATCTTTAATTAGCACTCGCCTGCATCCTCTTAAAAACATTATCATTCAAGAGATAAAGTAAACATAACTTTCAAGGATAAAATTTTAAAGAAGAATTATTATCTTTTAATATGTTATGTGGATTAGTTCTATATTTCCAATGTTATATATTTAAAAATATCTATGAATATAATATAATGTCATGTATGGAGGAAGCGTTCTGTTATACTCAGGACTCAATTAGTGAAACCAACCAAGAGACAGCTATTGGACTCATGAACACTGATTTTCAAAGCCACCTAAGATAAATCTAAGAGACTGTGTCATCTTGGTGTATCACTAGATTCTTAGAAGATGAAATTATTTTAGTAAAATTTTTACAGCGAATTAATTGTAAATGTGATTGCTTTAAAATTTTCTCTGAATTAAAAATTTATATAGGTTCTGTAGTATTTGTTACAACGTTAAAAATTTATCCCCAAAGTTAACTGTTTAAAACAATGCATATTTATTTCACAGTTTCTAAAGGTCAAGAAAAATGGAATAGCTTAGGTAGGAGTTCTGACTCTAGGCCTTCTTGAGCCAAATTTGCAGGTAAGTTATCAGCCAGACTAGATCCTCGGAAGCCTTGACCACTGCTACAAAGCCTGCTTGTAAGAGACTCAATCATACAGCTGGGAGTTGGTGCTGGTTGTCCCCTAGGGTGATTTTGTTCTTTTCATGTGTCTGTCATCATTCAGGCATTCTGTTCTTCACCCAACCTCACTAACAAGATCGACTGGGATTCCTTCTGTGGTGGTTAGGCTCAGAGAGAGAGAGATTAGAGGAGAGAGAGAAAGAGAGAGACAGAGAAACACAGAGAGAGGGACAGAGAAAGGAGAAGAGGGGAAGAAGGAGAAGAAGAAAGAAGGAGGAGGAGAAGAAAGAAGGAGGAGAAGGAGAAGGAAAGGGGAAGAAAAAGAAGAAAGGAGGAGGAGGAGGAAGACAAAAACAAGAACAGAACAAGAACAAGAAGCACAAGAAGGAAAGGGGAAAGAACAAGGAGGAAGAATGAAGAGACAAAGAGAAGGAGAAGAGGAGAGCAAGAGGAGGAGAGGAGAAGGAAGGAAACAAAAGGGAGGAGAGGGAAGGGAAAGCAGGAGAGACAAAAGATAAAATAAGCACCAAGCACTGAGCCTGTGAGGAGGGAGAGAGGGCACTCAAGACTAAGCCCTAGTATCTTACAGCCTTATTTCGAAAGTTACATTTCAACCTTCCGGTGGTAATCTATTCCTTAGAAGTGAGCCATGCAGGCCAGCCCACACTCAAGGGGAGGAATATTAAGTTCTTCTTGAAGTAAGGAATACTAGGAATCTGTGGACATATGTTTAATATCACCACATATCATAAAACTATTTAAATCCACTGTAGAACTTTAAAGGAATAAATATTTTCCAGTTAAACACAATTTTAAACTTAGCGGAAGCAATTTTTCAGCTGTGGAACAGTACAGAAGTTTATTGTTGAAAACACACACACACACACACACACACATGCATACATACGCTCACACAGAAAATTCACATGTAATCAAATACATAACCTTCATGCATAAAGTTTGTCAGAGGAGAAATGCTTGACTTTTCGAAAAGGCTCATTCATTAAAAATGAAATTACCTTTGTGTTCATTTTAGCTGTAACCTTTAAGCAATCAATGACTATATACTCCCTGTAATCATTCTTTAAAATTAGAATTATTGAAAAGCTTTATGATCACTGATGAATGAAAGAAAGTGTTATTGATTTTTGACCAGGAGAGATGATCTCCGGCAGTAAACATGTGCAGTCTTAGAAGAAATCACTTTCCTCTGTGACTTTCTGACACTATTGAAATGGGTCAATTTGAAGCAAATTCATCATGTTTTAAAATTTAATCACACATTACTTTATAATACTTTAGATAATGTTTTCATATAATTAACTCCAGGATGAAAAAATTTAACTATATCAATTAAAATACGATGAGAGCACAAATATCCAAAATTGTAGAGGCATGTATATATGTCACTTTTAAGTTTTGTGGGTTTTTTTTTAACCTTACTTTTTGTTATGTTTTGTTGTTGTTGTTGTTCTTTTGTTTCACTAACCAAAATAATTTGTGAAGTTAAGTGTGTGTAAATGTGGAAGATAAAACCACTCCTCTATGAGTAATCATCATTTAATAGACACTTTTATTTCATTTATGATAGGATGGATGGATAGGAAAGTGAGTTGACATTTTCAGGCCATTGGATTAATAGTACCAGGAATTCTGGTCATATTTTAACAGTCATAGTGTACGTGATATTCTGCAGCTTGAATAATGAATGCATGTCCTTATGTAACAAATAATAACACAATTTAGAAAAGTGATTACTTACTACTTTTAAATCTTAAAATATTAAAAAATAATAAGAAAGAGACAGAGTTTGTACACTGAGGGGATGTATCATCATCTTAAACATATTCTCCACTTCTTAAATCCCTCCCCTTTTTTTTTTAGTTAAATCGTATACTCTTTATACAACCTCACTTCTGTTTTATTACTCCCTGGGAAATATTTTCACTATAAAACAGCAAGCGACCAAACTTAATCTGAATTGAATATCCCCACATTGCTATAGCCTCTGATTACTATTCAGTTTTTTTTTTTTTTTTCAATTTCCCATTTCCATCCTCGGAACCATAAGATTTCTTGCTTTTCATTGCATTCTACTCATACTTTGCTCCCTGAGTGCTCATTTCCAGTATCCTTTAAATTTCTCATGCACTGAATCTTCAGTCTTCTCTTCTTATGGTGAACTCTCTCCCACAATAATACATACATTTCTCTCCCATGGCTTAATGTCCTATTTATACTCAGAGGCTCTAAATTGTACATCTCTGGGCCAGGTCTATCTTAGGAGCTCTGACTTACTTTACTTAACTAACTACATCATCTGGTCATAATTAGGTAATGTAGCTGAGGATATGGTTTTATTGTAGACCCATGTTTTTTCCCATAAAGCTGTTTTTTTTTAATGTTTATTTATTTTTGAGAACAAGAGAGAGAGCAAGTGGGGGAGGGGCAGAGAGAGAGAGAGGGAGACACAGAATCTGAAGCAGGCTCCTGGCTCTGAACTGTCAGCACAGAGCTTGATGCAGGGCTTGAACCCGTGAACTGTGGGATCATGACCTGAGCTGAAGTCGGACGCTCAACCAACTGAACCACCCAGGTGCCCCGCCAAAAAGCTGTTTTGACACCTCAGTCCCATTATTCTTCCATTCAAACTATCATTTAGTCTTGTCAGTTTAATCTTATTAATATAGAACTACATCCGTTTCTTATCCTTCTTATAAACAGTAGTTTGAGTGTCCATGATCAATTTCACCTAATTATTGCAGGATTAAAAAAAAATACCCCATGTTTTGCTTTGGACAGTTCCATCCCCAGCAAATCCACTCAAATCACTCTCAAAACCATGATGAACTATATTTTTCAATAACTCTGATCATTGAATTCCCATGCTTAAAATATACTCCGAACCCTCTCAGTGCTCTTAGTTTAAAATGCAAAACTTAACTTGGCCTACAAATCTTCATTTGCATTTCAACTTCATTCTATACTTGTTTCCCTTCAATCTCTACCTTCAACTACTGTGGTCTTCTTTTACTTAATCTGTAAATTATGTTCCATCTTAACTTAAGGTCTTTAGATAAAAACATTGACACTGTATTTTTCTCTGACACTATTTTCCTTGATATTCGGGTGGTGATTTCAGAGACATTTATCAGTTCTTAGCTGAATTGTCTCTTCCTCAGTAGAAACAACTCACCCTAAAGCTAAAGCACATGACCAATATAAAAATATTTTATCATAGCCTTAGCTTGCTTAAATATACTCTTATATGCCATAGAATATTTTATGGTTTAAAATTATTATTTATTCATTTGATGATATTGGTAAAGGCTTCTTCTTTAGTTACGGTGAATTCCATGAGGTCAGAGATGCTATCTCAATCATCTATCTTCTGCACCCACTACAGTGCCTGGTAGATAGATGTATTCAGGACATATTTTTACAATTAATAAATTATAACTGGGCTGTATTTTTATTCTAATTTAATTTTATTACAGAATTAGTAAAGAAAAATAAAATTTGGAGACAAATGGCACTACAAGTGCATATGTATTGGGCTTGCAATTTGCTAGGCAATGGATTTGGCATCTATAGAAATACCTGCTACCATGTTCTTTGCAAACTGTTTCTAATCTATCTATAACTCTATTCCCCAAAAGTCTCTACTCTATATGGGACACATGATCCCAATGGAAACACCATTTGATTCTAGGCTCACCACTTAAATATAAAGTCCAAACTCTTTTGTATGACACATAAAGATGTAGACTGCTGTGTGGCTGTAACCTTGCAGTCACACACTCCTGATGTGTTTATCTAACCACTGTCTCTTCTAGACCTATAAAATATAGATTATGCTGAAAATTATGTAATCTTTATCCTTCTACACCAAACCTCTTGTGGGAGGAGGTGGAGAATATTGACCTTGTGTAACCGATGTAGGCCTTGTTGGCCTAGTGAATTTTTTCAAAACACAGTATAAAGTACCACATTTTCCAAGGTTTTGAGAGGGAAATGGAAATCACAATAGGTCTTTCAAGAAGAAAGTACATTTAAACATACACCACTAGAAGAACTAGAATAACTGAATTATGCATGTTATTGAGGGTGTGGAGGAAGGATTTGGGTTGTTAAATTCAAAGACACATAACCATTCCTGCAATCTTGGGTCAAGAAGATGCTTCTACTGCCAACGCTTTAAGCTTTTCACACCCACAAGTTGGTGATTAAACACACAGAACATTGAGTCCATTTCCACTATTCCTAAAATCCCTGTCCCCATAGCTTTCATCGCCAGAATTAGCAATATCAAGATGGGCTCTGACTTACTTCATCCTTCTAAGTGTGGTACATGCATACAATGGTAGAGTGGGCTAAGCTTCATCCAGAACATTGGCTCAAAGAGAACTGCATTCTTTATTTTGTCTGGTTTTATTTAAATAACCTATTCAAATTTCTGAAGACTAGAATGAGTGCTGAAAAAATATGTCCACAGTCTACCACATATCTTCCACAATCCCCAACTAAATAATGCAGACCCATCTTGGAATCTTACATCATTTCCTCCCACCATGACTCTACCACACATCCTGCAGTGCTGTAACTGCATATGGGAATATCTTCCCCAATATTCTCTGAGATATCCTGAGCGCTATTCATTTGTGTAACACTTGCATTATGAGATCTTACAAATGTTAAGTTTTCAATGTATTTTGTATTTAAATACAAATGAATAATCAACTGCATAACCCAAATTTCTGATGTGCACACAGCTAGTTTCTCCTCAAATGTTCTATGATATATTTAACTTAGACAAATGATTTGGCATTTACCTCGTTTTCCCAAATTCATCTGCGCTCATCCCAGTAATCAATAAATCCTCCTCACAGCCTTTTAAACTAAGATTTATTATGAACATTGTCAGTCTTCATAATTAAACTATTTTTCTGAACAGTAGCAGTCTATAGTCAATTCTGTGCTTCAGGTTTATATAGGCACAGAATAAATATTGATAAATATTGAATGAATAAAGGAATAGATAACTGGGGGTGCCTGGGTGACTCAGTTCATTAAATGTCTGACTTCAGCTCAGGTCATAATTTCATGGTGTCTGAGTTGGAATCCTGCGTTGGGCTCTCTGCTGTCAGCACAGAGCCTGATTTGGATCCTCTGTCCCGCTCCTGCTCATGCTCTCTCTCTCCCTCTCTCTCAAAATTAAATAAATATTAAAAGAATAAAAATTAAAAAAAAAGGAATGGATAACTGAATTCAATGACTTCAAGGTGAAAAATCCATCTTTGCTTTCAGAGTTCAATTATATTCTAAAATGCTTGAATTCTAACTTGCCATATGACATTAGAAAGCATAATTTGCGTTCCATATAAGGATGTAGGAGTTGTATTCCAAATGTAGAAAATAATATAGGAGCTCATTATATTTCATCTTAACTAGGTAAATCAACAAGGGTGACATGAGTAGTTTCAGAGGGCAGCAAAAACAACTAGGAGACATTGAGGGGGTACATTTATTTAGCAAACATTTATATATTATTTACTGTTTGCTAAGCATTTTGATCAATTTACAAACATTAACTCATTTAATTGTTTTGCCAGGCCTGTTATTATTCTCATTTATTGAAGAAACTGTGGCACAGATTAGTTAAATAACTTGTTCAAAGTCAACAACTAAAACTGGTAAATCTTAGTTCTCTCCAAAGGGTCTCTCTAGAGTTCATGTTTTTAACCACCATACCATGTGATGTTAATGCACACTCTTTATTTGTTTCACTGGTGTTGTATATTCTGTAAATTGTATTATATTTTTGTGTTACTTGCAAAGTATAATGACATATAGCATTTGAGTTTTATTTTTCTGTGAAAAAAAAGTATCACAACATTAAGGGCATAATTCACAGGAACAGAATTCCCTACCTCACATGTGTGTTGATGAGAAGTCTAGATATTGCTCAGTTGGTTTATCTGCTGGTTTCACATTCAGGGAGTCAGGTGGGCGTTCTGATCTGGAGACTCCTTGGAGAAATCTGCTTCCCAGCTTATTTGGGTTGTTGGCAGAATCCACTCATGTTTTTAAGAGTGGGTTCAGTATTTCTTTCCTTGCTATCAACCGGCAATCATGTTCACCTCTTAGAGGCAGACCTTATCACGTACCACAAGGCCTCCTCCATTTATAAAGCCAATGATAAGAATATTCTTATGCTAAATCCCTCTTCTAATCTCTCCTATTTGGAAAATCCCAGACTTTATTCGGTCAAGTCCAATAAGAACACTCTCACTTTCTTAAAGTAAACTGATTTGGAAATTTTATTGTTTAATTATTGCTTGTAGAACTGAAAAAAAAAGTAAACAATTTCCATTATATAGTTGGAAACTACAACATGTCTTTAATGTTCTTTTAGTTTCAAGTTTTTATTTAAATTCTAATTAGTTAACATATGGTATAATATTAATTTCAGGTATAAAATTTACTGATACATCACATACAACATCCAGTGCTCATCACAAATGTCCTCCTTAATACCCATCATCCCACCATCTACCACCCGCTCCAACAACTATAGTTTGTTCTCTATAGTTAAGAGTCTGTTTTCTGATTTGCCTCTCTATTTTTCCCCCATGTTCATTTGTTTTGTTTTTAAATTCCACATATGAATTAAATCATGGTATCCATTTTTCTCTGATATAATTTATTTTTCTTAGCATAATATGCTCTAGTTCCATCCATATCACTGCAAATGGCAAGATTTCATTCTTTTTGGTGGCTGAGTAATATTCCATTGTATATATACCACTTCTTTATTTGTTCATCAGTTGATGAACATTTGGGTTCTCTCCATAATTTGGCCATTGTCGATGATGTTGCTATAGAGATTGGGGTGTCCCTTTGAATCAGTATTTTTGTATCCTTTGGGTAAATTCTTAGTAGTGCAATTGCTAGATGGGGTAGTTCTATTTTTCACTTTTTGAGGAAACTTCATACTGTTTCCAGAGTGGTTGAACCAATGTGCATTCCCACCAACAGTATGAAAGGGTTCCCCTCTCTCTCCATCCTCACCAACATCTGTTGTTTCTTGTGTTGTTCATTTAAGCCATTTTGAGAGGTGTGATGTGATATCTCATAGTTTTGATTTGTATTTTCCTGATGATCAGTGATGTTGAGCATGTTTTCATGTGTCTGTTAGCCATCTAGATGCTTTCTTTGGAAAAATGTCTATTCATGTCTTCTGCCCTTTTTTAACTGGGTTATTTTTGTCTTTTGGGTGTTGTGTTTGATAAGTTCTTTATAGATTTTGGATGCGAATGCTTTATCTGATATGTCACTTGCAAATATCTTCTCCCATTCAGAAGGTTGCCTTTGAGTTTTGTTGTTTGCTGTATTCGTTGTAAAGAAACTTTTTATCTTTATGAGGTCCCAATATTTTATTTTTGCTTTTGTTTCCCTTGCCTCTGGAGATGTATCTGGTAAAAAGTTGCTACAGCCGATGTCAACAAGATTACTGCCTATAATTTCCTCTAGAACTTTGGGGGTTTCCTGTCTCACATTTAGATCTTTCATCCACTTTGAATTTATTTTTGTATATGGTTTAAGAAAGTGGTCCAGTTTCATTCTTCTGCATGTTGCTGTCCAGTTTTCCCAATACTATCTGTTGACGAGGGGTCTGTTTTCCATCGGATATTCCTTCCTGCTTTGTAGAAGATGAGTTGATTGTAGAATTGTGGGCCCACTTTTGGGTTTTCTGTTTTGTTCCATTGATCCATGTGTCTGTTTTTGTGCCAGTAACATACTGTCTTGATCACTACAACTTTGTCATATAACTTGCAGTTTGGAATTGTGATGCATCCAGTGTGCTTTTTCTTTTCAAGATTGGTTTGTCTCTTTTGGGTCATTTGTGGTTCCATATAAATTTAGGACTATTTATTCTAGCTCTGTGAAAAATGCTGGCGGTATTTTGATAGGGATTGTATTAAATGTGTAGATTTCTTTGGTTAGTATAGACATTTTGACAATATTTGTTCTTCCAATCCATGAGCATGAGATGTTTTTCCATTTCTTTGTGTCTTCTTCGATTTTTTTCATTAGTATTTTATAGTTTTCAGCATACAGATCTTTTATCTATTTGGTTAGATTTATTCCTAGGTGTCTTATGGTTTTTGGTGCCATTGTAAATGGGATAAATTCCCTTATTTCTTTTTCTCTTGCTTCATTATTGGTGTACAGAAATGCAACTGATTCCTGCATGCTAATTTTATATCCTGCAACTTTGCTGAATGTATGAATCAGTTCTAGCAATTTTTTTCGTGGAATCTTTCGGTTTTCCAAATAGAGTATCATGTCATCTTCGAAGAGTGAAAGTTTGACTTCTTCTTTGCCAATTTGTATGCCTTTTATTTCTTTTTGTTGTCTGATTGCTGATGCTGGGACTTTCAGTCCCTGTTGAACAACAATGGTGAGAGTGGACATCCCTGTCATATTGCTGAACTTAGGGAGAAAGCTCTCAGTTTTTCTCCATTGAGGATGATATTAGCTCTGGACCTTTCATATATGGCTTTTATGATGTTGAGGTATATTTTAATCCCTACTCTTATTAGGGTTTTTATCAAGAAAAGATGCTATATTTTGTCGAATGTTTTTCTGCATCTATTGAGAGGACCGTATGGTTCTTGTCCTTTCTTTTATTAATGTGGTATATAATGTTGATTGATTCATGAATATTGAACCATCCCTGCATACCAGGGGTAAATCCCACTTGATCATGGTGAATTATTCTTTTAATGTACTGTTGAATTCTATTTGCTAGTATCTTGTTGAGAATATTTGCATCCAATTACATCAGGGATATTGGCCTGTAATTCTCCATTTCAGTGGGGTCTTTGTCTGGTGTTGGACTCAAGGTAATGCTGGCTTCATAGACTGAGTTTAGAAGCTTTCTTTCCATTTCTATTTTTTGTAATAGTTTGAGAAGAGTAAGTATTAACTTTTTCTTCTTTAAATGTTAGAATTCCCCTGGGAAGCCATTTGGCCCTGGACTTTCGTTTTTTTGGGAGATTTTTTATTACTGATTCAATTTCTTTGCTGGTTATTGGTCTGTTCAAGTTTTCTATTTCTTCTTTTTTAGTTTTGGTATTTTTTATGTTTTTAAGAATTTATCCATTTCTTCTAGATTCCCCAACTTGTTGTCATATAATTTTTCACAATTTTCTCTTATAATTGTATTTCTATGGTGTCGGTTGTAAATTCTTCTTTCTCATTTGTGATTTTATTTATTTAGATCCTTTCTCTTTTATCTTTGATAAGTCTGACTTGGGTTTATCAATTTTGTGAATTCTTTCAATGAACCATCTCCTAGTTTTATTGATCTGTTCTGCTGGGTGTTGGTGTTGTTTCTATATAGTTTATTTCTGCCCTAATTTTTATGATTTCCCTTCTAGTGCTGCCTTTAGGCTTTATATGTTGTTTTCTATTTCTATCTCCTTCAGATGTAAGGTTAGGTTGCATATTTGAGATATGTTTGTATCATAGGAGTTCCAGAAGAAGAGGAAAAAGGGAGCAGAAGGTTTACTTGAGGAAATTATATCTGAAAAATTCTCTAACCTGAGGGAAGAAAACAGACATCCAAATCCAGGAGGCACAGAAAACTCCCATCACAATCAACAAAAGCAGGCCAACCACAACATATATCATAGTTAAATTTGCAAAATATGGGGATAAAGACAAAAAAAATCCTAAAAGCAGCAAGTCAAAAGAAGCCCCTAACTTACAAGGGAAGACAAATAAGGTTAACAGCAGATCTCTCCACAGAAATTTGGAAGGCAAAAAGGGAGTAGCACGATATATTCAATGTCTGAATGAGAACAATCCACAGCCAAGAATGCTCGATCAGCAAGGCTGTCACTCGGAATAAAAGGGGCTATAAAACATTTCCCAGACAAACAGAAACTAGAGGAATTCATGACAACTAAACCAGCCTTGCAAGAAATATGAAAGGGGACTCTTTGAGTGGGAAAGAAAGATCAAAAACATGAATTCTTCTTTTTTTTAACAATTTTTTTAAACTACTCCAAGCAGATAAAAAATTTAGTAAAGATATAGTTGATCTATATGTGGCTAGTTATATTATTATTGTTTCATAATTTTTAACCATCTCCTAATGTCCTAGGTTATGATTTCTCTGAGACGAAATTCACTTTCTATGGTGTTTTTTCCTAATCTCATTCATAAGCAAGTAAGATACCTTATTTTCTCTTATATTCTTCCATTTGGTGATTTAAAGTAGAATAGTTGAATAGTAGAATAGTCCTTAGAGTGGAAAGGAGGTTTTCCTCAAGGCTACCTCTTGAGTAACCAAATATATATATGTGTGTATATATATATATATATATATATGTATATATATGTGTATATATATATACACATATATGTATATACATATATATATGTATATATATGTGTATATATATATACACATATATGTATATACACATATATATATGAGAAACAAACATCTCTTAAAGTATATGTATAAATAATAATAAGGTATATATATATAATAAATAAATAATAAAGTATATATATTTTAGTTAAGTATATATATTTTAATTTAGATAAAAGCAGGGGTTTTAATATTCAGGAGGTAACAAGAAAAGCAGATGCTGATATTATTTCCTAAAGGTGTTACATTAGCCTGACTACCATTGCTACATTACAATGCTGCTATTTTATATATGAACATTTTATTTAGTATCTTCAAACAAATGATCCAATAGAGCAGCATAATTATATGGAAGTCAAGAGGTATTCCTAATATTTGAATTTATATGTTATTCAAATTTGGGAAGGAGTGCATTTGAACTTAAAGGTTTATCATGCGTTTTCTGTTATTTCTGCTATGTCTTTTCTTCATGTTCTCAATAATTTCTGGCATGTATTCTTCTTAATGTGTCTTCTGGTACATAAAGCATCATTGTGTAAATTAAAAATAATACTCTGGGTGAGAAGCTTATTTAGAAAAAATGCATTTATTATTGGACTCTTACATCTATGCAAGAGCACATAGTTTGACAGGGGCAGCAGAGAGAACATAGCCTGATCACTTTGAATGTCATTGCTTGACTGTTATCCATCTGGGAGCTGAAGAATTAGATAAAATTCAACTACATAACTTAGATATATAAAGTGATAACATTTTCTTAGGACAAAATAAATTTAGAGATGAAAGACAATATTAGAAACACCTTAACTAAGAATTTTACGTTTATACATTGAAAGAAAAAATAGTATTCTGAATAGTATTATTAGTAAAAGAACTTTGCTTTGATTTACATGTTCCAGGCTAAAACTTCTAGACTATCTCTAGCAATAGCTAACAGAGTAAGATTTACAATCCCCAATAGCCATTTTTCATGTCAGTGTCATTTTAGAATAAATTGATGGCTGCTAAAACTTAATTTAGCTTGAGTCTCTTCTGATCATATTTATAGTTTTACGGACAGCCATGTTCAATGCTATTATATTATATATTACAAGAAATATGCCAGGTTTAGAGTAAAAATCTATTTTAAATTCTCTGATATTCAGGAATCTTTATCAAATTGTTCTGGGCAAAGGATTTTAAACAAAACCTTTAACTTAATAAAGCACTTGATCCCAATAGAAAATCTGCCAATATGAATCTCCACATTTTATTTTTGTATTTTCTAAAGCACATCTGCCAGAGAAATTAGATATAGTCTTATGCATGCAGTCTGATATTAGATAAAAAGTTTAAACTACAGATGATACAAATTGAGTATACAGAAGGATGAATTGATATTTCTGTTAGTCCTGAAAAAAAGTCCATCTTTTTGAAATAAATTAAATTTATAAATAAATTTTGAAAGCAATATGTTAGACCATTTTAGAGAGTGGACTTCCAGCTTATGATGTTAATAAAATCATAATTATATTTGAATAAATTTTAAATGATCAAATAAGGAGAGAATTAGAAGGTTCAGTAATTCTGCATAAAGGAAAGAGAGAATATGATTATGATACCACTTATCAAATACAATATAGCACTTACTGTGCTGCACACGTTAGTGTATTTTGTCAACTACTTTCTTTAGGGAATGTACAACTTGATTTAGACTGGTTTATTTGTTTGTTTTTGCAATATTTTTAAAATTTATTTTGTTTGGCACATAGTTAAACATTTTCATTTAAATTTTTTTTGAATATTTATTTTTCAGAGAGAGAGAGAGAGAGAGAGAGAGAGCAGGGAAGGAGCAGAGAGAGAGGGAGACACAGAATCCAAGGCAGGTCTGTCAGCACAGAGCCCGACATGGGACTTGAACCCACAAGCCTCACTATCATGACTCCAGCCGAGGTTGGATGCTTAACTAACTGAGCCACTCAGGCACCACAAATGTAAATATCCTTAGAGTTACATTGACTAATACTAATAGAATCTTTCTGTTTGTGGTTGTTTAAAGGATTTGTTTTGCATTAATTTATCAAAGAATCCCTTGGTAGAGTTAATACAGCTATTAAAGACATATATATCAATGCTAATGAGGAAAGAGAAAAATGTATTTATAGGTCACAGCTTTCTATTGCTACAAATGGAAAAAAAAAGTAAGGCAGATATAATTTTTTAATCAATTGTAGTTTTTAAAATTTAAATTTAATATAGTGAATATTTATGCCTCAAAATACATTGAAATTATAGAGTGTTTATAATTATTTGTGAGTGTTCAATTACACAGAGATCTCCAAAATCAATTTAGAGCAAAGGAACACTTGTTTTTTAATTTTTAATTTTTTTTTTTTTAGAGAGAGAAAAAGAAAGAGAACGAGCAGGAGAAAGGAGCAGAGGACAAGAGAGAAAGAGAGAGGGAGAGGGAGAGAGAGAGAGAGAGAGAGAGAGAGAGAGAGAGAATCTTAAGCAGGCTTCACGCAGGCTTAAGAGAGCCTGACACAAGGCTCAATCCCATGACCCTGGGACCATGACCTGAGCCAAAATCAAGACACTGACTAAGCCACCCAGGCACCCTGAAGATATGTTAATTATATAAATTTTTGCATAAATTACATGGATTAGTGGGCTATAAAATCTACATTACAATCTTAATCTCTGTTTTTCATTTTGTCTATGTAGTATTCAATCTATTTGTGACAATGTTTGAAAACCCACACAAATATGTACATTCTATACGTGATTTGAATTAAAATAATCTAAAAAATTTTTTTAGTGTTTATTTATTTTTGGAGAGAGAGAGAGACAGAGTGAGCAGGGGAGGGGCAGGGAGAGAGGGAGACACAGAATCCAAAGCAGGCTCCAAGCTCCGAGCTGTCAGCACAGAGCCTGACGACGGGCTCAAACCCACACACCGTGAGATCATGACCTGAGCTGAAGTCAAATGCTTAACCGACTGAGCCACCCTGGCGCCCCCAGGATTAAAATGATCTTGGTGGATGAAATCCCAAATATTCTATTTCCTTGTGGTCTCTCTTTCTTAATGTTGCCTCCAGTTTTAAACCAACCAGAGTGCCGGACTCTACCTGTTGTGCTCATACTGGGGAGCCTCCGTCTATGTTTTAACACAGGGAAGGTGACACAATCCGTTTTAGGTATGTACATAAAATTATTCAGTCTTAAAGTGAAATGAAATGTAAAGTTTTGAAAATGCAAGAAATAAATGCTGTAATAATTATTTTATTTTATTCAAGTTCAATTATTCAAGTAATTGGCTACTTGAATAGCCATTTCTTAGTTTGGCTTCCCATTTCTTAGTTTACTTAATTTTTACAGTAACACTTCAGGTAGCGAAATACATTTCCAGATATATTTTCTGAATGTATTTCTAGGCTTTTAAGAGGGGTTCACGGGCTTCAGCGTGGCTAACTCGGTTAGGCATCTGACTCTTGATTTTGGCTCCAGTATTGATCTCACGGTTTGTGATATTGAGCCCTTCATTCTCTGTTGGGGTTCTCTCTTTGCCTCTCTTTCTGCTTCTCCCCTGCTCACACACTCTTTCTCTCTCGTGCTCAAAATAAATAAATAAGCACAAAAAAAAACCACTGGGCTTATTAATTTGTTCAAGGTGTCACTGGTTGGTAATGGTAACTAAGTGTGGCTAGAACCTATTATTCAGAATTTTCAAATCAATAATACCCTGCCTTCTCCCCAAAACGGAAAGAAAAAACAACAGGTAGTGGATATCAATGCTAAGATTGTTTATCTACAATAGAATACTACTATTGGTCAAATTAATAAATGAATGATGGAGAGGGAGTAATATTAATGATCCATGATTTATGGAGTCTCCTGCTGAGGGGTAGAAATGAGCTGAAGATCATTTATACATTTCTGATTTACTCATTCTAGTAAAGAGTATTGTCATTTTTACACTTGTATCATCATAAACTAATATATTTGGACATCTTGACTGAATTCATGCTATAGTATTTATTTAGGTTAAGGGAACCATATTTTTTTAAAACCACCAAAGACTTGAGTATAATTGTAGTTTATGTTATTAAAGCCACATTTGCAAAGCTAAACACAATGAAGTATAGCTAAGTCTGCATGTCACGAAAAAAAATAAAATTGAGGTTTCTAAATTGCCAAATGCCTAAGTCCAGCTAGAGTCTTAGAGACTCTAAATCCAAAGAAACAGGATTATTATTTACAAAAATGGCAAGACAGTTCCAAAGTATACATTGGTTACCATTATGTTAGCATTTTTTTTCTGTTATCAAAGTTTGGCCCATGAAGACTATTTTATTTTAATTTATTAACAAATGAAGGAAAAAAACCCAAAGTAGACCAATTTATACAGGTGCTTTGGTGCTTTTCAGAGACGTTCCACTTTTAATCCACGAGCAATCATTTAAACTTTGAAACGAAATACTTATGCAGAACCTTACTACACTTTATACAAACTTTGAATAAAATAAATTTTATTTCTGGTTCTATAAGAATCATAGTGTTTAAATAATCCCTGAACGTATATATTGACTCCTATTGAGATATTATTATTTTTTATTAAAAAAAAGTTAATGTTTATTTATTTTTGACAGAGACAGAGACAGAACTTGAACGGGGGAGGGACAGAGAGAGAGAGGGAGACACAGAATCTGAAGCAGGCTCCAGGCTCCTACCTTGTCAGCACATAGCCTGACACGGGGCTCGAACCCACCAGCCCCGAGGTCATGACCTGAGCCAAAGTCGGACACTTAACTGACTGAGCCACCCAGGTGCCCCGAGATATTATTCTTATTATTGATCAAACATATAAACTCAAAGAGTTACAGAGCTACAACCTGTCATAATATTAAGACAAAATTGCAAGAAACAGTTCATAAGGATACTGGGTGGATGGCTCAGTCAGTTTAAACATTCAACTCTTGATTTCAGCTCAGGGCGTGAGATCAAGTCCCTTGTCAGCCTCTGCGCTGAGCATGAAGCCTGCCTGGGATTTTGTCCTTCTCTCTCTGATCTTACCCAGCTCTTTCTCTCTTTCTCAAAATAAATAAATAAACAGTAGAAACCAGTGCATAAATCTTCATAAATGGTTAATAATTATTGCAAAATATAAGTATTCACATATGGACATAGTGTTTGAAATAAACATAATCTTTTACTACATAAGTAGTTCTATGTCTAAATCTTATGTCCAAATATGCTAAATACATTTTGATCTATGATTAAAGAAGAATGCAGGGACATATTTATAGATTTGCATTGACTGAACCATGGTATAACTTAGTTAATTATTTCAGGCTTCAGGAATGTCTATCTAATTAATATAGCCAAATGTATTTTACAGTAATTCAGAGTTATTGCTAGCTGCTACACAGGGTGAGTTATCAAAGCCAAAATCACATTTAAAGAAAATCATATTCCATCTTTGTTTTAACTCATGAAGTTTGATTGTTGCTTCATTCAAAAAAAAAAATTCAGATCATTTAAAATGTTCTGGAAGATAAAGCTAAAATTTGTTTCTGGTTTACTATCAAGAAAGAAAGAATGATAAATAAGCTAAAATCTAAGCCAAAACTTTCAAAGCTAAAATGCTGACCTAGAGAAGATCAGAACTTTCCTTTAAAGGAAAAAAGAAAAAAAGTTCTTGGGTGCTCCATGGGATCCAGGGCATAGCCTTTATCATTCTCTTGGATTCTAAAATTTCACCTAAAATTTTAGTGGATTTTTCAGATAAGAGGGATGTTTGGGGCATGAGAAGTAAAACCAGAGAAAAATGTAAGTATTTATGGAAATTTATTTTTCTGTCTTGATATATTGCTTTCAGAGGTGCTTATTAACTTGTTTTAGGCCTGGAAACATTTCAAACATTCAATGGTAAAGAAGGAAACTGATATGTACTTTCTCTAATATAAAATGCACATAAACACCTACAAAATTTTATAGATGATTTGTGCCATTCAATACATAAGAAACATACCTGTGTTTCACATTTTAATCAAAAGATTTCAAGACGTTGCACTTGCTTCTGGTTCCTATAGTTGTATCATGAGCGCAGCCCACGTATTCATTTCTGAAACTGGTGTCATGTAGGTAGTAAAGTAAACCAGATGGCGTTTGCATGTTGCAGTGTTAAAGTATAGGCTTCAAAACTAAATTTATGTGTGATCACGAAATATGTATCAATTTCTCAAGACCATACCCCATTTAATAAGCTTTTTTAAGGGCTAGTATTCTTCTTTAGAATATGAAAATTCGTAACTCCTCATCAAGGTGGTAGGGAGTAGAGAGATAATGAAATAATATATCTAAAACACGGCACAGTGACAAACATATAGTAGTTACAAAAAAAAAGTGGTGTTATTTTCACCACCTGTAACAAATGATATTTGTTAACTATGGTCTGTTACAATGGTCTGTGTGTTTATTCACGTATAGGTGGGGCAAATATTTACTTGGTACTTATCAAATACTATTCTGAGTACTAGAAATGTCCCAGAAAAGAAGGTACCAGCTCTCATGGAATATTTATTCCAAATTGTAAGAAAAAATTAGAAGCAGATTTGTAGTAGCAGATTTTTAGTAACAGGTTTGTACAAGGAGAAAAGAAAATCTTAATAAATATTAAAAATGTAAACAAAATGCCTTTAGCTAAATTTGGGGTAAACACAAGTCCACATATATTTAGTTTTTAGGTTTTCTTTGTTTTGAAATTAAAACAAACATACATTTTATTGGAGAGATTAACAAAAAGTATAGTTTCTTATGTTCGGAAGCTTCCCTCTTTCCCTTCTTATCCCAGAACACAAGGCCTTGGTTACTTTATAGTCTGTTGAAAACGTGATTTAAATATCAGCTACCTTACAACATCTATGCATGCTGTATACCCGTAAGATTTCACCTTACAGCATCCATACAGATAAATCTTGATACAGAAGGTTCAGGAAATGTCCACAGAAACCCTCTCAAAAGAATGGCAGCATTTTTCTTTTATGACCTCTTGTCTTTTGGGCCCAGTAATATCCATGCTCTTTGACATTTGCTTATCTAACACTCCCTCAGACTATATCACCTGTCCCCCATGTGTTCAGTACATTTCCCTTACATTTTCTTCTGTAGTTGGATTTCTGTCACTTACCATCAAATGAGATATGACATTCCTAGTGACATCAGATTACTACACTTAAAACTCTGTTCACACCTAATGTCAAGGCATTCATTCTTTCACACATTTCTTTAGTGCCTCTTTTATATAAGATCCCTAAGGTCAAGATTTGTATCGCTTATTGCCTACTTTTTACCACCGAGAGCAAAATTCGGCACATGGCAAAGAATCAATAAGTTCACATTTGTCAGATGATTGCATTTCATGGAACATGCGTTATTTAATGATGCAAAAATGACCAATATAGATAAGAACCTCTGCCTTTAGTGAACTAAAGTTGAGTAGGGAATGATTTCTGCCCTCTGATCGCATTCCTTCTTTCCACTCCCCCTGTTGCTGATTTTTTTTTCCTATGATGAGAAGAGGGTAGTTTTGCCTCCCCACTACACCACTTGCTTACGTCAGAGAGAGACTTTAAGATTTGACTTGGCAATTTTTCTACAATGAGGAATGTATTGCATTGAACGGAAAAAGAGAAATGAAGGTATTTAGCAAAAATTTGTTTATATTTATTATTTTAAAAATGCATATAAGTTAATGGAAACTTGAGCGAAATAGATGAAACAGAGTGGAAGAAACTACACAATGTTTGTTTAATGTCACCAAGGAAATTAAGTGAGTGAGACTCTGGAGTGAACCACATGAATTAGAAGGGTCACCTGAGTATAAGCAGAATTTGATTGAAGTTTGGTTACTTTGATGATGTTTGCCTCAGTTTTCGGTTAAGAAGCAATATGAAAAATTGCAAGTTAGGTGAAAGAAATATTCTATGAAGACAGAAATAAATTTATTTGGGATTAACACTCTACCTAGAAGAATATTGGGGATGGTTTAGAGGGGTTGATGCATGATGTAAATAATTAAATAAAGATGATAGAAGATAGATATCATTAGATAGATAGATGATAGATAGATGATAGAAAAATAGAAAGATATGTAAGGAGGAAGGGAGAAAATTGTTTTTGGATACAAAATGTAACTCTTCTTATTGGTCGAATCAAAAATTGTGCCAACTGATCATGTCTCTGCATAGCTACTTTGCTTCTTCTGTGAGTGATCTCCATCACCTGGACAGAACTTTGGACTCAACAGTGACATTCACTCTTCTATTTTATTTATGTGAAGAGGCTGCTGTTTGTGAGAGGAATGACTGCCCAAGGAAGAAAACAGACGTGGAGGTACGAGTGAGCAATTTGCCTTTATCATGTTCAGGCACTTACTGTCGAGCATTTTGAAAGTTATGACATCTTAAATAAAAATATTATTGCCACAACTAGGTATTCATGACAGTGTCTGATGTGCTATGAATTTTTAAAACTCCAACAGCAGGCAGGCAACATAGCCTCCTATTGACAGGTTTTTGAAACAACCAAGCTTAAGCACAAAACAAGATGTGTTGAATGTATAATTATCATTATACACTGCCAATATTGTCTATGTGTAAAATTAAATATATTGACGCTTCTGGACTTCTATTATCTTAGGTCTGGTATTGCTTATATGTAAGAGTAATTCTTTAAAAGTTTTTATTTAAATTCTAGTTAGTTAACACCGTGTAATATTAGTTTCAGGCGTACTATAGTGATTCAACACTTGCATATAATGCCACTCAATAAACATTAAAAAAAAATGAGCTTGTTTCTTGGTTTGTCTTTCCCCCTTTCCTTCCCCCTGCCTCTTTGCTCATTTGTTGTTTCTTAAATTCCACATATGAGTGAAATCATATGGTATTTGTCTTTCTCTTATTGTACTTATGTGCTAAGTTCATAGCATATATAATTCAAAAATATCTAAAACTCAAAGTGACTAAACACTTCATTTTTTAAGTTTTATAAATATTTGATTTAGTTAATACATAAACATTTTTAAGATCAGTCTGAATTCCAGCTACCATATAAAGTGCCAAGATTTAAAAAAAAGAATGACAAATTACTGATTATAAGCATCATCATGAAACTTACCTTTGAGGTGTATATACTCTATTTGAATTACATCATGAAGGAGAGATTAATCATTATAATTAACTCAAGGAAAAGTGTACAGAAGGGAGCAGCAGGCAGTTCCTTAACAGAATATTATTCAAAAACTTCAAGATGCATTATCTCTTATAATCAAACCATATTTGTGAATAGGGTTTAAATGTGGAAAGCTGAGTGATACAAATGAGTTGAAGTAGAAAATTCCTATTTTTAAATAAATCTTATAGAACTATTTAACGCTTAAAATTAGCCATGTAGAACTATCAAATAAATTTGATAAGAAGTAACTAACATAAAATATTGAAAAAAGTAAATTAAAAAAATATGTGTGATCAGTGGAAAGCCAGAGGTAAATCTCGAGTTGTATTAATATTTGGGTTAGCTATATAAATATATATATAAATATAAATTTACATATAAAATATAAAATATATAGTTTCATATATTATATAAAATTATTATAAGTTTATTTCTATGTATTTTGAGAGGGAAATAGAGAGCAAGCAGGGCAGAGAGAGGAGGAGACACAATCCCTATGGGGGCTCAAACTTTCCAAACATGAGATCATGACCTGAACCAAAGTCAAGAGTTGGTAGCTTAACCAAATGAGCCCCCCAGGCACCTCAGAAGAAAAGTATACATAAAACCACCGAATTATCCTAAAATTCCAATGAAATTTTTAAACTTCAAATTTTACTCCACTAAAATTATATCACAAAATAATGTCACAAGAAAAAGTTTAAGATAAATACATATCTATTTATCAACATTTAAATATATATTTTAAAATATTTAATTGATTTTATATTAATGTTATTTTAAAGTAAATAAACTTCATGATTTTTTAAAGTGGCGCATTTTCTAAAAATACAGAAAAACTATGTAAAATGATGTATAGATTAATTTACAACCAATATAGAACAATTTATTTTTATTTATAATACAAAAAATATCTTCTGCAAATAAATTTCTCACTAATATCTTTTTTTGGTCAAAAGAGTATCTCCCTTAAAACTATCCTTCTCAGATACTTCTCTTATTTAAAAATGTCCTTGGAATTACTAACAATTGTAGGTACATTTTAATATAAGAAACATTATCTTCACAGTGGAGGCCAACAGGCTTACACCTACTGATATCTGACAACCATTACAGGAATCCTGACGGGCTAATTGTTGCATAAAAATTATGTATTTTGCTACAAACAAAATAACCTTTATAGTTTAGAGGCAGTCAAATAAACAAAGCATATAATTACCAAAGCCAAACACATTTTATAAGACATTTTTCTTTGATCTTTTCATTTTGTCTCTGAGGAGACATCTTGTCACAAGTAAATGATAAATACAAATATTTCATTACAAGCAGTGTCAGGATTAACTTTTGGCCACAGAGAGTACAGGTGGAAATCAGAATAGCATGACGTATTACAGTACATGTAGTTTACCTCTAATGAATGAGCCCCCAACTCTAATCCATCTCAAATTCTAGCAAATTCTGTTAAGTTCTAATGATTAGGTATACAACCTTGTGTCCTGTGTAAGCTAGGGTCAGCATGGCTGTATTAAAGCCTTATTTAAATTCAAAGATATAGGAAATATAATTTAGAAAAACTATGATGTGATACAGCATAAACTTTCACATAAAGCAATAGAACGAAACATTGAGGGTTGATGTACTCCTGTTTTCTACCTTCAAAGCCCTTTAAAAACTATAAAAAGGCTGCAGACTTGGGTCTCTAGGCTACCAAGAACTGGTGTCTTCTTTAATCCACAGGGCTGCTGAAACCACTGAAAGATGAAAAGGCCTTGAATAGGAAATGTCACTGAACCCACTCAGGTCTATAATTTATTTTGTATATGTCTTTTGTCCAGCCTAAAAGCCGATGTGGCTTAAAAACCAACACACAAACAACCTTAACATTTTTTGAATTCTCATTCTCTCCTAACTTTAAACCTGAACATATGTTTGTGATGTGGCCAAACTCAGAATTCCAACAAGCCACTCTACCACCGTGGTCTCCACACTGATTCTGTTTTCTTGCGTCTCCCTTCTCACTCTCAAACCATACGTATAGAAAAGACCCATCCATAAAACTGTGACATTGGCAGATAAGGTTGCAAACTGTTGTAGGGAGCAAATACTTTGGGAGTGGCACTAACCTCTACCACCATTGACGTCACCCTTTGTTAAACATTTCTTTATGTCTTCCGTAAAACTTAGGAAATATCTTTTTTACTTCTTATGTTGCATGCCAGACGGGGCCTGCTTTAGAACACGGAGGTCAAGAAAATCACAGCGCTGTATCCTACTGGCATCAGCAGGTAAAATCAGTAAGGATGACTATCTTTTACTCTGTGCATGTGTGGTGTTGGTGTTCCAAGTTATGAAAGGTTATACAACACTTGGACAGACCCCGATCAACTTGAGTGTTTCTTACGAGCATTTTGAAAGATTTTTTTTCTTGAATTGTAAATTTGTCCTGACATTTTCCCTCCTACTGTGTCTACTGAAGTGAACCTCAACTATATAAATAGTTCTTCATGATAGGGCCACCTTGTCTACATTCAACGATAAGACAAACTAAAGAAGAGGTTGGTCAATCTAACATCTAAAGTGGTCTCTTCTTGTTCCCTCTTTTTTTAAAAATTTTTTTAACATTTACTTTTGAGAGACAGACCATGAGCAGGGGAGGGGCAGAGAAAGACGGAGACACAATCCGAAGCAGGCTCCAGGCTCTGAGCCATCAGCCCAGAGCTCGACGCAGGGCTCGAACTCACAAACCGCGAGATCATGACCTGAGCCAAAGTCAGATGCTTAACCAACTGAGCCACCCAGACCTCCTACTTCTTGTTCCCTTTTAATAACTATATTAACTATGGTTTTTGAAAAGCTATTACTAAATTTTCCAATAGCCTGTAAATCTATGTCTGCAAAATCAGTAGGTTCATACATGTCATACGTGTTGTAACAGCTTATTGAATAAAAGATGTCTAGGCAGTAATGAATACCATAAATAGGCTTTTCTATTTCAAAAGTTCTCCAGCAGAGATAATACACTGCTGTTAGAATTATGTGCTGCTTTGCAAATCAAATTAACCAAAACATTGGGTATCACAAAAGCTGCAATTAAAGTGATGTGTATTTGTGAAACGTAATGACCAAAAAAATATATAATGGAAAAAAAAAACAAAAAAACAAAAAAAGGGGTTGCCATCATCCTGCTGTGTTAACAGCCACTATTCATTTGTACATACCACACTCATAACAGATTTTGCATTCATGTGAATAGTAGTCCTGCCAAAGTGGAGATTTTTTTTTCTCTTTAACATAGAAAAACTTTGTAAATCAGCAGTCATTTGCTAGTATGTGAGCCTTTACGTTGTCACCAGGAACCCCAGAAAATATATTTTTCACTAACTTCAGCACATGGCTTCTGTCATAAAGATAACCTCACAGTTCTAGCCTTCACATCTGCATTCTAAACCAGCTGCAAAATGTGTAGAAAGATTTAAAAAAGCATTATCTCCCTGCTGACTCAACTGAATTTAATGAGTCATTTCCGAAGTTACACACAAATTGTCTCAACACATTTGCATCTAGACCCAGGGAAACATAGGAAATGTAGCATTGTGCCCAGTTAAAATTGGAATTCTGTTACTAAGAATGGGTACACGAACATTGCAAAGTCCATAGCAATCTCTGATGACATACATAATAATGACTTCGAATTAAATCTTCAATCAATGATACACACCTTTGAAATGTTATCAGGTAGAAATAGTAAGTTCAAAACATTTCAGCAAAAGAATAAGGTATAATTTGTCAGTAGATGTTTTGTGTGTCAAAGAGGCAAAAAGTGACTGACTCCACTATTAGTGACCAAATCTATAAAACAAATAATATCACATGACTTTCAAAATTCCGTTTCGGGAGTATAATTTTTCTTGTTCACTTTTTGAGAGACAGAGAAAAGAACATGAGTGCAGGAGGGGCAGAAAGAGAGGGAGACACAGAATCGGAAACAGGCTCCAGGTTCGGAGCTGTCAGCACAGAGCCCAAAACGGGGCTCAAAACCACAAACCGCAAGACCCTGAACTGAACCGAGTCAGAGGCTTAACCGACTGAGCCACCCAGGAGTCCCAGGGGAGTTTACTTTCTTTAGGGTTCTAAGATTAGGGATAGGGAACTTATATTTTGATTCACCCGTATCCTCACAATACTCAGATAGGGTAAGTAGCGTCAGCAAAAAGCAAACTCGTCAATGAATAAAAATTTAAAAAGTGAAGCAAAGAAGGATTATCATAAGAACATAGGGATAGGATAGTACACTTGATATATGTGCGTTTATTGTGTTTGGTAGTTTGATAACACACGTAGAAACTTATTGCTCCATCCAATGTTGGAATTAATACAATTGCAGAAGCAATGATTAAACGGATACAAATCCAAATGTCAGCTCTATCACTTATTGTTTGAGAAAGTGTGCAAGGATGGTCCTATAGGAGTGTTCCTATGCATCACCTGAGATAAGCTTTCCTAAGAGGTTTGCATGACTACACCAAAAGGACAGGAGCCAAGAGCCTGCTCTTTGATTCGGCAGCATTGTGTGGCGTGCGACGCACAGTATTTGCTCTCTGCAAGAAGATAAAGGGAATGATTGAAAAACACGGGCTCAGACTTTCCTTCCAGAAAACTCACCAATCTTATAATACCATCCTCCATGAAGTGAATAAGTGAGTAGTAGAGAGACTCTGTAAGGCTTATTCTTAGAAAAGCCTCCTGGGGAGAAAAGAGGACTTTTGCAAACCACTTTGTATGGTTCACTCTTGAACTTTTGAACTGTCAGCTGTACACAGGCACTGATAATAAATAAAAATGTTCAAAATTATCTCTAGAACTCTAGGTGATTGAGGTGTTTCACTACACTTGCTGCATGACTTCAGACCCCTTCTACTTGGACTCTGCCCATACTTTCTGGGTTAAGAAAGAAACAGAGTACTATGTTTACTTTAAGAAAGAAACTACCCATATTATGCAGGATCAAGTAACACCACTAAAACTCATGTTTATGAAAAAACACAGATAATTACATTTTATTATGTGTGTTCTAAAGAGAAAAGTAATTGTGTTCTGCAATGTAATTTTATAACGTACCATTCTAAATACTTTCTTTTAAACAAGATCATTATGAAAATGTTTTGCACACAGAAGTATTTTTGAATACGTTTCTAAAATGATCACAAAGTATATGGGCTTTGAATGTGTTGAATTATTTTAATACTTTTACACTATAACTGGAATTCGTAAAGAGAATATGCATTTGCATAAGGCTGGTAATCTTTTTTCATTTCTTTTTGTGCTTCAGCTGTTGTAATATCCACTGATAATGGTAATTATATGTGTTTATAATCCATGATTATCTCTAGATATATGTGCATTTTCTTTAATTAGACTATAAAGTCTAAATGGAAAAGCAAAATGAAGTTACCTCTTATCTCAGTGTTGGGTATTAAATTCTCCTCCTTGTATCCAGAGTTTCCCAACTGCCCGTTGCACAATTTTACTTGGGGAGTAGAGAGTGGAAAATCAATAGAGTAAATTATGTTACAGGAAGGAGGTGCACACAGTACAGCTTTTCATTACCTTCCCTCCCACCCCCAAATGCTACTTACTTATAACCACCAGCACTCACAAGAACAAGCAGTTTTCAAGTGCATAATATATTGTGATGAAAAGCTGTGTGAAACATTAAATAAACATAAAAATCAGAACAACTATCACTATTTTTCATTTCCATCAGAGGAGAAAAATCCTTCAGACATTTAATTATTTCAGAAGAATTTTCTATCATTAAACCATAATTTTGATAGAAGAGTTAAAATTATATATATATAAAACATTAAAATATTTTAAATTATACATATATTGAAATATTTTACATTATATATTTATTATATATTATATTTATAGCTGTATTAATATATATTTATATATTTATTTTTATATATATGCATTTTATATTATATATATATTTATATATACATATATTTATATATATATAAAACACAGGGTCAGATGTGAACATGTATTCCCTCTACTCAGGGTAAAAGGTTGTCTTCAACTGAGCAGGAGACTTTAGCTCAGGTCATGATCTCGTGTTCATGAATTTGAGCCCCACAGCTTGCTGTTGTCAGCGAGGTACCTACTTCAGATCCTCTGTCCTTCTCTCTCTGCCCCTCTCCTGCTTGTCCTCTCTCAAAAATAAATATTAAAAAAATAATAGAGGGGCGCCTGGGTGGCTCAGTCGGTTAAGCGGCCGACTTCGGCTCAGGTCATGATCTCGCGGTCAGTGAGTTCAAGCCCTGCGTCGGGCTCTGGGCTGACAGCTCAGAGCCTGGAGCCTGTTTCAGATTCTGTGTCTCCCTCTCTCTGGCTCTCTCCCGTTCATGCTCTGTCTCTCTCTGTCTCAAAAATAAATAAACGTTAAAAAAAATTAAAAAAAAAAAGAATAAAATACATAAGAGCCATCCATTCAACAGATAATGTTTAAATGGCTGCTCTATACCAGAAGTTCTAGATACAGGGAATGTACTGGTGAACAAGAATGGGCTGAATTAAAGACTAGCCAGTGCTTGAGGGAAGGTGATTAATGACAAATACCACCTCCAGTTCTATTTACGTGACCAATATGGTTCTACCTCCTTTCAATACAAGTCGTTCTGTCATTAACCAGATCCACTACACCAAGCAAGCAGCTTTCGATATACGTCTATTCCTCTTCCATTGCAATATAGTTTTAAATGGCTCTACAATGATACAATAAATCACTATGGAATATTGATAATAAGTCAATATGAATAAGTTATTATCCTATCTTATTTCTAAGGTAATAAGTAGAACTATTAATTTTGCATAAGTAAAAAGGGATAGCCAATGTAAAAATATATTTTAGTTCATGGAAATATCCAAATGTTATAATAATCGCGTTCTTCAAATGCCAAAGTGATGGGCTGCCTGCGTCCCTGAGAGTCCTCCACCATTCTACATGGTTCCAGATATATTCTTCAGAATTTCTTCACGTATGAGATCCAGTAAAACCTACAATGATTTCAGTAAACACATACACAAAAACACAACGGGGAAATAAGTTGCTCCGATGAAGAAGCATAGTGTACGTGTAATTTGTATATTTGCTAAATATTGGAAGACAATTTAACAATAGCTTATACTGTACTACTTTTCATGTTTCCCCATTGTTTTCCTTTCTTCAGAAATCTACCTAAACAACCAATGAATGTGTGTGTTGTTTTCATATATTAAAAAAAAAATATTTTCCAGAAACAAAATTTACATGGCCACCTCTGCATTTAATACACCATAAAGTACGTGGTGCCGACGCTGAGAGAGAATCTGGTATTTGACAATTTTTTTTAAGGAGCACCCATCTGTAGAGGCAGGAGTGGGAAAGGAAGAAAATGAACCCTGGGTTTCTCTGGAAACGACCTGTCAGAATTCTCCCACTTGAGGCAACATTGTCAGGTTTTTGTTCTTCCTTCTCCATTAGTGTTTGGATGCCACGTGTTCCAGGAAGTCCTACACTGGGTCAGATGACTCTTACACTTGAGACAATCCTTAGAACTGACAGCTTTCTGAGGCTTTTCTGTGACATTGCTCCCGGCAGGCTCGGCAAAAATCTTTGCTTGAAGAGGAATGTGTCCATCACAGTGTTTGCCTTTCCGCTTGTGTAAAAACTAAATTGTTTGTTTCTTAATTTACTGTTCGTTCGTTTGTTTTTTCCTTCTTCCTCCCAACTCCTCGATATCAAGGTGTCACAAACTGAGGCATGCAAAAGAAGAAACACTTTTATTTAGGCAATTTCATAAATTCCTTCAAATGCAAATTTGTGCTAAAATATTCCTTTGATACTAACAATTTTTAGGGTTTGTGAACCAAATCCGTCATGTAATGCATAAGTTTATGGCTAAATTCTGAAGGATTATTGCATAATCCAATATTCAGGTTGATGTACACATTTAAATAGAGAACATTATTTGATATGGAAATGCGCTTTGTGAAAGGAGAACGGGTAAGTTTTTAAAGTTGCTCTGAACGACACAAGGTGAACGATTTATTGGCCGTCTGCCACCTTCAAACGGCTGCCAGTGAATGTCATTACATGTGGCATCTTTGAGATAGCGTGGGCTGTTTCAAGGAAGTGCTTCTCATGATAAAAATTCAACTCAAGGACCATGAAGAGGAAAGCGTGATGTCTATCCTAATAGCCCCAAACACATACCTCAAAGGTTCAAATCATTCATAAATCCTAGTATTTCAATAATGTGATTTGCACCCATGCATTTTAGTCCCAAGAGACAGCACTTCACTCATACAGAAAATGACTTACCTAATCATGCTGGATTTCAAACCCATGCTGTCCTGTTTGAACCGCTGGCAGGATTTGGGAATTAGAAGTGGAGAAGAGGTTTCAAAAAGGAACCAATGTTCTTGGCTTCCCTGATTTTACGCCCAGCAGCAGAGACTTTCTTAAGGGCTGAGGGAAAGGCGTCATGCTAAGCCCAGAACTGCTGTAGGGAGGAATACAATGTGTTAGAGCTTTTTTCCTGTGCTGATTCTGATTTATCCTGAATCAAAGTATTATCCTGTCGTTATCACAGAGACTTAACATTGGTAACGTCTACCTCTTGATAATATTGATTTTCTTCTGTTATTAAGTAATACAAAGGGAAGAGAATTTGGATGTTAAGGGGCAAGAAAACCCAGAGATAAATAAAATTTAACTTTAGACAGTTATAATACAGTTAACTCACATGATGCTTTAGGGATTACACTTTAAATGTGCTTAGAAAAATTCATCACCAGCATTTTCAACTATCATTAAATAGTCAGCTAAAGTACAGTTGTGAACGATTGCATTTTGTTGAGTTTTTATATTGTTCACAAGTGTTTTAGACAGTGACAAGAATTTCTTTTAAAATAAATTTAATTGTTCAATGACCAAAGCGTACATATTGATCAAAGAAAATTAGAAAAGAAATAGACAGCGTATGTAATTAAATAACCTACACGGATCACAATTATTAACACTTTATACATATATTTGCCTTATTCGTTCTATGCATGCGAGTACGTGATCAATTATGCAACATGAAGGATTCATTTTGCACATAAACTCACTATTTTTTCCCTTAAAAGTAAATGCAATGAACACATTTTCATATAACTTTGTTTAACTAGAAGAAGAATATCTGGACAAATCGCACAAATTTAAATTTTTCTTGTTATTTAATTCAGAAGAGATTTCCAAAAATGGTGTATTTCTAAATTTCACTTGTACAGCATAATATGACTACATCTTTTTCCTGAAAAATTGGCTAGATATTAATTTCTATTTTTATTTTTTAATTTACAATATATTTATGGATGATATCTCATACGTCACACTAATTTTGGACAGTAATAAGATTGAGTCCCCTTGTTATTAATACTGTGCATTTTGCCCTCTGTGGTTCGGCATGTTGAACACTGCAATGGTTAAAGTAAACATTTTTGGAACCAGATTAGCTGTTTCATATCCCAATTCTATCTCTAACTTGTTTTGTCATATTGGCAAATTTCATAATCCTTCAGTGCTTCAGGTTGTAGACGAATGAGTAGGAAGTTACTGCAATAATCCAAGAAAATTAGAATATTTGTATCAGAGTCAAGAAGTTTATTAGAAGTATTAAATGAGTGACTGCATGTGAAACAATCGAGGAAGTGCCTTAGAGAATATGGGTACTTACATTGTTTTAATAATTTAAAATTTCTGTATATAAATCTTTGATTCATCTGGAATTAATTTATTATATGATATGAGATGAGTTTTATATTTTTTCTCCCAAAACAATTCTTCAAGACAACTTTTTAAACAACCAATTATTTCACCGTGGTTTATAGCATGTATTGTTGATAGATTAACTTCTCTTTACATATTCTGGACTATATGTTCTACCTAATCCATTGTTCACTATTCATCACAGTGTTCCCTGGGCAGCATTTAACAACTGACTGCAAACTTGAAAAAACCCTTCTGGGGGCGCCTGGGTGGCGCAGTCGGTTAAGCGTCCGACTTCGGCCAGGTCACGATCTCGCGGTCCGTGAGTTCGAGCCCCGCGTCAGGCTCTGGGCTGATGGCTCGGAGCCTGGAGCCTGTTTCCAATTCTGTGTCTCCCTCTCTCTCTGCCCTTCCCCCGTTCATGCTCTGTCTCTCTCTGTCCCAAAAATAAATAAAAAACGTTGAAAAAAAAATTAAAAAAAAAATAAAATAAAAAAAAAACCCTTCTGCACATCTGTGGGACCATATTCTCTGGATCAGTCCCACCTCAAGTCAATTCTTTTTTTACCCTCTAAACTTTGAATTCCATGAGTATCCCAAAACTGGGTCTTGGATTTTCCTTCGACCATAGATGTGTTCCCATTTTTTATTGTTTATTCACATGACATTATACATCATGTTGATGCTGACAAATCCCAAAATTATTTCTGTGGCCTGGACCTGTCCTATGAGTTGCAATGTGCTATAACTGCCTGATTGACAACAGGGTCTTGTAGGCATATCAAAGTCACCAGGTCCAAAACAGATACTTTGTCCCTATCTGTACTGTAACCAACTTGTTCCTTTCCTTCCCTCCACTTCTCGGTAGCATGATGAGCATACCGCAACGTCACTATTTTTCCAGTTTTGAAATCTGGGAGTCATTCATCATTTTTCCTTTTTCCCTCTGTCCGCACATGTATACAATTAGTTCATTCTAAATCAAAAGCAGTGTGATTACAGTGGGAAGCAAATACTTTGAGTCAAGCAAAACTGACATAATTTCTGGCTCCTTTGTTTACTGACTATATCATACTCTGTAAATTACTTAATCTTTCTGTCTCTAAGTCTTTTTATCTGTAAATATAATGCTTAACTTGCAGTTTGATTGCAGGATTACACTGAAACTCTCATTGTCATGTTTATGGCTCCCTTCAGTCATTATTATTATACCCATCAAGTACCTAAGCATTTGGTTTTCTCTTGAAAAAAATTTTTGAATTTCGTTAAAGTGTTAAAAGAATGATTGAGATAATACATGGTATAACTACAGAGAGGTGTGAATATGCCTGGTAGGTAAGAACATATCATTTCTTAAAGAAATTGTCACATTATATTAAGGTGTCAAATTAAAGGTAATACGTGTGTTGCTTTATTTAATATGCTGATGAAAATACTAAAATTGTATTTTAAAGCATATACTAAAATACTAAAATTGTATTTTAAAGCAAAAAAATACTTCCTTTTATTTCCTATTTAATCATTTTAACAAAAATTCATGATCAATGTTAATTATTACGGTTTTAAAATATCTGTCATTAATATTTTTGTGTCCTTATTTTTGAAAAATAAGATTTATGCTTCTGCCTTGTCTCCTTGAACACTCTTGATGTTGCTTTTCCTACGATTAGTCTCAGAATTCAGAATATTGAAACTGTTAATATGTCTTCTATGCATAAAATACCTGAGGTTCCCAGAAGGAACACCAGGTTAAAAAAAAAAAAAAAAAAAAAGAATTTTGTTCCTTTATCCTATACCCAGAGGATAATAGAAATAACTCTGTATTTCTTAGTATGTTCTGAGTGGCAATTAACTCAAATCTATTGTGAGCTATCTTTCATTTATTCAACTTATGAATCAAAGAACAGCTCATATTTCAAGTTTAATTATGTATAAAAAGATACATTAACATAAAGGCTTTTCAGTCAATATATAGTTTCCATTTAAAAGAAGTATGCTCATGTTCAAGAACAATAACTGGGGCAATAACTATCTACAATATGCTTTTTTTTCCCTCCAGGCTTTAATTCCTTCTCTAGCAGAGATAAGCAAAGTACATGGCATCAATAGACATGGACTTTGTCAATATCCTCCCTGTTCTTAATAGGTTCTTACTCTCAAGGACATTATTAGCTATATTCCCACAAATTGTATATCATAACTCAAGAGACGATTTCCCTCTTTTCTATCTACTGGTGTGAGTTAACATAAAACTTTAGTCAGAATTGTTCGGCTTTATTGGCACAGTGAGGACAAATTAACCATTGTCATTAATCAATGGTTTGGGAGACATTTTGCCAAAATTGTTGAGTGTATCTTTATTTGCTTGTCTTGGCAAAACTATAAAGCGTCCTTTGCGAAAATTCAAGTGTATTCCCCACAGCTTGAGCTGGAAGTAGATTTTGATTATGTCTTGATCATTTTTTTCTTCTGGCTATGAAGAAAACCATTCTCTCCAGCCTGGTGAACACAGACCTATCCCCCCAGTAAAGAAGAAATCATTTTACTGAAATTTTTATTAAAGAACTTGGTAAAGTCTGTCACTTAATCAGACTTCACTGTCCACATCCACATCAACCTTCATGGAAGGTAGAAAGAACAGATGGAAGTCTGAAGCTAAATGAGTCAATGTTCACAGAGACCTTAAAACCTGCAGAGTCTAAGGTACTTCCTCCTTCCATGGTTCAACTGTAGTTTGTGAGTTAATAACAGACCAAACCACGTGTCTAGAAATATTACTTCTGATTCTAAAATCTACATTTGTTTCCATAAATGTTGTCAGGGGCTAATGAAATCCATTCTTATCACCAACATGTACTGAAACCTTAGCATTCTCTTGAGCCATGCCTGCAAAATTGTTTCTCAAACCTAGATATCAGGTTTGTTGAAGAGACACCATAGAAAGACATAAGTATAAAAGTCACTGACAAGCAGTTCTGCCAACTAGCAAAGTGTAAATCTTCAAAAGACTGATCCCTTGATTTCTATATGTCAGATGAGGAGCACAGGTCTTCTTTGAATCGTGGGAAGGCTACTCCACCCAGAATCTCAAACTGAAGATGCTTAGGATTCTTCCAAAAGCAAAAGGTCTTGGACAGGAGTTGGCTTCCACTAATGACATCCAGACCAGGGAAATCATTATGTGATAAATAAACATCTACCAATCATTCTTCATAGAAAAAGAACCACAGTTTGTCATACTCAATCTGTATGTTTTGATTCTTTTTTTGCACAACAATCTTTTTTTCATCCCTGCTTCTTCTTTAATGTTACATTTAATTATGTTACCCGTAAAACTATGATTCCTAATACTTCTTTTGTCATCTTTAGTCACTCCCTGCAGGAGTTCAATAACTGGTTGCAACTTGTTTATGATTTGGCTAGAACATACATGTGAATCATGGTTGAGTTTGTGCACATTCTCCTTGAAGTGCCAGCCAGGTCCTTTTAACACTGGTCCCTTGTCATGAAACATTTGGGTTTATCAATATTTGAACTCAACTACTTGTTGATATTTTATCTAGATAGCAGAGCATTAGATAACTAAAAATCTAAAATCCCAACTAAGCTCATCTAGGAAGGGAAGCCTATGCTTATAAGGGACACAACACTCACAGATCATTTATAGAAGGCAGCTTCTATAACTACACTTTCAGAAAGAAAAGTCTTGGAAAGGCAATAGATTAAAATCGCATGTATTTAATACTTTCTCATATTTAGAGACTTCAAACAAATCAGATCTACCCTGCCCTCTGTGTGATAAGTTTTCCATTTTATATCCACCATCTGATTAACACTAGAATGGCACTGAAAGCAAACAATAAAATTTATCAACCCTAATGACTTCTATGGATTTGTAGTACCAGAATCTAGTGACTATTACAACAAACTTGAAAGAAATGAACCATATTAGTGTGATAGGCAAAATACTGCACTCTCAAAAATGTCTAGATTCTAATCCCTTGAAGTGATGAAAATGTTGCCTTACATGGCAGGAGAGACTTTGCAGATGTGATTAAAGGTAAGGACTTTTAAACAGAATCATCCTATACTTTTGGGTGGCCAAATGTAGTCATAAGGCTTTTTTCAAGTAGAAAAGGGAGACAGAAAAAGATGTAATGTGTAAGGGACTTAATACACTCTCTACTGTTGAGCCCTAACTTGTATATAAAGTGTTGGTATTTTGCTATGGAGTCTTTGGGAGGTAATAAGATTTAGATGACATCATGAAGATGGTGCCCCCATGTTGGGATTGGTGCCCTTTGAAGTAGAGGCAAACACACCAGAGAAATTTCTTATCTTCAATGAGCGAACACTGATGAAAAGCCCTGGGCACACATAGTGAGAAGGTGTCTGTCTGTAAGAGGTTGGAAATCTAGGAAGTGGGCTCTCTCTAGGAAATGAATATGCTTGATCTTTGACTTTCTTGTCTCTAGAACTGTGAGAAATGAACTGTTCTTTAAGCCATCCTACTTTTTGCATTTTGTTGTATCAACCCAAGCTAACCAACACAGGGTCCATGAGCTGAAGAATGTAGTTGGGCTCTAGGTATTGAGAAAGCAAGAACATGGATCCTCCCGTAGTATTAAAGGAGGAATGCAGTCTTGCTAATATCTTGATTTTAGCCCAGTAAGACTTGTGTTGAACTTCTAATATGAAGAACTATCGGATAATGAATTTATGTTGTTAAGCTACTAAGTGTGTGGTAATTTTTGCATCAACCATTAGAAACTAATAAATTTGGTAAGTGAATACCTGTGTTCATGATGGTCAATTAATATCACTCAGGTTCCATTTGGGCACATTATTTCTATTCCTTCATAAAAACAGAACAAAACAAACAAAACAACAAAGACGATTTTATTAAGTAACTTGGTTTTGAAAAAGGAGAAAAAGTTGAGCTTTTAATCAAATTTGAAATGCTTGAAATCTTAACTACTTAACAGGAATTCTATAAAATTTTCCTCTCTCATCCAGTCTCTTCATATCACACTGAACACAAGGCATGAAAATTAAAAAAAAAATCTACATACTATGGTTCACTGATTACAGATGAGCCATAAAATGTCAGTGAGCCCAAGGAACTCCTCAACTGAGAAGTTAATGACAATGGGCAGCTGATGGTCTAAAGCATTATAAATCATGTAATTAGATACTGTTGGCACATATTCTTGTGGTAGCCAACCGCCAAGTACGTCTTCAATTATCTTTACCTCTTAGTGTTAATGCTCTTGTATAGTCTCTTCCCACATTGATCTAGAAGTGCTCTAAGTGACTAACTAGGTATGGCAGAGGTGACAGTGTGTGACAGTGTGCAACTTCTGAGGTAGGCCTTAAAAAGCATGGTGGCTTCCATTTTGGCTTCTTCGATTATGCACTCTAGATGCAGCTAGCCATCATGTTAGGATGACTTTGAAATAGCCTTAGAAAAGATGAATATAGAGATAAAATGAGGCTGTCCATCACCAGCCAACACCAGTTTACAAGCCATGCAAATGAGCCATCCTGGAAGTGAATGTCCCAGCCATAGCCAAACCTTCAGATGACTACAGTTTCAACCAACAAATAAAGAGTAGCCTCTCGTAAGATCCTTTGCCAGAACAACCTGTCTTTATCACCTACTCACGAAATTAATAGATATCTTCTACAGTGCCCATTTCCAGCTCTCCATACTCGTCAAATTGTAGTAGAATTTGTTCTTTTGACTTAATATGGGTTCTCTTGTCTTCCTTAGAAGTGGACTACACATATCGATTATAATTCTTCCTTTAGTATTTGTCTCTAGTATTGTTCAAATATGTGATTTCAAATGTTGTTCAGATGCTGTCCCATCAAGTGATATTACAGATGATCAACCAAACAAAAGAATAGAAAAAAAGACACTATACAGTGGTCAAAATAACTCCCAGAAAACACCTTATCTATAATTACATCTCTTCAAACAACATTGTACGTCTGGATTGATCATGTTCCCAAATAATAATGGTCTCTCCTCCATTTCAGGCCAAGGGACAATGAGCTGGGATAAAAGCAATAAAACAACCTAAGTCAATATAACGTGGGTTTGTTTGTTTGTTTTATCTCCACAGTGTAAGCCTTTGCCCCTGAAAAAAAAAAAAAAAGAGTATCAAATACTAAATAAATTTATTGTTTGCCTCAGGAAATCACTCAAGAACAATTGAGCTGAGACACCATGCTCATTCACCTAGGCAAATATCTTACCTATGCAACAATGGTTTCTTATCAAAACTTGCTTCAAGACCTTCACCTTGCTGTGGCCATCAACCTTGCATTATTGCATACTGGCCAATTTTTATGTTACTCCCCTTGGAAGACTCATTTAACTCACTTGAGCCCATACTCCGTAACAGGGAAAAATCCTTCTATGAGTCCTCACTATTGAGACATGACTAAGAGTCTGTCAAAGTGTCATACTTCCTTGCCAGAGAGAGTTTTAATAAGTTTAGTTTTACTTCAAACACAAGTTGTCCTGTGCTATTTTCGGGAGTTACATTGGTTCAAATACAAAATGTTAGCTAAGGCACTATTTCGTGAACTTGTGATTGTGCCATATATGGTAGACAGTGTTCATTACTGTAAAATATACCTATTATGCAATCAACAGGCATTTTTGAGTACATACTAAACTCTAAGTGATATGAATACAGAAGATGGATCAAAAACATACCCTCAATGAATATACATACCTTTATACATAATATGCTGAGTAGAGAGCCCCTGACATAGTCAGTGTCATGGCAACAGGCAAGTTTAGGTGAGCATTTCCCATAACAAAAAAAGCTATGTTCATTTGTGCACTGTGTATTTGTGTTTGTGTTTGTGTTTGTGTCTGTTTGGTGAGACAGCTAGCAATATAATTTGATGTCTTAAATATCCAATTAGGAAAGGCATCTCAGTAATAAATAAATAGAGATTCTGGTTTAGTTATTAGTGGTTTTTTTTTTGGTTATCTGAGCTTTTTACTAGGATGTGATATCTTATCCCATTTTTACATTCACATCTACAGACACACACACACACACACACACGCACACACACTTAATATGGTGATATTCTGCTCATGGTAATGAAAGGAATAAAATATTATTTCTACTATCACCAAAACTAGTCATTTTGAGAGATGCCTCATCTGAAAATTAACAATTTATAGTTCCTTTATAGATTAATATGAAAATTTGATGTTTCCTTTCCAGAAATTCAAATTCATATTTCAATAAACAGGCATCTCTCTCTGCAAAACCTGGAAATGTAGTTCTTTTGAAAAATAATCTGTGCTGGAAAATTGCATGTCATTTTGGGAAAAGACCAATCACAAACAGTAATTACACAGAAAATCAAGCCACAGAAATATCCGTTTCCCTTACAGTTAAGAGTCCTTACTGCTCTGAAATGTACACAGGAAAACCAAATGGGGGACGAATGTTCCTGACACTTCAGAGAAAAAGTCACTTGAACAACAGCTCAGCTGACATAATCAAACATATGCAAACCTGGAAAGGAACAAGACGACTGTTTTTCATATTAGTTCAGCTGTCAAGAAAGTGTAAAATAAAACTATCATTCTTTACTGCATGATGATTTTTTTTTCAAATCATTATTTGTTCGTTTTGCAACTTCAACAGCTAACTTGCAGGCTGTGTTCCATGACATTGAAGGACTACGAAATCACATTCATGATAGTGTAAAGGGAGATGTCAAGAGAGTATGGTGGCATTTGGATTAATTTCTATTATTAGATGCAATTTGTGACCAAATAATTCAAGGTGTATTTTTTTCACAGCATTTTAATCAAGATGAATATTTACTAATGAGTCATTTTAGGGGACTTTTAATTTTAAAAATCAGTGCCAGCTTTTCTAAGGGTTAGACTGCTTATAACTTTAGTTTTTTTTGTTGTTTGTTTTTGTTTTTGTTTTGTTTTGCAATTTATAGTTAATGCCTAAGACCTTAATGATTTCTATTTCCTTTCAATGTCTAACCTCCTTTACAGCAAAATTCCATATTTGGTTTATGTAACTACAGTACATTTGTTATTTGCAACCAAAAAGTGCTCAGTGGTAAACATTGCCTGCTGTATAAGAATAAGTTAAATTCCAGGGTGCCTGGGTGGCTCAGTCAGTTGAACTTCCGACTTTGGATTAGGTCATGATCTCACGGTCTGTGAGTTTGAGCCCCGGGTCGGACTCTGTGCTGACAGCTCAGAGCCCGGAGCCTGCTTCAGATTCTGTGTCTCCCTCTCTCTCTGACCCTCCCCTGTTCATGCTCGGTCTCTCCTGTCTCAAAAATAAATAAACATTAAAAAAATTTAAAAAAAAGGATAAGTTAAATTCCTAGTCTCTGTTTTCTATAGAATTCCTATTTTCTTCCATAGTGTCAGATGAACTTAACGGTAATAAGATGAAGGAATCAGCCTATAGGAGTGTAGATCTAAACTGAGATGAACCCGTGAGTGTCTGATGATGGATGGCGGAAGAAGTTGTTATTGAAATTTGTCTCAGGACCCTAACCTAGTATTGGATATTTTTAACTGAGGCCCAGTGCATCTGAAATTCCAAGCAGGTAGAGCATTTTGAGTGGAGATCTCTTCCAGGAATTGCCCCTCGCAGGGAAAACATGACAAGATTAAGGAAAGCTCCTATAGAGTTCTCAGAGGTGACCCAAGCAAATGTGTTCTAGGCAGATGCTGATCTTAGGAGATCTGCACTCATCCATCCAACAGTTCTCAGGATCAAACTGAGAGACAAAATTATTGGACTTATGCTTATTCTTTTTCCTATGAACTTCCTTTTTATAGGCTCATAAAAATATGATGACATACTACAAAAGGAAAGTCAGCAATATTCTACGTACTAAGGCAGGTTTTTGTCAAGAATAAAACAGGATCAAATGATCGAAGAATTCCTAAAAAGCATTCCTCATTTGTGGGGTCAAAACACATACAACATTTGAAGATCCAACAAAAAGAAATTCCGTTTTAGGTCTAACACAAGACTTATTTTCACTATGATCAAGGAGGCTTTCAAATGGATGATTCAAAAGGCTTAAGAGAAACTCTGTTTCTGGGTTAAAAAACTTGAGTCATAATGGGAAGAGGGTCTTGGCTAGTTCCTGTAAAGCCCCCAGGGATGTTGCTTAGTGACTCCCCAAAAGACCAACTAAAACATGTTGAGTAAGCAAAGCTAAATAAAATAGAAGTACAACTACAGAGGAAAACACTACCTTGACAGGGTGGTGTTTTAGAAGAGTAGATGACGAGGTGATATTTATAGGCCATAGGAGTGTGGGTTCAAGTGGATACGTAGGCCTTTCAAGGCCAGTAACTGATTAGAATAGGTAAAATCCATGACATAAGTACTGAGGATTGAGGGACACTTTTAGATGAGGGCCTTGAAGTGAGTCTTCATAAGTAAACCGCTATTTAATAAACAGCTATCTGCCCAGGTGAGAAATCTATTGTCTGAAAAGAGAATTGTTTGCTCACACAAATTGGTTTGCAGAAATTTCCTGAAGCAAACAATAAAGTTATTTATTGGTTTACCATCCTACCTTCCTGAAAAAATAATATGAAATAAATTTTTAAATCATGTTGACATAGACAGTCTCAGGTTTTATTTCTAATAGTTAAGCTATGTAAATACAGGTAGTCTAAAGTTTCTATGTACTGTTGATTAACACTATCCAGCGAAGATATTACTTTTATTTACTATGAGCTTCAGCTGAAAATCTAAAACAAACAAACAAACAAACAAACAAAAAACTTAATTTCTTCTCTTTAATGAGATTATTGTAGCTGTGATAATCAGCGGGCTGTGCGTATGTGAGGAGTGTGCTTACTCTGTCAACATATTCCAAAACGTCTTCTCTAAAATTTCAATTTTGAGTGAATGGGAGAACTGTTACATTGTTTAAGTCTTTTATTACTTAAATCCTATATTACTTCAATTGATTGCTCTGTATTTTTATGGCCAAGTTTTTGATATGTTGTCATGAATTTAAATGAAAAATCTGTTCAGCATGAAAACAGGAGTATTTATTTTCCAAAAGGATTCTCCACCATATGTCATTTACAGAACAGAGTCAATTCTTCAGGGCGTAGACGTGTACATTTCCTTCTGTTGGTGTGGAAGTAAGCAAAATGCCGATGATTATACATTCTTCACAGGATTCTGTGCAGCTTCAGGTAAAACTGTTAAGATGCAGAAAAATAAAACTAAGCTGCTAGAGATTCATAATTACAAATCGGGAAATAAATGTAGAATCATTGCCTGAATTTCATATTTCTCTCTAGGGAATTAAAAGCAGCATATAAACATTGTTTACAAATGTCGATATAGTCCTATGCTGATTCCATATGTGAGCAATTGACCTTCTGTCGAAGTCACTGTTGCATTTTTTTTTCAGACTGGAAAGTACTTGTCTGCCAGAAATTTTGATTTCTTCATCTGAAATGAGGGGATAATATATCTGAAAGCGTATATATTTTCTAGCATGAAAACATTGCTTTTGTATTCTGACTAATATATGACTGAAAAAAACTCATATTTAAAAGAATCTAGGGAACAAGGTGCCATATCCAAGATAAACTGTACGATAAGTACATATTCCATGAATTTATACCAAATAAATATTTCACAAATAATAATAAAGGAACTATTTTACAGCCTCATTCCCACAACTAATAGCAATGGTGCACACACACTCATATGTGACTATATATACATATATATATGTATATATATATACATATATATATGTATATATAGTCACATATTATATATAAGGAGAGATGGTTCCATGCATATCATTAGCACTGTCTTCATCATCATTAGTACCACCATAGAGCTGTTACTTCTTTTTTATATATGATCATGTGTGTATGTGCGTGTGTATTCCAGGTACAATCGAGAATTTCTGCATCATTTCAAATATGCTGCTCTCTTATTACCAGATCAGTAAAAGGTAGTTTATGAATTATAAAATTATACACATAGACATCTTCTACTTGTTCAATATTCATTAAAGCTCAAAAAATATTTGGATTTCCATTCAAAACTCTTCCCTATCTCTTTGTCTATCTTCTTTAATTTTCACTGTTGCTCAATAGCTACCTTTTTGTCAAACAAATTCCAACATTAGGCTGCCCAACCTTGGTCTCAGAGTAGTCATACATATTACCGTATTAAGGCCTTGTCCTCCCTAAAGTCTTGACCACAAAAAAAAATGTAAGAAGGAAAAATACTGCAAATGTCAAATAAAGGCCCATTCTATAGTGTAATTGGTAAAGCCCTGAGCTGATCGTCATAATCCATTATAAGGTAATCAAGCAACTGAAGAGATTGGAAAGTATTATAAAAACTTTATTGCAATTAATCTTCATGGTCATTAGTCTATAGGAAGGTACTGTGTAATCGTACCCCTCTTTTTGCTTTCTCTTTAATGCCATATTTAAATATAAACTGATGGAATTCATGAGACATAAAGTGACATAAAAACGATGTTCTTCTGGCTTTCCAGTGGATCTTATTTCATCTAGGAAGTACATTTCCTCCATATGTATGTGATAATTATAGTCTCATAATTTGGATTTATTGAAGCTTGTTTTTAAGGAGCTTTGGGGCTGATAGCAGGGTCTCCTTTTCCTCTTGTATTTTCATTTGACCAGCTTTATTGTCTGTGACTTCCCCACATTACTAACATAATTACTGTGACCAGTGCTTTGATTGTTCAATATAAATGGGGAAAGAGACGAGTCATATTATTAGATAAAACACTGGAGACAACATATTATTAAATAAAGATATATTAATCAGCCAGGAAAAAAGTAGTAATACTCCTGGAGGGTCATTTCCAATAGTTGATATAATTATCATTGCAATGGCCATATAAATGAGCAAAAAGCTAAAATAAAAGAAGAAAAAACCAGAATAGCTTAATAGTAACTTCTTGCTTTGATTTCACTTGAATTTTGTTTATTTAATACTATATACAAGTATCATTTTTGTTAAATGGCATTGATAGGACACTCATGATGAAGTAGAAAATTTAGAAGAAATATTTGAAGACCACACTTACAACATCATTAACTAAACTTAACTCAAATGCCCAAGTGTAGACTTGACCAGTAATATACCTATGAAGGAAGCTGGAAAACAATCTGAATGACACATATTTAGATTTGAACAGAGGCAGAGAAATATCATGTTCTTGGAAAAGACTCAAAATAATAAATGTGTCATTTCTCCTTAAATAAACTATATCTTTCATGGTATTACAAAACAGTATTTTTGGTGTTTACTTTCCCGGAGTTAGGTAAGTTGACTGAAATTGACTCAGAGGGGTAAAGAAGCAGAAATATGAAGTCAAGGTATCTGTAGGACAATGCTCTCCCTAAAGGCTCCAAGAGAGGATCCTTCCCATCTTTGTTTTTTTTTTCTTCCCTCTTAGCTTCTGATGTTGGCAGTAATCCGTGATGCTCCTTGTAAATGCATCCCTCTAATCTCTACTCTCTTCACACAAGCGTCCCTTCATATGTCTGAGCTTTCACATTGGCCTCCTCCTCTGCATGTCTATATTTCTTCTTTTCTTATAAAGACACCAGCCATATTGTATTAGGTCTCGTCTTAACCAGGTTACATCTATGAAGATCCTATTTCCAAATAAGGGCACAGTCCTGGAAATTGAGGGTTGGAATTTCAGTGTATTTTGGGGTGACACAATTCAAACCACAGCACCATCCTAATGTTTCACTCACTAATGAATTAATATGTATTGACATATAAACATTTTTACATTTACATGGTGACTTTCTTTTATTTAAAAAAAAAATTTTTTTAATGTTTATTTATTTTTGAGACAGAGAGAGACAGAGCATGAACAGGGGAGGGTTAGAAAGAGAGGGAGACACAGAATCTGAAGCAGGCTCCAGGCTCTGAGCACAGAGACCGACGAGGGGCTCGAACTCACGGACCGTGAGATCATGACCTGAGCCGAAGTCTGACGCTTAACCGACTGAGCCACCCAGGCGCCCCTACATGGTGACTTTCTAAATTATACTGTGTTGTATAGTTTGGTCCACCAAGAGGACCAAATGGAATCACCTACCTTAATCAATTCTACTATGTTGCCTAAGCAGTGAACGCCACTGATGCTCAAATACAAGAATACCTTTCATTTTACCTGTAGAAGAAAAGTAATAGAATCCACCTTTGTTAATTCCTGTTTCTCTCTTTTTATCCTGACTTCTCTTTTTGTTGTTCTTGCTATGTCTGGTTATTGGTGTAGGAGCAGAAAATGTTTCCTTTATTCTCTTCTAGGTTCTTTGGCTGGTCTAATAATTAAATTGACATAAAACAGATTAACACGATAAAAACAAATTTAATTTTGTACTTATAGGAGCCCCACCAAAATATGAGCCTCGAGGGAATAACCAAGCAGGCAGATTTTTTACATTTTAGACAGAAAAACAAAAAAAAAATTGTGAAGAACTGATAAAACAAAGAAGTTGGGGTATGGGGTGGTAAATTAGTGAGGTATTAACAAGTTTTGTTGGCATAGCCTCTTCGGCCTTAAATTTCCTATTTTTCATAGTAAGGATGTTTTCTGCCTTCCTGGTACAGGAAAGGTGCCTTTCATATGGGAGGTTTATTTCCTACTTTTACCAAGACAAAGAATGGTCAGAGTGTCCTTCTTGCACTGGCTGTTTTGTAAGTAACTTCAATTCAAAATAATCATTATGCTAAAATGGCATGTCATGGGGTAACATATTCTGCCCTCCTTTATAGTCAGTTTTGGTTTTAATTCTGATTAGTGCATGGCCACTGAACTACTCTCCACTGTTATAGCAATGGTTAATTTCTTCAGGACAATGTTGAATAGAAATAGGGAAGGGGAACAGCTTTGCCTTGTTCTTAATCTCAGGTTAAAAAAAAAAATCTCAGGTGAAGAGTTTTTAACATATCATAATTTAGTGTGATGCTAATGGAAATGTTTACAGATGAATTTTGACAGGTTGAGGAAGCTATTAACTATTCCTAGCTTGCTGAGAATTCTTAAAAATTAATGCTGAATTTTGACATTTTTTTTTCTTCTATGTACATGATTATATGTTTGTCCTTTCACATTGTTATTTTGGTGAATGAGACTGATTTTTTTTTCAAATGGTGATTTTACTTTTCATTTAAGATAATATTTTATTACGGGACACCTGGGTGGCTCAGTCGGTTAGGTGGCTGACTTCAGCTCAGACCATGATCTCATGGTTCATGGGTTCGAGCCTCACGTCAGGCTCTGTGCTGATGGCTCAGACCCTGGAGCCTGCTTCCAATTCTGTGTCTCCCTCTCTCTCTCTGCCCTCTCCTGTCTGCATTCTGTCTCTCTCTCAAAAATAAATAAACATTAAAAAAAAAAAAAAAAAAAAGCTTTCTAAGTTGCCCATGCTTTTCTAGTGACCTGTTTGGTAATGGAGTATAGGAAAGGGTGTCCAGATTTTGTAGATAAGCACAGTATTGAACCAGATCTCAGTGTTGAGTTTGATAGAAATAAAGCACAGACCACATATTTAATTCTATAGTTGGTAAAACCTGAGTCCCCTTGAAAATACGACCAGCATAAAAGGAGAGAAAAGAAATGTGATTAAAACTGGGGTATATGATTGGATCAATTGTTTCAGACTGATTAAAGATTACTCCTAGAAGATAGTTTTAAAGTTTGGCTTTATGGTTTCCTTCATCTTTCAGTCTGATTTAAAACATCACTTTAAATGACTCTGCAGAGTATAAAAATATCAAATCATTGTGTGGTACACCTGAAACTAAAATAATGTTGTATGTCAATTAGACTTCAAGAAATAAATGACTATTTTTAAATATTAGAATAAAATCAATTCATATGTCCATTTCTTATTTTAATTTACTTCTACAAAAATATTAAAAAGTAAAATTAAAGCAACTCGAGTTGGCAAAAATAAGCTCTCTTCTTTTGGGTGGAAATGGATAGTGAAAACAGTAAGATAAACCTAAATGCAGTTTATTTCCACAAATTGGAGCTTCTTTTTAAGCTTCAGAGAAGTCACTGAAGAATTTTAATTAAGGAGTCAACAGTGACAAATTTGTGCCATCAATTGGACACTCAAGACAATATAGAAACATACTTCTCAAGTTACAATGAGTATATAAATAACCTGGGATTTTATTAAAATGAAGATTTAATACAGTTTAGAGTGAAGCCTAATAGTCTGAATTTCTAATGGATTAAATTAACAAAGATGAGGAGGAAAATTTTGGTTACTTTACTGCATATGTATTCACAAGCATAGGCAAACACATACTGTTTAAACTATCACTCTGGTAAGAAAAAACATGTATTTTAGAAGACATTTTTTTTTTAGATTCAGATTGATTTATTATTATAATAATAATAGAATCTTTTGACTGTACGTAACTCTATATTCCAAACAGCTAGAAACTTTTGAGTAGTAATTGTTCACCATCTAATAACATTTTTCCTGGATATCTAATGCACTTTTGGACAAAATAGCTGCCTTCCAGTGATTTCCAATTTATACAATTTTCCAGCATCTTGTCTACCCACACAATGACAGATTACTGTTTCATTCTGTCTACTCTGAACAGCTAAGCCAATTGTTTTCAATCTTTTTTTTTTTTTTTTCCTTCAGCAGTCTTTCTCTTAAAACCTTTAGAGTGGTTCCTGGAGGGATTTCTTTTTAAATCTCTCTTTAAATGTTTATAGATAGACTTCTCTCATCATCCAGAGTAACCGACAGAGAGATAATGATAATTTCCTTTGCATTAGGGCAAGTTCTATTGTTTCCTTCATCTTGGCAGTCTGATTTAAAACACCTTTATAGATCTGATACTTAGTTTAGAGGTTCAGAAAATTTAGGGACACAGAGTTTCCATGTCTATTTGGTAAATTATTATTACGTATTACTAACCTATCTAAACTCTGTGGTCTCCTTAAAATAACAAAATGGAAATAGTGAATACTATGTACAACAAGAGTTTTCTTAAGAAGAGATCTGCTTCAGCAGTTGGTCGGTAATTTAATGCAAAATCGTCGATAGTTCCAAATGCTGTTTAGGAATGAGTCTGAGCAGGGAAATTATAAAGTGGGAGTTCTCCCTACAGAACATCAATAATCACCTACTGATTTGGGGATGGACCAGTCTCCATTATGCCTCCAAAGGCTATCACCTGACAATTCAACTACTTTTCCTGCTTCTAAGAGGAAGTGTGCCAGGTGATTCCATTCTCCTATGCAAATTTCCAGAAAGCCCTTATAAAGATTTACATTAAAATTACATGATATCATGGGGCGCCTGGGTGGCTCAGTCAGTTAAGCAGCCAACTTCGGCTCAGGTCATGATCTCACGGTCCCGTGAGTTCGAGCTCCACGTCGGGCTCTGGGCTGACAGCTCAGAGCCTGGAGCCTGTTTCAGATTCTGTGTCTCCCTCTCTCTGACCCTCCCCCGTTCATGCTCTGTCTCTCTCTGTCTCAAAAATAAATAAACGTTAAAAAAAAATAAAAATAAAAATAAAAAAAATCACATGATGTCAAGTGCTAGCCATTACTTTTTTGTTCAATGATAGCCTCTCGGAAAAATATTTGCTGAGATCTCTAATTTATTTAATTATTGAACAATGCAGTCAATATTGTTTATCATATATCAATACTTTTATGTGGCTTTGTAATGTTCTGTGAAGTAGATAGTGCAACAACCCATTTGAATAAACATTATATTCTTGCCAAGTGACTTATCTAAGGTCACTGAAGAAACCACAATATTAACTTCTTGACTCTTGGCCCACTGTCATATCTAATAAAGTATTTTTTCATTAAAAATATCCATGGGACAGGGGTACCTGGCTGGCTCAGTCAGTTAAGTGTCCAGCTCTTGATTTCGGCTCAGGTCATGATCTTGGGGTTTTGTGAGCTCAAGCCCCGCATCAGGCTCCGTGCTAACAGTGCAGAGCCTGATTGAGATTCTCTGTCTCCCTCTCTGTCTGCCACCCCCCACCCCGACTCATGCTGTCTCTATCTCTCTCAAAATAAATAAATAAAAGTAAACAAAATTAAAAAATAAATACAAATAAAAATTAAAAATATCCCTGGGAAAGATATTTTAAACAGATATTACCTCATATTTAGGAAATATTAACTCATGTGAGAGTTATTAAGACTCATCTGATGATACAAGTTGATTCTTCTTTTGGACCCTATAGAATGATCCTTATAATTCTCTTGAATATATCTATATCTATATCTATATCTATATCTATATCTATATCTATCTATATCTATCTATCTATATCTGTATCATTTATCTATCCAATAATACTTATGATCAGCTTATGGTAACACTTTAGATAGATGCTCTATTTATTACTAATTACATTTATCTTAGCTTCTTATTCATACTGGAATATCTCCTTGTAGCTGTTTGCTCAAAAGTTGACATGATGGAAGTGTTTGATCTTGGTATCATATGCTCTAAAATACAAAAATACCTGTATTTTTATTTCAGACAGTTTAATAGTTGAGCAAATGTTATATATCCATGGACCTACTATACCTAATACAGGAATGGTTTAGGCAAATTCATAATGTATAAACATCATGGGAAGTCATATGAACATTCCATATTTTTACTTATGAAAAAATATCATATTATCTATTTTGTGAACATTCAGGCATATACCTTACTAAAAGCTTATGAGAATTAATAACTAATGTCCCCTATGCTCAGAGTTTGTACTAATATAAAAGCAAGATAAAGTGATAGAGAAAAAAGGATAGAAATAAAGAATGTTATCTTTAAAAACTAGAATATATAAATTGTCCTACTTGTCTATAGTTTCAAAACATCAGCATATCTTAACAATCAACATATATAAAATACCAATGACATTTATATGTACCATTGGAATACAAATAAATGCAAGGTAATATTTTCTTCATGATACTTTCACAAATTTTATCACAGGTTTTATGGTGTATTAATTTAAGATATTGAAATTATTATCCACTATAATGCTGGTTGCAACATAGCTAAAGGATTTTAAACACTTTGTAAAAAACCCATTGGAGAAAATGCAAATGGAAATTGTGTCTTACGAGCAAATTTCTAATGGAAAAGCTCATCTGATGAAATGTAAATTTGAACCATTACAAAATTATGGCCTCTGAAAATTGTTTTCCCCAAAGACACTCTTTTCTTAGAGGTTTCATTGTCATTTGTAATTTCTGACAGCCTCTTTTTAGCAAACAAGTGGAAGTATGTGAATTAACTACTATAACTAACCTACAAGTGTAAATGATTTCCCTCGTAACTTTGTAACTGAGAATATATATCCTTATAAACTATTGTGTATGATATCACCTTTAACTTTTGAAAACTAATTTAAACTCAGAAGAAAAAAAAAAGGAAGTGAAATTTTGTTTCCATTATGACATTTCTGTGTTATTTTTAACTTTTAAAATATCTTTTATAATATTACTTCATAATATTTATACAGTTTATAATACATTATAAAAATATGTGTTGATTGAGTGTTGGAGATAAAAGCTAAAACTTCTGACAAATGTATTTTACTTGGAAATTCAGTCAATACATTATCAGACATGTATTATATACATGGCAAGATTATAATGTCAACCAATGTGACTTTGTGTAGAGCACACGGGATTTTGAACACCAGTGAATAGTTGGGAAAATATGAGGTAAAATTATACAATATTAGTGTGGATAATACCAGAAGGTCATGGTTCTTCTTGACATACAATCGGTAGAAAATACTTTTTTTTTCTTTTAAATAGTGTAGTTTAAGATGTCAGGGGATGAAAAAAAAGGAAAAATTGTTTGTCACTTTTAAATAACTTGAGAATGTTGGCCTTTTCAAAATTGTAGTTGTTTCAAAATGTGTTTTAATTCTTAGCAATCATCTTTATACTAGCAGAGTTATTGCCTGGGGCTCCTTGAATTAAAATAAACAAGTCAGAGATAAATACTTTCCAGATTTAAAATGTTTTAAATTATCATATATATCATATATATATATCATATATCATATATATCATATATATCATATATATCATATTATCATATCATATATATCATATATAATATATATATATCATATATATCATATCATATATATCATATATAATATGATATATATCATATATATCATATATATCATATATAATATGATATCATATTATATATATCATATATATCATAAATTATCATATATATCATATAATATGTCATATATCATATATATGATATATATATATCATATATCATATATATCATATATATCATAAATTATCATATATATCATATAATATGTCATATATATCATAAAATGTTTTAAATCATCATATATATCATATATCTACCTCCCGTGCTCTTTATTCATTCTCCTTCCAGCATATGTCTCTATTCTCTTTTTCTTTCAACTTTTGTGTTTTTTCTTGTCTTTCTGTTCTTATCCTTTCTCATTCTTTCTCTTTTATTTTCTTGCCTTATTCTGTTCTGTTCTTTTTCTTTTGTCTTCCCTTGCTTTTCATTTCTTTCCTCTTTGTTGTTTCTCCCAATACATTCTGAATCCCAAAGATTATATTTGAGATGAACATCTTCTGGTCTAGGGAATAGGTGAACAGCACACATACGGAATTTCTAGAGACCCTCTTTACTTACAAATATTTCTAAGAACCAGTGATCCATTAATCCAATGTCATTATTATGATATTTTACATTCCAGTTCTCATTTTTGTGTGGATTTGTATTTTATTTTATATTTTAAAATTTATTTATTTATTTTGAGAAAGAGAGAGTGGGGGTGGGGCAGAGAGAGGGTGAGAGAGAATCCCAAGCAGCTTCTGCACCCGCAGCATGGTTCCAATGTGGGGCTCCAGCCCATGAACCATGAGATCATGACCTGAGCTGAAATCAAGAGTCAGGACCTTAACTGACTGAGCCACCCAGGCGCCCTGGCTTTTGTATTTTAAAACATGCATTAGTAATAGTCCACTTTGGATGATGTAATTACTCACTCACTTGCATAAGCCAGAAATTTAGAATCCATTCTTGATTCGTCACTTTCCTGTGGACCTCTGCCAAATCCATTTCAAGCCTACTGATTTAATCTCCTAAATAATATGCAACATGCCTACTTGTCTCTGTCTGAAACCACCAACTTAATTCATAAGTGGGAAAAAAATCACAACCCTTGGGACCTTGGCTTCAGTCATTGAGGATGATGACATCGCTACTGAAATGAGAAACAATGAGGAAGGTTTGTAGCTGACGTCTAAGGAAAATTAATCTCCAAAAATATTCTCCCTGCTTCTACCTCCTGTGCTCTTTATTCATTTTCCTTCCAGCAGATCCTACTATGGTGGAAATTTAGCCATTTCATTCCTCTTTTTCAAATCATTCAATGGATCCCAATGTCCCTTGAAATACAGACTCTACATCTCAAACTACAAAGCCATGAATAATTTGAGTTATCTGTGTTTTTTACTTTACAGAACAAAACTCTTTTTTTTTTTTAATTTTTAAAAGTTTATTTTTAAGAGACAGACAGAGACAGAGCATGAGCGGGAGAGGGGCTGAGAGAGAGGGAGACACAGAATCGGAAGCAGGCTCCAGGCTGGAGCTGTCAGCACAGAGCCCAACTTGGGGCTCGATCTCATGGACCTTGAGATCATGACCTGAGCTGAAGTCAGATGCCCAACTGACTAAACCACCCAGACGCTCCTGGGGCAAACTCTTAATTCCCCAAATATTCCAAGTTTTGTCCGATTTGAGGAATTGTTCCTCCAACTTCATTTTCTCTTTACCAACTCCTCACAGCTCAGACTACTGCTTAAATCGTGCTGCCTTAGTGAAGCCCTCTCTACTCTTCTAAGTGGTCTCCTCTACTGCTTTTCTGAGACCATGTTTTGTATTCTGTGAACCATTTTTGATAACTGGAAATAATTTTATTTATGTGTGTGTTTATTTTCTCTAAGTCCAGTACGATGACGCAATTCCTCTTTCTGCAAATGTATGTCTGATGCCAGCACAGTGCCTGGTGGGCGAAAGTATTTGCTGAATATTTGCTAATGAATGAATACAAATATTTAATTAATTTGTGGTTGCATTTTGACAGAGGCTATCTTAATTACAATGTGTTCCTGGGTGTACTTCTCTAAATTTTTGCTTAAATTACAGCTTGAGGTATTCCTGCTGTTATTATTTTTCTTGTAGGGAATGACCTTCATAAATTACATACCCTATAATTGTATGAAGATGAAGATTTCCAGTTTTGTCTTTGAGTATTAGGTATACATGTTATTTTATGTATCGAGAGAAATATTTTCACTTACCATGTGGATTGTTTTAATGTTTATTTATTTAGTTTGAGAGAGAGAGAGCTAGCACGAGGCAGGGAGGGACAGAGAGAGAGAGGGAGAGAGAGAAAATCCTAAGCAGTCTCTATGCTGTCAGTACAGAGTGGGGCACGGGGCTTGATCCCACAAACCCCATGAGATCATGACCTGAGCTGAAAATAAGAGTCAGATGCTTAACCTACTAAGCCACCTAGGCATCACCCATGTAGATTTTTATAGTCATATAGGAACTTTTCTTTATGAGTTTAAAAACCAGGAATAATAGTTAATTTGTTCTTTGGGGGAAACAAGATTTTTACCCCTTTTGGAATTTAAAGTTTTCTACAAATAACATTTTCTCCAGCCATATAGTCTGTAATTCATTTTTTGAATTTTCTTTCTTACTCTCTTGCACAGACTCATCTGTATACAAATATGCATTTTCCTCATGTTTCAGGGAAGGGCTATTATGTAGACATTACCATATTGATTTTTTTTCTTTAGACCTGAACTATCAGTATGATTCTTAGTTTATTGCCAATATCTTTTTCTAAGTATCACCTTGGTCTTACTAGTTTTTTCTACTTATGTAGAATAGAAATTCAATGCCCAATCAATTGTATTGTTAAAAGGTCATAGAAGACAGACATTTAGATATTCAAATTTTAACTTCATTGGAAATAGATTTTTATCAAGGATAGTTAGTGACTCCATTCCATATGATGCTAAAAATTAATTAAGAAAAATTAGGTTCGGTTGCCTAGATGGCTCAGTCAGTTAAGCTCCTGATTTCGGCTCAGGTAGTGATCTCACGGTTGGTTAATTTGAGTCCCGCCTCGGGCTCTGTGCTGACAGCTCAACTAACAAGATAACTAACTTCTATTTATCCTTCTTATAGTAGTTCAAATAAAACTCTTAAAAAAGCCTAACCTGACTCTTCTTACTGAATTCAGTGACCAGGATATTTTCCTGCCTTTGCCCATTTATAATACATGTAATAATTACTCAATAATGTAATCTAATAATTCTATACTAATAGCTAATATATCTAATCTCCCTCCAACTTTTTTACCAGTTACTTAAAATTGTCTTTTACAGATTTTTAAAGAACAGCACAATTTCCTACTTCACATTTGGTCAGTAGTTCATTATATCCTTGTCTCTCTCTCTCTTTATAATCTTTTACTTATTTATTTTGAGAGAGAGAGAGAGAGAGAGAGAGAGAGAGAGAGAGAGAATGAGCAGAGGATGGGCAGAGAGAAAGAGGCAGACAGAGAGAATCCCAAGTGGGGTTCCATCTCAGAAACCGTGAGATCATGACCTGAGCCCAAATCAAGAGTCAGACAGACACTTAACCAACTGAGTCATCCTGCACCCCATCCTTTTGTCTCCTTAACAATATTTTAAGCAATATTGACTTCATGAGAGCTCAGATCAGTTGTTATTATTGAGTAGGATATTCTACATCCATCCTGAATTTGTTTGATCGTTTCCTGTTAGTGTTAAGTAACTTGCCCCTATCTTGCCTGTTTTGCAACCTTACTGGATGTTAGATTCACAGGCTTCATTACTTTATGTTAAACAATTTTGCAAGAATATTTCGTAAGTGATGTATTATTTACCATATCAGAAAGCACATGCCGGGTTGTCCCGTTATTACTGATGCTAAGTTACATCTGTCGCTCAGATATAGTAAACTTAAAATTTTCTTTTGCAATTTCTAAGTCATCGGTAGGATAATGCTTGGGCTTTATGCCATCATCTGTGCTTATTCACTGCATTTTTGAAGTCACCATATCTACTTCATAATTAAGCCATCTGAATTAAAATTAAATGAAAATAACTGGTTTCATAGGGCAGCATTCATTGTTAGGGCTCTTTCACTCACCCAACAGCTGTCGCCAAACTCTACTGTTAGGCTAAATGAAGACTTTTTGAGAAAATAGGGGAGATATCAAAGGCTCCAAAAAGGATCTCTAAAAAGTAGGGCAGCTGGAAGGTGTTGTCTTGGAGACTCTAATCGGGTCAGGGCTTCACCATGACTAAGGCTCTCTCATGTCTGTTGCCATATGGGTGCAACATCATTCTGTCCTACTGTTGGACAATTTAATTTTCTTGTTAAGAGGAAGAAAATCCACCAGTAATCAAATCAGAGGGGAAGGATGCTTTCTTTTCCTTTCTTAGCCTCACCATTAAACCTATAAAGAATGAATCTGGTTGATTTGTCTTGGGCCTGCCATGGCTACAGAGATTTGCTCAGCCTTGGTCGTGTAGGAGTGAATAGTAGTGGCACTGGGTCAGGCTGAGAATCATGAGTCTGTGGCCATTGTTAGAAACCAGGCAAGGAATTATTATGAACTGGAAAGTTACCTCAATTTGGGTCTACCAGAAGTTGTAAAGAGTGTCATTTTATATGGCTATAAAATTCAAGAAGGGAAGAAAGTTTAATCATGAAAACAATGTATTTTTTTTAACCAGAGCTTGAGCTCAATTATGTCTTTTATATCTTTTAATATACTGAGAAATGCTTTTTCCTCAAGTAATAAGTGATTAACTACTAAAAAGACTTCAGGGACTGGTTCAACTCATATAAATGGACATATGGATTCACTAAATGAAACTTAGTTTATTGTGGGAAATAGCTATCATTAGAAATAAAGCTTATTGGGTAATATATCTTACAATTTTAGATATGATTTTATAAATTATACTAATTTGTATTTTTATCTTATTAATCCAACGAGTAACCTACTCTTATGGTCACTGAATTAATCATGTACAACCTAACATTATTATATCTAGTCAGTGACCATTGGCCAATGAAAGAAAAACAAAAACAAACAAAAAATTCTAGCATATATTCTCTGAAGTTCCTTATGAAAATAAATTATCTCCAGAAAATGATATAGAAAAGAAGAGGTGACAAAATAAAACATATATGTATTTTTTCTAATGTGACAAAATCAAAGTAATTCTTAACTATTTTATCATTTATTTCAATACTATTAGTAATTACAAATGTATTTGAAAATTCCTGAGAAAGATGCACTATTATAAATTACTGAAATAACATGTGTCAATTTAGTTGGTAGAATATGTTTGCTCCACCAAGTAATTTTGTAAATATTTGTTTTCTTAAAAAGATTGGCAGAACAAAAAAATAACAATTAAATTTTTTGAATCGAACATTTTAATTATAGAAGCAAATAAAACTAGTTTCTAAGCTATAGCCTGCTCTACTATAATGCCTGTTTTGAAATGTGAATTTGTTCCAACAGGATGGATATCTTTGGGGACAATTAGAGCATAATGTCGAGATGGGTTTGCTCATAGATTTTGACCTAAGGAAATATTAGGTGAATGCAGAAAAATGCACCCTGTTGAATCAGGCACACAGGAACACACAGAATGCATGGGGTGTGTGTATATGGGTACAACTCAGATATCTACCAGCTGCCTCAGTTAACTATGTCCATCTATATTGGGGAATACAATAATCTCATTACAGAAAATCTCCCTTCCACTACGTCATAACTCACAAGCTGTAACTGCTCAACGATCCACTTCTATAAGGAAATTTCAGGGTGAAGTGCCATAATTACTGTCGTATTTATTTAACTATTTACTATGTGTAAAACTGTGTTACCATTTTTAGTTTTAGGTTTTTTTAAATGCTTATCTATTTTTGAGAGGGAAAGAGAGACAGAGTGTGTGGGGGGAAGGGCAGAGAGAGAGAGAGAAACACACACACAGAATCCGAAGCAGGCTCCAGGTTCTGAGCTGTAGGTACAGAGCCCAACGTGGGGCTCGAACCCTAGAACATTGAGATCATGACCTGAGCAGAAGTCAGACGCTTAACTGACTGAGCCACCCAGGCACCACTAAAAGGTGTTACCATTTTTAGCTAGGTTCCTATATTTTTCTCTCCCCATCTGTCACTGATAAAGTTTGTGTGTTATGCTGTATCTGCATGATTTTTATTGCATATGTGCATGGCCGGCCGATTTTAGGACTGAATACATTGCATTAGAGCAGGACAGATAGTGTATGGGTTTTTAGGGAACGTCCTGACCAAAGCAACAGAATGATCAAAACAATTTCTGAGGAGTTTCAATAATTGAATGTTACCATACATAATTTGATTTTATGTAATGTTTGAAATTAATTATAATGAAGTTTGTAAAGATAGTAATTTGAAATTGCACATAGGCCTATCTCGAGTCTACTTATATAAATATTCATGCTATATTAGAACTAATTTCCATAAAACATGTTATTTATGGATATTAATTATAAACTAAATATGGTATTGTTAAATGGTAGGATATTTTTAATGCTGTTATTTCATTTAAAAGTGTTTAAAATAAAAAAAAAAGTGTTTAATGTTACATTTGGGTAGTAATTGTGGAATGATTTATAAAATGTTCCGTATTACCTTTGAAAAGAGAAAATAAATAAACATCATCAAGAAGAAAATAATAACATATATGCCTATGTAATTTATACAATGTAAGTAATTTTATTTGAAAATTAAAATAGCAGTTTAAATATATTTACTTATATTTACCTGAACATATTTAGGTAAAGGTTCAATTTCATGTCAGAGTTTCATATCAAAACATCTGATAATCTGCATTACGTTTTTCATAACCAAGAGCTTTTAGAATAATTAATTAACTTTTTTCAACCTCACATTTTTCATTAAAAAATACAAGGTATAAAATTTTAGTGTGACATTAATAAGCACATTTATATGAAATAGAACTAACTGCCATGCTTACCATAAAACATGCATAAACTATGTTCTTTTCTCCCTCTCCCTCTTTCTTATTTTGAAACCACATATTAATTGTGAATATTTTTAAACAAGAATCAAGCTACAGCTCTTGATGAATTATCATAAAGAGGGCCAGGAAAGAGACTGGTAGTAGATAAAAAACATTTGGATAGAAAATGAAAATAGCAGTTAAATGTCTAAAATTCATACTAATATCTGCACCTATAACATAATTTACACCTAGAACTTAATGTGTACAGAATGGTTGAATTTATTTTTACAGTCTTATTCAGGTTTCTGACATCTTATTAAAATTTTGATTTGCCTTCCTAAGCATCTGGTCCTTAAGTAAGGATATGGCACCAGCTTCCTCTTGTTGGAGATTCCTGAGTGCTTCATCTGTCAAAATGATTGGAAGGCACTAATAGCATTTCATAGATGGGGGCCAACAATGCCAGATGTCCTGCAATCCTACACTGCCTCCCCCAATCAAATGTCCCAGTGTATATCCACATGGTGATAATCTGTAACTATTTAGTCAAACAACAAAATCTTTATATGTAGATACTTTCAGAGGGTTTAATATAAATTAAAATTTTCAGGAATATAACCACTATATAAACTAAAGAAAAATATACCCTGCTCATTCCAGAAACTTCCAAGAGTTTTCAACATTTGCTAAATTGTGTAGCAATGGGAATCCTATTTATGTTATTTGAGTCATCAGTAGAGTACTGTAGCAAGCTATATTAGCACATCTGTACCTTGTCACATCCAGGATAATTGTAATATTTAAATATATAATGATTTAGTCCACATTAATAGAAAAGGTGTCCACAAAATTCATTTGAGTATTTCAACTTGGGCATTATAGTATAACCAGAAATGTACAGTTCCCAACATACCTACCATTTTTTGTATTAAAATAATAAAAATAATAACGTAGAGACTATTTAATAAAGTTGATACATATGTATATGTGTATGTTGCACATATATACATATGTATATAATGCAATAATATATCATGCTATTAATATAATAATATATATTTAATTTTTGAAATCTATAAGCATAGTTTGGAAACAAAGTAGTGCCATATTACTGCTAGAATGTCTGCAGCACGTTTTAATATTTTAATCACAATGGGAAGAAAGGCACTAGACATTTTAATCCCTCTTTGTAATTAAAGTTGCAAAGAGCAAATGTTCTTATTTGGGTTAGGAAAAGTAAGTGATACACTTTTAATTTGAATGAGATATCCTGAAAGTCTCTTGAAATTAATTAGGGTTTTCTCAGAGGCCTTCTAGAATGCATGTATCTTAACAAGGTCCCCAGCCCTGCAGGCACTTAGAGAATTCTGAAGTTAAAAAAAAAAGAAAAAAGAAAAAAAGACTCCCTCCTTGTCCAAACTTTAGTCAGGAACCTGTGGGTTCTCTTTCCAATTCTAGTTTCAGCAAAGAATAATGGTTAGCCAATTGATCTAGAATCCCCTCACCCCTGATATTTAATCACTTTGGCCTGTCTTTAGCAAAAATGCATTTTGACAAGAATTCCCCTACCTCTGACATCTCATCAACTACTCTTTGGCCAAACATTCTAGCTGTCTTTGGTGTATTTGGGATTGAGTTCAGTGTGTCCCCTTTGTTGTAATAGCCTCTCCAATATTGCAATAGTCCTGAATAAAGTCTTCCTTTCTGTTTCTAACAAGTGTCAGTTGTAAACTTTTCTTTTTAAGAAAATTCAGTCATCTTTCCATGGGGAGAAGAGTCAAGTCAACAAAATGTAAAGTATTTCAAACCATAAAAACCCTGGAAAGGATTATCACACAGGGTATAAAATCCAGAAGGTAGATTTGGCATGTGAATAAAAACGTGCGATTTAAAACTGTATGAAGAACAGTTATGTTCCCAGATCTCTTACCATTACCGAACAGCTTGTTGATGACTCTTCTTTTAGCATAGCAGAGGGTGGGAGATTTATTTTGTAGAGAGGCTTTTAAGATATTACTCATTTGTTTGCTTGTATGCTTTTCTTCAGCAGGGTTCAAGGATTAGAAATAGGTAGAAATCACACAGCAGACTTCACTCAGTGAAAAGGTTGGCAACTTGCTGGTGAAAAAATAAATAAATAAAGGTGTGAAAGAGGATAGGTCAGAGATCAGCAAACCTTTTAAGTGAAGGGGCAGGTTGTAAATAGTTTCAGTTTGTGAGCCATACAGTCTCTAACAAGTACTCAATTACAACCTTGAGTGCAAAAGCAGCCATAGGTGATACGTAGATGTGGGCTGGTTTCCAGTAAAACTTTTAGAGTTTATTTATTTATTTTGAGACAGAAAGAGAGTGTGTGCACAGGAGGGGCAAAGAGAGAAGGAGAGGGAATCCCAAGCAGGCTCCATACTGTCAGTGCAAGCCAAACCAGGGCCAGGAACGGTGAGATCATGACCTGAGCTGAAATCAAGAGTCGGACGCTTAACCAACTGAGCCACCCAGGCAGCCCAGAACTTTATTTTAAAAATAGCTGGTGGGCTAGAGTTGGCCAAAGAGAGGTAGTCAGCCAATTCTTGTTTTAGTTTACTGAAAATAGAGTGTTTAAATTATTCATAGAGTCCCCCATATCGATTCCCAAATATGACTGCATATAAGAATCCTAAGAGGAGCAGTTGTAAAGTCGTAATGTCCAGTACCAAATTTCAGAAATACTGGTATAATCTTAGTTGAGGCCAGGTCACCAGAACTTTAAAAATCTCCCCCAGGTGATTCTAATGTGAAGCAAGTGTTGAGAACAGCCATAGGCATTTGATGCTCATAAGGATTAAGTATCCACAGGGGGGCTCTCATGGAATGGGAGAAGGCAAAGGTGCCAATGGTTTGGAAGTCTTAATGATATAGGAGAGTAGCTGCAGGGGAACTGTTAATACATGATAAGGGGATAAGAGATTGGTAAGAGATGTGTGTGCTTAAATTAGTGACTTCAAAGGAACAGCGGGTTTTGTAATTATTATTTCAGGGACTCGGTAGGCAGCCTCTAAAATTTCCCCATTGATCCATACATTTTAATATTTGTACCCTTGAGGAAACCCCTACCCTTGAGTCCTGGTTGAATTTATTAGCTCACTTCTTTCATATACACTATGACAGAAGCAAGGGGATGTGTCTTCCAGGATTAAGTTGCACAAAGACTGGCTTCCATCTTCGGAGCTCTCTCTCTGTTCCACTCTCTCTCTCATTCTAGGAGAAGCTGGCTGCCATGTTGAGAAATGCTATGTGGAAAAGCCCACATGTCAAAGAACTAATGTCACCAGTTAGCAGCCAGCAAGGAGTTATATCCTACCGAAAACCACATGAGTGAGCTTGGAAATTGATCCTTCTAGTATGTGCCATTGGATAATGGCAGACCTCACCAACCTCCCGACTTTCAGCCTTATGAGAGACCCTTAATTAGAGGATCTAATTATTGCTAAATTTCTTCACCTAGAGAAACTATGGCATAATGAATGAATGTGTGTATGTGTGTGTGTGTGTGTGTGTGTTTAATGTTTATTTATTTATTTGGAGAGTGAGGTGGCAAGGAGAGAGAGGGAGGGAGAGAAGCCCAAGCCAGTTCCACGCTGTCAGTATGGGAGCCTAATGCAGGGCTAGATCTCATGACTGTGAGATCATGACCTGAGTTGAAATTGAGTCGCTCAGTCACTCAACCGACTGAGCCATCCAGAAACCCAGAATGTTTGTTGTTTTAACCCACTAAATTTTGCTGTAATAAGCTAAGGAGCAACAGGTATCTAATAAAATGGGTGATCTGGAGAAAGGAAGACTTAAGCAGAGAGAAGATAAAAGTCAGTAGATTATAAATATCATTCAGTGAAACTGAAATGCTTGTAGTTGGGGGGAAAGAGCTGTAAGTCTTATTGCTAACAATTTGGTTAACATGACTCATAATCCAGGGGTCATATGCTTACATGTGCCTCAGAGAATAGATGAGTTTATTCCTGGGTATAGGATTAAACGTTTCCAAAAAGCACAGGGACCAAATAAGATAAGGACCTCACCCTTGAACTCTGATATTCAAGGCATGGGGCGGATGAAGAGCTCATGATCAGGGCACAAACAAGTTCATGGTAGAACAATTTGTGAAATATGGAGAGAATGCAGGACAGCTTTCATGACCGACTGAGTGATTAATTGGTTGATTTGGAGGGGTGTCAGTGGTATTTTGTCTTATTTCTATGAGTGCATAGAAAATGTTTTCTGTCTTTCCTCCTGGATTTCCTGCAATATAGTTAAGGCGAATTGATTTCAGAAAGTATTCTGAGAAAGCTTTAATGGTATTATTAAGTTGGTAGAGAAAATAACCGATGTTATAAACTCAGGTTTTCAGCCAACTTTTTTAGCACTTTCAGAATGATTCCAGAAAAACCTTGAATAAATTGGATATTTGTATTAATTTTATGCCCTTTTATTGTGACTTTATAATAAATGAGAATTTTTTGGTAAATATTGGAAGTTAATATTCTATAGTTGGGAAAACCAATTTGAAACACCCAGACAGCAAGCCCATATAAAACTACGTAACACCACAGACTACAGCAAAAGAATAACTTAATGAACTTAGAAGACAAACTATGCACTTTGTGCAAAGCTTATTAAGGAAGATACAATTTCAATACCAATGAAATAAACTCCCACAAATTGATTTTTCTTTGTGTGCACTCATCAGTGTAAATACAATTAAATTATAAAGCCTGTACTTGTTCAGGAAAGACATTTTCTGTTCATATTCATGCTATGTGGGTGCTTTGGCTTCTGATACTTTGTTATATAAAAACCTTGAACAGTGACAACAAAAATCCAACAAGTACAAGTTTGTAAAGCCTGTAAGTATCCTCACAACACGGATGGACCTAAATGGTATTATGCTAAGTGAAATAAGTCAGACAGGGAGAGGAAAAAAAAGCATACTATTTTATTATATATGGAATCTAAAACAAACAAACAAAAAACAGAAAATGGTCTTATAAATACAGAGGAGAAACTGGTGGTTGCCAGAGGGAAGGGGGTGGGTGGGGAAGGGGGACATAAGTGAAGGAGATTTAGAAGTACAAACCTGCAGTTATAAAATAAAAAAGTCACAGGGATGAAAAGTACAACATAAAGAATATAGCCAATAATATTGTAAGGACTTTGCGTGGTGATGGATGATAATTACATTTACCTTGATAAGCACTGAATCATGTACGCAATTATGGAATTGCTGTGTTATATACCTCAAACTAATGTAACATTGTACGTCAGCTACACTTCAATAATTAAAAATAATACAATGAAATGTTACAAATTTACAAACACCTATGCATTTCCTTTAACAACTAACATTACAGTTTTCATCAAATGAGAATGTCATGAATATCTTTTTGAAATAAACTGTCATTATTATGAGACTTAAAGTTTTAAATTAGCACATTCTGTAATTTAAATAATAGGATCATTTTTCCTCATTACAATAGTATGAAAGACAAGAAAATCCAAAGTTGTGTGTGTTTTTTTTTTTAATTTCAAAGAGTAAATTCACCTACAAGTGCCACTTTTTTTTTTAATTTTTTTTAACGTTTATTTATTTTTGAGACAGAGAGAGAGCATGAACAGGGGAGGAGCAGAGAGAGAGGGAGACACAGAATCTGAAACAGGCTCCAGGCCCTGAGCTGTCATCACAGAGCCCAACGCAGGGCTCGGACCCACGGACCGTGAGATCATGACCTGAGCTGAAGTCGGACGCCCAACTGACCAGGCCATCCAGGCGCCCCTCAAGTGCCACTTTTTAAGGGCTGAAGAGCTTCCAAGTATGATACAAGTTTATAAATTACCTAATTCAATAATTTAAACTTTACAAAAATCTCCTAAATTACTGTTAGGATCTCTGACTTTCTGATAAGAACACTGATTCGGTGATTACCATCTTGCCCCATATAACGCAGTCAGAGTTACGATTTGGAATTTCACTTTTGCTGACACCAAATTTGATTAATTTACCAAATAATCAGCTGAGTTAAGCTCCATGTAACCGAATACCCAATAACGATGTTTTCAGCAATCTCCATTTGGCTGAGAAGGGAGAAAAAGGGTCCCCTAGACCTGCCCCAGGTAAACACAGACATTCTAGAATGTGGTGAATGTGAGAGCATTTAACTTTGAATCTAAAACAAATATTCAGTTTGGGGTTTTTGTTTGTTTGTTTATTTTTCGGTTTTGTTGTTGTTGCTTTGTTTTGTTTTGTTTCAAGTTTCTATAACATAGGAATCAACATAAGGAAAACACTATTCCACCCCCCCCCCACCCCACCCCCGGTTACAGAAGGACGGAAGATATGTTCAGCTGCACAAGTCAAGAAGAATGAGCAAGATGACTACGTTGCAGGATATGGTCTCCAGATATAACAGCCACATGAGCCGGGGTTGGAAGTGACGGAATGAAAAGTTACAGCCAAAGAACAATTTTCCAGGGACCTTGATGGAATTGAGCATTAATGTATTTTGAAAATCTCTGTGATGATTCTAATGTGCAAGAAAGGCTAAGAACTCCTTTCTTTGAACAATATAGACAGACCTTTTTATTTCTTCTCTTCCCTCAGGGGTGTATATGCAAACACTCCAGGTCAGATATGGAGTTTTCATGACTGTCAGACATCCAGACTCTTTACTCTTTTCCTTGGCCATCTTCCAAATGGTGCTTTTTCTCATGCTCTCATATGACTGCTCTGGATCCAGCCATCACAGCACCTCTTCCAAGAAGGAAGAACAGTAAATAAATATACTGCAGAGGAATAGAACAGACCTCTTCTTTTAAAACTTCTCAGAATTTACACATTTCTACTTCATGGGCCAAAAATTAGTCATACGTGTCATGCCTAGTGTCAGTAAAGGATTGGGAATATAGTATTTACTCCTGGTGATCATGTATCCCACTAAAAATTACAAGTCTCTTTTTTACTGGTGAAGAAAGAATAATGGATATTAGAGGTAATCAGCACTCTCTGCAAAAATTAGTACACATTCCATCATAAGTATTATAGGAAATGAGGCACCAGGCAGTTTAAAACATTTTTTTTTACATTTATTTATTTTTGAGAGACACGGAGAGACAGAGCACACGTGGGGGAGGGGCAGAGAGAGAAGGAGACAGAGAATCCAAAGCAGGATCAGGCTCTGAGCTCCCAGCACAGAACCCCACATGGGCCTCGAACTCACAAACCATGAGATCATGACCTGAGCTGAAGTCGGATGCCTAACCTACTGAACCACCCAGGTGCCCCCAGACAGTTTTAATAGATTAAAATTACTGTCTTTTTCCCCCTTTGGGGAAATGCTGGCAATTTTGTTCTGGAATTAAAACGATGACATCATAGCCCACAAAAACATAATTGTGGAAAAGAGCTTTTGTTTATTTATATTCAAACACACAAAATAGATTTTTTTTTCTTTCTGATTAGTCCAGCCAAATGGAGGGAGCATTTATTTGTAAGTTATTCTTGTCATCAAGTTTACATCTTTCCTTCATAAGAATAAAGTTTTGTTTAACACAAAAATCCTTGTAATAATTAAGCATAACTAAAAACTTATGCTATATCCTTACAGATTCTCAACTGTATTTATATCAGTAATTGATAACCCTGGTCAACTTCAAAAATTCTTTTCTGGTCTCACCACCTGCCTCATTTACATAGTGTTAGGAAAATCCCAGAGTCAGGCGTTTCCAGCATACCTCCAGAGCTGTGATCCTAATTGCTGGATGTGCTAATAGAAAAATATTTTTGTAAACCATGCCGTATTAAAGCGAACGTTTAATGTACAACTTAACATACATTTTAATATGACACGGATTGCAGGTTGTGAAAGTTAAATTTGCAGGTTGCATTGAACCTTTTATTTTCCTAACTTTGCCTCATTATAGACAAGGATGCAGCCCCAAGATCCAAGAATTCCATAAAGATCAACATTGACGTTTGCTGTCTGGCGTCTCGTTAGCTTTGCCCCAACAACACACATATCAAGAGGTACAGAAACTGAACGAAGCCTATCGTTACTGTATCGTTACAATCAGCTTCTAGCTTGTTTACAGTAAGGCACCACATTTGGAGGGGAGAGGGAAGAACCATGTGGGTAAATTTTCACCATACAGAATGCTTCTCCCCATTAGGGATTCTATGGTGATCTCCCCAAATCCCTGATGGGAGTTGGGGAAGGGATGCTAAGTCTTACGTAGTTTAGAGGGAAAGAAAGAACTTTAAACTCACCCCCCTCATCTGAGTCAAAGAGAGACTACGTAAGTATTAGCAATTTTGAGGGAGAGCATACTAGGCAGCTAGTAGCAGCCTAAATAAACTTGTCTTTTAGGAGCATCCCTGTTTCAGCACATCACATATTTCTTGCCTTGTTTGCTCGTACATGTGTTACACACCTAGGGTTATGTTCTTGGGTTATATTAGTAAGAATTGTATATCTAAAGGAAAGTGCGATATTCTCATTAAATGTGAGAGGACTACTTTTGACATTAATATAAACAAGCAAATTTCTTCCTTATAATACTTTCAATCAGGTTATTGAAACTAAATGATATCCTTGGAACATGATTTTCCAGAAATTACTTATGACCACCAGATAGCAAAAATCTGAAATTAAAACAAATTTCTGTTTAACAGCTTGACTTGTTTATGTAATTAGACTGATTATTTTATTATGAAATCAAGGTGTCACGCAGTAAAGAGTCAAGAAATATGCTACGGAAATTAAATTATGACTACAAAGGCCCTAGTATATTGATCCCACAAGCGTTTTCCATTTCTACAGCTATGTTCATCAAAAACAACAGCAAAAGCCAGAACACAAATGCTTGATGCTTGTTTTAAAGCCAAAAAAATACAGAAAAATTAACTTCCACTTGAGAGGTATTTAAAAATTGTTTAATCTATGACCCAATTTGAATCTCATTGTCTTGAGAAGTACAATATGTCTCCACGAGGAATCATCCCTATCACCTAAAAATTAGCTGCAAATGATAGACTGTATCTGCTTACCCTGCTGGAAAAACACAGAAGTTATCCCAAAGATTTAATTAGATATGGACATTTTAAAAACTACATATTTTTATTTATTTTATTTATTTATTTATTTATTTATTTATTTATTTATATTTTTAAAGTTTATTCTATTTATTTATTTTGAAAGAGACAGAAACAATGTAAGTGGGGAAGGGCCTGAGAGAGAGTGGGAGAGAGAGAATCTCAAGCAGGCTCTGCACTGCCAGCCCTGAGCCTGACGTGGGGCTTGAACTCATGAAACCATGAGATCATGACCTAAGCCAAAAGAGTCAGATGCTTAACTGACTGAGCTACCCAGGTGTCCCCATATTTTGATTTTTAAATATATAAGCAATATAATTCTGTATTTTGACAAGTGATTTGATAAACTAGGTTAAGTGATAGTTACTAAACAGAGATGTTGTTAAACTAGTGCTCCAAATAACAAAGTCTGGATATAGTGTTTCCTGATACAAGGTGTAAATCCTCTGGCCATGGTTGCTTTCAAGCTATTATTAACACACCATTCTCCTGAATGTGAAGTTAGGGATGTTGTCAGCAGAATGATTAAGTGTGCCCAATCTTTAAATAAGAGGATTCAGCAATGCAAAGCTTCTGAGGCATGAATAAACCTAGGATTTTTGTTCAGCAAAAGAGTCACTGGGCTGAATGAACAAGATGAATCAGCTAATAAAGCAATTTTAGCCAATGATAAGAAGGAGTTTGCAAACATCCTTTTGAAATTCAGCTTTAAATTCTTTTGGCTAGTACTCTTGCTTTTATTTTCCCTTGAACTTGTTTTTATAGGCTCTGGAGGTAGGTAATTAAATCACTAATTGATGCATTTTACTATTCTAATATGAAATTTTGGTACTTAAAATTCCCATGTTATTATAAATTCAGCTTTGGCCAATGCATTTAATATATTACATTTTAATGCTTATTTAATCCAAAACAATGTCAGTGTCCTATTGAATTTTTTCTTTAACGTGTGCATTATTTAGAAATGCATTATTTAATTTCCAAATATGTAGATATTTTCTCAGTGTCTTCTTATTTTTTCTATTTTAAGAAAAATAAGATAGAGAATACTCAGCATGATTTTAGGTTTTTTAAGGTTTGTTTTATGGCTCAGAATGTGATGTATCTTGCAAAATTTTCTGTGTTTACTTTAAAATAATATGTACTATGCTATTGTTAGGTGGATTAATCTATTCATTTTAATGAGTAAATTTTTGAGAGTTTGTCCAAATCTGTTTACTTATTGGTATTTGTCCTATACTTTTATCAATTATTGGTGAAATGTATTGAATTTTTCTACTACAATTGTAATTTTCTCTATGTCTTTTTTCATGCTTAGCAGGTCTTTCTTATTGTGTTTTGAATATTGTTATTAGTTGCATACATATTTAGAATCATAGTGACTTGACCACTTATCAATCATAAAATAAATCCTTTTCCATCTTTTTACCTTGCTTTATATTTTGAAATTATGCTTCGTAGGGGTGACTTAGAGGCTCAGTCAGTTAAGTGTCTGATTCTTGATTTCAGCTAGGTCATGATCTCCAGTATTGACCCCACATCGGGCTTCATTGAGGATAGAGCCTGCTTAAGATTCTCTCTCTCTCTCCTCTGCCCCTCTCCCCTGCTCATGCCTCTCTCTCTAAAATAAAATAATAAAATAAAATGAAATGTAAAATAAAATAAAATGAAAATTTTTTTATATACAACCTATAGTTGGTTCTCACTTTGTTTTAATACAACTTGGCAATTTCTGTCTTTAAATTGCTGCACTTGTATTGTTAGTTTTTCACGTACTTATCTCTATGGTTGTGAAGTCTTCCTCTTGGCCCCTCTGGCCAACTTATTAGACTTTTAAGTTTTAGCAAGTACCTTTAGTCCATGTGATTGATTAACTAAACCTTTCGTTGTATATCTACAGATCATACATTTTTTTTCCTAGAAATACTTGAAACCAAATCTTCTTATACAACCTCCTCTGGGGCGACCTCTCATGTGCACAGCCTCCAAGCACCACAGGTAATGTCTGTAGCTGGCACCGCTGATTTTGCATGCAATCAAGAAGTGTTATAAATCACTGTGCTCCCTTTTACTGACTAACAGCCCTAATGTTCCTTTAAAAAAATTGGGGCCAGGCAAAAAATTGAAAACAATAAATTTCCCCTTTGGGGACAGGGAGAAACCTGAGAGTTGGTTTTTGAACAAGAGTCTGCTTTCTTCCCAGGTGGCTGGCCTCCTGAATAAACTCCTCTTTCTTTCCAATCACAACTTGTGTCTTGATTACTAGCTTTCAGAGCAAGCAGCAGCCAGTCTAACTTGGATTTTTTTTTTTTTTGGCAATGATTGGATTAAAATCGACCATCTTGTTAGATGTTCTCTTTATTTCTTATCTATTTTTTCTTTTTGTTCCTTTCTTCCTTGTGTTTGTATTAATTATCTTTATAATTCTATTTACTCTCTACTACCATCTTATTATTCATGCCTTTTTAAAAAAAAATGTATTGTATCTGGGGATTACAATATACAATTTAACTGAGTTAACCTTTTGGTATCAAAATAAACTCATCTCCATATGTATTACAATTCATTATGAGTAGAAGGTTTTCAATGAAAAGAAAAGTTAGGTTTATAATAGTAGATCATTGATAATGTCACTAAAAATCCCTCAGGTGCCTCTCAATCTTGATTTTTCCAGATACTTTCTTTTTTCAACTATTTATCTAGAAAACTCAAACAGAAAAGTATGTCAAAAAGGGGGGGAACATACACGTTTGGCAGAAAAGTAGCAAATTGACATGGAAAATTAGATTTTAATTATAAAGATTATAGCTGGAATAAAACATTGAAAAAAGCATGGAAAGTGTAGCATATTTGAATCAGTAAATTGCTAACCAAATTCTTCAGTTTCATCCCTTTCATAAAAACTTAAAGACACATATATGCTCACATGAATATTCCTACTCTTTTTTTTTTTTTTTTAATTACAGTTCCCTTTGTTTCAATTTCCATTTGAATGCTGGTTTCTGTCATTAGGTATTGCAGTTTCTTAATTACTATGAAGTTTATTTGTTCTGAGTTCTTCATCTAATACTACCCTTTTGTTTTTTTTTTTTAATTTTGCATGCTTAACAAATGGCCAGTAAGAGTGGAGGATAATTTAATCAAAGAATATAGGAAAATTGATTCTTGTATATAGTATCCTTTTTATTTTTTTGATTTTATTTTTTATTTTTTTAACATTTATTCATTCTTCAAAGACAGAAACAGAGCATGAAAGGGGGGGAGGGGCAGAGAGAGAGGGAGACACAGAATCAAAGCAGGCTCCAGGCTCCGAGCTGTCAGCACAGAGCCAGACATGGGGCTCAAAACCACAAGCCGTGAGATCATGACATGAGCTGAAGTCGGATGCTTGACTGAGCCACCCAGGCGCCCCTATAGTATCCTTTTTAAACGAAGGGATGTTTTAAGAGAAAAGCATGCAAGAAAGAAAAGTAAGGTGATCTCTTAAAGTTTGTGCGTGTGGTTTCCGATATAAAGAGTGTGTAGTATCCTTTGCTATTCTTGCTGCTGGGGGAAAACATGTTTATTGAAATCAACTGCATTTTAAGAAGCTTGTCATATTCTCTAAGAATAAATACCAAACTTCTCTGTCCACAGTTTAATTTAAATACAGAAAAAATGAAATTCCTTGAATCTGTTTCTATTGCACCATTGGTATGAAAAATGTGTGACTAACCAATTTTAAATAGACCTACTTCAAGGAGAAAAGAAAAACAAAGAGTAACATATTATTTTTTTAATGTATGTATTGACTTCAATAGCAGGAAAATAGATTTCATAGGTTAGGAATCTAAACACATCCTTCATAACGAAGGGATTTTCAAAAAGGATATTTGAACGGAACCAGAAATGTTATCAATTTAAACAAATCCAATCCAAAGCATCATTTTAGAGCTTAAAGAGCTAAACATGCTTCAGAATTGGTCCTTAACAAAACAGCAGACAAAGTTGTCTTTTCCTTACCTCTTTCTTTTTCAGCTTGTCTTTTTCCTTTTTTTAAGTTTATTGATAAATTTTGAGAGAGACAGAGACAGCAGAGAAGTAGGAGAGGAACAGAGAAAGAGGGGTAGAGAGAGAATCCCAAGCAGACTCCGCACAGCCAGCACAGAACCCAAAGCGGTGCTCAAACCCACAAAGCTGCGAGATCATGACCTAAGCCAAATACCAAGAATTGGACATGTAACCGACTGAGCCACCTAGGCATTCCTTCCTTTTCCTTTTCTCCCCTATCTCAAAAAACCCTCCTGCAATGTGTCCATTCTGGAAACAAAACTGCTTCTTTTGGGTACTATCTTGGACACTATATCCCTACTGTACATGAATCCAGTTTTTCCTAAATGTGGACTAAAGATTTCCATTCCTGAAATGCTAATTCCACATCAATAATCCTTGACGAATTAAAAAGAATTCAATCAGATACAACCTCTACATCAGCAAAATATTTCAAGGTGGAAGGGAGCACTGGCGCTGGGTTTGTGCTCACTTAATAACATTATTAATGATGTGGATGAATGAACAAATATTATGAAAAGGAAATTCATAGGTATTAAATATGTAGAGTATGCAGAAACAAATAGGCTGGAAGGTGATGTCTGCAAAATGACCTAGAGAGGTTAAAAAAGTTAATAACTGCCCAATATTCTTCTAGTTTTCAATAAACTACATCACTTAACTGGTAAAAATAGTCAAGAAATATGCAGCAATGATAGTTAAGCCAAAAGGTGAAGAGGAGAAATTATATAATGCTGCATTTTTTGTATAGTAGAGTATCTAATGAACATTTCTAAAGTTTTAATTCACACATGAAACAAACCAAACCAAAAACAGTAGTTCAATTGTTCTTCACTGAGAGGATAAATTATTTATGTGGAAGCATATTCAAACTCACATAAATAACATGGGTAATCTCTTTATTGGGAAGTTATTCATAGCATTTAAGTAACTTGGGATCTTAGGAACTCATTAATTTTCATCAATAATTGATAATCAAGATTCGGTATACAAAAAATCATGATCTAATATTGAAAGGTGAACCATTTTAACCTTCATATTGCTTTTCACCTTGGCTGTGGGTTGGAATTCATTCTCAGTCTCTATAGTTTATTTTGAAACATTTTCATGTGAAGGTCATACAAATATTTTATTATTCCTAATTTGGGGAAAGTTGTTAACTTATTACATCATTCATTGCCTAATTTCCTTTGATGATCCAATGTAAATAATTTTTTCTATATTCTTGGTATTTTAAAAATTCAGAGCGTATATATATATATATATATATATATATATATATAATGTACACATTCACATACTCAATATCTATGAAAGAACTTAACTTCGAAAATAAACAAATTAGAATCTTTTTAGGTCACATAATATAATATCTATGGCATTCCTACTTTTACCATGACTCAAGTTAATATCATTTCATTGTCATTCATTAGATTTCACACGTAAAAAGAAACATCATGTGCTGCATGATAAAATAGAAATGAAACCAAATACAGTGTTTTAGGAAATTACAAAAAAGTTTTATTTTACCTTAGGGGACATATAATAAAATCTCTCTCCCTTAGTATTTTGCTCACTATCTAGCAAAATTGAATGGAATCTACAAGCATTTTTAACAAGGTTACTTCCGAATTTTGCAGCATATCACAATCAGATATTTACTCAGGCCACTGTTCACATTCTAGGCTTCTATAAATAAGGTGGAAAAAATTTCAAAATGATGACACTTTCCTGCCTAGACAAATTTCCATGCAAAATACTCAGTTTCCTCTTTATTTATAACAGAATAGTAAAGAATTCACCTTGTGGATTCAATTTTTGTTAGCATTTCTACTTCTACTATAATTAGGTTTTGAGTAATTCCTAGGTATAACCTTTATGTTTAATAATTTAATTTAAATGCACTGACAAAGCAAATAAAAGTACTAACAAAGTAACTCTCTGTTATTCGCTTATATAAAAGTCCTATAAATTCAAGATTTCCTTGATTTCCACCATGGTAGCACATCAATACATTTTTTGTGAGTAAACCTTTCTCTTCCTCTACATTAAAAATAGCTATTTTTTACTTCCCCATTTAATAGTCTGTGAACTATTTCAGTTTTTTTATGCACAGATGATGAATAGAAGCAATGCATAGTGTTTCGGTTCCATCTATTTTCAAATCTATTAAAATTCCATCAATCTGGGATCTAACAGTTCTCAGGCCCATGATTAATTTTGAAGGAAACAACAACCAACTCCTATGTGATTATTTAGAGCCCACATTTTCTTACCCCTTTTTCAGTTTTAATGGAGCTATCAATGGTTTTGGCAAAGTTTGTGGTTCACTATTCCTTTAATTCAACATATTTCTTGAAATGGTAAGTTATCATGTTATGTAGGGTATAGTCTCTTGTGCCCCTGTTTAGAAGTGAATTCTGCCACAAGCAACTCTCAAAGATGCCCTAAGCGCTCCTCTGACCTCAGGATACAAGCAGCGAGTTGCAAGGGCCTACTAACTTTGAGAGTACTTCCTTAACCGAGTTTACATGATTTTGGTGTTAGAGAAATCAGTACAAACAAAAGTCAACAGAGTAATACTTAAACTGTAGAGCTCTTACAAAAACCCATACGTTCCATGCTTTTTCTCATTTCCAATGCTACCTGACACGACCAAGTCCTCTTGGACACTTCCTCCAGACAGGAGGCCTAGCAAGTATACATCTTGAGGATAGAGGGGAGCTGTAGTATAATCAATGTTCTGGTACTTTCTCTTACCTTTTCCAATGATGCACCCATAGTCGTGGTGAAGTTGTATCTGACCTTTTCTAAAACAAAAATGGCAATTGGTGAACAAAATTCTATTCAATGATCTCTCCTACAAGTCTTATTCTTCTAATTCTAAATTCATAGCAAGCACTGTGAAACATCCTGGAATATTTCCCCTGCATTTTGCATCCGATTTCTATGTACCCTGTGTAAACGGAATGAAAAAGTTGAGGATGGTAAAAATAATATTTATCATACAAGATGTGGGGTAACAATTCAACATAATACAGTGGTTTTTATCTCTACCTGACCACCATCTCATCAATCTCTAAGGCTCAGTTCAAAACCACTTCTCTGAAGCCTTCGTTGGCCCTCAGCATCCTTTATTTCTGCCATAATTCTAGAACTATCCAGAATTATGTTTTTGTCAGCTTTGGTTTGCTTGTTTTCCTGTTGTCCTCCACGATAAATTTGGAACATGTGGTTGGTAAGGTTCATGTATTTTTTTTTTCTGTATATTCAAGACTACATTAGATTCTGATTAGATATTCGATATATTTCCATGAATGTGTAGTTAATCTTATGCTACACAGCAGATTTTAAAGAGTTTAAGTCTTAATGCTTTTGAATTCTAGGGAAAGAAATTCAAAGAAAGAGAAAGACGTGAGTCATTTTAGGAGCTGGTGTACAAAGACACCAGCTTTGTGAATTTTGAAAGATTGAGTATCAAGTCAAACATATTTTTTTCAAAGCAATTAAACTGGGCTTTTAATGATATTGCTTAGACATTCCAGACAAAATGCGTAGCAATGGAACTAATTCTTATAAAATGACTTTGAAATCCCTAAACTCAAATATAATCTCATGGAGTCATTATTAGTGATAAAGAATGAATATGTTTTATACCTTCATTATAAAAAATAGTGGAAGAGGGAGGAGAAAAAAGCTTTATTATGAGTTACAAAATTTAAAACCTAAATTGATCATTTTTATTATTTCAAGAAATTTTCCCCCAGAGCTATTTTAGCAGCAACATCAAAGTCAGGAACCTAAGTTCCTGTAAACAAAAGAGTTTACAGGAGTTTAATTGTATCGCACTATCCCTTTTTCCTCTGTCTCTTAATTTTCTCAGTAGTTTCTAAGGAGTAAAAACCATTCCCCATGGAGAGGAGAGTTCCATGGAGGTCTGATGATGGTAATGATCTTTGTGAAACAGAGGCAAGTACTGTCCAACAAGTTGTTTATAATGAGGTGTCTGGGGAAAATCGTGTGGCCTTCTGTTGCGTCTCCTGTACCTAGCTGGCGTTGTCTTTGTTTGGGGGAGATGTTCTGTCTTCTGCATATAATCATGGGGCTGTTGGAAGTATCTCTTCTCTGGGCTTCCTGCTGTGGCACAGAGCACTTCTTTTTTTTAATTCCTTTTTCCTTTCTTCTTTCCTTTTTTGAAGATATTGATGCCTCTGTTCACATGGTCAGTGACAACAGTACAGCCTTCAAGTTTGGCAACTTATGTCAATCTCATCAATGTTTCCATTATACGTGCATTTTAAGCTCATTACTGCTACGGGTTTATTCTAATTTAAATACAAAATAAATAATCTTAGCAATGGCTAGAGGTTTTATACTCACAGATGACAGAAATATGCATCTGGACATACTTTGGGGCACATAGGACATTTGGGGATATAATTGATAATATGAACTGACGTGTTATTTTGCATATGCTACGCTGTCCACGTTAATATAGCCTGGGATATATTTATACGGCTCATTGGTTTGAGATTACTAGTTAAGAAAGTAGAAATGACCCTGAGGTGGAAGCAAAAAGTGGCGTTATATGGTGGGAAATTAGTCTCTCGTCTCAATACCACCATTTTCTTCCTCAGATGAAGTGTTGTTTTTGTCATCAGTAAAATGTCAATTTTTTCGCCATGCAGCTGAAGCCAATACTATAAATATCAAAGGACAAAATGATGGAGTATATATTTTTTGCAGGATAGCCATGCAAGCCTGGACTTCTGACCTCTTGACTATTATAGTAAAGACAGATTAACAATTTTATTTAAGCTACCGTATTTATCGCAATGCACAAGTCTCTACCTTGCTCAGCTCCAAAGGGCACCATTTTCATATAATTCATTCCCAAAGGTAAATCCATAAGTATATTCCCTTTAACAAATGGTGTATAACATATGGGACGGAGAAGAGACCCTTAGGAAGGATGGGAAAATGATCATCTAAACGTCTATGTTTATGCATTACACTTTAGCTGTTACAAGCAGCAATGAACTCATTATAATTATAGGGTCTTAATTTAGAGAAATGATTTTTAATAAAATCATGGAGTGATGTTAAATAGTAGAGTCTATATTAGTAGAGTCTCTAAATAGTAGAGTTCACTGGGAAAGTGAACAGTAGCCACCAGAAAATATGATAAACATGGTAACCAATGGTCAAGGGAAGATGACAAATAAATGGGAAAAAATAAAATTAACGCTGACTCATTCGATACATAGAGATAAAATCATACGATTAACCTTTAAAGCAAAAATACCACTAATGTGATATGAAATGGCACATGTAGATATTCTACAGGTTCTATAATTCCTGTTAAAGAATTGGAAATATTTCATTCTACTTCTTTGTGTACAAGAACACATACTATGTTATAAAAGAAATGCATATAGAGCGAAATGGGCCTGTGAAGACAGGAAATGTAGATGAAGAGAGAGATTGTAGAAAGCATTTTGTATGGGTCCCAAGGCCCGTTAGTATGTCTTTACATACTATATATATATTTGTGTATATATAAAGGCCATGAGTCTGAAACACCTATAAGGATATGGGGCATTGTGATAGGCATAGTCAGGTATGTTAACAATGACAACAACAACAACAAAACGTGTCATGAGAACCCTTACATAATATAAGGTCCACAAAGTCTCCTTGCAGTTCTGTGTTCCACAAAGTTGGATTTTGAAAAGCTGAGGCAGTCTGAGAGCTCTTCACCAAAATATTCTTCCCTTCTTCCTGTGTAAACAGCTTGCTAAAATTTCCACACAACTGAGTCCTAGTTAATATGCACCACTTCCAGGGCTGGACCACAAACCCCCTCCCTGATCCTCCTGTTCTTTCCACATTTGTCAGTTCAAAATGGAGAACTCCACAACCCTATGGGCGGCTCCAGCTGGAAGAAAGGAGTAGGCCACTTTCCTGAATTACTGGGTAGAGAAAGTCAACCACTGACCAGGAATGTTTTCATTTGAATGTTGCCAGTGAGAAATAAATTTTAACAATTAATCTACTTTAACCTTGAGAATTGTCAAAACATTTAATGTTACCCAGGCATTTACAGGAGACTAATAAATAACTCTCCATTTTTCCCTCTTCAAATTCAGATTGAACTGAGGTATAGGTATGGAAGTAAAACAGACAGTGGTAAAATGTTCCCTCATTTGTGGATAAAGCTATTTCAAGGGGTGTGGTTTAGCATTCAGACTTGATCTCGTGGGCTTCTAGAGACATAGGGGTAAGTGATCCTCACTCTAGTTCTGAAGTTCAGTTTTAGTTCTGAGCACACATATACACTTCAAGGAGGATTACAGAGCCTACAGGGGCTGGGATCATTCATAAGGCCTGCTGTTATACCTACACTCACTGACCCATGCTGTATCTGTTAGTCAAATTGCATCTGGTATAATTGTGATAAATGAAATGCACCAGCCTTAGATAAGCTAGTCCCTGACACATGCCTAGACAAGACTTAGAGAAGAATGGCTTAAGGTGTGAGTGTCAAGGCGCACTTTGTTGTCAACGTGCACTTTGTTGTCAAAGTGTGGAGCTTCCTGCGTTGTGAGGTAACCTTCACTTCTTCAGAAGTTATGATCTGCACTGGGGGCTCTGGGTACCCTGCCGTTTTAGGCATGTTCATTGGTTTGTCATGAATTTGAATGCACTCTCTTTCTTCTGTAAGTATTAATGTTTTTTCTTATGCTTTTTTAATGTTTATTTTTGAGAGAGAGAGAGAGAAATACACAGAGAGAGAGACAGAGTGTGAGCAGGGGAGGGGTAGAGAGAGAAAGAGAGAGGGAGACACAGAATCTGAAACAGGCTCCAGGTTCTGAGCTGTCAGCCCAGAGCCCGAGGCAGGGGGCTCGAATTTGGAAATGGCGAGAACATGACCTGAGCCAAAGATGGATGCTTAACCGACTGAGTCACCCAGGCACCCCTCCTTCTGTAAGTTTTAGTAGCTAGGTTTTATTTGATTTTCCCAGGTGATTTGCCCACTCATGTGCTTATGGAAGGCACTCTGGTCTTCCTATAAATTTGAACGTACTATTGATGTTAGTAAGAACAAAGGACACGCACAAGCAGAGATAGATTGCTGTGCCTTGCATGAAAAGCAAATGAAACTTAAAGTCCTTTTGCAAGTAAGCTTTTGTTCAGTTTGGTTTCTTAGAACTCCCTGAAATGCTATGATAATTACAGTGGTGTAGTGAGAGTTTACTGGTTGCTAAAGCTATCCATGCACAGTAATTTTGCAGAACACTGAAGTATGTAATGCGGGTACTGAGTAATAAAATGATGAAATTGCTACTGCTTTGTACGATGTTTGAATCCCTTTGTCCATTTCTTGGTAGACTGTTCTTAAACAATATGCTGCTACCACTCCCACAAACTGAATTTTTTTAGTTTAAATAGAAGGTGGTTGACATGAGTTGAAATATCTTTGCTACGTTAATTGTTTATTTTTTTCCTTGTCATTGAAAGAGTAAAATTAACAGACACACACACACACACACATGCTTGCACACACATGCACACATACTCAGAGCTCTAAACAACAACAACAACAACAACAACAACAACAACAACAAACATACTGCCAGAGAAGTAGGAGGATTTGCTGTGGAATAAAAGCTGTAAATGGCACTGCATCCGAACTTTCTGCACAGCTCTGCAGATTTTTATGCATTATTCAATCCATTAAAAACCACCTTAGAACATAAAAGCAAACACAATAGAAACTAAATGAGATAGTTACAAAGAACATCAAAAATAGTAATTTAAGCTCCCGTATGATAGCAAGCTTGTTCAGAGTCTAATTTTGGCTCTTTGGGTTCTCTTTAGAATCTAATTCATTTTACACATGCATATGTCTGTAGGGAGTGGGGGATAGAATTAATTAACCCAAACATTGGACGCCCACTCCTCTAATATTTCTTATGTTAACACACAAATCTGTTCTCTTCATTACTATTAGACCGCATTCAAATTACAACACAATTAGAGATCATTAACTCTCTCCTTTGTAATCAGCAATTTTCACAGGCCTCAAATAGACATGCACCTTTAATATATTCCTATTCATCTTACACTTTCCTTTAGGAGAATGTCAAAACAACTTTTTTTTTACATTATTGCTATTTGTTTTAGTTTTTGCACGCTGCCTGGTAGAAGATAATTATTTCTACTAAACGTCTCTTCCCTTCAATCATTCAAATAGCAATTCATTGCTATTTAAAATGAAAAGAAACAGAAGAAGAAAGAAAGAAAATACACCACTGTAAAAATCAGATACTTTGGTTCTACAACTTTTGTTTCATGCACAAAGAGGTTTATTTATGTATTCCAAAATATCATGCTGAGGAGGAAGACATCCTCACTTTTTATTATTTCGTCTGCATTTTAAAAGTAAATGTGTAGAGAACAGATTTTTCCTGAGGTATTATATTCATGAGCTTTAAAGAGGAAGAATATTCAGTATGCTAAACAATGGCTGTTTACAAAAACATGTTTTATTGATTAATTTACCTAAATTCAGTTAAAGTTTCTTTCAGCTTAATGTACTTGTAGATATAAAACTGTGTATTTATGTTTTGTGGTAATGTGTTTAATCTGGTGTTACAATTCTAGTGTCCAATAGGTTTTACTCAATTTCAATTTATTCGCTTTATGGTTTGCCAGAATGTGCTTATGGAAGGCACTCTGAGTCATGAAAATGAAATTCTAAGCAGGTTAGCACATAACTATTTTTAGGGAACTGTGTTCTCTCTCTCTCAGTCACCCAGCTACAAGAACCCAGAGGGCCCTTGTTGTGGTGCATGGAAAGGCAGTTAAGGGAAAGATGGCCCCTTTTTCTGTCTCTCACAGCGAACAGGCTCTGTCTGGCCTCTCGGTCACACAAATTCTCTCTTCTCTACTTTCCACAAGGCAGCCAGTGTACTACTCCCCAAACACACACCCGAACATGTCAACCCCCTGCTTAGAGGAATGTAATCACTTTGAATTGTCACGAGCAATTGTTTTGAACAGAATACAGATTCAAAAATAATCTGCTGAATATTGAAGGCCCCCAGGATAAAGTCCAAACTTTAATCTGTCTTCACTTACCAGTGTTCGGTGACCTTTTAGCTTCATTACTGATCATCGCCCACTGTCACTAAGGTGACATGAGGCCTCCTCCACAATATTTAGCGGGAGAATACAGGAAGAGATGAGATCATTGCTTCAGCATTTAAATGTCTCAGCTCCGAAGGGACACATGTCACTTCTACTCATATGCCATTGCCCAGTACAAGTCACATGACTGCCCAACTACAAGGCAGATGGGGGATGGAAGTCTCAAATAGCAGGGAACAGCAGTACTATGTGTTATAGTGGCTGAAACACAACAGGAATTTCATAAAAATATTTAAGGAATAATCGAGATTCATTTGACTGCAAGAAGTAGACACAAAAACAGTTTGGCAAACAAGAGGGATTGACTAGTTTTTGTTGTTGTTGTTGTTGTTGTTGTTGTTGTTGTTTTTCAAAATCTTAAGAAAGGCAGGGGCATTGCTTGGCTTTATTTTTCACAGAGACAGTGACTTCTCATTTTTACACACTTTTTCTACCGATTTCCAATCTCTGCTCCCCCTGGACCTCTGTCTTATCTGTCAGACTGGCCTCTGCCACAGCTATATTACTGAAGACCTCTGGTTCCTGGTTTAGCCTCCTGGACCTAATAGTTCTGTGGGAGTTGGGATAATATGACTGATGCAACTTGAATGAAGAATGTTTCTTTGGACCAATCACCACATCCAGAAAGCAGAGATTAAGTATTTGTGATGCGACTAAAATCCTTATTACCTAGAAGTCTGAGGCAGTTTCTGTCCTTCTAGAATGAGAAACTGAATATACAAATAGGCGGTGGCCATCCTATATGTAAAAATAGAACACGGACCCACAACTGCAGCAACCACTTTGGATCACAGCCCCTGTAGCATTTGGCCCCGGATGGGAAGGGATTGCTTGAGGACTAACAGCTTCCCTAATTTTTGCCTTCTAGACCCAACTTGGAATCGATGACAAAAAGCCAATTATCCTTCCTAAATGCTCACACAGAATGCCTCACTTCTAGGTAGTCCAATCTTCTGTCTCCCCGTACCAACAATCTCCTATCAGGGTGTAAAAGAACCTTTCGATTTTTCCACGACAAATCTTTCCCCCATCCCCTGCTTGCTTTTTAGTCCCTGCCAAATGCAAGTAATGGTTGCTGATTCTCTGGCTGTCTCAGGCTCTGATAAATATCCTTTGCTTGTTCTCACTTGGGAAGTTTTGGGTTATTTTCACACTATTAAGGAGAATGCAACAGCCTTTATGCTAAATGCACCTAACTATGCAAGCCTTTACTTTTTACCTAAATAAACATCATTTTGGTTCATGTTACCAAAGAAGGCTCTCTTTGACTTGAAACCTTGGGATCGCTGCTAAATTAGTGGAAGCCTCCACCTTCCTCCCTTATTTTCCTTTTCTCATTTGTGCACTGTCTTCTTGATTCCCTATATGATAGCAACATTATTCTCCAAACTAGCACAGTGTATTTAAACTCATGTTACTACTACTTACGAGATTCTTTTGTGATCGGCATGTCATATTATCAGCAAAAAATGCTTTGCTTTTAACCTGATATCCTTTTCTGCCTCCAAGATGAATTGTAACCACATATTTCCCTGATAGATATTTAAACTCTCATCTTGTCCGACAGAGTTGACTTAAATGGCATTCCTTTAATCAATCCTGATCTCATATTATCTGTTGACAGTCTCTACCTTAGGGGAGAAAAAAAATAATAAGGTAACCTTATTTTGGATATGCTATTACTTCTGAACACTCCGTCACCTGGATAGTTGAATTATTTCATGTAATTGGAACATGCAACCTAGCCTGAGGCAGGAGAAAGAGAGAGAGTGGGAGAGAGAGGGAGAGAGAGAGAGAGACAGACACACAGAGCAAGAGAGACAGAGAGAGGGACAGAGATAGACACTTATATACAGTTAGTATTAAGACAGTATTAGTATATAGATAAATATTAGGAGTTGTTGATTTTGTGATGTAGGCTCTTCATTTTCTGCTCTATAGCTGCAGGTAAAGAAAAATTTTTAAATAGTAAGAATGTACTTGATTCTTTAGGAATTATGCTATTAAGTTAAAAACACACTAGTGAAGTAGAAATAGAATCTAAGGTGAATTCTCTGGTATATTTCCCACAGGAAATGCTGCCTTTTGTAGACTGATTCCCGAGTTTCTTCTCCTTTTGTAAAGTTACTTACCTGAAAGGATTGTAACAATCCACGTATTCTTATCAACTTATAAAGCGTTAGACGGTATTCTAAAATTATTTACCTATTAAGATTTATATGATGGCTCAATCATAGCCAACTGATGATGCCTAAATTCATATAAAGAACTTTAGCAACTGTACTACATGGATATAACTAAAATACTAAAAATTGCTTGGAATCAATGTTACTAAAATATCAATGGAAGACGTGTGTGTGGAGAGGCACAAGAGTGCCTTATTGCCAATGCGATCACTGACCCAGCTCTAGTAAGACTGGAAGGCTGAGGGAAAACTTTAAACCAGCATCACAGGCCCTTTTCAACACTGATAAATGAACATCGTACAAACACCTTAATCCTAAGGATATCAATATATCCTTACATGATTTGTAAATGACCAACCAAAGAACCAAAAGGGAAGGAGGAGGAAATTTTCGATCCCTACAAGCTTTACCAAGTGATGGAAAAACTCTTTTCATAAGCAAATCCCATCAAAGATTTTCAAGGTGGTCATGTTCTCCGAAGCGTGATTATCCTCATAGCCTGAAAATATAGAAAAGGTAGAGAAATTAAATCATGTGTCCAAACAGATGTTACCTGACCTTTCAGAAAAATTTCATCTTCCTTGGTCAAAGGTGTTTCACCTATTTGCTTCTTTTTCCCCGCAGGTTTTCCTTTTCCCTCATGAAGTCATTTCTTGGTGACCTATAACCAGTTCTTCAGCACTGTGTTTAGTGTCTAAAATGTAGACAGAGACTGATGTAACAATCCCTTCATGTGACTATCCACATAGCTATCTTAGTATTAGAATTCAGTATTGAGATTGTAGTTATAGGAACACTTCAAAACAGAGTCAATTGAATTTTAAAAGAAATTTGGCGATTTTACTGGACAGAAAAGAAAACGGATTTGGTTGATTTGCCATTTATATTCCTAATTTCATCTGAGGCCTGCTGTCCCCTGAGATGAAGGGAAAAGGATTCTGGCCGGGCAGGTAACTCTAACCAGTTTTCAAGTGTCAAATCTGAGTAACTGTGCCCTAACTCTTTCGGTTCCTTTTTCCATTCTTCCTCTCAAAGAATCTTTCGCACACAAGGGTTTTATGTTGTTGTTGTTTTTCAAAAAAGAAATATATCTCAAATTCTTGAACCTTTCTTTGTAGCTTTGCCCCTTGGTGTGGAAATTTCCAGGATGCAAAAGAAAGGAGAGACTCAAAACATTCATCTTCATTAAAAACAAACAAACAAACAAACAAAAATGAAACGAAATGAAACAAAACAAAACAAAAACCAGATAATTCTAATGACCAGGGAGCAAAACCTTTTACCAATGATTTTTTTTTCAGGTTTTTACATTAAATTCTTTTAAAATCTTGAAGAAATGACTAATTGAGTTATCATTGGCCCTTGCTTATAAACTGGTTTATATGGTAAACCACTCTGTAATTTTTGTTATAATTCTTTGAAGGAGTTCACAGAACTGAGTGGCATTGACCTAACAAAGCCCCTCTGCTCCCATCTACTTATTTCTGAGAATGGGATTTCTCAGTGCTTAAATGTGTAAAAACGAGAATATAGGAATAGATATAACGATGACCCAGTCACATTCTAGCAAAAAGCAAGATTCATCTATGAGGACGTGAATTTACAGGTAAATACTTATTAAGAAATTAATTTTTCCAAAAATACTTTAAAAATCTTTTTTTAATGTTTTTATTTATTTTTGAGAGACAGAGCACAAGCAGAGGAGAGGCAGACAGACAGGGAGACACAGAATCCCAGAATCTGAAGCAGGCTGCAGGCTCTGAGCTGTCAGCACAGAGCCTGACGCGGGGCTAGAACTCTCCGACCGCGAGATCATGATCCCAGCCGAAGTCGGCTGCTTGCTTAACTGACCAAGCCACCCAGGCGCCGCCAAAAACGCTTTTTAAATAATTGTACTTCAAAATCTGCCACGTGTTTATGCTTTTGTTCAAGTTTTTAACAAATAATAATGAAATTAATAAGTCAAAAGAAAGAAAAGCACAAACTATACGGCAACAGAAAATTTAAATTTTGAATTGTCTCAGTGTCCACAGTATCGATCTATGGCTGGCAAACACTAAAACGAATCAACCTAATCGGTAAACTTTTCGTAGAAAAACTGCAATGGCATGAACTCTGGAGCTCTTTGCCTTTGAAAGGCTCACAAAGGTACGAGTGGTGGAGATTTTAGGGATGGCAGGAATTGCCCAGAAACCAAAGGCCCTTCCTCTGTGTCTCTGAATTCCACAGCTTGCAGGGTTTTCGTAACACTGAAGGAGGGGAAAGGGGCCTTTAAAATAGCAGGTGTTTAATTTTTTTCACAAATTAATTTCAGTAGGGGCAGAGGCACATTTAACTTTGTTTAGAAAATTAAGCGAGCATGGCAGTTTGCCCCTGAGCGTTGTGAAGAAACTTTGTACCCCTTCAGAGCAGCGTCACCAGCTTGTGTGTTTCCTGGGGATAGTGACAGAGTTTGGCGTGTTGATGGATCCTAGACCTCTCCTCCGTCACACTCCATAATGGGTCAGTAGAAAGACTGTTAGGTCATGAGGACCAGCCTTTGGAAAAGCAGGGATAAGAATCCAGGGGTCACCAAGTATCATCTCTGAAGATACCATCTGCCTGACATCTTTTTTTCAGAGGGCCCTTTCTCTCTGAAACTTCACTTGCTTTCATAAATGGTTAAATGGACCATTCTTTTATTGTGAAGTGTCCTCTTTCTGGTCTTTCCAGTGGAAAAACTCTGAAAGTAGTCTGAGCTGACATTGTAGACTTTTCTATTTTCTTGATAGAAGTTATCTCCTTGCAGGAGAGTTTAAGTGTCGTTTTAAACAAAAACTGAAAAGCATTGTCAATAGTTCTACGTTTCTAACAATTACCAAATTGACTGAGAGCATTTGAAAGTATCATGGTCTTCCTGTGTTTGCTTTTATTTAATATAGCTGTCTGGAAGGATAGACTGTCCTTTTCAGGAAGGGCGAAATTGTATCTCGATTAGTATTACTGTTGTATCAATGCATTAGTTTTTAATTAGTGGTAATTGTGCCCTGGGTAACCCTCATTGGCTACTATACTGCCATGGGACAAAACTTCGACGCAGTAGATTGTGGAGACAGCAATGTGGTGTTGGTACAAGAGCAGCGACTTTGAGTATAAATAGTACCTGACTTGAATCCTGATTCTCTCACCTTTTTTTTTTTAATGTTTATTTATTTATGAGACCGAGGGAGACAGAGAATCTCAAGCAGGCTCTGCACTGCCAGCACAGAGCTGGATGCTGGGCTTGAACTCGTGAACCATGAAATCACAACCTGAGCCCAAACCAAGAGTTGGACGCTTAACCCACTGAGCCACGCAGGCGCCCCCATCACCTTGTTTAACCATTTACTTCAGATATTTGGTTGTTATGTAATTGACACTTCATAATTTAAAAAATATTAAACATTGCTAATTTGTGAAGACTAGAAGAATACTTTGTATTTATATAAACATATGTATCATATTATTAATTTATATATTCTGACAATATGTCTCAAAGGGATGGGGCTCAATATTAAAAGGTAATATTTTTGAAATTTATTTCATTATAATAATAGATAAAAACGAGTTCTTCCCTATTATACAAAATAGTATAATAGAAAAGAGCTTGGAAAATTCAGACAGCTCTCTGCCTCCTTTCTTTGAGCCTGTTTTTGTCTGTTTTATTTATTTATTTATTTATTTATTTATTTATTTATTTTTTAACGTTTATTTATTTTTGAGACAGAGAGAGACAGAGCATGAACGGGGGAGGGGCAGAGAGAGAGGGAGACACAGAATCGGAAGCAGGCTCCAGGCTCTGAGCCATCAGCCCAGAGCCCGACGCGGGGCTCGAACTCAGGGACTCACAGACCGTGAGATCGTGACCTGAGCTGAAGTCGGACGCTTAACCGACTGAGCCACCCAGGCGCCCCATGTTTTTGTCTGTTTTAAATAACTGAGTTGGATTTCTTGAAATTATTTTCGAATCTAACATTTTGGTGTTCCTCATCACAGAAATCAATTTATCCTTAACCTCACAAGATGTATTTCCCTTGATGGGAAACCTAAGAACACACCTATCAGAGTTCTAATTCTTCCTTACAGTACAGGTCTCCTCTAACCTGAGTCATATTTACAGACCTTCTTTTTTTTTTTCATAATTTGTGTAGATTTGGCACTCTTGGGTATCAGGTAAGAGTAAATGGTATACCATAAAGAGTGCATTATTACACTACACTAAACCTGTCATAACAGTCACCTTTTAAAACAGGAATATTAATTTTATCCCTTATCTTTTTTTTTTCCTTTTTTAAGTTTTTATTTAAATTGCAGGTAGGTAACATACAATGTAATATTAGTCGCAGGTGCACCGTATAGTGATTCAACACTTCTGTACAATACCTGGTGCTCATCACAAGTGTACTCTTTAATCCCCATCTTGCCCTATTTACACCTACTTCCCCTCTGGTCAGTATTACTTTGTTCTATATAATTAAGAGTGTGTTTCTTGGTTTTCCTCTCTCTCTCTTTCATCCTATGATTGTTTGCCTTGTTTCTTAAATTCCACATACGAGTGAAATCGTACGGTATTTGTCGTCCTCTGACCGACTTATTTCACTCAGCATAATACTCTCTAGCTCCTTCCATGTCATTACAAATGGGAAGGTTTCATTCCTTTTCGTGGTCGAGTAGTTTTGCATTGTATATACGTACCACATCTTCTTAATGCATTCAGTTGATGGACATTTGGACTGCTTCCATAATTTGGCTATTCTTGATAATGCTGCTATAAATGTTGGGGTGCATGTATCCCTTTGAATTAGCATTTTTGTATTCTTCAGTGTAACTAATAACTAATAGTGTAATTGCTGGATCAGTGTCCTTTATCTTGAATGTGTTTTGGCATCTTTTATGTTGATCTACTTTGAGTGAATACATTACAAGAGCAGGTGTTAATTTGGAGTGTTCATATCCTTACTACTCCAAGATAACAGTGTGATTTCCTTTGGGGAATAGGTGCATTTTAACTCTGCATACCTTACCAGTATCCCCTTGAGCTTGAACATGCAGTATGAAATTCTCATTGCCTTTGTAGATGTGATTTCAGGGATCAATTCTAAACTAAGTAGAGAAATTGATGTACTATTACTAAGTTACAGTCACAGATGTTGACTTTAGGCCTGATTAAAATTAAAATTATGAATATTCATAATTCTAAAATTCTCGGAGAATCAAGTAGCATTTTAGATACAGAGATACATATATAGACAGGAATATCATCTTGTAAAATAAATGCTGTCATTTAGTTAATGTGCTTGTCATTACTTAGTGCTAATTATGTTTCAGAAGGTAAAATTATAAATGTTGCTTTTGTAACTTTACACATTCCGTCTTCAAACACACAGGCATATGTGTGTGCGTGCACACACACACTCACACACACACATACACACAATTATATGGTTGCTATGGTAAAATGATTTCCCTGAAAAAAATGTTTGCTTCAATTTGTTATAATCAAATTTATTATATTCTCAACAAGCTTTGTGCTTTTGAGCAGATAAGTTTTAAATCCTGTGGGGATGATTGTTATTCAACTGACATACAAAAATCCAGCATAAAGGCCTTTTTGTATTTTTGTATTTCTTCAGTAACACTTAAGAGATCCTTGCCAAGTGCAAAGAAATCTTTCCTATGTTGCTAAATGTTGTCTTAACACTTGAAGATGTTTATCCTGCATCTTTATAATTTCCTAAAAGATGTTTAAACTTAAATTATCTTCTACTTGGCTAACGTTCCGTGAATTCAGATATAAAGCCATCCTTATAATTCCATATCCTAACCTGTTATTAAAATGAAAATTGAAATTAAAATCCAAATAGCCTAATTTTGTATGTTGATGTTTTTTAAAAAATAAGAAAATCAAATTTCTTTGTCATTTTTAAATTTTATTTATTTATTTTGTGTGTGTGAGAGAGAGAGCGCACATGCAGGAGGGGCAGAGAGAAAAGGAGAGAGAGTCCCAAGCAGGCTCCTTGCTGTCAGTGCAGAGCCCAACACAGAGCCCAGACCCACAAACTGTGAGATCATGACCAGAGCTAAAACCAGGAATTGGACACTTAACTGACTGAGCCACCCAAGTGCCCCACAGAGTTGTCAAAATCATTCTTAAAATCTCTAATAGGAAATTTCTATACTGTTCTTAATATGTCTACTATTATTTCCTCTTATGTTAGAATGTTTTTTCTTTAGATAAGAAACAACTGAGCAGTTGTTTTACTTAGAGTCAGAACTCCACTAAAAATATGTGCCCCTTACAAAAGAATCACACTCAGATCAGATGCTCATATTACGAAAGCCACGGTGGATTTTAGACAAACCGAGTGAGCTTCAGATATAAGTTTCCCTTCTCATCTAGTTTATGTTCTTTTGTGAGAGGGGCCAAGGATAGGAATTTATTATTTATATTTCATCTTTCCTTCCTTTTTTTTTTTCATTTTGGCTGAGTGACTTCTATTTCAATTTCTCTACGTTAAATATGTATACAAAATAAGACTCCGTTATAAAATATTTGTTCTATTTACAAAGAGATAACTATTGATATGGTTCTTAACAAAAATGCTGAAAATACTATTAATCAGTGTAGTTTAGGTTAATGTGTGTACGAGTTTTTATAAAAATAAAAAAAAATTGCATCATTCTGACATAGTGCTGATTTTTATATGAAGTTAGAAAAGGTAAAGAGACTCTTTGACCAACTGAGTTGGCAACTAAGAATATATTTCTAAATCAAATGCAGCATATATTTTGTTCAAAAATTTTCTTTCGAGTTAAAATGAATCTGTAGAATGTCTTCTGACCGTGTTATATGATTTTTCAATACCTGCCACAGGAGGCAATTTTTTTTTTGATTTTTTAATGTTTATATATTTTTGAGAGAGAGAGAGAGAGAGCTGGAGAGGGGCAGAGAGAGGGAGATACAGAATCTGAAGCAGGGTCCAGCCTCTGAGCTGTCAGGACATAACCCTACATGGGCTCGAACTCAGGAACCATGAGATCATGACCTGAGTCAAAGTCAGATGCTTAACTGACTGAACCACGCAGGCAGCCCGTAAAATATATTTTATCTGCTCATCACTACTATCTTTTTTTGAAAAAAAAAAAAAAAAAACTAGTTACATCTTTTATAATTTCTATGATAGTAACAGTGTGATATTCAAATCAAATTTTTAATATAAAGGATTTTGCTTTTCATTAGTTGTTCACCAAATGAGTAAGTTTAGAAATCTGTGGCAGACATCCTCTCAAGACAACCACTATTCAATCCTTCCCACCCCATGTATGCAGGCAATTATATTCAATCAAAACCTAGAGTCTGTTTCACCTACCCTTAACCTGGGCTGGCTTGTTACTTGCTTTCGTTAACATAATGTGAGTCACTGATGCTGTCCACATATCAGATCTGGTTACTTACTTATTCAGTTATTTACAATTGACGTGTATTTGACATATAGTGCTGTGTAAGTTTAAGGTGTACGACATGCTAGCTTGGTCTGTTTATATATTGTAATACGATCGCCATTGTAGCAAGAATTAGCACCTATATCACATCCTGTAATTATCATTTCTTTTCTTGCGGTAAGAACAATTAGGATCTAGTCTCTTATGACGTTTGATTACTATAATACGATATTGTTGTTTATATTCACTTAATCTCCAGGATTTATTCCAGGAGATTTATTTATCTACCAGTTGCAAGTTTGCACCCTTCATGTTATTTCAGGTCTGGTAGTTGAAGTGTAAGAAGTTCAGCAGTTTCTGGGGAAAGACACGCACCATATAGCAAATCCTGCTTTCCCAAGGCTACCGCATTGGAAGGAAGCCCAATCAAGCTACTCAGAGATGCAACATGGAACAGAACTGAGGAATCTGGACGGCAGTGCAACTGAGACTCTGACTTAGACCTAAGTTGAGTAATCTCAGCTGACCACAACCACTCCAGCTATCCCAGCCAAGATCTCAGATACTACAGAGAGGACATAGTCATTGCTGCCCTGGCTTATCTGAATTTCCTAATCTAAAAAAAAAAATCATAAGGAACTGAAATGGTTTTTCTTTGGGGTAAGACATTATATAGCCATAGATTAATATAATATAGTCTTATTCTGCAGGACCAGATTGTGCTACATCTGATAAATGATAATAACAGTAAAAATAATTACTATTTTTTGATCTCTTATTTTGTTTAAGTAGGGATTTTGTACATAAAATCATATATAATTTTTATTATAACCTTCAGAGGTAGGCACTATTATTGACTTGCATAAACTAAGACTTGGAGAAAAGACTGTATGAGATATATCATGAAGGAGAAGTTCCTAGAACTCTCATCCCATTCTCCTGAAAGAGAAGTAAACACAGAGACTTATGGTGACAAAAAGACTAAGGCTCACAATTTATAATATTGAATTTGCGTTTTATAATAATTCCATTGAGAGAAGCCAGAGACTCAATCTGCCACACAACTTCTTAAAATATCAAGATCTAAGTACTTATTTTCTACATGAGTAAACCCTAAACCCTATCCAAGAGCTTTGAGTGTGCTCAGGCGACCCTTAATTTAGAAAAATGAAACATCATGACCTGAAGGAGAGGAAAGAAGTCATAGTCATAAATTGGCAAACTTCAAAAAGACTGCTTAAAAGGATACTGGAAACTTACATTTGAAGGTCAGGTTTTATACAGAAAAACCCATATGATACACAAAGTACTGTTTTGTTTTGTTTTGTTTTTTTCCCTTGGAAATTAAATATTGAAGATCTATTCAGTCACCACTATCTTTGGAAAAGTGAAATAAAAAGAAACGTTTTATTGCCTGAGATGTAAAAGTTTAGGTTGTATCATGTGGTCCCGATGATTAGAGAGACAGAGTTCCTCCTCAGAATCTTTCCATCTCAACAATGGCGAGTCCTGGCACATTCAATTTCAGTTATTTTAGGAACTCAACTCAACTTGCTCTTCTTTTTGAGTTTGGCACATGCTGATTTCAGGTTAACAGTAGTTGAGAGAGAAACAGAAACTTCAGAAATGCCACAAATGTCACAGAAAGAGACAATTTCTTATAGGATAGAAATCCACAGAAAATATGCTATTGAGGAGCTGTTTTCTTTCTCATCTACTACATGCTCAAGATGTTAATCTCACGTTTCTCCTTTTACACAATAGTAAATCTGCTGAAAATTAAACAGAGTAACTAATCCGAGTCTGAAGTCTATAAAGAAAACCAGGGGAAGGTACTATAGTTAGCAAACGCTTTTGGAATTTGGAAGAGGGGTGATTTCCCTTCTAATCAGACGAGGGGTGTTTAGAACAGCCTTTTTAGAGATGAGTCTACTGATGAATTTGGAAACGAGTTAATAAAGTAAGTTATAGGCCATATAAAATTATGTGACTCTTGTGGGATTTGTGTGTTTAGGAACGTTATGACTTAATTGTGGAGAAAAACACTACCATTTTTATTGTTTGGATTAAGACAGGATAGAGTTTGAATTCCAAGTCTATAATATTTTTAGAATTTTTTTTTAATTTATTTTGAAAGGGAGCCAGCACAAGCAAGGGAGGGGCAGAGAGAGAAGGAGAGAGATTCCCAAGCCAGTTCCATGCTCAGCGTGGTACCTCGTGTGGGGCTTGATCTCATGACTGAGAGAGGAAGACCCTTTAATGATGACCTGAGCTGGTATCAGGATGGAGCCATCCAGGTGACCCCCAAGTCTTTCATACTTTTGATCTGTGGCTTATCCCTCTAAGCTAATATTTTACCTTTTATCCTAAAGGTAATAATTTCCAAGTGTCTAATTAATTAATGACTGTTTCTGAATATAATGAATAACTTCGATTATAAAATAAAATTTTATCCAGGGGCACCTGGGCGGCTCAGTCGGTGAAGCGTCCAGCTTTGTCTCAGGTCATGAACTCATGGTTCCTGGGTTTGAGCCCCGCATTGGACTCTGTGCTGACTGCACAGGCTCAGTGCAGCTCAGAGCCTGGAGTCTGCTTTTAATTCTGTGCCTCCCTCTCTCTCTCTGCCCTTCCCCCATTTGTGCTCTGTCTCTCTGTCTCAAAAATAAATAACATTAAAACATTAAAAAAATAAAATACAAAGTAAAATTTATCCAAAATGAAGTACTGAAGATATGATTTCACTGATGTAAATAAACTGTCATATTTGACCATAATAGTTTAGGTATTTAGGCATTATGTAATTATTTTTATAGATTTACTCAGAAAAACCTCACTTTTTATCATTTCCTTTTTTTTTTTATGTTTATTCATTTTTGAAAGACAGAGAGAGACAGAACACAAGCAGGGGTGGGGTGGAGAGAGGGGGACACAGAAGCAGAAGCAGGCTCCAGGCTCTAGGCTCCGAGCTGTCAGCACAGAGCCCGACGCGGGGCTCGAACCCACGAACCGTGAGATCATGACCTGAGCTGAAGTCCGACGCCCAACCGACTGAACCACCCAGGCGTCCCAATATCATTTCCTTAAAGTGACTTCACGTTATGTTCTTCCAGTAACCAATGATGATAGTAGTGTTTTTAGCAGAAAACATCATCTTCAAGCCCTCAGCTATAGCTCTGGGTGCAGATCGGGGCAGAGACAAGTTGTTTAGGATACCTGGAAATGTTCCTACTTTGTGAGCTTTAAGAACTTAATAACACAACACTTTCATTCTTCCCTCTCTGCATTCATTTTGAAAAGGTGCCAAAAAAATTCCTTCCAGCAAGCAAACAACGGCGTCCAGAAAACCAGGTTTGGTCCTGCACTAGAAAGCGGTATTCAAACAGGGGCCCAGCTATTCAGTAGGAAACTCATGCCAGCTAATTCAGACTTTCACTCGAAGATTGAATATGACCGGCGCTGCTTCCAGCACCTGTAGCAGATGGTCAGCGGAGCCGACACTGCCTCAGTCAGCACATCTCCATCTTTAAATCCCTATGTACAAGTCACAGATGGCAGGGGGAGTGTCACTCTGTGGGTCATGGGCTCTGAAAACAGACCTCAGCCCACCTGAGACACGCTGCTAAAGACATGCCTGCCTCGATTGGAAAGGAGCCAAAGCCAGGCTCTGCCCTGGGATAATCAGAGCACTGGACAAAAACCAGTGCAAACTCTAAGTGTGTATCTGCAGAGTGAGGGCTTATATGCACCCAGTATATTTAAATCTCGACTACAACACACATAAAAATCATTAACGGAAACAAAAAGCTATTTTTTTTTCAATTTCTTCTTCCTCTCTTTGAATCCAGTAGGAAGAAAATCTTATAGGCGAAACGGAAACAAATGTTTTCTCACCCTCCCCTCCTCCAAACCCCTTGACTTTAATGAAAGGTTACCACAGGATGGAAAGGTCCTATAAGCCTGTTTTGTTTGCTCAGGCAGCAGTTATTAGAATTGGCCACCACTGTTGAAAAATCATGAAGTATCCATCTACACATCTATTTTGCTTGTATACCTTAGAAAAATAAAGACCATTTCATCTTAGCTCGTTGGAATATCTGGCCATGACCTCAGTGGAGACGTGTGCGTCACTAGTGTGCTAAGATAACAGATGCCAGACTTTTCCTGCTGACTTACACCTGGGCTGCATCACTCATGGATGTCACATGCCTGGTCCCTAGTTTGGAACATTTGACACACTTGTTCTCAAACTCTAAAGTGTCTCATATCACCCAGAAGGCTTGTCGAACAGATGTTCCAGCCCATTCCCAGAGTTTCTGATTCTATAGTGTCTTGAGGCTCAAAAATATGCATTTCTAAAAAGTTTCCAGATGAGACTGACGATGCTGTTCTGGAGACTGTAACTGAGAACTATTCCTCTAGAACTAAAGTCAATCAACTCATATTTGTAGTATGTTCTTAATCCAATATCACGTTCTATGGCGCTTCTGAGAAGAAGTTCCCTCAAGTAACATGAACTCCCTTCATGGGTGTATTAATTTGCTATGGCTGTTATAACAAAAGATCACACACAGAGTGACTCAAACGACAAAAATTTTTAGTTTTCATTTTGTTTAAGTTTATATATTTACTTTGAGAAAGAGAACATGCTGGGGGATGGGGCAGAGAGAGAGGAGTACAGGGGATCTGAAGTGGAGTCCGTACTGACAGCAGAGTCCGATGTGGGGCTTGAACTCACAAACCATGAAATTATGACCTGAGCTGAAGTCAGATACCTAACCAACTGAGCCACCCAGGCGCCCCAACAAAAATTTATTTTTTAACAGTTCAGAGGCAGGAAGTTGAAGATCAAGGTGCCAGTAGGGTTGCGTTCTTCTGAGGTCTCTCTCCTTGGCTCAAAGATAGCAGCCTTCATGAGGCCTCTTTACACGGTCTTCCCTGTGGGAGCATCTCCCTGTGTTGCCCTGGGGCCTCCATCCAGAGCATCCCAAAGGTGTTGCTGAAGGTTCTTGGTCTTATCACAAGAAAACATTCAAAGACAGATGTGCAACACAGTGGACTAGTGAAACAAGTGGGATAGTTTATTTTAGTTCATTTATTCATTTATTTATTTTTATTTATTTTTATTTTTGAGGGAGAGACCAAGAGCTCGCAAGCAGGTGAGGTAGAAAAAGAGACAGAGACAGAGAGAGAGAGAGAGAGAGATGGGGGGTGGAGGGAAGGCAAGTGTGAAAGTTTATTAAAGCAAAAGAATACTCTAGAGATTTGGGAGTGAGCGAACGTGAGACACAGAGAGCGAGTGAGAGAGCGATCTGTGCACCACAGGAGTTGAGTTCCTAACTTCTATTGACAGTTGTTAACTAGAAGGTGGAATATTTATTACTTGAAGTGGAGATGCAAAGTTTCATGCTTTTTCTTCCTTATTTGGTCAGGGATTTCCTGTCATGGCACCCACCATTTGGGGCCTGTATAATTTGATTTGGCTTTTTGTAGAGTGTTGGCAGGACAGACCGCTGACTTTCCAGATAGCTGGTCATAACATCCTCCTTGTTGTTGACCTCCAGGTGTCCTGTTAGAAACTAACCGACTGCCACTCTAATACCAATGTCTTCCTCTTTTTATAAGGATACCGGTCGTAAAGGCCTTGGGCTCCACCATAATGCCTTCATTTTCACTTAGTCACATATTTAAAGACCTTATCTCTAAATATAGTTATGGTCACTATATTAGTCAGGGTTCTCCAGAGAAACAGAACTAAGGGGATAAAGAGAGGGAGGGAGAGAAAGAGAGAGATATCATGAAGGACTTTATAGAAAGTGATTATGGAGGCTGAGAAGTCACATGATCTGCCAGCTGCAAGCTTGAAACTCGGGAAAGCTGATGGTGTAATTTAGTCCAAGATCTAAGGCAAAAGAACCAGGGGAGCTGATGCTCAAGGGCAGGGGAAGATGGATGTCACAGCTCAAAGAGCAAATTCACTTTTTGTCTGCCTTTTTGTTCTATTCAGACCTCAATAGATTGGATGATGCCTTAGTGCTTTGGTGAGGGAGATTTTCTTTACTTAGTCTACTGACTCAAATGCTAATCTCTTCTAGAAACACCTTCACAGACACGCCCAAGAGTAATGTTTTACTACCTGTTTGGGCATCCTTTAGGCCAGTCAAGTGACACATAAAATTAACCATCACAATTATATTTGGAAGTGTTGGGTATTGGGACTTCCACATACGAATTTGTCAGGGACACAACTCAGCTCACAACAGTGAAGTAAAACAAATCACATGAAGTAGAAACTTATAAAACTTTTCATACAAACTTTAGGCTGTCTTAGCCTTATCCTCGGAGGAACTTGAAATTCTATCTCGGCCACTATCTAGTGTTTGAAAAACATTATCACAAGCTTGCAGTCAGTGTTTCTGAATCCTGTGGCTAAATTTCCTCTTGGAGAATCCTTCCTTTCTTTTCTGAGTGTCTGGAACTATTCCTATCCACATGATATATTTGTGGGTTTTAAATTGGTCCAGCTGCACTTAATGGGATAGTTGTCCACAATTTCATTAGGACAGATAAATATAAAGAAAAAAATCAGTATAAATTCCACCATCCATATGTCTCTACCATTAATTTTTGGTGAACATTTTTTAAGACTTTAATAACACTTTGCTCATGGGGCACCTAGTGGCTCAGTTAGTTAAGGGTCCAACTTCGGTTCAGGTCAAGATCTCATGGCTCATGAGTTTGAGCCCCGCATCGGACTCTGCGTTGACAGCTTGGAGACTGGAGTCTGCTTTGTATTCTGTGTTCCCCCCTCTCTCTGCTCCTCCCCCCACTCAAAAAAAAACATTATTATTTTCTTTTAATTTCCTCATGAATTCCTCTCTTTCCCCCTCCTACCCTTCCCCCTTTTACTCCCCTCCTTCTCCCTCCTCCTCCTTGCCCTTCTCCTCCTCTCCCTCCTCCTCTCCCTCCTCCTCCCCCTCCTCCTCCCTCCTCCTTCTTCTTCTTCTTCTTCTTCTTCTTCTTCTTCTTCTTCTCATCCTTCTCCTCCTCCTCCTCCTCCTCCCCTTCTTCTCTTCCTCCTCCTCCTCCTCTTCCTTCCCTTTCCTCTCCTTCTCCTTCTTCTTCTTCTTCTTCTTCTTCTTCTTCTTCTTCTCCTTATCCTTCTCCTCCTCCTCCTCCTCCTCCCCTTCTTCTCTTCCTCCTCCTCCTCTTCTTTCCCTTTCCTCTCCTTCTCCTTCTTCTTCTTCTTCTTCTTCTTCTTCTTCTCTCTATACTATATATACATAGTCTAATTTGGGTTGTGTATGCTATTTTCTTACTTATTTTTTCCAAAGCAAAAATATAACTACAACACAGGTATTTTAATTTAACTTGATTTTTCTCAGTGCATTAAAGGGGTTAAGACCCTGGACTCTGGAATCAAAGACCTTGGATTAGAATCCTGGATTCTAGAAGCAGTATAATCTTGGTGATAAAATAGTCTTACTTTTTACTGTTGTTAGGATTAAACAAGCTATAGTAAGTAAAGTCCTTAGAACCATGACTATTGTATAGTAAGTATCATATAAATATTAGGTATTATTATTATGATTATTACATGAATATAAATTTATCTAAATATGTTTTAATAGTTGAGTAGTGTTTCTTTTTTTTCAAGTTTTATTATTTCTTTATTTTGAGAGAAAGAGTGTGAGTGGGAGAGGGGCAGAGAGAGACAGAGAGAGAGAATCCCAAGCAGGCTCCACACCAGCAGTGGGGAGCCCAACACAGGGTTTGAACCTATGAACTGTGAGATCATGACCTGCACCGAAACCAAAAGTCGGATGCTTAACCAACTGAGCTAACTAGGCACGCCTAGTATTTATTAATATGGTCATATGTTACTTTATTTAATTACTTGTATATTGGTATGTATTTTTTGTTGTTATATTGAAAATGGTTGCAAACATGTTCAGTCATTTATGAATTATAAAGATGAAGAGTTTTGAACAATTATTATATTATTTTCTCAAGTAAATTCTTAGAAGTGGTAAATATTGATCAAATAATATGCATATTATTTCTTTTCAATAACCACACTGCTATTTGAACATGTTATAATAATTTTATTCCAAGATAAATTTAATAATAGAGTATTTTACTTAGAATCTTTACTTATTTATTTTTGTTTCAAAGCATATTATATGCACTATGTCAAAATGCCACTTGAATTATACTACGAGTACACACACATACACACATGTTCACATATGCTTTCACAAAACCTTTTATAAATTAAACACCCGGGTTAGTAGTTTATATGATTGTTTTAGGTATTTTAAAGACAGCTTGTTGTTGGGTGGATTAAAAAATAGAACAAAAAAATACTTACCTGGCAGGGGAGATACCATGATCACGAAGGTGGTTTTCCCAGGGCGAGGCTTATCCATTGCACTCCGGATGTGCTGACCCCTGAGATTTCCCCAAATGTGGGAAACTCGACTGCATAATTTGTGGTAGTGGGGAACTGCGTTCGCGCTTTCCCCTGGAAAAAAAAAAAAAAATAGAACAACAAAAAAAGAATATATAGATGACGTTTTTAAAATACAATAAATATAAAAAGAAAGAGTAAGGCACTTAGATGTATAACTTAAAATATCTATGTCAACTGTAAGAATATAACGGCATGTCAACAAATGAGAAATGTGACTAAGATTAAATCATGCCCTTTCGTGGTTAAGAAAAGCATGATGATACCAAAAGAAAAGCAAGGAAGAGCTCATAGAAACATAATTGATTTAAATACAGAGGGGCGCTTGGCGGCTCAGTGGGTTAAGTTTCCGACTCTTGATTTCCGCTCAGGTCTTGATCTCACAGTTTGTGAGTTTCAGCCCAGTGCCGAGCTCTTCTGCACTAACAGTGGGGGAGCCTGTTTGGGATTCTTTCTCTCCATCTCTCTCTGCCCCTCCCCTGCTTATGCTCTCTCTCTCTCTCTCAAGATAAACTTTAAAGTAATAATAAAATAAAATAAAATCACATAAAACAAAATACAAAATAAAATAAAATGTAAAAAAAAGGAATATTTTTATGTTTGCTAGTACTCAATAAAATATTATATCTCACTTATGGGATTAGTAAATATATTAAAAATACAATAACAGATGCTCTATTATACTTTGTATGGAGTCTAAGTTGTTATAAAGCATTTAGCAAAATATAATTTGGGAGAATATGTAAGAAAAACTGTTAAACAATGAATGTAACCTTTCCTTCCACTTGTAAAGAGATATTTCAAAAAATATTCTGAAATTCCCAGAGTTTTTTATAATTTTATTGTATAATGTGCTTTGTATTTTATTATGAATTACTTATATAATGTTTACAAAATAAAAGGAACACATAGAAAGAAATTTAATTAAAATTGCACAAGAAACCTGGAAAATGTAAAAGCATACATGTAGCGTTTCAAAATAAAAATAAACTATATGCTTGGGGAAAAAAAAAGCCTGGATGAAAACACATAAAAATAGTGTGTATGCTGGTTGCCTCCTGCTAGGAGAAATAATAATTGTTACAGGAAAATAATTATGACCAAGTTTAGAAGTAAAAGAAGCGTTTCTTCCTCCCAAGTTTTTTGTTTCCTGTTTCGGAACAGGTTCTGATGAAAAGAAAACCTACCAGTGATATATTGTAGTAAGACATCAGAAGGTGGTTCTGGGGTTTTTATTGGTTTGTTTGCTTGTTTATTATTTTCCATTATGGATAACGATAAGAAGCTACTGAGGAAGAATTGCTGGCCTCCTTCCCATGAGATACTGAAAACTTGATGTTTGTAGGGCCCTTTGTTTATTTTTCACCGTGTGCCACTTCTGTTTCTTCACCTAAACTATGTTTCTTGAAGACTGAGATGAACGGAGGTTAAAATTCGCCTGGGCGGCTCAGTCGGTTAAGCATCAGACTCTTGATTTTGGCTCAGGTTGTGGTCTCAGGGTTTGTGAGTTCCAGTGCTGCCTGGGGCTCTGTGTTGACAGTGCAGAGCCTGCCTGGGATTCAATCTCTCTCCCTCTCTCTCTGCCCCTCCTCGGCTCGCTCTTGCTCTTTCTCTCTCAAAATAAATAAACTTGAAAAAAAAAAAAAAGAACTGCATGGTTGATAATGTCATCATTAATCAACCAATTTTACATAACATCCATTTAAAAAAATAGAACCCTTTAAAAATTAGCAGTGTTAGTTCAAATATTAAAAATAGAGCATTAGAAGAGTGGCATCTGGATGGTTTACTTGGTCGAACGCACGACTTTTAATTTCAACTCAGGCCATGGCCTCACAGTTCATGAGTTTGAACCCCTGCATCAGGCTCTGTGCTCACAGCTTGAAGCCTGCTTGGGATTCTCTCTCTCCCTTTCTCTCTATCTCTCCCCTGTGTACTCCGGCGCTCTCTCTCTCTCTCTCTCTCTCTCTCTCTGAAAAATAAATAAACATTAAAAAAAATTTACTCTGATCTACACAGTAGTAAGAGGGAAATGCCAACACTTTACTTTCCCCAGTTCTCGCCAATTATGTCATCTTTTTGGTCCTACACATCGATGATGATGATGATGATGATGATGGTGTTGATTTTGCATTGTCTTTGGTGTTTACCATGGGATTTGGTCCATAATTCATAGACAGACATGTGTTATCCATGCTTAACAAGTGCCTAAGATTTGAATCTCTGAAGAAATCACAATAGCTAACCTCAGCTGTCCTTTTGGGACTGGAAACAATTTTATTGAAGTCCACAATTGTCTTTCTGTGTATATAAAGGAAAATAAAATGATGCATCTCTTTTGGTCGTTTGAGATTATAAATATTCGTTTAAGAAAAGCTGTTTATAGTGTATATGTGTGTGATGGGGAAATACTAGTTTTTGACTGAACTGTAGACTAATATAGGTATGCAATTTTGTGTTCCAATGAAATAAATATCTAGAGAAAGCATATGCCTAAAAGCCAAATTGAATCATTTAGATAGTAAATACTAGATACTCTGTAAAAAGCATAAATTGTTACAAATTAGAGTACTTAAGGTTTATCTTAAGAAGAAGATAAAATTGGAAAATATGTGCAGTCAGGATTCATATAGGTGAATGAAAAATATATATATATATATATTTCCTGTGGAAACCAATTCTGCAAATATACACCAGGTATTAAAATTGGTGCATTTATATATATCCTCTTCTAACAACTCTGCAAGGTGCTCATTATTATTCCATTTCATGCAAGGAAGTTAAATTTCAGTGGAGTTACATGGCTTTCTCAATTCATAGAGCTATGAAGTTTTAGACCTGGAATTCAAATATCATTCTGACACAAAAACTGTAATATAGGAATTAAAGCTTAGGATTTAGGCATCTCAGTTGTGACCAAAGTAGTAGTGTATAGCTATAAAATATAGTAAGTCCCTAAACAATGGAAGTGGCAAAGGGGAAGAAGAGAAACATTATATGTGATACCCAAGGAAGTGATACTTATTTTTTCCTCAGAAAGCTCAGTTTTCAGTACAGAGAACCATCTGTTTGTTCAATCTCAGTAGAAAATTAAGCAAGCACACAAATGAGAAAAATCTACAAAATTTTTCTCTTAAATATTCTCATTAATAACTCCTCATGTAATCCATCAGAAAGATTTTCATATTCTATTTACAAAATACAGTTTTCTCTCATTATATGGGTCAACAGCACCCTTGAAGCACAAAGTGGAATAGTTAAATGCTGTGTCATGAGGGCTTCTATTCCATTCTGTCCTTTTAAAAGAAGGGGATAATAATTGTCATCCCAACCTATTCAAAAACCCCAACCAATTTTGCTAGCAAAAGACCCTAAAATATCCATATAACCATTATTCTGGAAACATCGCACCTCTGGTAGTTGGTATTTATGTACTCCCAGCCTTAGACTTTTAGGTTTAATCTCTTTCAATGTATTTTATCCTATCAAACCTATTTCTAATGTGTGAGACTTTCTATGTCTCTCAGACTCAGTTGCTTTTTCTTTTCTTTCTTTCTTTCTTTCTTTCTTTCTTTCTTTCTTTCTAAGTTTATTCATTTATTTTGAGAGGGAAAGAAAGTGAAGGGGCAGAGAGAGGGGGAGAGAGAGAATCCCAAGCAGGCTCCACCCTGTCAGCACAGAGCCTGACATGGGGCTTGAACCCACGAACCACGAGATCATGACCTGACCCAAAATCAAGAGTCAGATGCTTCACCGAATGAGCCACCCAGGCATCCCAACTCAGTTACTTTCATTACTGATACTTGCAAGTGCTTAGAAGATATCGGGGCGCCTGAGTGGCTCAGTCGGTTAAGCATCCGACTTCGGCTCAGGTCATGATCTCGCGGTCTGTGAGTTCGAGCACCGCGTCAGGCTCTGTGCTGACAGCTTAGAGCCTGGAGCCTGTTTCAGATTCTGTGTCTCCCTCTCTCTCTGACCCTCTCCCATTCATGCTGTCTCTCCCTGTCTCAAAAATAAATAAATGTTAAAAAAAATTAAAAAAAAAAGAAGGTATTTTTACAGTTTATTAATGTAGGAAAGATTATATAGCCACAATGAACAAACTATTTTAAGAACTAAAGATGAGATTGATTCTAATGGGGAGGATAGTAGCACTCTGTGTGCAGAGCTGTCTACATAGTTTCCCCCAAACATGTACACAACTAGATGTTTTGATGACCATAAACCGGGTAGTTTGAACAACAGAAATTTATTCTTTCATAGATAAAGACTTGAAATCTGAGATCACAGTTCCAGTGGGCTTGGTTTCTGGTGAAAGCCTTCATCCTGGCTTATAGATGACCACCTTCTCATTGTGTCCTCACACACCTTGTGTGCACATGGAAAGACAGTTAGTCCTGATCTCTATTCCTCTTCTCATAATCTCCAGTCCTATGGGATTATGGTTCCACCCTTATGACCTCATTTAACCTTATTATCTCCACAAAGACCCTATCCTCAAGTATAGTCACACTGCGGGTTAGAGCTGCAGCATATGAACTTTGCGAGACACAAACATTTTGTCCAGGACATTTCTCTCCTGGCTCACCAAAATTCATACCCTCACATGCAAAATGCATTATTCTTGTCCCAACAGCTCCAAAGTGTTAACTCATTCCAGCATCAACTCTAATTTAAAAAATATATATATTTATTTATCTTTGAGAGAGAGAGGTGGAGAGTGCGTGAGCAGGGGAGGGGCAGAGAGAGAGGGAGACACAGAATGCGAAGCAAACTCTAGGCTCTGAGCTTTCAGCACAGAGCTGAACGTGGGGCTCCAACCCATGAACCACGAGGTCATGACTTCAGCTGAATTCAGATGCTCAACTGACTGAGCCACCCACATGCTCCACGTCAACTCTAAATTTTACACTCTGAAGTCTCATCTAAAAAATGTCATCTAAATGAGATATGCAAGAGACTCATGATCTGATTCACCTGAGGCAAAATTCCTATATAGCTGTGAAACCAGAGAAGTTGTGAGCTTCTATGATACAATAGTAGGACGAGAAAAGCATGGGCATTCCCATTTCAACAGGGAGAAACTGGAAAGAAAACAAAGGTGACCTGTCTCCCACAAATCCAAACATGAGTAAGGCAAATTCCATTAGATTTTAAGGCTGGAGAATAATCCTCTTTGGTTTGGCCATTAGCACTCTAGGCAAACCGACTGGAGGAGTAATGTCACTCTCTCAGCTCCGCAGCATTTCTGTGACACTTCCGCGGTCCGTGAGGGTCCTGCTCATGCAGTGGCCTGTGAAGGCAGCCTTTCTCTGTGATACTGGACTGGATCTTCCCAGGCCACGGAAACAGGTGGCCCCAGCCCTGGATACTGAGGAGGAAATAGCCTCAGACCCACTGGCCCTGGGTCTGTGGTGGAATTGGTAGTCCTGATGATCCCTGAGTTGACTTTACGGTTGGGTCCTCAACCCATACATTTTTGGGGAAAACAAACATTCAGTCCATAAAACTTGAAAATTCTAATTCATTATAGCATGTTTTCAACAGACATTGTGAATTTTGGACAACGGTTGTTTCAAATTTGTTACAGGAAAAATCCAGAGGGTCAGAGTTCAGAGCGCCAGAGGTAGCAATATATCTATATCTGGATATCTATGTATTTTTCATTTCCTTCCATGTCCATCGCTCATTGGGAATTACAAGACAGCCTCCAGACTTGTCTCTTCAATATTTACACTTATCAGTGCCTTATCATTTAACTTATAAAGATACTGTGACATTCTTCACAAGTAATAACCTCAACATGATCTAGCTACTAACCTGCTCATTCTTGAGGCCCCACTTTCTGCCGGCCCAAGTGGCCCTCTTACTTGAGGTATTCACTCAGTCACAAAGTGATTCTGTAAGCTTGCCTTTCCCTCTTCGTTTCCCTTTACTGCAAGGACTATTTTCTTTACTCTACATGGTTGATTCCCCCTCTGCATTCAGTTTTCAGAGTGCCCATTCCAGAAGCACATATCAGGATTGCCACCCTCCATGCCCTCATTCCCCCAACATAATATTCTCCACTCTTGACCTGCTTTTTTCTGTGTTTGCAATTTTGTGCCATCATTTTTCTCCCATATTTAAGTGAGTATAACTACCACTTCTGTTTTACTAACTGCTTTAATACCAGTGCTTATCACAGAAAGGTTGGTACATAATACATAGTCAATAAATATTTGATAAATAAATTTAAGAAGGCACGGACTGATTACACATTGAGCAGGTGGGTTTCTAAGGCATTTGGTTGTTAATAGATGTAGTGGGAAAAAAGCAACTTTAAAAACAAAAACAAAAACAAAAAACACTAAAGAGATTAAGATCCAAATGAATAATTGTGAAATTTAATGGACTAAAACTTAAGATTCCTGTTGGAAATGTTTAGCAGATGGGTTTAGATAAAGTAGTGTAAGTTCTGACGGTGTTTCTTCTTTTTTTTTTCTTTTTTGTAATGCAAATGATGACTTAAGTTTTCAAAGATGGCTATCTGAATAAACATATGGCCCACCACTGCCTAGATAAAAGGTCAGGCCACCTCTGTCCACTGAGCTTCCTTTGTTTTAGAGATCCTGGTTAATTTTGATAACTGACCCTTTGGGCCATTTGTGATTTTGCTGTTGTTGCTGTTCTTGTTGTTGTTGTTGTTTTACCTCCCATGCTTTAAATCCCTGCCAAGAAACCTGGCAATAAAATCCTCAAACCCCATAAAGTCAGAATTCCAAGTCTTTACTTCTTTTTCTCTTTGTGTTTACCTGTGATCCTGTATGACCCCGGGTATAAATTCCAGGATTTGTAAGTAATAAACCTTTTTTTTTTCTTTCAGTTTCCTGATGGTTATTGCTGAGGGTATCTTGCAATCATAATAAGAACCACAAGAAGGGCAGGTGCCTGGTTGACTGAGTTGGTAGAGCATGTGACTCTTGATCTGGGATAGTGAGTTTAAGCTCTATGTTGGGTGTTGAGATTACTTAAAAATAAATAAATAATAAAAGAACAGCTGATTCTCAATACCTTACAGTTATGTTTTAAAGACAAAGCCACAAGGACAGTTCTCGCTATAAAAATGATTATCAATAGGCTGAGAATGGGGTGCCTGGGTGGTTCAGTGGGTTGAACAAGCGACTCTTGATTTTGGCTCAGGTCATCCTCTGGTTGTGGAATTGAGCCCCGTGTGGGGCTCTGTGCTGAGAGTGGAGCCTGCTGAAGATTTTCTCCCTCTCTCTGTCTTTCTCTTTCTCTCTCCTTCTCCCTTTGCCCCTCTTCTCTGCTTGTGAGCTCTCTCTCTTAAAAAAAAATTGAGAACAGCACAAAAGAGGAAGATAAAGTGGATTTGAGGATTTTCAAACATGTACGAAAAGATTTATCAACAATATCAGCTTTAAAGAATATTATCTACTAATTACAAGCATTCATTGCCTATCAGGAAAATAGTCAAATAGTTTAAACATATGATGCCATCTCATAATGATAGCCCTGTGATTGGTTTCATAGTTCTTCTGTGGATAAGACAGTTGAAAGTCACTGAGATAAAATTTCTTTCTTAGGTCCTAGATCGGGAAACAGTAAAGGTTCCTGAGTGTTGGGTCCTTCTGACAACAACTGTTTTAGCATTTAGCTCTATGCTATCATTGCTGGGGGTAAGGGATTAAATAACGAAATACCCTAACGCTGGCAGCATTACTTTGAAATATTAAAAAAAAAAACAAACTAGCAATAAAAGTTCAGAATTTTAAAAGTACTGTCAAGTTATCTTAGGTGATCCTCATAGCAATTCTGTTGGATATATGGGAATCGTGACAATGAAAAAGCCTTAATTGGGATTCTGACTTTTTGATTCCAATTCTCCCACCTACCACCACTGACAGTTCTAAAGGATGATATATTTTTAATGAAATTGGATTTGAAGCACTGTCATTTCCTATTTACCTGAAATGTACCAATATAAAAATATGAGTATTCATTTGATGGGAAGAGTGGTGCCAGAACATTCCTGCACATCAGAATCTCCATGGGAACATAAAAAATATTGATATCCATGATCCCTACCCTAAGCAATTCTATAAGAAATTTTGAAATATGGCACAACTCTGTATACAAAAATAAATGCAAACTTTCAGCCTCACCCGATCTTTAAGAACTAATGACAAATTTGTGAAAAACTTATTTGAAGTACTCTGTCAAATACTTGCCATTTGGCAATCTACTTAAGAACAATGACCAATAAAGAACTTATTTCTGTGTACGTTTATATATATATATATATATAATCTCTTTCTTTCTCATATTGGATATGATTCCCCTTATGCTGAGGCCAAATTTTGTCTTTATTGTCTATTTTAGCATTGAGTTATATCATTGGAAATGTAGTGATAACAGGATATAGAATAGATATTTATATTCCTTTTAATTAAAGATATAGGAGATTCATAAAGATTCAAATTGTATGTACCAGTTTAGGAACTAATTGTTGAACACATCACAGGTTAAACACTGCAACAGATGCTAGAAATACAAAGTCAAATAATATGTGATCCACATCCTTAAGAGTCTTAAATATAATGAGAACAAAATTCCATTTAAATGTAGAGGGTAATATTAAAGAAGTCTACACAGGGTACTCTTGGAGAAAAATATAAGCTAGGGTTAGGAAAGGAGGCTGATATCTGAGTCAGAAGAAATCATGGGCTTAAACATGAAAGTCATACAACTAGCTATTGGTAAATAAAGATTAGTAGTCACTCCTTAGGAATTTACTTCCAAGATTTCTTATTTATTTGAATGGATACAGGAGTGGGCTGCAGTAGTTTACATGATAAAACTAGAAAACAGCACTTGAGGTGAAAAAGGAGAAGAAAATCCTCAAAGAACATTTTAAGATAAAAGAGACAGGTTTTGTGATATATAAGAGGATGACAATGAGGGAAAAGAAAAAAATGAATCTGAAAAACCAAGCCAGATAAGTGAGAAAAATCTCTGTTCTCATAGAACTTGGGTGGAGTATTGGATATTGGGGAGAAACTGTTTCTTCAATGTCATCACTTAAGAAATCCATATGTATGTTCCAAGTAGATTGCAAAAATTACACCGAAGGCATCTTATTTTATTTGTAATCGCTGACCTCACCTATTGTTGCTACTGACAAAGCACCAATAAAAACCCCCTGGTTCCCTACCCAGGTTCTAAACTAATTGACAGATAAAAAAAGGAAGGGTAGATGAGGTCAAAACATCCAACAATAAATAGAGCAGTATGTCATTGGAGTATGAGAGCCCAAAAGCACTTCCGGAATCTGGACCTCAGGACAAGACAGCTTCACCCACCCAATGGCAGGATGAACAGGCAAATTCCCCTTATGTGGTACCTTCTTCCCAATAGGAAAAATGTGGAAATGAATTGGTCATTTATAGGTCCCCCCCCCCCGCCGGGTATATGAATTAGATAAATCACTACCCGCTCTGAGATGCAGAGAGAGGCTAGGGGCAGAATCAGTGAAAATTCTCTATAATCCAGAGACTATGTCCTACATTTCCATGATATCTCTGACTTTTTGCTTATTACTTTTGTCTACAAAGAATAACATACTCACCTAAAATATGATCATCATTAAAGATGTTGATTTTCCCATTGCATACAAGTTCTGGTGGAAGGTAGTTCCAGTGTATTCACTTCAATTGCTCAACAATGAAGGAGTTTAAATTCTTGCAGTTTTCTTGGGTTAACTCTCCAGAGTTAACATTGTTCCAATAAAGCTGCTTCTGCTCCTGTCTTCATAAGACAGCATCCCCTGTCCCAAGGCGGTCTTAATATTTATGTTTATCTATGTTTGTTTTAATTAAGTTATTACAATCTTTCCCAGAAGCCCCATATAAGGTATCTTTTGATGTCTCCGTGGCTAGAATTTGGCCATTTTATCACCCTAAACTAATAACAGATAAAGGCGAGTGGAATTAAACTCTGAAAGCCATCAGAATTTATTCCCTGGAGCTGTTGGAGAAAACCATCATTCCTGAACTCATTGTTGCTCTCTGCATATGTGAAAAGAGGAAAGAAAATCACAGATACTTTGGCAGGAAGTTAAGAGATTGAAGAGTGTTTATCAAATCACCCTTTGCTTCTCCCCCCTCCCCATTTATTTGCCTTCTTAAAATGCAGATTTAGGTTTTTGGAATAAATGCAATATTATTAATGTATGAATAGAGCGAAATGCTGAAGTCTGCAAATATCGTTTCATGCAAATGCAAAGCATTCATATAATTCAACTTTAGGTTATGTTAAATTATTCTAACATAAATGAAAACTGAAACAGTATCAAAATCAATTTAACCAACTAATCAAATAGAATCTCTTAGGAAAGTAGTGTTGCCTACACAATTGAATTCTTTAATCATTTTATCCTCTATGAACATCCTTTATCCTTTTCTTTTTCTTCAGGCAGTCTTGTAAAACAATCATCTAATATAAAGTAAAATCTTCTTTGTACTGTATCAAAATGAAGATCGATATCTGGAATTCTGTATTTTCTACATAAGCAACTAGAGGAAGTTTCCACATACATTATAGTAAAATGTGGCACAACTCAATATTAATTAACATGGCACCACATTATGACTGATTAAAATATTTGATCAAGGAACAATATAGTAGCTGCCTTCATCCTTCAAGCGTAAATATAAAAAAAAAAGAAATTACCTTTTGATTTAAAAAAAAAAGAAAAAGGCTTTGCAGAACGTATTTAATTGGTGTGCTTTAAACAGGATGTTGCAAATGTTCAGCATACCATGCGGTTAGGTGATTACCACAGTTCTGTGATTCTTAATTACCCATATGAAGGCCAAATGAATCAGTAGTCAAATGGGGGCAATTATTGCATTTACAGAAGAACATGACTCTCTGGTTGGAGTTTTCTGCAAGCCTCATTTGCCATTACAAAGTCAGTAGTAGATCATTTCAATACAAATGAGAATTGGATGATGCCATAGAAACTAAATGTCATCGGTTTGGGGGATGGAGACAATATGGTAGAGAGTCACAATTTCCCCCCAAGTTTATTTTGGCAAATTTCTGGGTACAGAAAATGTGCAACTTGAAATTAAAATAAAAACACTTTCCTTCCAAAAGGCTTAGTTATGGGAACTGCAACTCCTGGTACTTATAGAGTATACTAAGATCTATCATTTCATTAAGGCACAAGGAAAGAAGGAAAGTTCAGGAGGGCTGCCAGCGGTAAATCGTCATCTTTGTTGCCTGGCTACGTATGTTGAAAATACAGACATTGAGATTTTTCAGTCTGGAACAGCTGCAAAAAGGCAGCTCACATGTCCCAAATGTCCAGCTGAATAAACTCTCTCCGGCAATTGGCATATGTGCATGCAGTTAAAAATCAAAGAGAAATACAGGCGTTTTCTTCTAATAATTATGCTTTGCTATTAATCAAAAGTAATGACGCTCAGCAGCACTGCTTTTGTAGAGTTATAAAGATTAGAAATATAATTGACTCACTGATGCCTTGAATGTCCAAAAACTTCTCATGAGTCAGTATATTAAATGTGTAATTATAGGCAGTGATGATTCTTTTTCTGAGACGTGTCCCGGCAGTGGTTTGGATGGCAGAAGCACATAAAAGGATGAGGAACAGCTACATGACTCATGTTTTCAAATGAATGCCTCTTTTCCTATGCAGCAGATGAACTTTCCCAAATAGCCACTAGGACCAGATGCTGTTCGGTTAAACTTACGCTATGAGAAGACCCCACATAATTTGTATGTCAGTAACTCTCAAGGGGATGGATACTTCCTTTCATAATAACCCCCCAAAAAAAGTCCAAATTCAGCTCAAACACAAATACACACACAATGCCACTACCACCAACACCCCGACTTCCACCAAGAACACACATATTCACACATACATACACACATGTGTATTTATTGTCTCTCTCTCTAACACACACACACACACACACACACACACACACAGACATACACATACACACACCCTCAATGAACACACAATTCTTTGAGAAAGCTGGTGACCAGAAAACAAGATTGAAAGGGCATTGAGGCTCTAAGAACAGTAAAGCCATTTGTAGTTTATGTTATCTAGGATCTGAATTTTGGCCAAACCACCTATGTTTATATTGACTTCCTCCTCTCCCCATCTTTATATCTCTGTCTCCTTTTCTTTTTAATTAAACCAAAATAGGATTCTCAAATAAACATTTCAGTGTAATGACCACCTTCTTGTTGTAGATCTAGCCATTTCAGGATTGATGGACTCTATCTTCGTTGCCATATGATTTATGATTCCAATCGTTGCATAACTCATCCAACCTTAGTAAGATTTCTACAAGAAAAGTAAAATGGAAACATAGTGAGACATTTAGAATTAAGCATATTTATTGATTTAAATATTCTCTCTATAAGAGTATAACTCAAAAGAAGCATCTATTGTTTTGTACATCTCTTATAATACCTACGATGTATCGCTAACACAAATAATGGGTTCATTGAATAACATGGATGCAACAGTGTGTGAATTTAATAACCAATTTTATTATTTCTGCTTTGACAATTTGTTCTTTTTATACTTCTGCATGACATAAAAAAAAATGGGCTCCTGAGCTTTGTCAGTTATTTACAATGATTACATAAATGTTCTATTTGTTTGGGTTTTAAAGAAGTCAATACTAGCCTGAAATAAGTCCAGTTTAGTCCAGGGTAAATACTGAATATTTTAAACTCTCATCCAATTTAGCCCTGACTCAATTTTTTAAGCTTGGGGGAAGAGCAGGAACATAAAAAAAGCTACAATTTAATGTGACTGGTTTTCTTATCATCCGAGCTGCCAGTGTTGGCACTTAAACAAACTCCTTGGACAATACATGCAAGGTGGTCATTTGTCGCAGTTATTTTGGTTCTAGCATTGCTTCAGGCTAGTGCCTTGTCATGGTTCTTGTAGTCCCCTCTGACAGTTGGGGTCTCATCCTGTCTTCAGGCTGTCTTCTGGGACACAGTCCTTTCTCTCCCACTTTATTAACCTTTCTCTCCATATATACTGGTTTCCAAAGGAACAGACATTTGTTTCTCCATCAGTGGCAGCACAGCCGACTCCTAGGGAAACCTCCGCTTTACTTGCCCCAGGGAAGAAGGAATTCTATCCTTAGATTTACTGGATGAGAAGTCAGGTATGGCTTTCCCACATCCATCAATCTCTAGGACACCCATGTCGGCTTCTCCAAATACTTTCTTTGAGTGCCTCTCCACTGAATTAAAGTGCAATCTTGGGATCCGTTCTTGTCTTTCTCGCCTCCAAAACCTGGAGAGAATTGCAAATACACTGAAAATCTCTGCAATAAATTCCTCTGCTCCTCATTATCTTCAACCAGAACTCTTGTATAGAGTTTTGAAAGATGGACGAATGCTAACCATGGCAACTTTACAAAGCCCACTGATCACTGGTTCAGCACTACAGTTTCTACTTAATTGCTCTCTTTAGGACCACAGCCCAACTACATTTTGTTAACATCTTTTTATATTAAACTGGTTAAAGTTTGTTGACCATTATATATTATAGGAATTCTGTTAAGCACTTTACATATGCTATTTAATTTAATACTCATAGCATCCATATGTTGACATTAGGATTCTTTTGTAGATGACAAAAACTAAGGATCAGAAATATTATAAATCATTCAAGATCAACCATTTGCAAATGGCGGAGCCAAGATTAGGCCCTTTGTTTCTAAGCCTTAGAAAAAAAAGTTGAAGAGATCTGACATCTTTTGAATACTTCCTGTGAACCAGGCATTGTTCAGTCTTTTACATTTGGTTACCTCACTTACTCTCACAACAACTAAGTGGAAAATATATTATTCTCCTTTACAGGGAAAACAGAGAGTGATTATATTCACTTTCCAAGGTCATAAAGTAAATAAGCATGCAACCAAAGTGATATTTAAAAAAAAAATATATAAAACCTGTGCACAATTACATGATTTTGCCTTTTGACAATTATATCTTGTTTACTTCACTGCAAAGTCTGCCTATTGTCTTAAGTTTTTCCTCAATTGACCACTTTTATTAAAGTGGGTAGGCAGAGATTTTCTACGATATGATTCATGCAAAAGCAGCAACATTCATCAGTTTATTCACAGTGCCAAGAATTAATTTAAAACTCAATCAGACACTATGAAAACATGTAAACCATCATAAATAAGATTTTGTATACGTCTTGATCAGCTCACAATTCCATAGGAGACAGAGACAATAACATAATTACATTACCCTGCTGAAAGGATGTAATGGAACTTGGAACAATTATGACTATGGAAGCATTGGAACAGGGAACAAGTGACAATGTGGCTATTTGAGGTGAGCTGAGAACGTATACAGCCTAGACAACAGGACTGAGGTGGGAACGTCAGAAAAGTAATAAGGATGAGAATAGGAAATGGTAAGTAATTTGGTATGACTGTGGCATTGAAACAAGATTATGGTGGCCACAAAGGAAAGAAAAAGTAAATTCCCCCAATATTTGATTTTTTTCATTCATTTAACTGGTCATCTATTCTTTCAATCATCTCTTTGGCTTATATGTCTGGAGTTCTTGCCAGCTACGAGGGACAAAATGGAACCGTAATGTCTTTGCCACTACTCTCTTGGAAGTGTCATGAATGCTATGAGGACTTAGGAGGCAGAGTCAGAGGGAGATTTTCTACATGTATTGGACTTCACAGAACTGCTTCTTTCAAAGTCTTGGGAGAGGCCCTAGGAATGTGTTCAAATGGACAGTTGATTCGAATTAAAAAAAAAATGAGCAGACTATTTTTTAGAGCAGGTTTACAGAAAACTTCAACAGATAGTACAGAGAGTTCCCATATACGCCATCTGCAACTTCCACCTAAATACAGTTAACCTATTTTTAATATTTTGCATTAGTGTGGTATATTTGTTATAACTGATAAACCGATACTGATGCATTATAATTACCTGAAACCCATAGTTTACATTAGGGTTTACTCTTTTTGTTGTATAGCTCTATGGGTTTTCACAAATGTGCACCATGTATCCACATGAAGGAACTGTGCAGAGTAGTTTCACAGCATTAAAGATCCTCTGAGCTTCACATATTCATCCTTCTCTACCTCTCTTCCGAATACTTAGCAACCGATGTTCTTTTTGTCTCTATACTTTTGCCTTTTCAAGAACATGATATGGTTGGAATCATACTGTATATAACATTTAGACTAGTTTCTTTGCAATATGTCTTCAATATCCGCTCACATCTTTTTGTGGCTTGATAGCTCATTTAATTTTATCACTGAATAATATTTCATTATCTGAATGTGCCACAGGTTAACCATTCACTTATTAAAAGACACCTTGACTGCTTCCAGTAGATGCCCCACAGCTTCACCAGCATTTTGGTATTATTAGTTTTATATATTTTAGTCACTCTGTTTCATGCACAGTGGTAGCTCATTGTTGTTTCAATTTGTAATTCCTTAATGACATAGAATGTTGATTCTATTTTTGATTGTTTATTTATCATCTGTATATCTTTTTTGGTGCGATATCTATTTATAACATTTGTCCATTTTTAGTTGTTTTTTTTTTGTTTTCTTGTTGTTGAATTATAAATATTCTTTATATATTTTGGATACCAATCTTTTACCAGATACATGTTTTACAAATATTTTCTCTCAGTATGTGACTTCTCTTTTAATTTCATTAGCAGTATCTTTTTGCAGAGTAGACAAGTTTAATTTTAATTAGTCCTAAGTTATGTTTTTTTTTCTTTCATAGATTGTGCTTTTGGTGTTATACCTAAAAACTTATCATCAAACCCCAAAGCCCTTAGATTTTCTCCGATGCTAGATTCCAGAAGGTTTACAGATTTGCATTTTACATTTAGGCTTATGATCCAATTTGAATAATTTATTTTTTTAAACAGGGTAAGGTTGGCATCCAAATTCATTCTTTAAAATGTAGATGTCTGGTAGCTCCAGCTTGACACTTGAAAATACTATCTTTATCCATTGAATTGACTTTGCTTCTTTGTAAAAAAAATCACCGGACCATGTTTGTGTGGGTCTATTTTGGGGTTCTATGTCCATTTCCATTGATTTATTTGGCTATTATCTTGCCAGTATAGAACTGTCTTGATTAAACAAAATCTTGAAGTCAGGTGATGACAGTCCTCCAACTTTGTTTTTCGGTATCGTACTGGCTATTTTGAGTCTTTTGCTATTTCACATAAACTTTAGTGTCAGTTATCTATATCCATAAAATAACTTCCTGGGACTTAGTTCAGGATTACACAAAATCTATAAAATAAAAAGAAAGAAATGACATTCAAATTAACTGCTCCTATCCATAAACATGGAATTTAAAAAAAATGTATTTAGATTTTATCTAATTTCTTCCATCAGTTTTGTAGATTTTGACATGTAGATTTTGTACATAATTTGTTAGCCATAAATGTATTTGATTTTGATTTTGTCTTTGTTGTTAATGCAAATGGTGCTCATTTTATAATTGAAAATTCCAATTGTTGATTGTTGGCACATAAGAAATCAATTGACTTGTACACTAAATTTGGATCCCGCAAACTTTCTGTAATAATTTATTTGTTCCATAAGGTTTTATTGATTTTTTGAATTTTCTACATGAACAATTACAGCATCTGTGAACAAAAACAACTTTAATTCTTCTTCCCCAATCTATGTACTTTTTAATTGTTTTGCTTTTCATGCTGCATTTGCTAGGTCTTTTAGTATAATGTTCAATAGGAGTAGTAAAGAGGGAAAATGTAACATTGTTCCTAGTATTAGAAGAAAAGCATCTAGTTTCTCATGATTAAAGATGATGCTAGCTGAACATTTTCTGATGATGTTTTTTTAATCAAATTGACGAAATTCTTCTCCACTTGTAGGTTGCTGAGAGTTTTTATCCTGAATAGTTTGGTTTTTACCAAATGCTTTTTCTGTATTTATTGTTGTGATCATATATATCTTTTCTTCTTTATACTGTTGATTTTATAAACTAGTTTTTGCATTTTAATCTGCCTTATATAGACTTATTTGTGAGTTAAATCTTTTTTCACTGAGATTTTCTTACCTATAATAATACTTTCTGTCTTTGAGATTCCTTTGACCAATAGTAGCTATAATTTTCACAGCTTTATTTTATTTTCTGTTGTATGCTCTAATTATTTCAATATCTTTTACATTTTAAATCTTTCTGTATAAGTATATTTAGATGTCTCTCTTATAAACTACATATTCTTGGTCATGATTTTCCTTTTTCAATTTCCTTTTTTTAATGTTTATTTAATTGAGAGAGAAAGTATGCATGTGCACGGGTGGGGGAGGGGTAGAGAGAGAAAGAGAGACACAGAGAGAGAGAGAGAGAGAGAGAGAGAATCCCAAGTAGGCTCCACGCTGTCAGCACAGAGCCCAGCTTGGGGCTTGAGATCATCACAAACCATGAGATCATGTTGTGAGCCGAAATCAAGAGTCGGATGCTCAACCTACTGAGCCACCCAGGTACCCCTTCTTCTGCATTTTCAAATTCCATTTTACATTAGGTCACTTAGTCCATTTGATTTACTATTTATGATTTATATGCTGTCTTTTATTAAGACCTGTTCTCATTGCCTCCCCCCCACCATTCTTTTACTTTCCTGCCTTCTTTTGGATTGTTTAAATCTTACTTTTCTTGGTGTCATTAACTTGTATTAATTTGGTTTATAAAATCCTTCTCTTTCAGTAATTAGTTATATGGTGGTTTCCAAAGTATACAAATTATTTGATAATCCTGTCTTCAAGAAATTTGGTCTGTGGGTACTGGCATTAGTAACTTGCTTACAATCAATAGAATGCAGCCCACATGACATTGTGTGACTTTTGAGGCTAGAGTGACAGGCCATGAAGCTTCCTCTTGATTATTTTGGGATGTTTGCAATTAGGGGAGTCAGCCACAATCACCCTAAGATCACCACGCTGGAGAAGCAACTGGCCAATAGCTCCATCTAGGCTCCTGTCCGATAGGCAGTGAACATCAACTGCCAGTCCAGTGAAACCATCAGATGACGGCAGCTTCAGCCAACATATAACTGTACCTGATATCGTTTCCCTCTTCCTGAAAGATCCTTTCTGTAGTTGCATCTGGTAGACTTCCTCTGTCTGAAGAATCTCGTTTTAAGTACATTTGGTGAAGTCAAAACTTACATTCGTGTGTGTGACTCATCTGTTAGGAAGCCTAACATAAAATATTTCAACCTCACATAAGAGCCTGAAGAATAAATGAAATGAATGGCGTAAAAGAATAATGACGTAAAAAGAATAAATGACGTAAAATGAGTTTGGAGGATAGAAAAGACTAAATATAAGTGCTTGTGGTCATATGAGCATAGCCTACCATTTTCTTTCTACTAATGAAGTTATTTAAAGGAACTGATACTCAGTTGAAGATAGAAAGAAAGAAAAGCATGTTTCCAGATTCAGCTAAAATCTGTTTCCAGATTTAAAATACCTAATGCCATAACATTGTTGCTTCTAAGTTGATATATTATAAAAAAGGTGTCAAAGAAATAGTTCCCTGTTAACTCCCATATCACAAGACACAAAGATATTGATGATTTTTATTTTTGAATCTTCCTTTCTTATGAAATAGATAATGCAGTGTAACGTATTAAAGATGTGGATTCCAGAGTTAGCTAAATCTGCAGAGAAGTCTTGTTTGTACAATTTCTAGTCCTGTGACATTGGGGGAAACGTCATAGACTTTCTGTGCTGTTTTTTTCTTATTAATAAAATGGTATAATATTTCCTATTTCCTCTATATTTTTAAATATTTAAGAATGGGGTGTTTGAGAAAAATCAGTGAAGTAATATAAGTAGAGAGTACCTAGTACACTGTATTAGTATATTCTATCTATATTGCTGTTTTTATAAAAATAAGATTTCATTGTGATTTCAAAAAATAAAATATCGTTCCATTGTATAAATGTAATTATTTTATGCATTATAGAGTAATATTTCTGTTAAATTTTCTGTTACATTAGGGGCGCCTGGGTGGCTCAGTCGGTTGAGCGACCGACCTCGATTCAGGTCATGATCTCATGGTTTGTGAGTTCGAGCTCCATGTTGGGCTCTGTGCTGATGGCTCAGAGCCTGGAGCCTGCTTCTGATTCTGTGTCTCCCTCTCTCTCTGCCCTTCCCCCATTCATGTTCTGTCTCTCTCTGTGTCAGAAATAAACATTAAAAAATTTAAAAAAATTTGTTACATTAAACCAAATTCAGTGTGTGTTGTAATAAAGGGTAAAAAAGAGACTTATCAAAAAATACTCCTCATATACACAGACAAAAAGCTACGTAACAAAATATGAACAATGAAAATTGAAATTCAGAATCTCACCTACATTAAAATAAAATTTAGGCCCATACTGAAGAAACGATCTGTAAGACGTGTGTATTAGGTATACATTGCTGTAGGACAAAACCCTTCAAAACTTAGTAACTATAAAGTGCAGTGATGATTTGTTTATTCATAAGTTGCATGATTGACTAATTGGTATAAGGTGTTAGGAAGAAGCGTTAGGTCCTCCACTCATGAGCTTCTCTATTATTGCCATGGCAGGGTAGCCTCTAGAATGAGTGATCCAAGAGATTGAGAAGCACACAAAATTATTATTTTCTTTTTCTGACCTCAACTCAGAAGTCATGTAACATCCATTTAGCCACATTCTTTTCATTTACACAAGTCTCAAAGTCCCGCACAATTCATAAAGAGGAAATTCAGATTTCATCTTTTGAAGGGAAGCAGATTACATCATTTGTGGGCATATGTTAAAACCACCACAACCTATATATTGGAAAATACAGAACTTTCAGAGAAATTCAAGAAAACCCAAATAAATACAAAGGTACAATAAGCTCACAGATTGGAAAATATGTTATGAACATACCAATTCTCCCCAATTTATCTGTACTCTAAATACAATCATAAAAATTATCCAGCAGAGTAGTGAGCATATGCATGCATGAGAAGTATTTGACCACATCTTTCTGAAATGTATATCTACTATATCAGCACTTATTGAGAAGTTACAGGAATAAAATTATTGTGCTGATAAATATATAGATAAATCAAATTGAATAAGGAGTCCAAAAATAAACCAACACGTATGTATTGTTATGAATTGAATTGTATGTTCCCCAAAGATATCAAAGTTCTAATCTCCAGTACCTGAGAATGAAATCTTATTTTGAAATATGCTCTTTAAAGATAATCAAGCTAAGATGACAGGTCCTAACCCAATATTAAAAACAGGAAACATACACACAGGCAAGGACACATATTGAAGGGAGACAATGGTTAAGACACAAGGAGAATGCCTAAGGCTACCAGAAGCTAGGAACAGATTCTCTCCCACAGCACTTAGAAAGAACCAGTGCTGCTGAAACCTTGATTTTAGACTTATTTCCTCCAGAACTGAGAAGCAATACATTTCTGTTGTTTAAGCTATCCACTTTGTGGTACTGTTTCCACAGCCCCAGGAAACTACTACGATGGCAAATTGACTTATCAAGGGAATTCAATGGGGAGTGATGGTTATTTCAACAAATGGTGCTGAGATGACAGAATATATATAAATTCTCATACTTACCTCATGCAATAAATAAAATTATTTGAATGGATAATGCACATAAATATTAAAAGTAAAGTTACAAACATTCTAGAAGTAAAAGGATGCAGTCTTTGTTTACTTTAAAGTAATCAAAGTTTTCTTAGGTTATAAAAAGCAAGCACTATTGAAAAAACAAAACTCCATCGAAATATAAAACTTCTGCTCCTTGGAGGACACAGTTCAGGAAAATGATAAATGACAAACTAAGACATCAAATTTAGAAAGTATTTCAAATCCATACTGCTTATAAATGATTTATATTTAGACTATATTAAAACAAACATGACTATCATTACTCAGTAAGAAGGCAAACAGCACAATTAAAACACAGCTTCCAGCTACTGCCAAGAATATAGAAATCTAGAAAGAAAAAAAAAAAGATTCCACACTAACAAACACTAAAAAGTGGCCAATCCATAATTATAACTTTTTCTTGAACCCAGAAGATAATGGAGTTTGCAGTCATCAATGAGCCTGAAATCCAATTGAAAGGGCAACTTCAAGGTTCGTGGTCTGAAAGGGAGCCTGTGGACCATCCAACGAGGTAAGAAATTTTACCTTGGATGCAGCTTTCCACACAACTCCTAGAAGCTGAGTGGAGAACGGTGGTGATGTACATGCCCTGGGTACTGCACACATAAAAGTCTGCACCCAGTTTTCAGGCTGGTCTCTGAAGACTTCCACTGGGCCTGAGAAAGATTCAAAGCAAAGGAAGCCTCTGCCAGTGGCCCATGCACACGGAGGGCAGAGCCAGAGCGGAGTCCATGGATCCTTTTCTCCTTTACTGAAGAAAAATAAAAGAAGAAGGAAGAGGAGGAGGAGGACGAGGAGGAGGAGAAGGGGTAGGAAGGGTTGGAAGAAGAGGATGAAGAGGAGGAGAGGGGGAAAAGAGGTTGGAGGAAGAAGAGGAGGATGGAAAGGAGGGGGAAAAAAAAGAGAGACTGCTGGGTGAACACCAGTAAACCCTGTGTTCCCAGATGCTGGTGAAAACTTAGTAGACCAGGTGGACGGGAAGTGAAAAAAAATAAGCAAATAAACTCTACTCTGGGGAGAGGGGAAGGACAACTCTTCTGAAACCAGACCATCAGAGATTTTCTGCTGCTGTCTGACCCTACTGTCTTCGCTGTGACTCTTCTGCCTCAGGCATTCAATAAACAACTATTAGGTATTACAGATGTAATTATTTAAATTTGCTTGGAAATTACGGAGATGGCCTTATAAACTCTTTCAGTCACACAAACTATAATGTGGAACATTTTGGATGGGTATAATTCCTCAAGAAATTAAATATATGCCAGGCGGTTTTTAGGTGGTTTTACAGCCACTTAGGATATGAAATACAATTCCATTAAAGAAAATATTAACTGTTGGAATAAATTCGGTAAAACATGTGCTCCTGAGAAGGACAAATTGCAATGTAAGCTCTGTATTCATGATCTTAATTATTTTTTGTTACCGATTAAATTCCGGTTTTGGCAGTCTCAAATGACCCTTCAGAGTGTCCAATAATGCTACCTGAATTCAAAAATACATTTTTAACCCTTATTCCAGAAATATTCTTAGAAGAAATTAATATTACATAGAATTACATGTAAATATCAGTATATAGGGCATGCTCAAATGATTCATCAGTGTAACAATTATAGCAAATTGTGCATACAAGTTGACAGAATGTTTTAGAATAAAAGAATATAAGGTGAAACCACTGATAGATGTAAGAACTAAAATCAGATCCTACTTTGGGAGAATATTGACAAAGCTTTAGAGTCACTTTTACACTATTGAGAAAGTGTGAATTTATGCTGAATAATGAATGATATTGTAGGTTATGTTGATTTTCTTAGATTTGATATTAACTGTGATATATTGAGAGGTGCTTTTCTTAGGACATGGAGAGGTTGGTAAAAATATATAAATATAACACTATTTAAAATGTTGAATTTATATGGTGAGTAATGAGTGATAATTGCACCATTCCATATTTTTACATGCTTGAAAATATGTCTAATGAAAAAGATTTGGTGAAAACTTTCTAGGAGGAATTTTTTGATTTGCATACCAGATTCATTGTCCTCTGGTCTCTCAACAGCTTCTAAAAATTGAAACCAAAACATTTTCCTGTGTCTATGTTAGAGAATTCTAGGTCCAGTCAATAACAACAGAAAGAAAAAGAAAAACAGCTCTAGCAACTACTAGCTCTTGGAAGACAGGACTATGAACAAACTAAACCAGCTCACTTTTTAGGAGTATCCAGTTCCCCATCAAGGTTCACTTCAAGACCCTCATCTCATTGTACCTAACCAGTCGCGGGAAATGGAAATCAAAACCACAATGAGATATCACCTTATACCTGTCAGGATGGCTATTATTGACAAAGATAAGAAATAAAAACGTGCTGGCAGATGTGGAGAGAAGTGAATATTTGCACACTGTTGGTGGATGTATAAATTGGTGCAGCCACGAGGGAAACATATGACTATATGAAGATTCCTCAACATATTAAAAATAGGACTGCCACAGAATTCAGCAATGCCATTTCTAGGTATTTAACTGAAGAAAAGAAAAACACTAATTTGAAAAAAAATATATATATATATGCATCTCTATGTTAATTGCAGAATTATTTATAATAGCCCAAGTCTGGAAACAATCCAAATGTCTATCAACAAAAGAATAGATAAAGATGTGCATGTGTGTGTGTGTGTGTGTGTGTGTGTGTGTACACACACAGGCTTCCCCCCACCCCCATATATAAAATGAGACATTAGTCATGAAAAAGAATGAAATCTTGCCATTTGTGACAACATGGACGGGCTTAGAGAATATCATGCTAAGTAGAATAAGCCTGACGGAAAAGACACATACCACACGATTCACTTATATGTGGAATCTAAACAAAACAAAACAAATACAACAGAAATAGAGTCACAGATACAGAGAACAAACAGATGGTTGCGAAAGGAAAAGCAGGTAGGGAGATGGGTGAAATAGGTGAAGGGGATTAAGAAATAGAAACGTTCAGTTAAAAAAATATTTTTTACATTTATTTATTTTTGAGAGAAAGAGAGACAGAGCACGAGTGGGGGAGAAGGAGAGAGAGAGAAGAGGGAGACAGAATCCGAAGCAGGCTCCAGGCTCTGAGCTGTCAGCACAGAGCCCAACGTGGAGCTCAAACTCACAGACCGTGAGATCACGACCTGAGCTGAAGTCAGACGCTTAACCGACTGAGCCACTCAGGCGCCCCAGAACCTTTCAGTTATAAAAGAAATAAGACACGGGGATGTAATGTACAGTTTATGGAATATAGTGAATAATATGCTAACCATTTTATGGGATGACACATAACTAGATTTATTGTGCTGACCATTTTTTAATGTATATAAATATTGCATCACTATGTTGTACACCTGAAACTAGTAGGATACCGTATGTCAATTATTCTTCAATCAAAAATAAAGCATTCAAGTCATAAACGGAAAACTCCCATCCAATATCTTGATTTTTCAATGAGGTCCTAAAAACCCATAAATAACTTCCCCTAATTTTCTCTTTTTAAAACAATACCAAAATCTATCAAGGTGCCTTATTACTGCAATAAATCTAACAAATTATCTTTGCTTTAATAAGTGGTTTTTTGATAGTTAGTTTGAAGAACTGGCAGTTAACATTTCTCATAGCTGGTTCATTACGTTAGGACACAATCACTAAATATAATGCATAAATCTTAACTAGATCTTAATGCAGAGAAAAATAAAATTCTTTGTCGTACCAGTAAAATTTAAATATTATATGGAAATTTTGTGGATATCAAATATCATATGGATATGACATGATGGAATTTTTGTTTAATTGGTGTTACATAGATTCATAAATTATGTGGAAAATTGTTTTTATTTAGGATGTGCGAAAATATTTTTTGAAAAACTCTTATTTTTTTAACTGTGGTTATGTACAGTTTATTTATTATATCTATCTTTTTGAAACCAGTTGGCACATGATATTACATTAGTTTCAGGTATACAGCATAATGATTCAACAACTTTATACATCATGCTGTGCTCACCACAGATGGAGTTCCCATATGTCACCATGAAACGCTATTACAATACCATTGACCCTATTCCCTATGCTGTACCTTTTATTTCCGTGACTTGTTCATTCCATTACTGGAAGCTTGTATCCTTCACTCCCTGTCACCCATTTGTGTATCCCCCCCACTCCCTCCCCTCTGGCTAGCTATTATTTATTTTCAGATGGTATAGCAAAACAAATGATATGTAGATTAAAAAAAATTAACTATGCAGAAAATTGTTAAAATTCTTTAACGTAGCTGGAGGATAACGTGAGTGCTTATTATTTTTTAAATATAATTTGTTGTCAAATTGGCTTCCATACAACACCCAGTGCTCATTCCAACACAGGCCCTCCTCAGTACCAATCACCCACTTTCCCCTCTCCCCCACCCCCAATATGAGTTGCTTATTGTATTAGTTTTCAACCTTTGGAAATGCCATTACAATTTTTGGGGAAAATTTCCCACCCAAAGCTTTGTAGAAACACATGCCAGCTTTATAGATTTCTGATTGTTCATAGTGCTTTTAAGATAGTTATTTTGAGCATCCTGATGTTTACTGAAAAATCTTGCGTTTTGATATCTTTGGTCAAAATATAAAGTATATATTTGCAATATTCCAACAAAGAGCTTTTCTAATTTTCTCAAATTCTCAAACTTAAAATCTGAACAAAAAATATTCACACGCACACACACACACCCCACATATATTACAATCAAACATTACTTGCTTTTAATATTTCAAATCAGAAAGGAAGGGCCAAACCATACACATACCTATTTTAGCCTTTAATGGGGAAAGAAGGTATTTTAGAAGCTTGAAAATGACAGAGCTTTTTGCTGAAACACTCCATGAAACTCATGAATTACAGCCTCTGTGCTTCCATAGAGTTATTAAAATTTGAAAAGGAGAGAAGGGAAAAGAAAAATAAAAAAAAATAGTTTCCATCCTAGTCTACAAAAAAGGATTAAACATCATGGCATTGACATCTGGACTTTCAAGCAGGTGAATAGAAGGCCTACCCAGGATTGACAGTCCACTGACTTATATTTAATTCAAAATTACTATTCCCGTCATCTCACATTCCAGAGAAAGCGACAATCTGGTGTCACAAATGCTGAATGTGAGCAAGATTGTCACACAAAGGCTAGTGCCATATGTCAGACTTAAAATAGAAACATAATTTTCTTTTTGGGCATGGATGACAAAATGTCCAGTAATAGTGACTTTTGTTAGCATTTGCAATGCTAAATAATTCTAAGAAAATTATCATGGCTCTGGTTTTCACTTTTTAAAAAAATATTTTTTAACATTTATTCATTTTTGAGAGACAGAGAGAGACAGATCATGAGCGGGGAAGGGGCAGAGAGAGAGAGGGAGACACAGAATTGAAGCAGGCTCCAGGCTCCGAGCCGTCAGCACAAAGCCTGACGCAGAGCTCGAACTCACAAACCGTGAGATCATGACCTGAGCCAAAGTCGGACGCTCAACTGACTGAGCCACCCAGGGGCCCCTGGTTTTCATTTTTAATACAGCATAATTTTAGCATGCATTTATCATGAATGGATAATTTTATCTAGGTAGAATTAGATATAAACATACATATATACATGTATATATAAATATGTATGTGTTCATGTATAAAATATATATACACAACTCAAGTGTGTGTACACAAATATATGTATGTATTGTGTATTATATACACTGTATATGCCTGCATTATATATTATTTCCACATAAATATATATGCACATATGTGTATGTGGAGGACAGCCCCAACAACAAGGAAATTTGACTCAAAGGTCAGTAGTGCCTGTTCCACACATTTAAAAATTTGAGGACCCTGTTACTCATTAAACATACAAGAAGACTGCCTTTTTGTAAGAATTATATGCTTGGAGTCAAGAAATTTTGGGGATAAGATTGCTGTCTTAAAGGTTTACATATCTGTAATTCTAAAAGAACGAGCGCTGGGATTGAAGAAGAGAGTTAAGGAGATTTATGTATACACAACCAACACAAAATCAAGGCTATTTACAAAATTTGTCTGAACAGAAACTATGTTCTGAAATCCATTAGTTACCTATTGCTGCATAACACATTCTAGAAAAGTTAGCAGCTAAAAGCTGTCTCAGTTTCTGTGGGTCAGGGGTGGAAACAGCTCACCTGGTCCACTGCTTCCGGGTCTTCATAATGTTGCATTGAAGGTTTTGCCTGTGGGTCTTATTTGAGGCTCAACTGGAAAAGAATTTGCTTCTAAGCCCATACTGTTGTTGGCTAAATTCCGTTCTTTGTGGGTTTTTTGGCTTGAGGGCTTCAGCTTCCGAGGGCCTTCAGCTGGAGGCCACTCTTAATCCCTAGCCTCCTTTTGGGAGGAGGCTGACCTCAGATTCTTGCCCTTGACTCTCTGCAAGATGGCTGCTTGTTTCATGAGACCTTGTAAACCAAGAAGGCAGTAGACATGTTCTGCTAAACATGTTACCATTTTTATAACCTAACAAATATAGAGTGGCATCTCATCACATTTAACATGTATTTCTGGGAGTAATAAGTGAAAGGTCTCACCCCTGCTCAAATACGGGATTACACAAGGGCATGAATATCAGGATGCAGAGACCAGTAGGGTCATCTGAGAGTCTACTCGGCACTAAAAAGTGAAAGAAGTAATCGATGCAGAGTATCTCCTGCGCCCTCATTCACTAGAATCAGAACATTATAGACAGAAGGTAGAAAATAAAGAATATCAATCTTAGATGAAATCACCAGAACTGCATACAGTGAGTTAATTGTAAAGTAGAGGAAATTGCTAGAGTAGCCAAGGATTATGTATTGCTTGGTACATTGAATAAAATGGCCTCTAAAGTAACAGTTAGGGTCGATGATTTCAGAAACAAACCAACGTTTAGTTCAATAAGAAGTCTAAATGTGTTAACTTGTCTTAATATAAGCTGTTATATTAGAACATAGTTACCACTTACCTGTATTAAATATATTTTAATCACTTTAAATCAACTATATCAGATATTTTAGGATTTAAAAAAATGCTCAAATTTAATGGTTTATGAAATACTGTTTCCCTTTTGCTTTGGCATTGATTAAATATACCTGGATTTAGTAAAGAAGCATATTGACTAAATTGACTATATATGTTCAAATTATTAAATTATTATATATCACATTATTAATACAATGCTCTGAAAAGTTGAAAAGGAAAAAAAAAGGCAAAAAGACAGAACAAGAGAAAATTCTGAGACTAATAGGGAGGAGCAGACAAGAAAATTTCTGTTAAAATTATGATGGATAATTTGATAAAATCAGAAAATTATATTTGAATAAGAATGAATTATGACAGCTTTAGGAAATACTTAGCATTTTTCCACAAAACTTTCTTTTTTTCTATTCTCTTCTATGTCTCATCGAGATCTTACTAGGTTTGTTATGTAAGAATATAATGTGTTTATGACTAATAATGAGTAAGTGTGTGTCCTTAATGGGACTTACGATCTTCTTTTATGTTTCCTTCCTACAGTCTTCACATTTAATTATTCATATCTAATCACATGTAATCATTCTCCAGCCTCTTGTTTTGCCATTTAAAATATTTATGATGCAGAAAAAATGGAGAAATGAACTTCAAATATGTGTTTTCAGCCCTGATTCCACTTTTAAGGACGTTTTTCCTCATTTTTACTCTATCTTTTGGAAATATCTCAGAGGCATGCGAAACCTCACCTGTCCATAGTGAGCCTCTGTTTTTGCTGTCAGTTCATGACCTGTCCCAATAGTCTCTATTTTTATTAATTAATTTTAATTTTTTAAACATTTATTCATCTTTGAGAGATAGAGTGAGACAGAGCATGGTGGGGGCGGGGGGGGGGCGGAGGCGCAGAGAGAGAGGGAGACACAGAATCCGAAGCAGGATCCAGGCTCTGAGCTGTCAGCACAGAGCCTGATGCGAGGCTCAAACCCACGAAGTGCAAGATTATGATCCGAGATGTAGCTGGATGCTCAACTGACTGAGCCACCCAGGTGCCCCAATAGGCTCTATTTTAATAAATTGTAGCCAAATCCAAGTTCCAAGGCAGAAAGTTTGAGGTTCTTTTCCCATGTCCCTTTCCCATTCTTTTTATGCCCTATCACTCATTTTTTTTTTTTTTTTTTTAGTCTCCTCTCTCTGTATCCCTATAGATGCTTCCATAGCTACATCTGCACCCTGTGGCCTCTTCTGTGGTTGGAAGTTGAACACTTAACTGTATTTTTTATGATATCTACCTGGATGTATAATAATCAAATCAAACTTAAAACACCCAGTCAGTACTTGTAATCGTCCTCCACAAACCCACCTATTTCTCACCAGTCTTCTATTTAGTTGATAGCTTCACCATCCGCTCGGTTGCTCAAACTACAAATTGAAATGCAATGCGTTGATTTGTGTTACTTGTTTTGTTTCTTCATGCCCAACGTCTAGTCATTCAATGAATCCTCTAAGCACATCTACATTGCCTTCCAGATCTGAGGACATGGCACCATCTCTACTGCTAAAATCTAGCCTGAGCCACAGTAAACTTGTATCTGGTCATTTATAGTTGAGATTGAGTTTTCCAAATAACACATGTGACTATGTCACTCTTTGATTAGTATCTACTGACATCACTGATCCTCTAGTAGCTTACGTTTGATATCAGAATACAATTCAGGGATGCCTGGGTGGCTCAGTCAGTTATGAGTCCGACTTCTGCTCAGGTCATGATCCTGCTGTTCATGAGTTCAAGACCACGTTGGGCTCTGTGCTGACAGCTCAGAGCCTGCTGTGTCTCCCTCTCTGTCCCTCCCCTGCTCACCCTCTGTCTCTCTTCTTTCTCTCTCAAAAGTAAATATTAAAAATAAAAAGAATTTAAAAGAATGCAAATTTCTCACCTTGACTTAAAAAACATAATAATCTCATTCATCACTATTTATTGGACCTTCCAATCCTGTCCTTTCTGTTTCTCTGCCTCAGCCACACGTGCTGTGGTAATATAAGTAATGGACCCCAAATTTGTGTTTGTCCTAATTCCTACAACCTTTGAATGTTACCTTACAGGGAAAATAGATGTTGCAGCAATAATTAAAGATCTTGAGATGGGTGATTATTCTGGATTCTCTGAATGAGCCATTAGGTCAATCTCAAATGTCCTTACAATAGGGAGGCAGATATAGATTAGACCACAGAAGAGAAGGTAGTATGACCATGAGACAGAATCTTGAGTGCTGTGGCTATAAACCAAAGAATACTGGCAGCCACCAGAGCTGGAAGAGGCAAGGCCAATGCCAATAAATGGGATCTTGCTTAGAGCCCCTGGAGAGAGTGCGACCCAGGTGACACCTTTATTTTAGCCCAGTGACTTTAGATTCCTAGTGCCCAGAACTGTGTAAGAATACATTTCTGTTGTTTCAAAAGACTACGTTTATAGTAATTTGTAACAGCATCCTTCAGAAATTGTACCCTTACCTTCTTCTATGCAAGTAGTTTGCATTTATTACTTTGATTCTGAAAGTTAACTGAGGTCTTTACATAGATGGCTCCTTCTCATCAATTAGGTCACAGCTCAAAAGTTTCCTTTCAAAACAGCTTTTCCTAGACACCCTGGGTAAATAACACCTGTCTCCCAAACACCTTCAATTATAGGAATCACTAGGCGCTCCCTTTCCTTTCTTAGAAATGTGCCTTTCACTCAGAGTGTGCCTTATCCACCGTGCCTTCAATGTCTGTCTTCCCCCACAAGAAGGTAAGACCCTTGTGGCGTACAGTTTTACCTTTCAAATTGTCTTAAGATCAGTTAATTCTACTTTCTGAAACATTGTCCTCAGAATAAGTTATTGAATAATGAATAAAACTAGGTTCACTGAAACCATGTCTGTTTTCTATCTTTCCCCTAAAGTTTGGCTATGCTCCATCACATTTGTTATGGGAACGTTGCTATGAATATTTTGTGATTGTATATTTCCCACCCCACTTAACTCTTCCAATTATTGCCACTAAGGACTGATTTAAGAAAAAAATAAATAAGAAGCAATTATATGCACTGCCTTCTGCAGCATTAATGAAGTTTTAAATTTCTTCTGTGAAGAATAACATAATTATGCATTTCTTTAATTACCATCATGTCTTATTTGTTTTTGTAGTAAATTCACATAAGCAACCATTGATATTGTTGTTCACGTAATGAAAATTCTTTGAACTACGTGCTATCAGATTTTTTATTAATTTAATCTCATTAGTTGAGTGATGCATCTTGTTTTTCTCTCTCCCTATTATTCCACTTCTATCCTAAGCAGTTTCCAGACTTCATAATCTTCACTGCAGGGATATTCGCCATATAGAAAGCAAACAAACTTGATTAGATTAGCAGCTGCTACCTTTTAAAAGTTTCAAGTATAACAAATAGAATGCAGTAGGTTTGACTAGGGATGGAGGGATGGGGAGAGTGTTAAGGGCTTTCAGGACAATATGAAATGAGATCTTTTTCTTACCTGACTGGGAAGGGGATAGAGATCTGCATGTCTTTCTACCAGATGGTGAATATATAGATAACAGGACCGTAGGTGTTCCCTAGAATCATCAAAGTTTCCCTTGCCCCATGAGTTGGCCCCAAATGGAAGATTTCCAGAAACCTGATGGGAACTTTCCAGATAGCCCAATGTGTTTCTTGGTGGTAATTTATAGGAACTAATCACCATGATCAAAGAAACACCAAAGTACTTTGGAGATATTTATAAGAATCCAATATGGTTGTACAGTCCTTAAGCAGACAGTTCTAATCATAACTGGGATTGAATTTCCCATTAGCTTATTACAATGTAGTTTCTGAATTAAAGAAACTAGATTTTTAGGTAAATCTAAAAATGAGTAAGTCATTTATGAGAGGTGAGTCTGAATGAACATCAAGTGCTAAGTCAAAGCTCACATTATATTCATTATCTGAAGTTATAGAAAATGTCTGACATTTGAAGGTCATGTAAGAAAGAGTCTTCGAAAAAATAGAGACTGCTTTACATATATTTACACAAAATTGAAAGAACTGCATATTTCTCTATCGAGGTTGAAAGTTTAGAGAATAGTGGAGATTGTTGTGTATTCAACTGCTTCTTATTATTTGTGACTATTTCTTGCTTCATTACTTTTCTTTAGAAAGAGGTAATAAATGCAAAATCTTCTGTCAAAACTCAATCTTTGCTCTTACATTACTCAGACCTGATTTCAGCATAAATGTCATGCACTATGTAATGTGCATTTTTCAATAGAGCTGAACACAGACTTTTTTAAAATTGAAAGAAAACGTACCTACTTGCATTTTTCCTACTCAAAGCCATGCGATCCTGTTTTTCTGATGCGAGCATTATGTGTCCTGTAAAAAATACAGTTCATATACACATGATAAACTACAAAGATATTGTTCGAAAATAGTGGGAAACTTTTAATGATATCATACCAAAACACACTACCCAGAAATATACCTTGCATTTAGAAACTTCCCACATGGGAACTATGGCAGCAACTTAACAGACCTTCTTGGCTGATCCCAAAGTGTTTGTACCCACATTGTGAATTCAATAATGGACAATAATGAATTCTTCCCAAACAACCATTGTGTAGCTGTTTGCACATCTTTATGAGAAATTCGTCTTTAAGGAGGAAATTGGAATTCAATATTTAAGACATTTGAAAGGAGAAAGTCAATAAAGTGATAAAGATGAGATAGATGGTAAGACAAAAGTAGTGACCCTGAGTCTTCCTAGGTTGAGTTTGTGCAATGTTGCATAGCAGCTTATTGAGAAGGGCTTTTAAAAGGTTATTATTCTGTTCTACTGAAAGTATTGAGAAACCATTTTTTTTTCTTAACTGAAAGTTTTTAGCTCTCAAATTTTTCCTGTATGGAGGTTTCTTTAATTTCTCAACATTGATATAGTACTCTGAGACATGTTTGCCCTTGCTCGGCAGTGTCATGAGTGGGATATGATCTTGAAACATACCAGAGGCCTGTTCTCCTGGGAAAGCAGTAAGGGACCCTGCCCCCTCCTCATATATAGGTGCATTGTTGCTGGGAGAGGACCTTGCACCATCTACAATGGGTATTAACAGCCAGGGAAGCAAGTTTGGTTAGAATTTAGTTCCTTACAGGGAGTGGAGAAGAGCAGGAAGTCCCTAATGGAAGCCAAGATTATTCAACCGGGCAGAAGCAGACATATGACTGCAGGATGTTTATAAATAAAAAAGTAAGTTAGAGGCGTCGGGGGCTCAGTTGGTTAAGTGGCCAACTTCGGCTCAGGTCATGGTCTCTCAGTTCGTGGGTTTGAACCTCTCATCGGTCTCTGTGCTGACAGCTCAGAGTCTGGAGCCTGCTTCGGATTCGGTGTCTCCATCTCTCTCTGCCCCTCCCCAGCTGACACTCTGGCTCCCTCTCTCTCAAAAATAAATAAACATAAAAAAAATTTTAAAAAAATTAAAAATAAATTAAAAATAAAATGTCAGAATCATTTTGAAGCAGCAACAACATAAAAATCTTGACTTTTATCTTTCCCTCTCTATTGTTCCCTTTCCTTCCCTTCTGAAACAATTCAATCCAAAAACTACCCTTTGCAGTTGAGAAAGGTAGGCAGATATCTGCATGATGCAGAACAGTGAAGGTCTCTAAGAGCTTAGTGGGAGTTTAGAGGACAAGCTGAGTGAGGAGAACTTGGAAGGTGTCAAACCCACCTTCTGGCAGAAGTAGGAGAAAGAAACCATTGTGAAATAAGACACAGTATTGTTCAAAACAAGGGTTCCTTTCAGGAGGAACTATTTCACCAGAGCTTAACCTGCTGGCATTGTATCACAACCTAATTGACTCAGGGGCAGTAAAATGCTCAACCTTGGCTTTTTTCTGGCTTTCTATGTGAAAGAAGAGAAATAAATGACTCCAGCCCACTATTGTCCCAAATAATTTGTGTGTGTGTGGTGGGGGGGGGGGGGACGGAGGTGGGAAGTAATACCGAGATGCACTGGTGAAGTGCAGAATCCAGAGGCACAAGTTTACTCCAATCATAGGGAGTAAAGAATGCTTCCCCACTCCCCACATATTACTACTACATTACTAAAGGATTATTTACAGTAGTTCCTTTGCCTCGTACATCATGTCAGACTATCAAGAGAAAATTACAAGACATACTAAAGGCAAAAAGCATAGAGAAATCATCAGAACCAGACTCAGATATGACAGGGATATTGGAATAACCAAAACAGGAATTTACAGTAATTAGATGAATGTGCTAAGGGTTCTATTGGATCAAGTAAACAGCATGCAAGAATAGGTGGGCAATATAGGCAGAGAGATGGAAATTCTAAGAAGCAAAATAAATGCAGGACATCAGAAACACTATAATAGAAATGAATGTCTTTAATGGTAATATTTTAGACTAGATACAGCTGAAGAAATCTCTGAGCTTCTCTCTGTTGAGCAAAAAGAAAAAAAAGAGTAGAAAAAAGCGACATAATATGTACGAATTGTGAGACAATTACAAAAGGTGTAACATACATGTAATAGGAATTTCTGAATTAGAAGAAAGGAACAGAAGACATATTTGAAACAACGTGCCTAAGAATTCCCCAAATTGATATCACGCCCCAAACCACAAATCCAGGAATCTCAGAGAACACCAAGAAGGATAAATGTCAAAACAAACAAACAAACAAACAAACATAAAACCTTCAGCTTGCCACATTATTTTCAAGTTACGATCAAAGTTCAAAAATCTTGAAAGAATTCAGAGGGAAAAACAAACACCTTTCCTATTGATGAACAATGATAAGAATTCTCCTCAGAAACCATGTAAGCAAAATAAAATATTTAATGTTGAGAAAAAGCAAAACAAACAAAACAACCAAATCCATTAGCTTTAAGAGACTCAATACTTTTATGTAAATCTATATTGTCCTAACATGGATTTTAATATAATCTTTAACATAGACAATATTGTATATAATCTTTGATATAGATATAAATAAAATGTCTTATTATATTTTAATCTTATCCTTACAGGTCACTGGCTCCAAAATGAATCTTCTACAAAATGTATTGTCTATTCTATCCATTTTCCCCTATTTAATGTCATTCAATGCTTCCAAAAATGACTTAAGTTTCTGAATATTATACGCAAGTTTTTTTTTCTTCATTCATGATTTTCATAACTTTATTTTTTCATATAAATCCCAATTTTCTGCTCTGTGCCTACACTTTTTCTTTCCCTTTGGTATATCCTGGAGAGTTCTTTTTCTTTTCTTCTCAAATAAGCACACTAACATTACAACAACCACTTAGTAGGTTTCACCTCTTTAATAAATCCTCACTTGAATTTTCCGAAGAGTTAGAAACTCTCCTTTCTTCTCCCTAATTCTTCATCATGTACATTTTTACATTATATCTGGAAAACCTAAGCATTGTTTATTTTTATATTTTTAATTACAAGTCTACCTCTCAAACCAAAAAAGGGATAAAAACAGATAGTGACCTTTTTGCACATTATTAGTATTTCTATTTATAGAAAATGTGCTTGTTAGATAGTGGATACTCATTAAATGGTTTATTTCTGTGGAACTTGAAGTACAAGATATACCTCTGCAAAAACCAAGAAAAAGGATTTCATTTTTTTGTGAGGTAATATTTTAAAAATGCAGTGTCTGATTCAAGGTTACAATATTTATTGTCTAATTTTGTTGACAAGCATCACTTTCCCCTTAAAGTTTTGTATAAATAAACAAAATGCATATATTCTCAATAATTTTAATTTATCCTTTCAACTCTGATTGCAATTCAGTGAAACCAAATTCCCAATGTTAAAAGTTGTCTAGAAATTTCAAGAAGAAAATAATTGAAAAGCTTAAGTGAAGCACTTCTTCGGCATATTGACTTCATACGTACAGAATATCAAAGCTTAATTATCATTATTTTGATAGCACTGCTTATCATGGCTCTGATGACAGTAAAAGATTTTCATAGTAAGCAATAGAAATCCATATTAACATATGTAATAATTTTTGCTTTCTTGTCTATTAGATTTGCCCTTGTTGGACAGTACTGTTTCCATTTCTATGTTCTTTACTTTCTGTCAAAAATATTAATTAAATCATTTATGATACCACAGATGGAATACCAAAACCATTCGTCAATGTCCATCTTATGGATTGAATAATACGTCAGTAAAACATAAAATTTTGCATGTTTTCAATTCCATTCTATTTAAAGACTGTGCCTTTGATCACAAGTGTGATTGCTATGGTGGAAAGGAGAGAATTTGACCTACTTTAGTCTTTATTCTCTGAAGTATTGGTATAGGGAAAACATGGTAAAGAAAATTTTCCAACTCTTTCCCAGCCCATAACACCCCCTCTGGATCTTTCCCATACACTTAGAAAATTATTGCTCTAAGATTGGCACTTCTGTTTGTATTGTTCCGTAATCTCTGGAATTTATTCAAAAGTCTAACCCTGTACTATGTAGAACCATGGATCCAACTTAAATCATTTTTACTAGGGAAAAAGGAGACACGAGGCATTTATCTTTGTTTGTCTTGTTGGGTTTTATTTTACTTTTGATCTATCATACAATTGGATTGCATGTTATGTTACTTTACTGACAATCATTTACAAAGTACTTATTTTATCTTTAAATTCTAAATACTCTAGGCTGAAAGAAACGTTAAATTGTTTGGTAGACCCATATGCCTTTTCCCCATTTGTGAATTGTTTCTGCAATTCCTCCTGAATGATCGGATCATTAAGCCATGTTTTACATTTTCTTCTAGTAACCCATTCCATGTTTAAAGCTCTCTCAAAATATGGGCCACTGAAATAATTTCTCTGAGGTTGTGATATAATCATTGTAATAACTAATTATGGCCTCAGTTTGGAAGGGACATCCAGGTTTATTAAGTTATTTTAATGTATTTTGCTTTTAATTTTTTGCTACAGCTTTTCATGTTTTAGCTTGCGTTTATATGTACAAAATACAAAGCAGTTGGTTATAGTAAATAAATTGACTTGCTACTAACTTGTATGTTGTTAAATTATATGTGTAGTTATATGTTTTATATAAATATAATTTGTATTATATATATAAAAACTAAATTTTAAAAACTTGTAGTTTTACATGGTCTTTTCATCCCTCCCTCACTCCCTTTACTACACAGACAGTGAATATAAAATTGTAAGAGTAGCATGCCATCTAGTGAATGCTTTTTGCTTGTTTTATCCTTCTTTTTAAAATGTATATGTGACAATATTAGTAAAATTTTGCATAGTAAGAGAAAACCATTTTTGGGTAGGTAAGTCTAGTTCATAATTAAGTTTACTATTTAAACTTGCAGGGACTGTTTACTTGTTTACTATGTAAAAATAACCATCTTTCAGTATATTATATCCCATCAATATGTTCCAGACATAAATAAAGATTTAGTTTCCATTAAAAAACAAAACAAAACAAAACACTATGTCCTTAAAGAAACACTTAACTGAAAACAAAAGATGTTTCTAAATGCCAACAAAAAGCATTGTGATACCATGGGGATCTAAAATCAGAGATAATTGTACAACAAATATTTACATTGTTTCATATAAAATTTACTCTTGATTCTCTTGACATCATAAAGATTATCATTTGTGACTAAATATTTCCACGCAGGTCTATTTAACCAAGGTCAGAATATGTTCTGCAATGCAAATAGTGCTTGAGAGTTCCTAGGTTATGACAGAAATATAGAGTCCATTCTTAAAAAGGAAAATGTACAAAAACCTGCCTCTGTGATGAAAAGAACTAGCTTAATAAGTGAAAAAAATAAAATACAATCACTGAAAATCAAGTAAAAGTACATGAGTGCTTAACAGATTGTGAAAAAGTCTCAAAACAATTATAATTAACAATATTCATCAGTGTATTATTAATTAATCACATATCTTATTTGGATTGTTGACATCCATGAAGTATAAAAAAAAAAATCTTACCATCAAATTTGCCACATTATGTACTGACTAAAAGCAAAATCTTTGGCCCAGAGTATCCAGATTGAGATCCTATGCTTATCACTTGTGAGTTTTGTGACCTTGGAAAAATATCCTAACTGGACCTCAGTTTTCCCATCTGTAAAATGGTGTAGTGACATTACCTAACTCAAATAATTATTTTGAGGATTAAATAGAGTGAATGCAACAGTACTATGTACAAAGTATCGTATAAGTCTTAGTTACTTGTAATTTACTAAAACCTTTTACCCTAATAATCTGAAATTTAAAAAAAAATCACTTTTACTTGTATTAATGTAAATCCTTATGAAAAAATCTTTCAGTCAAAAGTAGGATGTCATAAAATCTGGCTCGCATAGAAGATGACATAAAAAAATAAAACCTATTTATCATAGACATCCCAGTAAACCCAAGTTTTGTTTTTCCATTTTTTTCCTTTGAATTGTCAGTATAAAATATCTGTAAATTCTGATGTAAACATTAGTTATTACAATCTCTATTTATTACAAGCTTGAATCAAACTAAAATGCTAAATCATTGCAAACATTTTAACCCATTGAGGATTCAGATTTTATTCATCTTATGTTATAGAGATAATGCGAAATTCAACAAAACTAATGGAGCTAGCGTTAAAATATTTGCTTAAAAGATAATGTAAGAAATGTGGTCACAATTGGCTTATGAAATCTGTATGTACCTGTCTTATATGTAAGAAATATATATTAAGTTTTTAAGGTATATATCTTCCTTGACTTACAACGGGTTATGTCCAATACATCAGCTGTAAATGAAAAATGTCCTAAGTCAGAAATACATTTAATATACCTAACCAACCAAACGTTATAGCTTAGCCTAGCTTACGTTAAACATGCTCAGAACACTAGACTAGGTTCGGCAAAATCTTCTAACATGAAACCTATTTTGGAATCAAGTTTTGACTATCTCATGTAACTTATTGAATACTGTACTGAAAATGGAAAAAAGAATGGTTGTATGCATATAGAATAGTTATAAATGTTAGGGTTACTTCCCCTCATTGTCACATGACTGACTGGGGGCTGTGGCTCCCTGCCCTTGTCCAGCATCATTAGAGAGCATTGACCACATATCCCCAGCCCAGGAAAAGATTCCAAATCAAAGTACTGTTTCCACTGAAGGTGTATTGCTTTTGCACCATCATTAAGTTGAAAAGTTGTAAATCAAAACATATTTAAGTCAACGATCATCTGTATGTATTTTTAAATATCTCTGATAATAGTTCTTTTGGTTTTTTTTCAGATAGACTAGTACTGTAAATAAAAAACACAAATATTTCCTTAAAACTAGCTATAAGAACCATGAACATTGAGACAGCAATGTTCTTATTTTACTCTATTTAAATCTATAACACGAAAGAAGAAAACTAAGACTAAGGGCCTATTTTATATTCGATTCAGAGTATAACTTGGTGCAAATATAAATTTCTTTTCATCAAGGTAAATGAAAATGAAGAGATTGTGTGTGGGGGGGTGGGGGGTGTATGCATGCACGTGGGCGCACACGCGTGTGTATATGAAACAATCTATGCATGTTCAGGAAATAACAGTAGGCCAATCTCAGGAAAGTATTAATCAAAGGAACACATAAATTGACCTAAATATTGGCCTTTAGCTCCATGTTTTAAGAGTCATATTCCTCATAATTTAAGTAAAAAGTATTTTTTTCCCAAAATTAAGGAGAGTTTTTGAAATTTGATCAAATTAGTAACCAAAGATGTTAAATTGGCATTGTATATTTCCAGACAACACCATATTTGATATTATTTCTTAATGACATAAATTTTGCTGGAATCACTCAGGCTAGGCTTAGACTATTTTTGCTTTGGTTCACATTCTGATTATGTATTTTAATTAACACAGTTCCTATTATTCTGTGCATTACTTTTTGTATTATCCACCTATTTAACCATGTTCTCTTTCCTAATAACTTTATAGAGCAAAATTTGAACAACTGAATATACAGTGGCATTGAATCCATCTATTACTAAAAACTTCACTGTCAACTAAACTGTTCTAGATTTTCTGTTAGGCAAATAAAGACATCGATGTTGAAGAATGTCAAATGAATATACTAGTTTAGGTGCCCCAGAAGAACAAAGAAAGTTTTTATAAAAATCACATTATTGGAAGACAGCATAAAAAATGTGCTCAAAGAAAGTAACACTTACTTTAAAGCATTATGGATGGATGAAAACAAAACAACTAAAAACGATTTTCTCAGTGAATGAGATCATAAAGTGAAAAGGATACTTGGGTTCAGAAAAGTCTTTAAACATATATTTTTTGTTTCAAAAGCACACATCTCTTGTTTTCTGATTTATTTACATATATTTACATATTAATATATATGTGTAGCTATCCTGATATAGCTGAAGAATGTGAGAATTTTATTTCAAAAATGTGATAAAATATAACTTAATTATAATGACAGATTGCTGATTTTAATGTGTACTATATAATTTAACATGGTACATGTAAGAATGTTGACAGGCTTTTGCTGATTAGATGAGTTATATTTGTGGAAAAATAAAGATACAGAGCCACTAGAATTGTGGAATGCCTTCTGAATTGTCTGTTTTTAGTAAATTAATATGATTTGTATTGACATTATTTATGTCCCCCTAAAAAAATAAATCAAATAAACACAAAGCCTCCAAATGTCAAATCTTACCAAACAAGTGAAATGCAACCAAGAGCAAATTAAATTAAAAGGTAAAGAAATATAGGGGCGCCTGAGTGGCTCAGTTGGTTAAGTGTCCGACTTTAGCTCAGGTCATGATCTCGGGGTCCATTAGTTCGAGCCCCGCGTTGGGCTCTGTGCTGACAGCTCAGAGCCTGGAGCCTGTTTCAGATTCTGTGTCTCCCTCTCTCTCTGACCCTCACCCATTCATGTTGTGTCTCTCTCTGTCTCAAAAATAAATAAACCTTAAAAAAAAGGGGGGCATCTGAGTGGCTCAGTTGGTTGAGCATCCGACTTCAGCTCAGGTCATGATCTCGTAGTCCATGTGTTGGAGCCCTGCGTCCGGCTCTCTGCTGACCGCTCAGAGCCTGGAGCCTGTTTGGGATTCTGTGTCTCCTTCTCTCTCCGACCCTCCCCCGTTCATGCTCTGTCTTGCTCTGTCTCTCTCTGTCTCAAAAATAAATAAACGTTAAAAAAATTGTTTTAAATGGTAAAGAAATATAGATATAAGACAATAATGGTGACACCCTCAATATTTGTATCACAAAATAAAACACCTTGCCATTAAATAATGTTTTTTTTTACAATTTTGCTGTATTTGAGAAAATACTGATTTGTTATATACAAATGAGGATTATGATATGTTTTCCAAATTATCAAAGAATGGTTCAAAATAATACAATGAGCAGGACCAGTTTATTTAATTAGATGACAAATTGCATATCAAAAACCTTTTCTAAAATACTGCATACATTTTAAGGTTTGGTAGAATCAAGGTTATGACTATTGACCGTAAAGAAACAGGAGAGCAATTTGCTGGAACTAATTACCTTTAGGAATTGTTCTGTGCAAAAATTGGGATTCGATTACTTTCATTTCTCTTTTTTCATTACTTTATTGCTGTGACCTCTGTGATTTCTAACCACTTCTCTGATATTTAGGTAGACAGAATGGATTAAAGTGGAATTAGAAGACAATGTGTCTGATTCTTTGCTTTTCAAATATATCCGAATCACATATTTCATTGCATTAATTCAGAATATTTCCTTTATGAGAATTACGTGATGAAATGGATGGAAAACCTAATGTACTCCAGGCTTGTAGAAAATGCAATAAGTGATTTTGTTTAATTTTTTTTTTAACGTTTATTTATTTTTGAGACAGAGAGAGACAGAGCATGAACAGGGGAGGGGCAGAGAGAGAGGGAGACACAGAATCAGAAACAGGCTCCAGGCTCTGAGCTGTCAGCACAGAGCCCGACGCGGGGTTCGAACTCACGGACCGTGAGATCATGACCTGAGCCGAAGTCGGACGCTTAACCAACCGAGCCACCCAGGCGCCCCATTTTTTTTTAATTTTTTTTAACGTTTATTTATTTTTGAGACAGAGAGAGACAGAGCATGAACACGGGAGGGGCAGAGAGAGAGGGAGAGTGATTTTAAGTTAGAAGTTCACAGAAACGTTTATGAAACCTGAAAATTAATTAGGTATGTGTACTTTTGAATGAAATACATCATTTCACATTTTTAACTCAATTTAAATAATCTGTCAGTTCCAAATGCTACCTGCTTTTGTAAGAGGCATATAATGGCTGCTTCTTACACTCTCCTGATCTATGTATTTATTCATATTTTCTCCTTTTCTTAAAGTCCTAATTAGATCTCATCATGTCAATTATCTTGTAGATTCATCTCTCTCAAATTACAATTCTCAGCTCTTCCTATGTTATGCCTCACTTGGTTAACCCGTTAACGTGTTAAATATCAAGATCACATATTTTGAAAAAAATCTGATTGTCATGAACCTACCATCTTGATGCGCCAAGAAGCGTTGTGGGGGGGCGGGGGGCGGGGAAAGGCCTCTATTCTCATCTAGAAAACAATTTCTTAATTTTTTTAGTGTTTCTGACTACATCCTTATGCTATGTTTTTTTTTTTTTTTTATATAAACGACAATTAATAGTTGCCCTTCAGTCCTTGTCTCCTTGTTCCTGTTTCCCTCCTCTCTGGAATATCTTTTTCAACTTTCCTTAGCAGTCTGTCTCTGCTCATGTGTCAAGCCACAAGGGACGCCATCACCTCCATGAAGCCATGTCTGAAACCTGAAGTCAATCAACGTTACCCCATTGTGCTTCACTGGTTCCGTTTGCCCGTCTTTACCCCAGAGTTCAGTGTGTGTCATCACAATTTAGGAGCCTTTCAGTGGTCAACAGAGAGTCAAGTGTTCAATAAAACTGGACTGAGTAAATTAATTAGACAAAAAACATTATGCAGCTCTAGGTGTCGTGCTGTTATTATTCCACTCAAGGACTGAATCACTTTAAATGTAAAATACTCACTTTAATCTTTTCCCAAGGCCTCCAAATCTAATGCATTTTTTTTTTTCAGGAACAATGTTTATTTGTAAGTGTAATTTCCATTAATCACTTCTTACGTTGGACAACTGTACTATCAATCGCCTGCCGATAAAATCATTACTTAGCATGCTTTCGTTTGGGAAGGCTCATTGTTATTCATAAATAAATCACTTATTCTCACATCTGAGAATTTCTATATGGCCATGTGCAGCTAAAGGACTGTATACCCCACACTCTTTCATTCTTTTTTCAGTCTGTTATTCAAAAGGTGGAGGGAAGGCCCCCCCCCTCACTCCTGTTGCTAACATACCCTCCAAGTTAGAATCATATGATTTTGTGTGGTCACATCACTGTATAGACACTTTTAAATCTGGGAAATACTATTCCCTCTAGCAATATTTTTTTATGAAAAAAAATAATTAATGCAAGTTTTTAAAATTTTGGTGAATCCCATCTTTAGAAAAATTAAATCTAACCAAGGAAAAAGACAATGAATTCTTTCCCTAAGGAGATAGATATGTGCTTTTAAAGAAGTAACTTGAATTAACTTTAAATTGCTGTATCTCCTCAGGCTGGAGTAAGTTCCCAAACTAGATATTTAATTGGTTCTTAAGCTCTTTTTTCTAAAATAAAATCATCAAGCTCACTCCCAAATGGAATTTGCAACCCAAGGAAGAAAATAACAAAATGAAACAACTTATGTCCACATTATTTCTTTAATTTGCTTCTTTTTACTTCTTATGAAATCTTCAATAATGAGAATCAGCATTGTTTTGTTTGTTGTTTGTTTTTTCTTAAGTGGTGGCATACCTGGAAGGGAATTCCTCTCAAAATAAGGCAATTTTCACTGCGAAAACATACCTTTGGTCAAAAGACCATGGCAATGCAATTTAAATATAAATAAGAATTCTAAACATATTTAGCAGTTGCTGTTAGAGTGATGAGGTTAAATTAAACAGATTCAAGATTAATTACATGTTAACATTTATTTTTTCTGTGGCTTTCCCTTGTCAAATGTATATTGTTCAAATCACGGAAATAGTCATTGTTGAAATTAAAAGGGGGCATGAAGTTTTGAAGATTCTGTCTCCTCCTTTTTTATTTACTTATTTATTTTGAGAGAGAAAGAGCAGGAGAGGGGCAGAGAGAAACGAAGAGACAGAGGGAGAGAGAAAATCCCAAGCAGGCTCCATCCACACTGTCAGCCCAGAGCTTAACATGGGGCTAGAACTCATGAACTGGGAGATCATGACCTGAGCTGAAATCAAGAGTCAGAAGTTCAAATGATTGAGCCACCCAGGTGCCCCTCCTTCTTTATATTATTAACAATGACTACATAGGATTATTTTTTTAAAGAAATAAGTTTTATTCAAACCAGGAAAACTGGGATTATTCTTTTAGGATATACGTATTGTGGAATGTTTATTCTGTTATATTTGATATAAAATTTTGCCATATGCTCTCTTGGCCCATTCTTCTCTTGCCATCACAACTCCTCACTCTAGGTGGCGCAAAAAAGTCAAGGAAAGGGGTCAACAATATCCTCACTGGTGTCATCCTTAATTTCCAGCACATTCACTATTCCATATGCATGGTGATTAGCTACATTTTATAATTGTCTTAGGAAATCGAGGGTACTAATCACGTTAGAAAAATTTAAGTCTTTAATTATTCTATTGATTCAATATAGATTCTATATAGATGATATAGATATGGATATATATATATAGATATAGACATAATGTGACAAAATGTGTGTGTGTGTGTATATATATATATACACACACATATCACATTATTTGTAATAATTATGTTTTATAAAGTCACTGTAAACATTAAATTAGCCAACACTAAACTATTGCTTTGGGGAAATATAGGATGAGGTTTCTATGAGCTTTAAGTCGCAATATTTTTGTTAACTTATCAAAACATAACCTTGTTTTATGTATGTTTCTGTTTAATGACGCCCTATTCAATATATATTGTTTATTCATTAACACTGAATTCACTACCAGGAAAACTGTAACATGTAAGTGAACAAAGCTTATTTTACACACCTATCTTCTCTATAAGGTACATCACAGCTTTCTTGCATTTAGGAACCCCAGACATTAATTTTCTTTTTCAATTTTTTTATGTTTTTGTTTATTTTTGAGACAGAGAGAGACAGAGCATGAGCAGGGGAGGGGCAGAGAGAGAGAGAGAGAGAGAGACAGAATCTGAAGCAGGCTCCAGGCTCGGAGCTGTCAGCACAGAGCCTGATGGGGGGCTCGAACTCACGGATGTGAGATCATGACCTGAGCTGAAGTCAGACACTCAACTGACTGAGCCACCAAGGTGCCCCAAAGGAACCCCAGACAGTAATTTAATCTTCCATCTGGTGGTCATTTCATGTTATTTTTTCTTTTCTTTACTTATTTACTTTTAATTCCAGTAGAATGACCATACAGCGGTATATTAATTTCAAGTGTACAATATAGTGTTTCAACAATTCTATCCGTTACTCAGTGCTCATCACGTAAGTGTACTTCTTAATCCTCATCACCTATTTCACCCATCCCCCACCTATCCACCTCTCCTCTGGTAACCACTGGTTTATTCTCTATAGTTAAGAGTTTGATTTTGGTTTGTCCCTTTTTTAACTTTTTCATTTGTTTTGTTTTTTTAAATTCCACATGTGAGTCAAGTCGTATGGTATTTGTCTTCGACTTATTTCACTTAGCGTTAATACCCTCTAGATCCATTCACATTATTGCAAAGGGCAAGATTTTATTCTTTTAATGATTGAGTAATATTCCAGTGTGTGTGTATGTGTGTGTGTGTGTATGAGTGTGCGTGTATCACATCTTCTTTATCTATTTATCTATGGATGGATATTTGGGTTGCTTCCGTATTTTGGCTATTGTAAATAATGCTACAATAAATATAGGTGTATCTTTTTCAACTGTTTTAATATTCTTCAGGTAAATCCCCAGTAATGAAGCTACTGGATCATATGGTAATTCTATTTTTAATTTTTGAGGAATCTCCATCTGTTTTTCACAGTAGCTGTATTCCCTAGGGGCCATTTTAAATAGGGAAATCAACAACAAGCAGCATTGAAATGTTAAAAATATGGCATTAAATAGGCTGCAAAAGAAGGCACACTTCTTTGCAGTTCAAAAGCTGAAATAAGAAGGCCAAGTGGTGCCTTGTGCCACCTCATCTGAGACCGTGCATATCAGACCCCTCAAACTTCTTTGTTGTTCTGCACATGTTCATGAATGACCATGAAAGTCCTGTAGTTGACTTGGCGGTTACAAATCAATTTTAGCAAGCAGGTAAACTACCAAATTTAGAATCTGAGGAAAAAGGAAGGTTGAATACATATTATATAGAGTAGGAGTATTCGCACACGCTGAATATGAATGCACATACAGAATATATAAACACATACAAATATGTTTATGAATACATATGTAAGCGTGTTTGTGCATGTGTGGCTAAATATGTGTGTCTGGAAATATATGTGTATATTTGTATATGACTTTGAGGATTTGAATAAGGAATTAAAAAGATAATTTTTCACAGTTTACAAGTGCTTCTCATAAACATACAGTACTAAGCTTGGCATGAGCTTTAGAGATATTTCTTATAATTCACATATTCTTTCAATAAAATGAATTTATCTCTAGTTTTGTTTTTTCCTTTTTTCTTTTTTTTTCTAGAGAGAAAGCACAAGCTGGAGAGAGGTAGAGGGGGAGAGAGAGAGAGAGAGAAAGAGAGAAAGAGAGAGAAAGAGAGAGAGAGAGAGAGAGAGAGAGAGAGAGAGAGTCTTAAGCAGGCTCCACAGTCAGCATGGAGTTTGATGCAGGGCTCCATCTCACGACCCTGGGATCATGACCTGAACTGAAATTAAGAGTCAGATGCTCAGCCAACTGAGTTACTCAGGCGCCCCTCTAGCTTTTAATATTATGTAGGTTTAGGGCAATATTTTCTTGAATGAGGATGAACTTCAACATCCTGTACAAGGATTCCTCTCTATGTTCTTAGAATGTCCACAAGATAAAACTAACAGATTTAATCTCCCGAATGTAGAATATGTGCCGTGGCAATCCAAAAGCTAGCCCTCCAAAGATGTCCATATCCTTATCTTCATAATTTGTGAATATGTAAGGTTATATGGCAAAATGAAACTAAGGGTGCACACAGAATTGTTTGCTAATCAGATAACCTTAAAATGGGAGATTATCCTGGATTTTAGCTGTTCGTGGTTTGTATTACATATTAACATGCCTTTATATACTGATTTCCATCATTCCAAATATTATCTCCAGTGATATATTTATATAAACACTGGCTTGCCTTCAGCCTGTATTTCTATCATTGTGATTTAGAGAAAAATGCTTGGCTTGGTTTTATGAAAACAGAAACATCTCTGAAAATTGGGTCCATGTGTTAAGTTCAAGAAGTTTCACATTTTGGCTTTTTTAGTAGCAAACCTTCTCCTCCATACTGACATTGCAGAGTTATGTGCCCTGACAGGCCCCACTTAGCATAGAGAAGTTAATGTAACTTGTGTACGGTAGGGCGATGAATGTGTTATCACTCTCACAACTAAATCAGAATTCATCTTAGGAAGGAAACTGTGTTTATGGAACATATTTTGATAGGCAGTTTAGAACAATTAAGACCCTGAATGCGGGAGGAGACATCAGAAACCCAAACAATATAGATCTCTGGAATGGAGGCACAAAATTAGAAAATATGAGTAACAATGGAGAGATACCAAGCAACCCCATTAGTAATGTTTTGTAGATATTTCATCCTCAGGGGGCAATTTATGGTAAGATTGTGCTGCTTGGTTGAAATAGTCTCAGATTCTGAAGGTCGTTTTGCTGAGAGGGGAGAATAGGAGGCCGATTGGTCTCTCCCTCCCAAATTACCTCTCCCAACCTCCACCATGCACTTTCCACTGAGTTCCAAGGGCAAAGAGACTTTATTAGTGTAATGGAAAATTGTGGAACAATTTTGTTTTTAAAGAAGGAATTTTTATGCACTCTAACTTTGGCTCCTGTCTCACCGGCCACTCTCCCACAAGTTTGCTATTGTAGCAAACTCTGCAAGTCTATGAGTTATATTGATCAAAAGTGAATTACATTGGGAAGTCTTCATATTTGGAGACTCTTAAAAATTTTGTTATTTTTTGTGCCCTTCTTTTTTACATTCTGTGGGTGTTCGTCTTTTGCAGACATGTCTGACAATACAGTTTTTCTTATTTAAAGTCAGATGTTAGGTAAACAGGAGGCTTCTGTGTCTAGGCCTACAGACATATCTGAGGTGCTTACTGATGAAGGATTACAGACTTATGAGTCATTTTGCTACCCTCGTAATCAAGGAATCCCCCCACAATTCGTCTTTCCAGGGAAATCTTTTTATCAATGAGACTTATGTGTGTTTTGATAATCCAAATTCTTGAATTCTATTGGAAGTAGTCTGGAGGGTAATGTTGTGGGGAACGACTTGTAAATGTGGCAATGGCTCCAGTAAAATTTAAAGTACACTAAACTATAAAATAGCACCTCCTATAGAATGAAGAAATTTTGTATCTTCCCAACAAATGGATTTCTTTGTAGAGGCATGCTGTGGCCAAAACTTTGGAGATTTATTTTTTTTCAATTTTTAATATTTATTTATTTTGAGAGACGGACATAAAGCATGAGTGGGGGAGGGAGGGAGAGAGAGAGAGAGAGAGAGAGAGAGAGAAGGAGACACAGAATCTGAAGCCGACTCCAGGATCTGAGCTGTCAGCACAGAGTCTGACACGGAGCTCGAACTCACACATTGCGGGATCGTGACCTGAGCTACCCAGGTGCCCCTGGAGAGTAAATTTCAAAATTGTGAATGATGCTACAAAAAGGCTCATGCTTATTAAACAAATACTAGTTGATCTGAGCATGTTTAAGAAAAAACCAAAAAACAAAAAACAAAAAGCCTGAAAATCTCACCTATAAGACATAACCGCCCCCCTCCCCACATCCACCCCCCCCAAACACACACACTGGTAGAAATACCTTAGGTTACCAAGAGATGAGTTGTCCACTCAGGTGTTGAGCTGAAAGGTAAAATCTGTGAATATAAACAAGAAAAAGTAAGCAGTTTTTGCCAAGTGCCTTGAAGGTGAAGAATGGCTATAGAAACTATTCCATTTAGCAGACATTTGTCATCACATGATCCAGTTGAGCTATTCTCTATAAGCTCTGGGAGAAAATATTTCCTTCAGTGTAAGGCTTTTGGAATTTCAAGGAAACGGCATATAAAAATCTTGAATTATTCTTATTACTGCTGAAGATACAAAGACTGGGTGAATATCAGTAAGCCTTAGGCTGATTGTAAGCCAACTGGAAGATGTGACCAACAAGCTGATGCAATGGTTTACCCCCTTCTTTTTAACACACCCATATAATTGTGTAGGGTTCTTTCTCATGACTCTTCTGCTCGCCTCAGAACTTGACTTTGCGAGAAGACAAAGGTTTTACAAGAATAAATAATTCAAATAGTTGTTTTGAGATCCTTATCTTCCTATGTCAAGTTCTGTATCATCTAGAGTTTTGACTCTTCTGATATTTTTTTTTCTCTTGAGAATTGGTTATCCTGTCCTGTTTCTTAATATATTTAAAATTTTAAATTGGATCCTGGATATTTTGAATGTTATGATGTAGAAAATCTGAGTTCTGATATATTCTTCCTAAGAGTGCTAATATTTTCTGTTCTGTTTTAGCAGGCAATTACATGGACAGTTCAACTATAAAACTCTCTTCTTCGTAGTGAGAGGCAGCTCGAATTTTCATTTTATTTATTTTTTTAACTTTAGCTGGCCTTTTGAAGTCAGTCCCATGTTTGTCTGGTTCAGGGGTCGGCCATATATTTGGGCAGAAAATATATATGGAATACTCCCCCTCCTTGGTTCTTTTCTTTCTGACATTTTTTCTCTTCAGTTTCGAATATCTGTAATTCCTATGAACTCTGTGGTCTAGTTCTTCAAAAAATGAGACTCTAGGTCTTTCTATTGAAAGACTGCTATTCATGTGTAACTTTGGACTTGTCTCAGGCTAACACCTAAATACAAAGTTAATAGGAAACTTCACCTTCATGTGTTTTTCCTTGTTTCCAAGGTTTAACTCCCCTCCAGTATCTGGGTATTTTTTAAAATATATTTATTTTTCAGGAAATATATTTCTCTTCTTTCCTTTATTCAGCTTAAATCACTGAAATATATAATTAAAATAATATTTCACATATCATATGCTAAAAAACATACCTCACTAGGATATTATATAGTTGTAATTTGTTATATTTAGGCCTATTTAAATAAAATAAAACAATTGAGAAGGACTTTTGTTGCCATTGTTTTCATGAATAAAGGCTGAAGGAGGTTGAAATTTCTATTTCCTATAATAAGAAATTGCATGGTAGTTGAGGTTCTTGTGGGAAGAGAGAATAAATATGAAAATAAGAGTTATAATTGGCCTAAATAAACAGACCTATAAAAAGGTGGTTTAAATAAAAGGGCACTGAAAATTATTTTTTAGAATATTATATCTACAATTATTGGCTATTCTTATGTATATATAGATATCTAGAAATACACAGAGATTCCCTGAGATTTGATCAGTTTCTTGAAGCTTCCTCCAGGATAAATAACAATAATAATAGTATCAATTATAAATTAATTAGTTTTTAAAAATTAAAAAAAAAAATTTACAGTTAATAATGAGCTATAGAGTATATTTTTAAACAGGACTGTGAGTTGACAACATTGAAGTTTCAAGTATATTGAACTTAATGGTCATTTAAGAAATTTGATTATTTAAATTTCTCAAATTACACACTAACAAAATTTAATTCAAAACAAACAAAACTTTAATTGAAAATGTACCATTTTGGCACCACTGCATATATTGTGCTTAGAATGGGAAATTTTGATTAGCATACGCTAGGGATTTTTGTTTCTCCATGCAATTATTAGACTTATTATTTTTTTTTTTTTACATTTTCAAAAGATCATATCTCTTCACTGTTACGTTTTGACAGTAACTTGCATTGTCAGTGTCTCAAGTACATAAGAGACAGTATGCTACGGACATATTTCAGATACAATGCCACAAATCTATAAACAAAGAGCAACTGTCCCAAATTAAAAAAAAAAAAAAGTAATTGTCCCAAGGGTAGGAGACATAGGTGTATTTGTCTATTCGCACTGAAAACAATGCACTATGATGATAATCCATCCTTACTAGCTTTAATCGAACTGAAAATGTTTGAACAATGAATGATCATTTAAAGGTTGAAACATTTAAGAATCACATCTCAGCAACAGTTTTTAGATTGCTGTTGGTATTGAAATACAAAATATTACAAAACATCACTTATGTTATTGAGACGATTTCCTTTTTCTGTGCTTGTGGGTTAATACCACAGCTCAAGTGCTGCAGAGTGCATTGTGAAAGCATGCGATTGATTTTAAAACCCTTTATATCCTGATTGTAATGTTCAAACAGTCATATGAGACACACATCCTGAGATCAGAGAGTCTACTTTTTGTTTTGCACGGGCAATAGTTTACATGATAGATTGACACTTAAAGGAATAAATCTTCAAGTATGAAGTAAGTTTGAAAGTCATTAAGATTAACGGTTTATGATCACATATTATCATTAAGTGTTGAAACAAGTATTGTATCGTATTTATTTGACAGTAATCTGGCTAACATGAAGACTGAAAGAAAGAATTGATTTGATTTGGACCCAAATAATGAAATTATAACCTTTGTAAGAATGAACTAAAGCATATTCTAACCTTTTCATCATTTCACATTTTCACTCTCAGAAGACCATTACCAACAGGGAAAGGAATGATTTTGCAGTGGGCTTTTGCTCAGTGTTATGCTTTAGTTCCTCATTATAATGAAATGCAAAGGACAGGAAGAGGAAGGTGACAAGATTCTACCAGATCACTACTTAAAACTTTTTGTATGTAATACTCAGTAAGGTTTGAGATTAAACGAAGAAACAACACATACTTCTTGAACAACAAGATATGTTACAGCAGAAGGTCTGTTTGATATGTTGATGGAGCAGATTCACGATATATGCTATTTGAATATTGCAGCATATTACTTTTATTTTACTTTAAAGGAACAATATTACAATGTAAGTGTTTAATTAAAAAATACCAAGTGAACAAAAATTATGAGTCTGTGAACGTTAAACTAGTTGAAATCTGCAAACCTTTAATATGAAAAATTAAATTATATTATCCCTTGATTTGTGGAATATAATAATGCTTATTGAAATGAGTCAAATGACATTTTTTCTTATGAAGGTCTTTCCGATACATGGTATTTGAAACTTATTTCATTGTTCATGATCATTAATGCTTAATTTCAAAGATCATTTAATATGTACTTCATAAGAAAGTCTGGCTTTCGACTCCGATTTGCTTGCTTGATTGATTTGATGAACTTAAAGAAAGACATTGCTTCATCAACATTCAAACAACACAAGGAGTCTAAATTGCCCCAAGGTGAATTCTCAATTCTCTATAATTTGCTCATTTTTCAAGAAAAAGAAAAGAGTGTCTAACTTTTGTCTTAAAGGTTTCCAAGGGCAATTGACAGTTTACTACCCACTATTTAGGTCAAATCATTATATATATTTTTGTCCCTTTTTCCTGTAATTCAACATAAAGAAAGTTATTGATAGATTACAATGAGCCGTGTTCTAATTTGCAGATACTTCAGTGAACCAAAGACACCTATTTTCATGGAGCTTATATTTTAGAGGTGATGGGCTGACAGCAAAAAACATAAATCCATAAATGATATGTTACATTAAGAAGTGATTTTTTACATATTTAAAAATGAAAAACAAGGAAAGGGTTTGTGATTAAAAGTAAGGGTTGTGGGGGTAGGAGCCAAGATGGCAGAACTGCATGGAAGCTTTTTGTGTGTCTCGCGACCATGAAATACAGCCAGACCAAGAAAACCTACACACCTAGAAAACCGATTGGAGGATTAACACAACAATCTGCACAACCTGAACCACAGAATTCAGCAGGTATGTGGCACAGAGAGTTGAACTTGGGGAGCGAGAAGCTGCGAAAAGTAGGGAACCACTTTTGCAGGCAGAGAGAGGACAGAGACTGGGGAGGGGGGAGAGAATACAGGAAACTCACCCCTCCTCAAAAACAGCTGGAGAGAAAGTGGAAAATTGGAAATAGCCACAGGGACTAAACTAAACAGGGAGAAAGGAGAAAGGAGAGAGTTTAAATTCCATTAAGACTGTAAACAGGGGGAGCACAAAGTCTGCAGCTCCACAGCTCGATAACTGGCGGTGCTCTGGTGGGAAGGGAGAATCCCCGGGAACAGAGTGGGGTCAGGGAGGTTCTCGGCCCACACGGTGAAAAGCGGTTCCACTGCTGGAAGGACATTTGGTAGAAAATGATGAAGCCACCTGGTCCCAGCAGACCCCAGAAGGCGGCCACATTTGCTGGTGCTGGGGCAAGGTCGTTAAGGGTGAAGCCTGGTGCCAGGTGTGTGTTGCGATCTTCCATAATCCCTGAAACGCTGCTGCTACACTGTCTTGCAAACATTTTCTGGGATGATCTGGCACCTGGCCGCAGTCTTGGGGCACCAGCAACAGGGTCCAGCATGCGTAACTGGGTGCAGCCGATATTCAGACATGGCTCATTCTGCGATTGCTAGGTGAGACCCTCCCACAGAGGGGTGGAACGGGTCAAAGATGCAGTCCTTCTGAAGTAAGGGGCCAGGGAAAACAGCCGCATCTGAGACAAAACTTAGGAGAGAGGTACGGCCTGGGGCCTGGTCAAAGAGAGTGAAAAAATGGGGAGTGGAGGAGAGCTGAAGACGGAGGACTGGTGCGTGATTGCTGATCCAGGAGAACAGACTGGGTAGCTGAGTGACGCCATTTTCACCATACCCGCATGTGCACACAGGCACCTACAAGCGCGGCAAAGCTCCACCCCAGTAAGTTAGCAATGCCATCTAGTGGAGAGCGGAACTGTTACACTGGGCTCCGCCCAACTGGGCCAACTTCGCTCTTCAAGAACACAAACCTCACCGCTGGCTTAATTTATGGACTATAAAGAACTACATAGACTGACTTCTAGGGGAAAACAAAGCAATTTCAGTCCTATTTCAATCTGTTAGAAGGTTCATCTATTCAGTTTTCTTTATTTTTTTCTTTTTCCTTTTTCTTTTTTACAATTCTTTCCTTTTTCTTGAATACAGAAAGAGAAAAAATTCATTTTTATTCACAATTTTTATTAAAAATATATTTCTTTACTTTTTATTACTACGTGTTTTACTTTTATGTAAATTTTTCAAATTCTACTTTACTTATATCATTTTATTTTAGTCTACTTCAGTGTACTCACTTTTTCAAATTTTCAAACAATTCCCTTTTTTTCTTTCTTTTTTTTTTTTTTAATTTTTTTTTTCCAACGTTTTTTATTTAATTTTGGGACAGAGAGAGACAGAGCATGAACGGGGGAGGGGCAGAGAGAGAGGGAGACACAGAATTGGAAACAGGCTCCAGGCTCCGAGCCATCAGCCCAGAGCCTGACGCGGGGCTCGAACTCACGGACCGCGAGATCGTGACCTGGCTGAAGTCGGACGCTTAACCGACTGCGCCACCCAGGCGCTCCTTTTTCTTTCTTTTTAATTTCTTCTCTTTCTCTTGAATGCAGAAAGAGAAAAACAATTTTTAGTTTCAATTTCTATTAAAAATATTTTTATTTAATTTTTATCACTATATATTTTGCTTTTATATAAATGTTTTCAAATTCTATTTTACTTCCATCATTTTATTTTAGTCTACTACAGTGTATTCACTTTTAAAATTTTCCAACGATTTCTTTTTTTCTTCATTATTATCTTTTTCTCTTTTCATTTCTTTTTTCTTACATACAGAAAATGAAAAAATCCATCTTTATTTTCAATTTTTATTAAAAATATTTTTTCTACTATATTCTTTAATTTTGTGTATATTTTTTAAAATTCTATTTTACCCCATCATCTCATTTTAGCCTACTTCAGTGTATTCATTTTTTCAAAGTGTCAAATGATTTCCTTTGCCCCCCCCCTTTTTTTTCTCTAATCTGTTAAACCACTTTCAACACCCAGACCAAAACACACTTAGGATCTAGCATCATTTATTCAATTTGTATGTGTGTGTGTTTAATTTTTAATTTAATTTTTTTTATTTCAATTTTTCTATCTCATTAATTCCTTTTCTCCCTTAAAAATGTCAAAACGAAGGAATTCACCCCAAAAGAAAGAGCATGAAGAAATGACAGCCAGGGATTTAACCAACACAGACACAAGCAAGATGTCTGAATCAGAATTTAGAATCACGATAATAAGAATACTAGCTGGAGTCGAAAATAGATTAGAATACCTTTCTGCAGAGATGAAAGAAGTAAGTAATAGCCAGAAAGAAATTAAAAATGCCATAACTAGGCTGCAATCATGGATGGATGCAGCAGCAGCAAGGATGGATGAGGCAGAACAGAGAATCAGCGATATAGAGGACAAATTTATAGAGAATAACGAAGCAGAAAAAAAGAGGGAGATTAACGCAAAAGAGCATGATTTAAGAATTAGAGAAATCAGTTGCTCATTAAAAAGGAACAACATCAGAATCATGGGGTCCCAGAAGAGGAAGAGAGAGAAAGGGGTAGAGGGTTATGTGAACAAATCATACCAGAAAACTTTCCTAACCTGGGGAAAGACACAGACATCAAAATCCAGGAAGCACAGAGGACACGCATTAGATTCAACAAAGACCGACCATCAATAAAGCATATCATAGTCAAATTCACAAAATACTCAAGCAAGGAGAAAATCATGAAAGCAGAAAGGGAAAAAAAGTCCTTTACCTACAAGGGAAGACAGATCAGGTTTGCAGCAGACCTATCCATAGAAACTTGGCAGGCCAGAAAGGAGTGGCGGGATATATTCAATGTGCTGAATCAGAAAAATATGCAGACAAGAATTCTTTATCCAGCAAGGCTGTCATTCAAAATAGAAGGAGAGATAAAAGTTTCCCAGACAAACAACATTTAAATAAGTTTATGACCACTAAACCAGCTCTGAAAGAAATTTTTTTTTTTATTTTATTTTTTTTTTTTTTTAATTTTTTTTTTCAACGTTTTTATTTATTTTTGGGACAGAGAGAGACAGAGCATGAACGGGGGAGGGGCAGAGAGAGAGGGAGACACAGAATCGGAAACAGGCTCCAGGCTCCGAGCCATCAGCCCAGAGCCTGACGCGGGGCTCGAACTCACAGACCGCGAGATCGTGACCTGGCTGAAGTCGGACGCTTAACCGACTGCGCCACCCAGGCGCCCCTGAAAGAAATTTTAAGGGGGACTCTCTGAGGGGAGAAAAGATGAAACTATATATATATATATATATATATATATACCAAAAGCAAAAAAGACCAGAAAGGACCAGAGAACACCTCCAGAAACTCCAACTCTACAAGCATCATAATGGCAATAAATTCATATCTTTCAGTACTCACTCTAAATGTCAATGGACTCAATGCTCCAATCAAAAGATATAGGGTAACAGAATGGATTAGAAAAACAAGACCCATCTATATGCTGTTTACAAGAGACCCACTTTAGACCTGAAGACACATTCAGATTGAAAATAAGGGATGGAGAACCATCTATCATGCTAATGGTCAACAAAAGAAAGTCGGAGTAGCCATACTTATATCAGACAATCTAGACTTTAAAATAAAGACTGTAACAAGAGATGCAGAAGAGAATTATGTCATAATCAAGGGGTCTGTAGACCAAGAAGACCTAAAAATTGTAAACACTTAGGTGCCAAATGTTGTAGCACCCAAGTATATAAATCAATTAATAACAAACATAAAGAAACTCATCGATAGTAATACCATAATAGTAGGAGACTTCAACACCTCACTCACAGCAATGGACAGATCATCTAATCAAAAAATCAACAAGGAAACAATGGCTTTGAATGACACACTGGACCAGATGGACTTAACAGATATATTCAGAACATTTCATCCTAAAGCAGCAGAATACACATTCTTCTCCAGTGCACATGGAATGTTCTCCAGGATAGACCATATACTGGGACACAAATCAGCCCTAAGTAAGTACAAAAAGATCAAGATCATACCATGCATATTTTCAGACCACAGCACTATGAAACTTTAAATCAACCACAAGAAAAAATTTGGAAAGGTAACAAATATTGGAGACTGAAGACATCCTACTAAAGAATGAATGGGCTAACCAAGCAGTTAAACAGGAAATTTAAAAGTACATGGAAGTCAATGAAAATGATAACACCACAACCCAAAACCTCTGGGACGCAGCAAAGGCAGTCATAAGAGGAAAGTACATAGCAATCCAGGCCTTCCTAAAGAAGGAAGAAAGATCTCAGATACACAACCTAACCTTACGCCTTAAGGAGGTGGAAAAAGAACAGCAAATAAAACCCAAAACCAGCAGAAGACAGGAAATAATAAAGAGTAGGGCAGAAATTAATGTTATCAAAACCAAAAAAAACAGTAGAACAGATCAATGAAACCAGAAGCTGGTTCTTTGAAAGAATTAACAAATTGATAAACCACTAGCCAGTTTGATCAAGAAGAAAAAGAAAAGGACCCAAATAAATAAAATCAAGAATGAAAGAGGAGAGATCACAACCAACACAACATAAATAAAAACAATAATAAGACAATATTATGAGCAATTATATGCCAATAAAATTGGTAATCTGGAAGAAATGGACAAATTCCTAGAAACATATACACTACCAAAATTGAAACAGGAAGAAATAGAAAATTTGAACAGACCCATAACCAGTAAGGAAATCAAATTAGTAATCAAGAATCTGCAAAAAAAAAAAAAAAAAAAAAAAAAAAAAAAAAAAAAAAAAAAAAAACACAAAAAAACAAAACAAACAAACAAACAAAAAAAACCAAGAGTCCAGGGCCAGGTGGCTTTCCAGGGGAATTCTTCCAAACATGTAAGGAACAGTTAAGACCTATTCTCTTGAAACTGTTCCAAAAAATAGAAATGGAAGGAAAACTTCCAAACTCTTTCTATGAAGCCAGCATTACCTTGATTCCAAAACCAGACTGAGACCCCACTGAATAGGAGAACTATAGACCAATTTCCCTGATGAACATGGATGCAAAAATCCTCAACAAGATATTAGCCAACTGGATCCAACAATACATTAAAAAAAATTATTCACCACGACCAAGTGGGATTTATACTTGGGATGTAGGGCTGGTTTAATATCTGCAAAATAATTAACGTGATTCATCACATCAATAAAAGAAAGGACAGGAACGATATGATCCTCTCAATAGATGCACAGAAAGCATTTGACAAAATACAGCATCCTTTTCTTGAAAAAACCCTCAAGAAAGTAGGGATAGAAGGATAATACCACAAGATCATAAAAGCTCGAGATCGTACCTTGAGACCCAATGCTAATATCATCCTCAATGGAGAAAAACTGAGAGCTTTCCCCCTAAGGTCAGGAACAAGACAGGGAAGTCCACTCTTGCCACTGTTATTCAACATAGTATTAGAAGTCTTAGCCTCTGCATCAGACAACACAAAGAAATAAAAGGCATCCACATTGGCCAGGAGATTCCACCAAAAAACTGCTAGAATTGATTCATGAATTCAGCAAAATTGTAGGATATAAAATCAATGCACAGAAATCAGTTGGGTTCCCATACACCAACAATGAAGTGACAGAAAGAGAAATCAAGGAATCGATCCCATCTACAGTTTCCCAAAAAACCCTACAATACCTAGGAATAAATCTAACCAAAGAGGTGAAAAATCTACACACTGAAAACTATAGAAAGCTTATGACAGAAATTGAAGAAGACATAAAAAAATGGAAAAAGATTCCATGCTCCTGAATAGGAAGAACAAATATTGTTAAAATGTTGATACTACCCAAAGCAATCTACATATTCAATGTAATCCCTAACAAAGTAACACCAGCATTGTTCACAGAGCTAGGACAAATAATCCTAAAATTTGTATAGAACCAGAAAAGACCCTGAATAGCCAAAGCAATCTTGAAAAAGAAAACCAAAGCAGAAGGCATCACAATCTCAGACTTCAAGCTATACTACAAAGCTGTAATCATCAAGACAGTATGGTACTGGCACAAGAACAGACACTCAGATCAATGGAACAGAATAGAGAACCCAGAAATAGACCCACAAACGTATAGCCAACTCACCTTTGATATAGCAGGAAAGAATATCCGATGGAATAAAGGCAGTCTTCAGCTAGTGGTGCTGGGAAAACTGGACAGCGACATGCAGAAGAATCAACCTGGAGCACTTTCTTACACCATACACAAAAATAAACTCAAAGTGGATGAAAGACCTAAACATAAGACAGGAAGGCATCAAAATCCTTGAGGAGAAAGCAGGAAAAACTTCTTTGATCTTGCCTGCAGCAACTTCTTACTCAACACATCTCCAGAGGCAAGGGAAACAAAAGCAAAAATGAACTACTGAGACCTCATCAAAATACAAAACTTCTGCACAGTGAAGGAAACAATCAGCAAAACTAAAAGGAAACCGACAGGATGGGAGAAGATATTTGCAAATGACATATCAGATAAAGGGTTAGTATCCAAAATCTACAAAGAACTCATCAATCTCAACACCCAAAAAACAAATAAGCCAGTGAAGAAATGGGCAAAAGGCATGAATAGACACTTCTCCAAAGAAGACATCCAGATGGCCAACTGACACATGAAAAAATGCTCAACATCACATCAGGGAAATACAAATCAAAATCACAGTGAGATACCACCTTACACCTGTCAGAATGGCTAACATTAACAACTCAGGCAACAACAGATGTTGGCGAGGATGCGGAGAAAGACGATCTCTTTTGCATTGTTGGTGGCAATGTAAGCTGGTGCATCCACTCTGGAAAACAGTAAGAAGGTTCCTCAAAAGACTAAAAATACAAGTACCCTACAACCCAGCAATTGCACTACTAGGCATTTATCCATGGAATACAGGTGTGCTGATTTGAAGGGACACATGCACCCCCATGTTTATAGCAGCACTATCAACAATAGCCAAAGTATGGAAACAGCCCAAATGTCCATTGATGGATGAATGGATAAAGAAGATGTGGTATATATATGTATATATGTATACACACACACACACACACACACACACACACACACACACAATGGAATATTACTTGGCAATCAAAATGAATGAAATCTTGCCATTTGCAACTATGTGGATGGAACTGGAGGGTATTATGCTAAATGAAATTATTCAGTCAGAGAAAGACAAAAATCATATGACTTCACTCATATGAGGACTTTAAGGGAAGGGAAACAGAAATAATATAAAAACAGGGAGGGTGACAAAATGGAAGAGACTCATAAATATGGAGAACAAACTGATGGTTGCTGGAGGGGTTGTGAGAGGGTGGATGGACTAAATGGGTAACGGGCATTGAGGAATCTACTCCTGAAATCATTGTTTCACTATATGCTAACTAATTTTTATGTAAATTTTAAAAAATAAAAAAGAAAATTAAAAAAATAATAATAATAAAAAAGTAAGAGTTGTTGGTGGGTTACACGTTTATGTCAGCTGATATGGGTAGGCCCCTTTTTGGTGATATTTGACCAAAAATTTGACATGTGAAGGAGTTCACCATGAAGATAATTGGGGGAAACTGGCCCAAAAAGAGTCACAGCAAAATCCTAAAGGTGTAATTTGCATGGCATACTTGGAGAGCGCTCTGATGCTCTTGCAGAAGGCGAGGGAGAGTGATGTCAGACGTCTGAGCCCTAAAGGGGATGAATAATACAGGCTTCTAAGTAATTTTAATCTTTTTGTCAATGTTTATTTATTTTTGCGAGAGAGAGGGCAGGAGAGGGGCAGAGAGAGACAGAGAGAAAGAGAGAGAGAGGGGGAGAAGGAGAGACTCTCAAGCAGGGTCCACACTGGCAGCACAGAGTCTGATGTGGGGTTCAAACTCATGAACCATGAGATCATGACCTGGGCTGAAATCAAGAGCCGGGCACTTGACAGATTGAGTCACCCATGTGCCCCAAGGTTGTAAGTCATTTTATATTTTTTAATTTTTTAAAGAGTTTGGATTATACTCAAAGTGAAATGTGGACCTAATTCAAAATTTTTAGTGCAAGTGAAAGACTAAGGTTATGTTTTTTAATGATAATCTGGCTACTGTGTAGAGAAGTCATTGGAGATGGACAAGGGCCAAATCAGGCCGGCTAATTATGAGGCTACTGCTGTAATTCAGACATGGGATGGTGAGAAACATAGCAAACCCAAATAAGGACATCTATTTGAGGAAATTCCCTGAAGCATCTTTGAATTGGAGACTGTCTGGTTTACACACTGGTCACATCCAATATTCAAAGGCTTTTAAAAAGGTATTACTCTGAGTTATAAGTTTGAAAGCACACATTCACTCCTCTTCCGTAAAGAATTGCTTTTGGCAAGATAATTTTTAATACAATAACTACATTTCAGTGTGAATTGTTTGGTGTGGAGATTATATGAAATGTTTTCAAATATGTTATCTCAGTACACAGTACAATTAAAGAGGAGAATTTAGGCAGGGCTTACTTCATAAGCCTAGTGTTGCAAACTTCTTTGTCTTTTGTCCTTCCAAAATATGTCTCTCAGAGCTAGGCCCAAAAGGATGAGCAACAGGCAGTGATTAGGTGTAGCTCACAGATGATTCCGGAGTTGATTTATTATCTTGAACTAAATTTGAAAAACACTACCCCTAGGGCTTCTGGGTGGCTCAGTGGGTTAGCAGGTAGATCTTCATTTGAGCTCAGGTCATGATCTCATGGTTCCTGGGATCAAGCTGTGCATGGGGCAAGCTATATACTCAGAGAGATGCTCTCGGCCCCTCACTCTGTCTCTCCCTCTCTCTCAAAATAAATAAATAAAAAAGAAAAATTACTACACCTTTTTATGTCACCTGTATGAATGTCATGTTTAAAAGGTGCTGTCTTCTAGATCGTTTTAGACAAATTTATTAAAACAATTTGTTTAATGTTTATTTATTTTTGATAGAGAGAGGGAGAGCACGAGTTGGGGAGGGGCAGAGAGAGAAGGAGACACAGAATCCTAAGCAGGCTCCAGGCTCTGAGCTGTGAGCACAGAGCCTGATGTGGGGCTCGAACCCACAAACTATGAGATCATGCCCTGAACCAAAGTCAGACATTCAACCGACTGAGCCACCCAGTTGCCCCTAGACAAATTTAATATTTAACTAACGAGCCATTCTTCTCTACTCCATCTGGTAATGGTTCCAATCTGCACCATTATAATTTTGACTCATTTTTCGACATCGTAGCTTTCATATACTTATGGAAATAACAAGTTTGCCAAGCCTGACATCCACAATTCAGGAAAATTGCATACCCTTAAACGGTTCTTTTCCCAAAAAGTCCAGGTTATATTTGGTATAAAAAAGATTACATCATCATTCAAACCCTTGATAATATTTTTTTACAGAGTACAAAAACATTTTAAGGAATAAGTTAGATATTTTCTAAAATGTATATAACTTTTTACAAAATGTATATGCTGCATTAACAATTACTTATCAATAATTAGTGGATAGTTACTAGTTAATAAATGAATGCTTAACCAATCATAGAGTTGCTGCTCAGACACAGATTTTGAAGAAGAAAAAAATGGAACAACAACAAACGTTACTGGAATATAGAGCCTTCTCAGCTCAACCACTGAGTTGTCCTAAATTGCCTCTTGTATTTCCTCCAGCTGTCAGCATCCCTTGATAGAAGTACCTTTTCTCCTTTGTGTGCACAATTGTAACTGTTCACTACAATAGCAGTCAAAAAGTCATATGTGAGTAAACACGTAATCAGGTAGGTATTTGTCAAATCATGTGAATCACGTCTTCTTAGCATGAAGGTTAAAGGGAAACATAAGGCTTATATTAGAAAAAATAATTTAATTATGAAATATAATTACCACTCATATTTTGAATGTCTGGCCCTTGAAGAAAGTGTTGCTAAGTCATGCCCTCACTTTCGGGGATCTTACATGTATTGGGATGAGAAACTATGAATGGATGTGCACGTCACTAACTTGAACCCATGGCACCAAGAGAGAAAGGCTAGAAGATAGAACTTTAATGTCCCAGGCTGTAACAGACATTTGTTACATCTTTATCCACGGGATATCTATTTCACTTCACTAAATGGCTCTCTATAAGCCAAGGGAAAGAAATAATTTGCGTGAGGTAGATCTAAGAGATTTTGTAGTGTAGATTCAAACACTTGGCCTGACTCCCACAGCGTATAGGCACCGTGATGATGTTAAAAGCAAAGCGGGTACAAATTTTCTAGATCTGTGCTTGTATTTGCAGGCAGGAGTTGATGAAAGGACAGAGTGTAAAGCATCACCCTCCTGAATAGCAACTGTTGCTTCTATAATACCCATAGCAATTGGGCTGTGGCTCAAAAAATTGCAACAAATTACTTGGAAGTAATGTATTTGCAAGAAACATAAATAGTTTGAAGCTCTTGCATCTGAAAAGTTAATTGCCCTGAGTGCAACTCAACATAATTTTCTTTTTGTAAAATAATATTTTATATTAAAAGCCAGGCTGTTCCCTCATTCCAGACAAATGATTTCCCCTTTGTGACAGGGTAACTTTTAATTTGAAATAATTAATCCTTTACTGATACTATTAATGAAGCTAATCTTGAAAATATCCTATGGCCCTTTATTTTCAAAAATTGAGCTATATTTAGAACTAAAAAAGGAGCAGAGGAGGTAAATATTCCTAGACTTCTTCACAGTCTGGCTTCTTCTACATAGTGAATCAGGCTAAGAATATCAATTAGGCTCAGACACTTCCTCTTTCCCACCCTCTAGCAAAACACTACTTTATATCCAACCTTAACTAGCTGCAGTCCACGGCTGTCAGTGGTCAGAGTCTCAGAGCTGACAAATTCATTTACATGAAGGCATAGTAACTAGTAACATCAGTGCTATTTTCCCAGAAAATGTTTGCATTTCAGTAGGGACTCCGTGCTACGCCAAAGGAATGAACAATTAATAGTCAAGATGCAGCCCATTTTGACAAAGCATTCAAAGATCTCTTTTTTTAAAACCTTTCTGAGGATACAGAATATTACCACACACTACTTAACTCCCAAATATGAAAGTTTTCTGATCAGAAGTATATGCGCAAATGGGGTAGTATTGAGATACGTATTTGTTTACATATATCTGCTACTACAATTTCTAGCAGATAATTGTTTTCTGTTTTCTTGCTTCATGGATATTTGTCGTGAGAAAGCAGAAAGAAGCTGCTGAAAGCCAAAGACTCTTTAAATATTTTATAAAATTATAAACAGAGTAAGAAATAGGCATTTAAGTTGAAACAAAGAGGATGATACCTGTGAAAAGCAAGGGAGCGACTGGTTGGTTCCCTCAAGGCTGAAATAGGTTGGAAGGAGTTGAAGACTCTGGCTTCCACAGTTTGCTGGGGGTGCCGTGGGGGATGGGCTCGGGCTGATGGGAAAGGACTGAACTGAACAATATGGATGCTGGATGCGTGCGCACGAGGAGTCACAGTGACTTGAATTCCCAGGCATGGATCCCAAGTAACGGAACCTCTGGGAGTTTGTCCTCCCGATACACTGGTGCCATGTAAACATGTCAGGCACTGCCTTGTGCTCGAGCGGAAGTGGGAGCCCCAGTAGCAACCGGGTTTAAGCCCCACTTTCACCATTCCTAGTAACTGCATTTCTGTATGCACATTCCAGTTCTCTTTGGCCCATTACGGTACATAGCAACATTTTGTCCTTCTCCGCTCCTTCCCCGATCTCTGTTCTCCTTTCCTTTTCTTCCAAATTATCGATCCATGATCCCTAACACTCACTGTCATACACACCTCCTCAAAACTTTTGTCCTTATCACATAACTCTACCCATACTAATTACCTGCAGAACTTCAACTCTGATTAATCTAACACTTCTTCCAACTGTTCTAACACCTGAAGGTGGCTGGAGAAATTAAAAAAAAAAATACTAAACAATCTTTAGATTTACAAACGCTCTCTTTATTGGTTTCTGGGACTCCACTTAGGTCATCTCTATTCCTAAGTATTACCCATTTCTATGCAGTTTCCCTTGGTGGTCCTCATAATCTTTCAGCTTTCTCTAAGCTCCAGGAATTGAGGCTTAAAAATGTATGTCTCATGCAATGTTTCTGGCACAGATTTCCCCACTTAGGTAAATTGTAGCTCCATTCTTCCAGTTTCTCTGGTAAGGATCCTTGGAGTTACAACCCACATCCAATTCGATGACAAATCTTCCCAGCTCTATGTTGAAAATAGATTGGGGATGTAGGCACTCTTTAACACATGTTCAATCCCCAATACTGACCTTACCTTTCAACCGTATCTCTGTGGTGGTCTCTTCACTGAGCGTCCTGCTTCCACATCCACTCCCAAGGTCGCTGTTTATATGTGATGCCATTGGAACCATCCTTCTAAAATGGTCATCTCTAATGCTCTCCGATTTCTTCTAGAGTAAAATTTAAAGACATAATGGTGGCCTGCAAGCCCAAGATGACCTACCCCCTCTATCACGTAATCTCCTACTACTTCCACTGTTTTGCACACCTCTTCACCCAAAGCTGACATCTCAGCAAGCATACTACTCAACCTAGAATGGGTGGCTTTCTTAAGGTCTCCGCCTGAATATAACTGCATCAGAGTGGCTTTCCCTGATCATGTTCTATAAAACAGGAGCTTCTCTCACTCACACCATTTCCTATCTGCTTCCTGCTCTATTTGTTGTACCGTATTACTTCATATTGTGATATAGATTCAAAGACACTAACTTAAAATTGAAGTATTTATTAATTTAGAATCTATCTTGGGGGGTGTAAGGGCTCATAATGTTCGTTGTTATTTTTATTGTTAATATTAAATTTATTTGAAGCTTATTTATTTATTTATTTATTTATTTATTTATGTATTTATTTATTGCTTAGACTCTTCCATGGTTGCGGTGGCCAGATCCTAGGAGAAGTTCCCAGGATGTTTACATCCTATAGAATCCTCCCCGCCCTTGTTGTGGGCAAGACCTGGATTGCTTCCAGCCAATATGGAAAACATGAAGAGATTTTGCAAGTGTTATTAAGTTTACGAATCAGTTGCTCTTGCGTGAATCAAAAAGGAGATCATGGGGTGCCTGGGTAGCTCAGTCGGTTAACTGTCCGACTTCGGCTCAGGTCATGATCTCACAGCTCCTGAGTTCGAGCTCCACCTTGTTCTACTGTGCTGACAGCTCAGAGCCTGGAGCCTGCTTTTCGATTCTGTGTCTCCTTCCCTCTCTGCCCCTCCCCTGCTCACGGTCTGTCTCTCTCTCTGTGTCAAAAATAAACATTAAAAAAAATAAACACATGAAAAGAAGTAGACTGTTCCCATTTTGATATGAATGCAGCCTGGCCCATACTTTGATTGCAACTTTGTGAGATAGACAGCAAAAAAAGCAGCTTAAGCTATGCCCTGAGTTACAGAAATTATGAGATAACGTACGTAGATTTTTAAGCTGCTGAGATTGTGGAAATTCGTTACACACAAATGTGTTATGCAAAACACTAACATAACATACTTAAATATTTTTTCTTATACCTTCCTCTCTTAAATAGCGCATTGTTCTATAATTGCTTTTTTTACATGCCTGTCCATTATTTTTTGTTCATCCCCGATCAAATTTTTTTTAAGTTTATTTATTTATTTAGATAGAGAGCACAAGTGGGGGAGGGACAGAAAGAGAGGGAGAGAGAGGGAGTATCCCAAACAGGCTCCTCACTGTCAGCACAGAGCCCAACGTGGGCTCGAACTCATGAACCGTGAAATCATGACCTGAGCCGAAGTTGGCCACTTAACTGACAGAGCCACCCAGGTAGCCCCTATCCCCCAATAAATTATTAACATTTTGAAGCATTCAACATGATCATTGAATGAATTTCCACATGCATTTATTAAGGAGTCCTTTCTATCACGGTAATGAGATGCTCAGGAAAGTAACGTGCATAGAAAGAAGAGGCCAGCACAACAATCCGCTTCTCATGTTTGGTTGAAAGAAACAGAGCAAGTAGATTGTACTAATGTTTGTTTATTGCTTGTATTTCAAAAAAAATATTGTACAATACTTTAAGATATCACCAAAGCTTTACAAGTATCCTGAAGAAGAGATGATTATGCATATTTCACCCATTAGAAATTTGAATTTCAGACCATGTGAGTGATTAGCACAAGGTCACATAATTAGGGAACACTACATGTATTTCTTTTGAGCCCAGATCAGAAGCACTATTTGCTACATCACTTTGTCTATTATCATGGGATTAATTATATTAGGTTAAATGGAGAACATTCACAATATCTACTTGGCTGATACTAACGTTCACGAACTAGAAGCATCGGTTCGATTTATGGTCATCAAAACAAGAGATATCTTTGTAACAAAGATAAGATACTTACATGAAATTAGAAGTTGAGGGACACTTGCTACTCTTATCATGAACACAGTGTCCTCTGGCCCCAAACTTGCCCTTTTGTCAGTGTGAGTAATTAGCACTTCTGACTACATTTAATAATGATCTATTTTTTAGGAACACTAACTAATTAACTCGCACAACATTATCTCATCTACATTTTACAAGTTGAAGAAACTAAAGCAGGAAACATAAAGATTAAGAATCTAGCCCAGGGTCACAAGACATTTATTGCATGGTAAAGATTAATGTTTTTGACCTCTTAATTTCTTTTGCTAAATGAACCTGAAGCCATGTTGGTATTGGGAACTCTTGCTATTTGTAATTCCTATAGCTTTGTACAGAGTTTTTTCAACTCTGTTGAAAAAAGACCGGTGGTCCTGGAGTCTTTACATCTCGGATTTAGCAACCCACCAAGTCCCTGACAGAAGAGCATGCCATCTGTAGAAGACCTTCATTCCCAGCAATGGGCTGTGCCTGGGGGCAAGTAACAGTGCCTGAGTGTCCTGAGTAGCCCTGTGCTCCAAGAATTCTACTGTCTCCAGGGGATGTTGATCTCTTTCAACATTCACAGTGGAAGCATTTTCCTAAATCCACATTCAAATAATTTAAGGCAATACATTGGTTTGGATGTTCTTCACAGTCTCTTGTGGTGTTCAAACAGTTTGTCTTTCTACTTCCTTCCTAGGTCGTAACTTCTATGAGCAAATGTCACCAGCCTAAATTTTCTACCAACTTCCTTGTCATCTCCATCAATAATCATATTTTTATCTCTGCATTCTAACTACCAAACCCCTGCTATATTCTTAGTAGCTTCAGCATTCATATAGAGAATCTGACCAATATTTCTCATCAGGATTTTCCAGCCAGCCCCTAGCAAAACACGCATCTGTTTATAATCAAAACCTTTGAGTTAAAAATCTGGAGTCCCATCACCTCTCAAATATCACTTTTCTACCTCTAATTCTCCAAGCATTAATTCCCACCTTTCCAGCTGATACAATTTTACTTGTTTGTTTGTTTGTTTGTTTATTTATTCATTTATTTTTGAAAGAGATGGGAGAGAGAGAGAGAGAGAGGAAAGAGAGAGAGAGAGGAGGGGCAGAGAGAGAGGGAGACAGGGGATCCAAAGTAGCCTCCTTACTGCCAAGCACAGAGACTGATGCAGTCCTGGAACCCACAGATCATGAGATCATGACCTGAATGAGATCACGACCTGAGCTGAAGTCAGACGCTCAACTGACTGAGCAACCCAGATGCTCCAGCTTATACGACTGAGTACACAAAGTTAATGGATTCTCCACCCCAGCAGTGCTTCTCATTCATTGTGCTTAGCACTTCACTTTCCATCTCCACATTCTCTTGCTTCGGGCTCCATTAAAGGAGACATTGAGACCAGTGCTTGTGTCTATGTCGATTATTTGGGAGGTGATCCCAGGAAGAACAGTTGAAGATCTTGGGAATGTCAATCAGTGAAGGGAGAAGAGCCAATAGAGTATCCAGTAATGAGATGCTTACAATTTTACAAATGGAGCGCAGTTTTACATGGGACAATTTGCAACACCGCATAAGGCACACTTTATTTTTTTTTTCACTTCCAATTTATTTTATTTTATTTTATTTTATTTCAATATATGAAATTTATTGTCAAATCGGTTTCCATACAACACCCAGTGCTCATCCCAAAAGGTGCCCTCCTCAATACCCATCACCCACCCTGCCCTCCCTCCCACCCCCCATCAACCCTCAGTTTGTTCTCAGTTTTTAACAGTCTCCTATGCTTTGGCTCTCTCCCACTCTAACCTCTTTTTTTTTTTTTTCCTTCCCCTCCCCCATGGGTTTCTGTTAAGTTTCTCAGGATCCACATAAGAGTGAAACCATATGGTATCTGTCTTTCTCTGTATGGCTTATTTCACTTAGCATCACACTCTCCAGTTCCATCCACGTTGCTACAAAGGGCCATATTTCATTCTTTCTCATTGCCACGTAGTACTCCATTGTGTATATAAACCACAATTTCTTTATCCATTCATCAGTGGATGGACATTTAGGCTCTTGCCATAATTTGGCTATTGTTGAGAGTGCTGCTATAAACATTGGGGTACAAGTGCCCCTATGCATCAGTACTCCTGTATCCCTTGGGTAAATTCCTAGCAGTGCTATTGCTGGGTCATAGGGTAGGTCTATTTTTAATTTTCTGAGGAACCTCCACACTGTTTTCCAGAGAGGCTGCACCAATTTGCATTCCCACCAACAGAAGGCACACTTTAGAACTTTTTCATTGAAGGATGTACAAATGCGTGATTTTACCCACTGACTCCATATATTCACTGATAAGGTTTGCATTGGTTGGCTCAACTCTTGTCACTTGATGTCACACAGTGCTGAAGATACATGGAGAAAACTTCTTAAGTATTAGAGAAAGCTTTGAGGCAAATGGACTAAGAACAAATGACATTGGAATAGGAAACCATCAGCATGCACGTGACCTGGTCACTGGACCTGAGGTTACATTAGAATTGGGATGTGAGATGGACCCTCGACACCCTGTTACATTTTCATCTTATTTCCTGGCTTCACTTGCATGGAGCAGCTCTCTAAGCACTGATTTCTTTGCTTTTTATTCCTCTCCCACCCCTGAATCTTCTCCCTTCTACTGTTTTTCTCTGGCAAAACATGGCCCTCCGGTAAAACCCAGCTATCCATTCTATGAATCTGTATCTGAGCAGGTGACTATTGTCAGATTAACTGTGATGACTGGATTCATTTCCAATTTATGACAGCATTCTCAAATCCAAACTCCAGAAATCCAGACAATTATCTTGCATGTGGTATTTTCTATTCCCCATGAGGAATGTTTCACTCTCACATTGCTAACTTCCACCTGTTCTTTTCCATAGTTCATAGACAAAGTGGGTGAAGAGTACAGTAGTCCTTCCTTATCTCCTGGAGATCTATTCCAAGATCCCCAGTAGATACCTGAGACCACTGTCAGCACCAAAACCCATATAAACTATGTTTATACATACATACTTATAATAAATTTAAATTTGTAAGTTATATAAAGGAAGAGTTTTCAATAATAATTAATAATAAAATAGGATAATTATAACAGTATACCACAATAAAAGTTACGTGAATGTGGTCTCTCTTTCAAAATATCTTGTTGTACTATACTTGTTCTTTTTTGTTTTGTTCTGTTTTTATTTATTTTTAAGAGAGAGAGAAAGAGAGGAGCAAGCAGGGTAGGGGCAGAGAAAGAGGGAGACACAGAATCTGAAACAGGCTCCAGGCTCTGAGCTGTCAGCACAGAGAACAACATGGGGGCTTGAACCCATGCACGGTGAGATCATGATGTGAGCCAAAAGTCGGATGCTTACCCAACTGAGCCACCCAGGTGCTCCTGAACTTGCTCTTCTTTAATGAAGATGTGAGATGATAAAATGCCTACATGATGAGATGAAGTGTGGTCAGTGACAAAGACACTGTGATGTAGGGTTAGGCTCCTACTGACCTGCTGACCATACATCGAGAGGACGATCATCTCTTTCCTGACCATGATTGACTGTGAATGACTGAGACCTTGGAATGTGAAAACACAGATAAGGGGCAACTACTGTATGTGCGTCCAGTCTACAAGATCCGAATCCACATACTCTGCTACGCCTGCTATTACTTGGGAAAGGTAGCACTCCCGCGTTTAGCCCAGCCATTCAACTTGTGTCTGGGGTTCATTCCTTCTTACATTTACAGACATTGTCTTACAGTCATTAGCTTCTTTCCCTGTCATCATATATACATATGTAATATCACCTACCTTCAGTGATAAAACAAAAAATTAACAACAGTCTCTTGAATGCACATAATATTCTGGCTTATATTTCTGCTAATTTCTACAACAAAACTTCACAGTAAGAATTGTATAAATGTACTGTCTCCATACTTCATCACATCCCCTATTCTCTGCCTCAACAAATTTGGTTCCACAAAGTTCTGAAATAATTTTTACCCAAGTCACAAATAACTAGCGTTTTTCTACCACCTGTAATTATTACACTGTTCTTTATCCTTGACTTGATCGTTGCATTTGACACACTTGATGAGCCCATTTTGCTTGATTTTTTTTTCTTGAGTTTTCATTGTTACTCACTCATCTTTGTTTTCTGTTTTTGTTTTGTTTTGTTTTGTTGTTTTTTTGGTTTCTTTTTGAAATTGTTTCTGTGATTTCTGTTTTCTTGCCTCTTATATCCCACTACAAAGCTCATTTTTTTTAGTGTCCTTTTATTTTTTGAGAGAGAGAGAGAGAAAGAGCACATGCATGAGGGAAGAAAGCAGAGAGAGAGAGAGAGAGAGAGAGAGAGAGAATATTAAGCAGGTTTCACACTCAGCACAGAGCCCAATGTGGGTCTCGATCCCACAACACTGGGATCATGATCTCAGCCAAAGTCAAGAGTCAGATGCTCAGCTGACTGAGCCACCCAGGTGCTCCTACAGTGTCCTTTGATGCATTTGTTTCCTCTGCTATGTCCTTAAGGGACATGTCCGTAGGTCTATGTCCTAAGCTCTCATCTCTTCTTCTTCATCTGTATGCTCTCCCTAAAAAAATATCTAAACGCTGAGGTCACATAAAGTGTTTTCTGAGGACTTTCATTTCTGTCTCCAACTCCATCTCCTCCCCTAAGTTTTAGACTTTTTTAAAAAAAAAATCTAACTATCTCTTCTTTTCCATTTGAATATGCCGTAAGCATATTCACCTTAAACCAGCCTTTACCAGTCTTCTCTTCACAAGCCCTCCCCAGTGTATTAAAGACCCTGGGTGTATGTATTTGGAAAAAAAAAATGTTTAAGTGATAAAATATGAGGATCGTGAATGTAAGTTGAAAGACAAGGAAGAAATAAAATTTTAATTGGGAGAAATAAACAGCAGTAATTTTATTGTGGAAAAGGGAGGGGGGAGAGGGAGAGAGAGAGAGAGAGAGAGAGAGAATCTAATTTTATTTTGAAAAAAAATTAAAAGCGATAAGAATTTTTTGACCACAGAGCAAGACTTTGTGGGAAATACTGCAGAAACTAATTTTGCTGTAATAGAGAGTATATGGAAACAAAAATAAATAGGCTAGCACCATATATATATATATATATATACACACACATATATATAATATGTGTACACATATACTATCCACATATATGAATTTTCAGAAAAGGCAGACTGAACTTAAGCTCATTCTCTCCTCCTATTATTATGTCTTAAGAAACATAATCACAAAGTAATAAAACTGGAAGGAGCACAAAATATTAAAGAGGAAAACCTCATTTTTTGGATGAGGAAATGGTGAGGTGGGGCCAATCTTATAAAAGTGGATGGGGAACACTGTCGCAAGGCATAACATCCCCTCGCTCTGCTTTGTTAGCATCTTTAGCATTTGGGATCCTTTCTTTTCACTCTGTGATGCTTTCTCCATGGTGAATTTCTGCTGTAGCATGTATGGCTATGTTAGAAAACCATGGATCCTCGCCAGGGCATTTGCAGTAGTCCCACCATTGAAAATTACATCTTCTGGCATCATAATAGCCAAAGACCTCCATGCTCCAGTGTCCTCAGTAACTGGATTAGGAGCTGGAAAGAGGCTCCGTTAGGCTGAGTCACCCACCAAACCCACCTTGGCAATGCTAGCATAGGGCAGAGGCTGCCAATGCCAATACCCTGGGTGCGGACACACACAGGGAGTGGAGGACAGAGATCACTGGATGAGGGCAGTGAGGCTGGAGCCCATGGGATATAGAATCCCAGGCCATGAAGAAACAAGTGGTGGGCCCCTGAAAGTTGAGTCTTCAATTTCCCAACACATGCACCATTATTATAACAGAATTCACTTACAAAATACAAATTCAAAGGGAACATTCCTAATAATTTCAAGACTGCAGTTGTAGAGCACTGACCTTTGGGTTCAGGCTGTTCTGAGGGTGGGACCCCACATTCTTGCTCTCTGACTCCCAGGTCATTCTCGCCTTGCCTGCCGTAGCAAGAAATCCCAAGAATGGGAATAAATTCATTACACACATTTCTTGATGAAGTTGAGGATAAAGAACTGACTGATTCTAATAGCATAATGAACATTTCTTGCACTTTTCATGGTAAAGCAAAATTCATACAAAATGCAAGGAAACACACTCAGTGGTTGTTTTCCAATAAACTTTATTATTAAAGACGTTTACATTGTAGTTTAATGACAGCATTCTAGAACTCATGAATATCAAAACATCAGATTTCTGTTCAAATTATGTCTCACATGCTAGACTTGCTTAGTTTAGATAAGGTTTTTGAGACTTAATTACTTCATTTTTATTTATTTTTTATTTTTTAAAATTTTTTTAACGTTTATTTATTTTTGAGACAGAGAGAGACAGAGCATGAACGGGGGAGGGTCAGAGAGAGAGGGAGACACAGAATCTGAAACAGGCTCCAGGCTCTGAGCTGTCAGCACAGAGTCCGACGCGGGACTTGAACTCACAGACCGCGAGATCATGACCTGAGCCGAAGTCAGAGGCTTAACCGACTGAGCCACCCAAGTGCCCAATTACTTCATTTTTAAACCACACATAATAGTTGGGCTTAACTGTACTAGGTTGACAAGATTAAATAAGACGAGGTATAAACAAGAGTTGACCATATAAGAGCTAGATAAATTTAATAACTTATTACAATTGTACTTTTAGTTTATATTTACTATAGGTAGCACTGTAGTAAATATTTTTGTATCATACACTTTTTTTAAGAATATCTTGTTTGAACAGACTCCAAGAAAAGGATTTTCAATTTTCATACATAATATACTCCCACTTTCCATTGCAATATTATATCGCATTGCATATAATCGATTATACTCCCACTTGCAAAATGGGCCATTTTACAGATGTCTCTCATTGAATACTTTAACACTTCAATACTTTGAGAAATGTGTGTGTGTGTGTGTGTGTGTGTGTGTGTGTGTGTATTATTTCTCTCTCTCTCTCTCTCTCTCTCTCTCTCAGCTTGGATGAGTGAGATATTAAGAGGCTTAGCTTCAAAATCAATAAAAGATGGTTCTAGAAGAGATATATCTTTTTTTAATAAGTGACTTTGGAATAACAGATTTCCAAAGAATTGGAATAACATACCAATGTTATTTTGAACGTAACATTCTCAAAATCCATTTATGAAGCAAGTAAAACAACCCAAGTGTTCTTACTGCAATATACCTGTAAAATCGATATGAAATTTTGACAAACTACTTAGCCATTTTCCATATTTGCATCTAGTAGCTTGTAGAGTGCCATGCTCTTTGATGCTGTTTTCAAACACCATTGAATGGTGGCCCCAATATGGTGGCCCCATATTTCAGGGCCAAGAGTTAGAGCTTCAGTCTAATGATTTCATGATAGCAATTCCTGTTTGCTAGTCTTCCAATACCTAGCCAAGATGACTTTATGATCACCTTCTGGAATTTCAAAATGCTCCCAATAAATATGGAATTTATGAGTAAATAATGCCCGCTAATGGCATATGGTTCATTTGAATGTCAGTGGCAGTTTCTCAACTGGATACTCCTTTGATTTCCTGTTTAGGCCAAGAGCAAACATTGGAAACCACACCCACACTAGGGCAATTTGTTACCCTGAAGAGATGGGGTAATAAACATGACATAATATAATAAGGAATCAAAGTAGGCCAAATATTCCACTGTAGTAAAAATTGGTATCATGTGAGCATACCAGCTATTTGAGATCAAATTTCTCCAGTGTGTGGTCCATCAACATGGGGTAGAAAATATTACTACATATTGAGGACAGCATGTCTGTAAAAATAATTTTTTTCCCAATAATTTGCCACTGAGATATTATCTTGGTTCAACATAAATGTATAATTGTTTTTTGATAAGAGGTAACTTTAGGGTTATACTTTGACGTTTACCTACATGTCATCTAACAAATATATCAGATTTCTTGATTGGGAAAGATGATATGACTCTACTTCATTAATCATTAAAACATCACTTTTTCTGTGCACAAGAAAAATGTATCAAAACATGACCCGTGTCATAAACACCACATAGTAGAATGAATGGAGGATGCAGTTGACTCTTGAGAGTAGATTTATATTGTTTGCTGTTATACTCAGGTCATGATCTCATGGTTTGTGAGTTTGAGCCCCACATTGGGCCTTGTGCTGATAGCTCAGGGCCTGGAGCCTGCTTCAGATTCAGGGTCTCCTTCTCTCTCTGCCCCTCCCCAACTTGTACTCTGTCTCTCTCTGTCTCTCAAAAGTAAATAAATGTAAAACAATTAAAAAAATACTAGCATTCTTTTTTTTTAATTTTTTTTAACGTTTATTTATTTTTGAGACAGAGAGAGACAGAGCATGAACGGGGGAGGGGCAGAGAGAGAGGGAGACACATAATCGGAAGCGGGCTCCAGGCTCTGAGCCATCAGCCCAGAGCCCGACGCGGGGCTCGAACTCATGGGGCTTGAACTCCCTGGGGGTCGAACTCACGGAGCGCGAGATCGTGACCTGAGCTGAATGAAGTCGGACGCTTAACCGACTGCACCACCTAGGCGCCCCCAAAATACTAGCATTCTTAATGATATACAATTATTAGTTAATCAGTGACAGGCCACAGGTAGCAGTGATTATTATATTTAAAATTGAGTTCTGCTAATTTCCTCTCTGTTGAGGATTATAATAATAGCATTTAGAGATATACACAATGGACATTTTTATATAGAAAATATTTTCTTAGTTCAAGAAGTGTTAAAAATTTGACAAGGTGTTATTTGGGCTCTTTTGAAATATTTTCTGAAGTCCCTTAATAACAGAATGGATTATTTCTATCTCAGAATGTTGAGGTATCCTTCTCCCCAGAGTAGGTATGTTGAACTATACAGATCTCCAACAGTGCAGTTGCAATCTGATTTCTTCCAAGAGACAGCTAATCATACTTGAACGATGTTCTTTACATCTCTGAGTATATATCTATATGTTAAATAATAAAATGAGCTAACCGTCATTACATATTTAAGAATTTGTCAAAACATAATTTTGACAAAATAGTCAGTAAAAATGCCAGGATTATTATTGATCTACACAGATATTCAACATAAACACAATCTTTGAAGTAAACATTGAAGACCTTTCACAATGATTTGACTTTCATGTATTTTACAGTTGTACTTTGGTGATGTATAATTCGATCATATATACAACTTTCTATATTTACTCTTGTCACAACCCAGCATTCTCAGAAATTCCCCATATAATGTGCACACTCCAGACTGGAATGGCCCAGCTGGTTGCAATATTGTCTGCAGGACTTTTTAAGCAGAAAATTGGGACATTCGACCTTGCGATTGAATCCAGAAAAATAAACGAACTTTCATTCTTTAATTTTCATGTGGTAGAGGCACAGTTGCTTGAGTAGAATCCCCGACCCTCAAAACGGGAAGCATTTTCAGGAGTTTAATGAATTGAAAAAGACTCAAATACTCAAGTCACACAGAAAATTTTGAATATTTCTACCTGTAAATTTTCATCCTTAGCGTCAGAGGCAGAACTTTTAGACGGGCCGCAGGATCATGACCTGAGCCGAAGTCGGCCGCTCACCCGACTGAGCCACCCAGGCGCCCCTGTTTCTTTCTCTTATACATATAAGTTTACTTGCAAAATGGGAAGACAGAGAATTTTTAGTAGAGAAAAACTCAAGTTGATAGCTTATCTGTTAAACAACGTATTAATGTAGTAGAGGTGCAATCCACAGGATTTCAGACTTGAATTTACACTTACAGAGCATGGTGGCATAACTTGTGCTTTGAAATCAGTGGTTTTAGGTACAAATGATGACTCTGGCACTTAGCGTTATTTGACTTTGAACAAATAAATTAAGCCCTCCAGAAACCCACATTGGAAGTGGGAGTAGCACATGTGTCCAGACAATGGTGAGAAAAAAGTAAGAGTGATCTGGAAGGTGGTGTGGCATTAGCCATTGTGGATGGAAATGGTCAATGTCAAGTTTGACAAAATAGGAATCAAGCACTATGGCAGAAAGTGGTTCCAGAAGAAAGTTATTTGCATCTTGTCCTGTAGATCCTAGTGGTGCTTTAAAATTCATTAAGCAATACATGGAGAAAGTAATGGAACATTAATTTTGTAGAGATATACAAAGTAATTTGAAACTGAATATATTAAAAAAAAACAATAAAAGACATCTGGAAAAGACAGTTGGATTGAACATATGTGTTTACCTCCATTACCCCTCAAGACTCACTATAATAACAATAAAGTTATAAAATAAAAAAGCATAAACCAACAAAGAATTAGGAAAGCAAACAAGATAACAGCAATGGTATGAGTAAGTCTGTAAAGAGAATAGATATGCTCTAATTGATTTAGAAACTTCATGAAAGTTTAAAAATTTTTGGAATAATCTTGGAGGAATTCTGATTTGTATAAGTGAACTCCAGAAAGATTCATACATTTGGGAAGCAGTCATCAAAGGGCATGGAGGTGAAAGTGAGGCAGAAAACAAGTATTATTTTGAAGTCTGCTTAAGAGGCTGGCAAAATTTGTATCAACATGGACAAAAATACAACGGCCTCTCTAAAGTGAGGGAGGAAACAAAGGCTTGTTTCTTTGAGTAAGCAAAACATAAGAAACATAAAAATGGGGAAATCATGCCCAGATGAGGACGAGGTAACTTACACAAATATTCATGCCCAACTGATGGAGAAAACTTCTCCAGATCCCAGTTCAATTTCTCACTGGGTTAAAAAACCTTTAGGAAGAATACAGCCTCATCAGAAGATTAAAATATTCCTCTGTAGGAGGAAATGAAACTTGGTATTGTGATTCAGAAATTTATTGGCAAACATACATCCAAGAATATTGTTCAAAAACTAATGTTAAGCAGCTTTGTTATATAATAACAGGAATTATATATATACATTTCACTATTGAGAAAGAAAATGTCTATCTTATGTTTCAAACTATAAGAAACTATAGCCAGAAGTACTACGTTGCTTTTAGAATTAGTGTCTTCAGTTGTTATTCATGCAATCTAATTATCATCTAGATTTTCTGTTAAAGAATTCATTTCTTAATGCCTTAGCATTATGAATCATCAACAGCACTATAATGGTCTTGGATTTCAATGGGTCAGAAAAATTCTTGCTAACTAAATGAATTATTATGTTAAATGGTGTGGATTAATTTTATATACTTGACAAGAGACACTCAGATCATTTAAAATTCATTTTAAAAAAAAATTCCTTTCTCTCAGGCTTGAAGGTTATTTACAAAGAGGCAAATTACATAAAATTGATTGAATTTACCTACTGTATGGTATTACTTTACAGAAAATTAAAGGCGTCTTTCTACAAAATCATTACCAACAATTCAAGTCTCTGATCAATTCTGTCCAACTGAAAGAAACTAAAGATCTTTGATGTTCACATTTAGTGAGTAAAATTTAACTTAATTCAATATAAACATTCCTTTCACATTGTGATATTATAATTTTTATCACTTTAATTGTTTTACCTGTTTACTCTATTGTCTTGCATGCATTTTCTTGCATGTAGATTTCAATATCTGTATCTAAAGCTATTAATATAATTGTGAAATTTTGCACATCTCATTGTTTATACACTTAGTGATCAATGAAGAGTTGGAATTTAATGTCAATATTGATATAAGTACTTAGGACGTTAGATTATATATCCCCCTTTATAATTAAATGAATATTTTGGGGAACATTAGGAAATCCTTATAAGGGAAAAGTTACTTGAAATCTTAACATTTCACTATAAAAATAATCTTAACATTTAGATAAATCCATATAAAGAGATATGCACATGTATATCTGTATCTTTTTTTTTTTTTGAGTGAGAGAGAGAGAGAGAGAGAGCAAGCAAGTGAGTGGGGGAGAAACGGGGAGAGGGAGAGACAGAATCTTAAGAATGCTGCACACCCAGTGTGGTGCCTGATGCCAGGCTCAATCTCAAGACCATGAGAACATAATCTGAGCTAAAATAAAGAGTCAGATGCTTAATCAACTGAGTCATCCAGGTACCCTGTACATCTGTGTCTGTATCTATACCCCTTATAAGTAGTTGACATTATGGATAGTTCTAGTATTTAGCTTTTTTTTAAACCTCTTTCAAGTAAAGCTTGAGATAAACTCATAGAACATCTTTCTTGCCATGTAGGTACTAAATGGAGACAGCAAAGACTAGTAAGGAAGAAGAAGCATGTTGATGTGTTAGTATATTGAGTACACTAAAAGGACAAATTGACTCACCCATATGTCAATCTTTGGGAATTAAGCAGAAAAATAAGATTTTGTGTTACTCAAGTTTCAAACCAGTAAATTAACAAACAAGCAAACACCATAGCATCTCTAGGTTATAAGATTTCCACAAAACTTCCACAATACCAATAAGTCCAAAACATCAAACTAGGGCTAAAGAGCCCCTATGATGCACTCAAGAACCACACTTAGCCCAGAGTAAGTGTCTATACAGAGTAATCCTGTGACCTGAGCAAGGAGTGCATAACAGATGCTGCCTCACACCATGGGGGCAGTGGTGATGAGCAGAGAATGAATAAGTAATGAGCTCTCAACATTGGTATCATGCAGCCACACAGGGCACAAGTCACAAGAATAATTGGGAAAGGAAATAACTTTAGACAAAAAGATAATAATAATAATGGCTCTGTCCAGCACAAGAGTTGGAAGCCTGTGGTCTCTTTCAAAAGTTCTTATGTGAGTTAAACACAGGCAAGCAAGTCTCAGAGACAAGATGCTTTATTATTATCAAACATTTAGGAGTGCCATAAACCAAGAGTGATGATATTTGAAAAAAATAAGTTATGTTAATGATATTTTCCCTCCATGTATTAAAGTGTGATATGCCATTTTAAGTTTGGAGAAAATCTGGAATTTTTCATAATCACAGTGAAAAATGGAGTGATGGGTGAATGCCATGGGTTAGGTAGGAGAGAGGCAAGGTCTGAATGGTTGGAGGACAGGGAATTTTTATGACAGTTAAATTATTCTACATGATATGGTAATGATGGGTACATAGCTTTGTGTATTTGGCAAAACTCATAGAATCACAAAGAAAGTGAATCCTATAAAATATGGACTTTAGTATATAACAACATGTCACTGTAAGTTTATCAATTACAACAAATGTACCACATCAAAGCAAAATGTTAATAATGGGGAATACTGAAGGATATAGGAATTGGGAATATATATGTACTCTGAACACTCAATTTTTCCATAAATTTAAAACTGCTCTAAAAATAAAGCGTAAGAGAAAAAAAAAGTAAAGGGAAAGAGAAAGATATATCAAGCTAACACAAATCAAAAGGATACTGGACTAGCTGTATTCATTTTGACAAAGCCAACTTCAGAATAAACAAAATTACCAAGAAAAAATTGGGGGCATTACATATTAACAAAGTGCCAATTTTCCAAAAAGACATTATAACCCTAAAGTGTAAAATGTGACTTCAATCTGTCAACATATGCAAAGTAAAGCTGATAGATTGAGCAGACACAAAAAAAGGACGTAGTTGGACCTGAACAGTATCAATCATTCTAACATAATGGATATTTATAGAATATTCCTCCAACAGCAAAAAAATGCACAAGCCCAAATGTATCATTCACTAGTAAGACCACGTCATGGGCCACAAAACACATTTATCAAATTTAAACATAGAAATAATCCAAAATATGTTATTGGATTACAGTGGAATTAAAGTAGAAGGAACTAACAAAAGATAGTTGGAAAATTTTCCAAATATATGGAAACTAAACACTATTCTATATCACTCGTGGGTCAAGGAAAGTCTCAAGAGGAACTTAAAAAATAAATTACATCAAATTTAATAATAAAACATGTCAAAATTTATATAGAGAAACAATATTGTGGGGAAATTTTATAACATTAAGTTCATATATTAGGAAAGAAGGAAGATCTGTAATCAATAACCTAAGCTCCACCTCAGGAAACTAAAGAATGACATGAAATTTAAGATTAGTTTACATAGAAATAAAAAAGAAAGAATGAATATTTGAGCATAAGTTATCAAAATTGAAAACAGAAAAATTATAAAGAAAATCAATGAAACTAAAGAGTTGTGTTCTGAAAAGACCCGCAAAATTTATAAATTTCTAGCCAGGCTAACAAAGAAAGAAGGAAGGGAAGGGAAGGGAAGGAAAGGGAAGGGAAGGGAAGGGAACGTACTTATCATAAAGGAACAACTTTATGATAATTTTATGATAACTTTATGATGACTTTATGAACATATACATATGTTATGAACATATACATATAACTTTATGAAGAGATTTATGATAACTTTGATGAAATAGAACATTTCTTGACTGACAACAGATGGTTAAAACTTACACAAGAAGGAGAAATAAATAATCTCATTAGGCTCACATCTATTAAAGAAATTGAATCAATAATTGACAGCCTTCCAAAAAGGAAACTTTCAACCCAAATAATTCTGCTAGAGAATTTCACCAGTCAGTTAAAGAAGAAATGATACTTCTTACTACCATCCCTTCCAGAAAATAGCAATGGAGGGACCTTGTTCTGTGACATTAACATTACCACGATAGCAAAACCAAATAAAAGCAACACAAAGAGATATACTTATATTTAATATTGAGTTACTGTATGTTTTCCCACTAAAATACAAATAAAAGGAAGATATTTTCTCTCACTCTTCCCACTCTACATTTTAATTGGGTTTTTAGCCAGTGAATTAAGACAAGAAAAAGTTTATGTGCAAATCTGAAAAGATAAAATAAAACTGTCTTTATCCACATGCAAGATTGTCTATGTAGAAGACTGAATACAATTCTAGTAAAATCCTAGAAATAATAAAGGAATATAACAGGGTCACAGAAAATATGGTTTAGTATATGCATTTTGTATAATATACTATAAATGTTTATCTCACTGTCTTCTTTCTCTCATGAGAGAGATGTCTGAATAAATATATATTTCATAAATATATATAAATACATATATTTCATAAATATTAATCTATTTCACAAATATAGATATGTGAAAAATGAGGTTTGAAATTAAAATACCACTTATATACCATAAAATTAAGTGTCTAAGTATAAATTTAATAAAATATGTATAGGATTCATATATAGAAAAGTATAAAATGCTAGTAAAATGAATAAAAAATTAAATACATCAAGAGTAATTCTGTGTTTATGAATTGAAAGAAACTGTATCACTAAGATGTCTACTCTTTCTAACTGGATCTCCAGATTCCATGCAACACCAATCAAAATTCCAGTAAGCTATCATATTGACGAGCTAATAAAAAGTTACTGTGGGGGCACCTGGGTGGTTAGTCAGTTAAGCATCTCACTTTCGCTCAAGTCATGATCTCATGGTTCATGAGTTCGAGCCTGGTTTCAGGCTCTGTGCTGCCAGATCCGAGCCTGGAGCCTGCTTCAGATTCTGGGTCCCCCTCTCTCTCTGCCCCTCCCCCACTTGCACTCTTTCTCTCAAAAGTAAATAAATATTAAAAAAAATAAACTTAAATAAAAAGTTACTGTGGAAAGGAGAAAGACCTAGAAGGGGCAAAACAATAATAGAAGATTCAGAGCAAAGTTGTAGTTCAAAATATGTGTTTGTTTGTTTATAATCTTTTTAATATTTATTTATTTTTGAGAGACAGAGTGAGAGCGGAAAGAGGTAGAGAGAGAGGGAGACACAGAATCTCAAGTAGAATCCAGGCTCTCAGCTGTTAGCACAGAGCCAGATGTGGGGCTGGAACTCACAAACTGCGACATCAAAACGTGCGAAGTAGGACACTTAAGTGACAGAGCCATCCAGGTGCCCTCAAAGTTGTAGTTCATGACTTTAAGACTTACTGTAAAGCCACTGTGATGAAAAAAGCATGGTTTTGGCCCAAGGACAGAAATGTAGATCAGTGGAAGCATATAAACAGCCCAGGAATAGAAGCACACAAATGGAGTCGACTGATATTTACAAACAAGCAAAGGTAATCCAAAGCACCAGGGATTTGTTTAGAGTGTTCAAACTATCCTGCAGGGGTGCCTGGGTGGCTCAGTTGATTAGACATCTGACTTCAGCTCAGTTCATGAAGTGAAAATGAGCTCCTGGTTCGTGGGACAGAGCCCCAGTTGGGCTCTGTGCTGACAGTCCAGAACCTGGAGCCTGCTTTGGATTCTGTGTCTCCCTCTCTCCCTGCCCCTCTCCCACTCATGCTTTGTCTCTCCCTCCCTCTCTCTCTCTCTCTCTCTCTCTCTCTCTCTCAAAAACAAAAATAAACATTAAAAAAAAAACTATCCTGCAAAATACTTTTACTCTACATACATGACACAATGCATTTATAAATCCCCATAGAGTTTTATAGCCCAAATAGTAAATATTAATATAAACACATTTTAAAAATCATTTAGGAGGTCCGCGGGATCCAGGATGGATGCAGAATGTGACTTGGGGCTTGGTCTATGAGAACTGACCGTAATATCTTTCAGTTTTTCTGTAAACTTAAAATTGTTCTAAACAATGCATTAAAGAAAATGCTCCTCAAGCCGGGAGCCTGGGTGGCTCAGTCTGTGTAGTATTCGGGGCCCATGTCGGTCTCTGAGCTGGCAGCATGCAGCCCGCTTGGGATTCTCTCTCACTCTCTCTCAGTCCCTTCTCCACTTGCACTGACTCTGTCTCTCTTAAATAAATAAATAAACTTAAAAAAAAAGCTCTTCAACCTACAAACAAAATACATTTAGAAAGAATCACATCATGGTCAAACACTATAGATGAAGAAATGTTCTGAAAAACAAGAAAATAAAAAGATGCATTATATGTTAGCACAGTGATATAAAGAATGACCGTTACCTTCATCAAAAACGATTGAAGCCAGAGACAGTAAAAGTAAATATTTAATGAGTTTATAGGAAAGATGTGTAAATCCAGAATTTTATATCTAATAATAATTTTGTCTCAAAATTAAGGCTAACTAATAAAATTTTCAGGTAAACAAGAACAGAGAGAATGTATTGCTAGCTGAGCTGGACTACAGAAATACTATTTGCAGCTTGTTCGGTAAAACAAAGCAAAACAAAAGAAAAAAATGAGCAATAAAACTTAGTCATGCATGTATGTACCTGCAGAAAAAAAGTGAAGATCACTAGAAAGGGAAATTGTGAAGTTAAATATATAATAATATTTGAGAAATGTATTAGATAACTGTTAACTCTTTAAAGCAAAAAATAAATAAATAAAACTATATTGTGGATATGTAACACACACAGAAGGAGAATGAACGGAAAGTAAAAAGAAGCCAAAACAACAACAATTGGCACTTGTTTCACAATAGCCAATTTGTATTGTTTTAAGTCATTTTGAAGAGTTAAAGATCAAAAAGCTGAATTTCTGGAGCAAGCAGTGATTAAAGCAAAATGTGACATAGCAGAAGAATTAGCCATAGATGCCAAAAAATATACACCCAACTATGGTGATATTAAACACCACTTTCTCATTATAAAAAAAAGAAGCCAAAATCAGCAATGATACAGAAGTTTTAAACTAGATTATTATCTAACTTACCTAAAAGGAATTTGTGGACTATTACATCTAACAGCTACAAGATACAGTCGTTAGTGTTGTAAGACAAGTCTCATGAAATCACAAAGGATTATATGTTCTGTGACCATAACACAAATAAAACAACTTTAAGAAAAAAAAAAAAAAAAAAAGAAGAATGAGAAAATCCTTATGCGTCGAAAATTAGCAGTATGTGTCTAAATACCAGTTTTTAAAAGGAAATTCAGTAAGAATTAAAAATATATTGGAACAAGATTAACATAGAAATTCATCGCACCCACATTTATGTAATTCAGGCAAGTTATGGATGCAACTTATAATTTAAATAAAAAAGTTTTATAAATAAATAAATTAAGTCTCAATCGTAAGATTCTATAAAGAGAAAAGGAAATTAAACCCTGAGGAAGAAGGATGAACATTTTAATGACGAGAGATCAAAGATATAAACTAGGGAAAAATAACATAGCCATAAGTACTAATCTTCAAAAAGTTTAATAAAATTGGTAAACTCTGTAGTAGCTGAATAATATTTTTGCCAAAGATGTACATGTGCTAATTCCCCGAACCTGTGAACATGTTACCTTACGTGGCAAAAGAGTACAGATGTGATGAAGTTTAGCGTTTCCATCTTGAGATAGAATATCTGGATTACCACAGTGAGCCCAGCATAGTCACAAAGGTCCTTGTTGGGAGAGCAGAAGGGGGAGACAAAAAGTCTGTCCGAAAGAGATGTGACAACGTAAGCAAAGTCAGAATGATTTCATTTCAGGCTTTGATCATGAAAGGGAACCATTAGTCAAGGATCGGAGAGCCTTCAGAAGCTGAGAAAGGCAAGAAAATGGATTTTTTTCCTAGAATGTGCAGAACAAATGTGACCCTGCAAACATTTTAACGTTAGCCTGCGACATCCATTAGGAACTTCTGATCTTCAGAACTGTAAAATAATCAATTTGTGATGTTTTAAGCCATTAAAATTGTGTTAATTTGTTATAGCAGCAATGGGAACCTGAGAGGAACTCTCAGCAAGACTGATAAAAAAATGCAAAGAAAATATCAGTTAACAATAAATGAATGAAAGTTGTACCAGTACACAGACTTTCAACATAGAAGGAGAGTAAAAGTAGAGTGTATTTCCTTCTTGATGTTCTAAATTGTACTTAGTAGAAATATAACTTTATTTATTACATAAGAATAGGAGGGCAACAATGGAAAAGAAAAAAATATATATAATATTTCATTAATTGTGAATGGGTAAAACATCCTCCATTTTTTTCACTTACTTTTTACTAACCTTCAGGTATTTTTTTTTTCAATTAACTATTATTTGTTTTTAAGTAGAAAGGTGTTTCCATCCTATTATCAATAATGCAAGTTCTTTAGTTAGGAGAATAAATGACACCATTAAAATAAACTCATTGCCTTATACATTTCTTAGCAATTAATATAAATAAGCTTATTAAAATTGCATAGTTCAATTCTGCCAGTTTGAGAACCATCCATCTTATTTTTATCTATATTTTGTAGTGTGAATTATAGAAAGCCAGTTTTAATGGAAGCTCAATTAACCTAAGTGATAATGCCTATCTCTTAGTACAAAGGGTCATGAAACAAATGATTTTGTATCTTGATGCTAGCTTTGTCTAATGATCTAATGATCAAAATTTTTGTCAAATTTTTACATTGAAAAATCTCGTTGGAACAAAGAAAACTATAATTAGGCAATAATTTCTGAAATGTGGAGAATTACCAGTTATTGTCACAATAACAACAAAATACTTAGACTCAAATGTAGTCATGTACTTAATTGTTTGCTTTTTAGTTTTCAACGACCATGATGTTATAAAATTGTATACATCTTTACCCAACTCAAACCACATAACAATATTTATTTATCAGTGATATTTATATTTAATTTACAGTAAGATTGAAGCAACAATTACTTCACTACTTATATGGTGTAGATTTTATTTCACTGATTTTCTGATAGAGTTATTTAGACATTACAGTCCTTATATTAAGCTTAACATTCTCACCTTAGATTTGCTCCATACCTGCTCAGTTTCCCATATATTATTTGACATTTTGACCACTCTTGTCATAACACTGGCATTCAAATCAATAAGAAATTACTTATTGTTAAGTAAAATTAATTAGGATCGAATATTTACAAGAGTGAGTCAAGTACTATAACACTGTAGAGACTTAATATAACACTTAATATAACTGAAATAAAATATTTGGTTTTGAATATCACATCTTTTCCACCTGGTTCCCTATTTTGAAAAGCTCATTCCTTTATGAGTGAGAAGCATAAAATTTGAAATAATCAATATCTTATTGTCATATTTACTACTTGCTTAAATTTTATATTATTACCTGCCATTGTTGAGTAAAATGCATGAAGACGAGATACAAGCCTAACTAAAAATATTCATGAAGCGTAAGGATGAGGAATATATCCAGATCATGGATAACCTGATACAGAACTGAGCAGGCATTTAAAACCCTCCACATTTAAACATTTCTAAGCCAGAAGATGTTGCTTAAATTACATAAGATGATTTGTGTTTATCTTCACTGCTATATAATTTTTTTGTTATATTTCTTGTTTTGTTTTACAAAAGTACATGATAACACTATCACGGAATTTACATTGACTTAGACCGTATGAAGCAGTAAAATTAATACTGATAACAACAACAATAATATTAGAAGAAATTTAATACTAACATTTTACATTTTTTTTAGCATTTTATATCTCAAGATCTCTGCTATGTGCTGTATGTGCATTAAATTACTGAATCATCCTACTAGAATTGTGGGTAAATGCTACATAAGATATGATTCTTCTGCATAAAAAAAAGAAATCCCAATTCAATAAGGAAAATTTGTTATTTATATTATATTAATTATATTATATTATATATATTATATTATATTATATTTAATATATGTAATATAGTAGATAAATAATAAATAAAATAATATATATATATATTATATTATAATTCCTGTACAAAAAGCTCTAGAAGTCAGGGACCCCCAGGGTTGTTTAATTCAGTGGCTGAATGATATCATCAAAAACCCAGATTTTTTCTCTTCTTTTTGGATCTGCAATTCTCAGCAGCTTTGTTCCCAAGCTTCCTGTCTTCATGAGAGTAAAATGGCTTTGATTGTGTGTCAACATGAGAATGTATAGTAGAAAATATAACTCTAACTTTTCTTGTGTGACTTCCTTTTTTCAATGAGGGGAATTCCCCCAGAATTCTTCCTTCACAGTTTTCAAAATATGAATAAGTAAGAATAACAATATAATGGTGAATAAGATATATTTTAATTCTTATGCAGGATCAAGGTCTCATAATCTTTTCTACCTTATCACTGGCAAGGAGAATGAGATTCTAGTGAGTAGCTTAGACTAAGCAGGATTTATCAGTGAGTCAAATGAAAGAGATTTAAAACGTGAACAAAATTGATTACCTAATAGAGAAATTGAAAGTTGGATAAGCAACCACTATGCCTACCATAGCTATTATCCTTATTTTGTATAAAATCAAACTAAAGATTAAAGGAATAGTTATATCAGCATTATAGGGATAGGAATTTGCAAATCATAAATTCAATGAGGAATTGTAGGTTTGAAGAGACTTAGTATCCAGTTCTAGGAAGACAATGGCTAACAATTGGTTAGGGGGAAGGAAGAAGGAAGGAAGGAAGGAAGGAAGGAAGGAAGGAAGGAAGGAAGGAAGGAAGGAAGGAAAGAAGGAAAGAAGAAAGGGAGGAAGAATAAAAGAAAGAGGGCAAGTAAGAAATTTTGCCGGATTTTAGAAGGCTATATCTGTTTCAAAATGCCTATCAGGTTATTTTCTGGACCAGATATTAAGACTAAGCTAATTATTTGGATGTCTTCCCCTCACCCCCTCCTTTGATTTTCTATTTAAGGTGAGGGATTCTACAGAATATTCAAATGCTGGTGTAGTGATCCAATGCATAGGAAAAGAATACTGAAACAGAAAAAAACAAGCAACCAAAGGGGCCATTTCTTTCCTTAGTCACTAATAGAGAATAAGAAGAGCATTTACCAATTTATGTATTTTTTGACAAAGGGAAATCCATTATAATGTTGGTATGAACGAGAAAATATGTATATACTTAGGAAAGTTGAAAAATTATTCAGAGAATGATGAAGTTTCCCAATATTTTATTTTATTTTATTTTATTTAAGTTAGTTTTTAAAGATTATTTTTATTTTTATTTTGAGAGAGAGAGAGAGAGAGAGAGAGAGAGAGAGAGAGAGAGGAAGTGGGGGAGGGGCAGAGAGAGGGAGACAGAGAGAGAATCCCAAGCAGGCTTCACATTGCCGGTGCGGAGCCTGATGTGGGGTTCAAACCCAGGAACCCTGAGATAATGACATGAGCCTAAGTCAAAATCAGACGCTCAACGGAATGAGTCACCCCGGTTCCCCCCTTTTTCTGAATATTTCAGTTCACATCCTCAATTCTGATTAAAAAATGATAATATTAATAATGTTTGCTTTCATTTTTGAGAAAGAGACAGAGCACAAGTGGGGAAGGGGCAGAGAGACAGGGAGACACAGAATCCAAAGCAGGATCCAGGTTCCAAGCTGTCAGCACAGAGAACTACGCAGGGCTTGAAACTCAAACCGTAAGATATGACCTGAGCCGAAGTCAGAGGCTCAGTGGTTTCAGCCACCCAGGCACCCGGTCTTATATTTTATTGTTTTATTTACCCCTTTATCTTTCACATGTTTCTTGTCATATGCTATTAATTTTCAAGTTCTGTATAAAAATTAAAATACTATTCTGCTAAAAAAAATGTTACTAGAAATCATTAAGCACTTTCACAAACTGGAGAATATAAGTACATCATAATGAAAATGTGGACTAAAACAAATATTTAGTATTTGAGTGGCATCCACATTTCAGTCTTTTAAACTATGTAAAAAGATTACACTTTCCTATCTAAAAATATAAAGGTTTATACTAAGAAGTCAGAGTGCCATTGTACTTTAATCATGTACTCATCTAAATGGAAATGAGCAGAACTAATTCTTTAGAATTTAGATGTTGAGCTGAACCAAACCTATTATAAAATAACGGGTGAATCTAACAGAGCCAAGGTAAGTGACTATCCTGTAAAATAAATTCATCCCTAACACTAAAAATGTTGAAATACAAAGATGACACATTTGTTGCTGTCCTTGGATATGCATTCAAATATGTTAAAAAAAACCCTACCCCAAATATTAAAAAGATTGTTTCATTTGTAGCCATGATTATTTATAAAATGAAGATTGTGACCAATATTTTTGTACTACCATTAATGGTATTGGATTTTACTTTATTTCTTTGCTGTGAATTAGAGATGTCAGAACAGCTTATCTGTCTTCCCAAAGACTGGATTAATGTACAAATAGATCCTGTAATCGATTGTTCAGAAAACATAGACGTACAGGTCTACACTTGTATAATTGTTTTTCAAAAATAATATTTTCTAAATCCAGCATAGAGAAAATATTTACCGGGCATCTAAATTTATAAAGGAAAACCCAAATTACAATTGTAAACAGAACACTGAGCAAATCAGTTTGAAACGCTTGACAAGATATTTGGAAGCTACCATGAAAATTAATCAGATCCCCCCCAAATGCATTGTTAATATACATATGCTTATATATTTAAAAAAAAATCTTTAAAGTGATTTTTCTAACCCAAAGGATGGCGCATATCTCCATCCCAATTCAATCTTGCCCTCTTAATACAAGCATTCAGAATTGTTTGTGCTTTCAAAAACGTGCTTTCTCTAGATTCATATAATGTTAACATCTTGTCTTCCTGGACTCCTCTAAATATCATATTTCTAAGACATAAAATCAAGTTTATAATTCTGCCTAATTTAAGAGATATATTTTGTCCAATTTGTATGGAATATTGAATACACAGTTAGAGCCAAAAAAATTAGTGCCTTTAGGATTACTTACTTGAGTGCATGTTTTCCATTGTTAAAATTAAGAAGTAATAGTTTTGGGAAAAATTAAACATAAGTCCTGAAGAATATTAATTTATATTTAAGAAAAAAATCTTACATGTGTTTCTTCAAGCCACCTCTTCTTTTTTTTTTTTTTTTTTTTTTTTTCGTTTTGATGTTTATTCAGTTTTGAGGAGAGAGAGACAGAGTATGAGGGAGGAGGGGCAGAGCGAGGGAGACGCAGAATCCCAGCAGGGTCCAGACCCTGAGCTGTCAGCACAGAGCCAGAGGCGGGGCTTGAACTCAGGAACTGCGAGATCATGACCTGAGCCAAAGCTGGAGGCTTAACCGACTGAGTCACCCAGGTGCCCCTACCTCCTCCTCCTCTTCTTGTTCTTGTTCTTGTTCTTCTTCTTCTTCTTGTTCTTCTTCTTCTTCTTCTTTTTTAGTGTTTATTTGTTTTGAGAGAGAGAGAGAGAGAGAGAGTGCTCATGTGGAGGGAGGGGCAGAAAGAGAATCCCAAGCAGGCTTACAAACTGTGAGATCATAACCTGAGCTGAAATCAAGAGTTGAACACTTAACCAACAAAGCCCCCCAGGTGCCCCAAGTCATCTCTTCTTATAGAGAATTTATTTCATGGCAAATTTTAGTTTATTCCAAAATCTAAGGAAGAACACACTGATTTCAGCAGTTTCAGTAATTTGATCCATTTTTGTTTGACTTTGAAAACCATCTTCAGTAAATGGATAATACTATCATAATTAATAAAATAGCAGGGAGTGTGATGAAATTCAATTTCCATGGCACAAGGTTTGCAAAGCAAAGTTACAAATGACCTTAACTATTACCTACTTATGTAGGTATGTATGCGTGTTTGTGAGTGGATAGCTAATTTGAAAAGTCAAACTTTTGTGAGGAGCTTTTGGTTTACTTAAATTTTTAAAATGCGATTTAGTTTGGAATTAGTTATTGTGTAACGATTTTGAATTTTCTCACCCGTTTAGATAAAAAATTAATTCAGATGTATTTAAAAAAATATTTAATCAGGTCCCCACTCAGAGTTTACAGCAAGAAAATTACAGTTGCTTTCTAGAAGCCACTTTCCTCTACCATTATAACCATGTAACCCTTACTTTGGACTAAAGTACTGTAAAAAAAAAAAACAAAAAACAAAAAAAAAAAAACTCCAATAGAATCACTCTTACACTATAGAGTAATGTTCTGTTATTTGTGTTGCTGTTCTTCCACATGGAGTTTATTCCACCCATGGTTCTGCCATCTTCCAGGGCCAGAGGGAGACAGCCAGCTGAAATTAAAAGACTTTGTGGGTAGGCGGACAAAAACAAAAACAAAAAAACAAAACACAAGGCATGCTTTTAAATGCCCAACCTGGAAGAAAAACATATGGCAGACGTACCTTTCTTATTTGAGAGAATTTGGCCACGGAGCCACATGGAATATCAACCGCATTGACATGGCTGGCAAACGTAGTTGAGCTGTGTTCTCAAGAATGAGAAGGCGTTTAGTGATTTAGTGGTTTCTACAATAACCTCCAAACAAATTTTCAGGACTCTGCTGAAAAGATAGGCCAAAGGAACCATTCTTGCTTGCATACGCCTGGCAGAGATAGAGGTGGTAAATTAGATATATTTTCTAGTATTTGATTCTATTTGAAATGCAACGTATCACTATTAAAAATAAAGGTAACAGAAAACAAAACAGAAATAAAACAAAAAATAAATGCAATGCACCTACTACTAGTTATGCCAGGGTGGTTAAAACCCCGGGAAGTCCCAAATCCCAAGGGGCACTTTTAGGTGGCCCTAAAGGGACCCAAGACCCTTTTGCCAGAAGCTCCAAATTCCAAAATCATCAGCCACAATTTTCCTTGATTGCTAGAGATGTGAACATTGTAAATTAGACCAGAGTTCCAATAAATCTTAATTAGAAAAAAAAATGTCTATCTCTAGTGAATCTTGTTCTCTATTTGGATGATCCTTCTGGTAAGCCACATTACTAGAGATATGCTATAGGATTCCTTAAAGGCCCATGCTTATTTATGGTCCAAGGTCAGATCTCATGCATATTCACATCCCGTCCCTAGTCTGCAGTATGGTCACTGGGCCTGGCTGGCTGATCCTGCAAGGACTTGAACGCTTCACAACATTCGGATAGTCTAGATAAACCTACAGATACTGAAGTTATGTTTGGATCTTAAATCAAGATGTCTCCTTTCTTCCTTGTGAGTGCCTCTTTGTGGTCCTCCGAACCTTTAATGTGAGAAGAATTCTAAATGAAGAAACTTCTAATCATGTATCTCCTCCAAAGAAAATATACCAGGGTCATGATCTGTGATACATCCTGACCCCTAAAGGAGTATCTTCCACACTACTCAATATTCTCTACTCTTATCATTGCAACTATTTCATAAAAAAAAGGGTCTCTGAAGCGGTAACTTTTGTTAGGCTACAAGTCTGTTGAATTTTTCCCTAGGGCAAAAACAAAAAACAAAAAACAAAAACAAAAAACAAAAAACTGATCTTCCTTAAACCACAGAGAAGGGGCCAGACCATGAAAAAGAAACATTATTCAAAGGCAGTTTGCATTTTTCATATATACTAAAATACTAGTAACTTCTCTACCAATAAGACATGAATATTTTTTGCTATCTTCCAAACATGTCTTTACACCTGAATAAACCAAGCTCCCTGACTCTTAAGGGACCCAAGACATAGCACCCTGTACTTTCCTTTCTACAATAACTGGTTTTACAATTTTATTACTACCTCCTTTCCATAGTCTATAAGCTTGAAGAGACAGCAGGCAAAATAACCTGGCATTTATAACAATAATTGCAACGTCTAGTACAGCGCCTGGCATAATGCAGATAGATAATAAATATTTTTTGATTAGATGAATATATTGAAATTTCCCCAGGAGTGAATTATGCCAATTAGTTAAAAGTTCAGGGTCTTGTCTTTCCAGACTGTCTCTTTTGCAAAGTGCATAAAGTAGAAATTAGCCCTCTTCTGAACATTGTTACACATTTAGATAAAAAGAAAACCAATAAGAATGATAGATTATTATTTTTTTCATAAGGAACAGTTCTCAATATGTGAAACCATATGATAAAAAGCACAACTTGTTTTGGTTACATTACGTGTATCTCCCACAGATCATCTTGAAAAATAGACTGTGAATTGTATCTTATCACATTAATTGAGCATTAATTTTAGCTCTCAATAAATGGTCAAACATAGTTGACATTTAACATAGATCACAGAAGTAAAGATTGGTATCTTTTAAATAAGTTTCAGACTTATCAGACAAAATATTTTTCTTACATGTTGCTGTCAGGAAAACTATGATTAAGGCTCTTTTTTTTTTTTTTTTCATTTTTATCATTGTTGCCGGTAAAAACTGGATTCCATTAAGTGAACTGGGAGGTGCATTAAGAATAAGCAAGTGCGAAGCACAGAGTCAAATGTTTATTTCACACAAAACCTCTCTATCATGATTAGTGAGCCTGGTTGACAGCAATTGATTTCTGTTTTCTTAAATTGTATTGATTATCATAAAAATGCAGTTGGCTAGGATTTGCACATAGCTCTCCTTGTCATCACCTCTTAATCTCCTTTCCAGACAAAGGCACCAAGATATGAAGAAGAAAGAGGAGGAGGTGAAAGAAAAGAAGAAGAAAATGGAGAAAGAAAATATATTACATGGCATGATTGTCAATTTTACGTGTAAACTTGGCTAGGCCATGGTAACCACATATTTGGCCAGATCTTATTCTAGATATTTCTGTGAAGGTAGTTTTTAGATGAGGTCAACATTTAAATCAGTAGACTATGGAAAGCAAATCATCCTTCACAATATGGATGGGCCACACCCAACCCATTAAAGGCCTTCATCGGAAACAAATGTTCTCCCTGAATGGTGAGAGAGTTCGACCAGCAGACAGGCTTGAGAATCAAACCGCAGCTCTCTCCTCAATTTGCTGTCACTGAAGTAAATGTCCATAGTTCCCTTGGGAAGAACTGGAGAAATTATTACAATATGCACTGACTATGATGTCGGAATAAACCTTCCTCCTAGCCATCTGGCTATCTCACCAGTAAATGGGCTACAGATCTGAAAATTGGCACAGTTTTGGGGAACTGAGCAAGGGATCATGGCTCTTTACTGGAGTGACCACCTTCATTGTCCTGTCCCTCCATTCTTGCCATTTTCTTACTGTAGATGTTAAACAGGGCCTTAGTGGCTGCCTGCCACTTTTGCCTGTAGGAATACCACACTCAATTAACTATCTCTACTGCTACCTTTGAGCCATGAACCATGGCTGTTTTTCTGACATCAGTGCTCATTCCTCTTATTTTTAGTCCCCTCTATCATATCCACAGATATTAGCTATGCCAGCTTTGCTACCTCCTTTCCTATCACTGACGAGCCTTACAAAGGAGAGCCACTACTTAACTTTTTGCATTGCTGGTGTCTCATCAACGCATTTTTGATGGCCTTGGTGGGTACTGCAGGTCCTCCCATGCTGCTCAGCATTCTCTCGTCCTGAAGCTTCTTTATCCTGTCTTGGCAACTCAGCTATGTCTGCGTTGCTCAACACATTAATTAATGGGACATTAATTTCTTCATTCTTCTGGGGCAGTGAGCTTGCTTGCTCTATTCCCTGGGATGCTTGGTATCCTTGTCTAAGTGTGAAATCTCTATGTCCTCAGAAGAATTTTTCCTTATCCACTCTTATATTCTGGCCAATCATCAAGTACTCCCAAAAGGCAATCCGGAGGTTACTCCCTGACTCCTGACAGTGCTTGTAGGTTAATTTTACAGCCTCTTTAGTTTCTATTTGCTTCTTTATTAGGCTCAACACATTCCAGTTGAACCATGTTTTGATTTAATATTAGTTATCAGCCTATGACCCGAGGGAGAAGAAATGGAATTCTTGAGGGAAGGTTGTAGCCTGTTGCCCTTGTGGGAGAGGACACTATGGTGTTTTCTAGCATGGATAAAGTGCTAGCTTTCACTAGAGAAAAGTGGTGCCTTCCCTCGATGAACTCAGGATTCAGAGAATCCAGCAGAGACAATTTCTTCAAAAGCATCTATTTAGATAATGTATCTAAATGTCTTCACCGCGTATTTCAGGGTCCCAGATTTTACCAAAAATTACCTTAGCTTATTATCATTTCTCTGCAGGGCATCAATACAGCTCATCAAGAATCAGTTAATGCCTCATTCCTTGAAGGCACTGATTCCCCTCAAATCTTCCAAAAGCCTCAATCATTGCAACTGCAAAGGCAGTCCCCTCCACCAGACCATTTTTTTCCTGGTCACCATAGTGAAATAATGAGCAATTAGGACCCTATCTTGTGCTGGCAACAATCCATATCTCACCCACCACTGACGATGGCATCTCCTTTTCTTGACTGGCAGTAAGTGTATCAGTCTCCAAACACCATCTGCTACCTTCTTTTCTGGAACCATTGCTGGTACCTGAATAAGTTCAGTTCTCTCAGTGGGAATTGGATGTGACGGTTGTGTTTGTTTGTTTGTTTGTTTGTTTGTTTTTGGGGATATACCTGTAAAAGGTAAAAGAGCTGAAGCAGGAAGAGGCCAGGAAAAGCCTCAGACTTGTATGCAGGGATTAAACCTGAAAAATGAGACAGAGAAATAAGGAGAGTTGAACAGGAAATGCCTCAGACTGCCATTTAAATCTGAGGAAGCTTTGGCCAAGGCTATGCAAATATCTAGCAATGACTTTAGAGTCAGGAGTGTTTTGGCTCTACTGTATCTACCCTCTTCAGTCATTGGTTGCAAGCAGTCTGGGATGGATGTCCTTGACATGAATATGGTGATGTTATCAGAAGCATGGACCCACAGTCAGACATCTGAGGAGAGTCTTTTCATAGTCATCCTATTGTTGAAACACTGACAAATACACTTCAAAAGTTTTACTTAACACATAATTATACACGATTAAAATATATCATTTCCAATTCTTTCCATAAAATTATGAGCACATTATAGAATTAATAAATAGAGTTTAAGGGAAAATAGTGAAATCTTCAGCAATGTCACCAAACTTTAGTTTTGGAGCTTGAAATTTGGTTCTTTATAAAGTAATACTTTAATTCTGTATTTTCTTCTGCGCTTAATATAATTGTTGAGAAAACAATGTTTACTATGAAGAAAATTTTGTATATAAAATTAAAAAACTACAAGCACTCCTATTAAGAATTAATTTTAGGGGCGCCTGGGTGGCTCAGTTGGTTAAGTGTCCGACTTCGGCTCGGGTCATGATCTCGCGGTCTGTGAGTTCAAGCCCCGCGTCGGGCTCTGTGCTGACAGCTCAGAGCCTGGAGCCTGTTTCAGATTCTGTGTCTCCGTCTCTCTGACCCTCCCCTGTTCATGCTCTGTCTCTCTCTGTCTCAAAAATAAATAAACGTTTAAAAAAAATTAAAAAAAAAGAATTAATTTTAATCACATGATCTCTGACCTGAATTTAATCATTGGTCATACTAATGAGTTTCTATATAGATACCACGTGTAGCTCTATTGGAATATTAGATCAACAAAGATGGGCACTAACAGTCCATGTGGTTATCGTTTCTCTATGTACTTTATTCAAATTTGCAGAAACTGAAACAATTTACTATTAGATACCCCACTGTCATGCTTATATTTTGCACAATGAAAGCAGATAACTCTACTTATCTCCCATGACAGAATCTTGAAAGAAAAAGGACATAAAATATTAGCTACAAATTTCAATACTTGGGGATGACAGTTGTCAGCTGTCTCCATGGGAAAGCTGTGGAATCCTTCCGTTCCTAACCTTAGGAGATAAAACAAAAGTTAAATAACATTGTTTTCATTTCACTTTTATGTGCCAGTCATTTTATGTTAGTTAAAAATTTGCTTCTACCATTTACATTCGAACCATCTACATTCTGTAAGCATTCAATCAACACACTTCTCAACATAATCCAGGTAAGAGAATTTAGACAATTTTTCAGGCCCTAATGAACACTTTTTCTGTGGGGAGAGTGGAGACAGGTGGATGATATAAATATCTTTTGAATGAAATAGAGTTTATAAAAGAAAAAGTAGTATTATCGTCAAATTCTAGAACTATACATGTTTTTTTTTTGTTTTGTTTTGTTTTGTTTTGTTTTGTTTTCCCAGGCTTTTATTGACATATTGACAAAGGGTACAGACCTTCAGTTACCAGATGAGTAATTTCTGGGGATCTAAGCACAGCATGGTAACTATGGTTAATAATACTATATTGCATACTTGAAATTTGCTGAAAGAAGATATTAAGTAGAGATATTAAGTAGATGAGAATACCACACATACACAAAAGTAACTATATCTATTCTTTTAAAAGTACAAACTTAAATCCATCCTTTGTTTTTCTTTTAAATTTCTATTTACTTATTTTGACAGAAAGAGGGAGAAAGGGCAGAGAGAGAAAGGAGAAGGGAAGACCTCAAGCAGGCTCCATGCCCTCAGCATAGAGCCCGACGTGGGGCTCCAACTCATCAACTATGAGATCACGACCTGAGCCAAAATCAAGAGCTGGATGCTTAACCTACTGAGCCACCCAGTTGCCCCTCTTCTTCGTTTTTAATTTTTTTCTCTCAATATTTTACCCAATTATTCTGCTCCTTCTTTTTTGAAGCAGGGTTCTATTTTCTTATATATTGCTGTTGCCGTAGAAGGGTTTTTCCTCTGGGGGAGGAACTTAGATTTGAACTTACTTTAACCAATGAACTTTAAGCAGGAATGGCATGTGACAATTCTGAACAACGGTTTAAGCCATTGCATATGTTTGCCAGATTACATGCTCATTTTCTCTGCCAAAAGAATGACGCACCTCAAATAAGGGTGCACTTTAACTTACATCTTAGAATGTTAAGATAGATAAAATAAATGTGGCATTGTGAGCCAACCCACAACCCTGGTATGCAATGAGAAGGCCATAAAGATATTTCTCGTAACACCAGGGAGCTTTAGCAAATGCTTGTACTGTAACAAAATTCACTAATATACACTTGGCAGTTTTTTTTTAAATGTTCTTATTTTCTTTTGTACCTAGGTTTTCTAATTTTTTTCTGAATCTACCTACTTTTTCTATTTTTTTTTCCTGAATTGTGAAGTTAATAGATCTTAATAGACTCAACTACTTTGCTTATATCTGTCACCAAATATTGCATATTTGCTGATAGGCACTTTGCTCCATATGGAAGATATTTAAATGGGTTTTTGCTATAGCAACTAGATGAGAAAGCAATGAATTTCAGGCCGTAATCACATCATAAAACAAACAAACAAAAAAACACAAAATCGATCAGAGTTCTGAATATAAGAGCTAAAACTGTAAAAACCCTAGGGGGAAAATATAAAAAAAAATCTTTGTGAGACTGGTTTGGGCAAGGTTTCTTATAATATACTTGTAATTATCATTGGCTCCATAATCTTGAAGCCCCACAATTACTGTTTTTATCAACATACAACTTGCCAGATATACCCGATCTCAACTAATAATAGTTGCGAATGCTAATGGTCATGATGCCACTGCAAGCCAGGGGTTAACTAAAATCCGATTATTGCCATCAGGAAACTAAGTAAGCTATTTCATAAATGCCATTCTGTGGTGCGCCTGGGTGGCTCAGTCGGTTGAGATTCAGACTTCGGTTCAGTTCATGGTCTTGCGGTTTGTGGTTTTGAGCCCTCCTTGGGCTTTGTGCTGACAGCTTGGAGCCTGGAACCTGCTTGGGATTCTGTGTCTCCCTCTGTCTCTGTCCCTCCCCCTCCCCACTTGTGCTCTGTCTCTCTCTATCCAAAATAAATAAATGTAAAATAATGCCATTCTGGGAGTCTGATTTTAGGAACACTTCTGGAACCAACTATCTTCGTCTATGGTTCCCTAACAAGTAGATATACACGGAAAAGTTTGTATATATTCTACCATTCTATTAGGAACTATAATTCCAGGGAATGGAGTAAAAGAAAAAAAAAAAGCAATTTAACAAAGAGAGGTGAGACAGGGAATACATGGTGCGTTATTGAGCTTTCTAGGATTTTGTAACAGTTTTGTAAAGCCATCTTACAATAGGGGGAGCCTGGGTGACTCAGTCGGTTGGGCGTCCGACCTTGGCTCAGGCTTGTGAGTTCAAGCCCCGCGTCAGGCTCTGTGCTTACAGCTCAGAGCCTGGAGCCTGCTTCAGATTCTGTGTCTCCCTCTCTCTCTGCCCCTCCCCCATTCATGCTCTGTCTCTCTCTGTCTCAAAAATAAATAAAAACATAAAAAAATTAAAACAACAACAACAACAACAACAACAACAGAAACATCTTACAATAGGTTTTATGAACAATTTCTTGCCATGATGGTCTTTTAGGGGAAGAAAATGGGAAGAAGTCATTTGCTGGTCACCAATTCCCATTTGTCTGGTGTTCATCCCATGAGAAATGATCTCTTCTGTAATTTTGGTTGTGCAAATATAAATGGATCCCATGATACCTAATATCTCAAGTCTACAGACAAGCCCTAGTGAAAGAGTCAAGTCGTATGTATCTACACATATAAGTACGTGTATATACATGTGTATACATGTGTAAGCACACACACATATATATACATATAAACACACATATATGGGTATATATGCATATATTTTTATACAATATATTCATATTTTTATATATTTGGTATTTCGCTCCTCTGCCATACAGCTCATTGTTTACTTTGGAGTCCACTTTGATTTCTAAGCCCACAATTCTCAACTCCAAAAACTTATTGTTGCTATCAAAACTGTAGGTAAAGCGTATCCTTTGATAGTCCCAGAATATTCAGCCACAACTCTATTTAAATGTTGGGAATATTATTAATTTCAACCTCTTTCTATTTTTCCATATTTTTAATTAATAAATATGTATTATGTTCATAATTTAAAGAGCACTATATAAAATTATTGAAATAAATATGGTTATTTAATTTTACTAAATTCTAAGGTAAAAAGCAAGAAAAGATGCAGTGGAATTATATTTTATCACCAGCAATCAACCTCACATTTCATACATAAAAATACAAATTTTATCAACAGGTTTAAGTTTCGTATAATTAAATAAAGCAAGAAATGCCAAAATGTTAAAGTCTATAAGGATGATATTTTCTAGCATTCTAAGATGATTCTGCCATATACAAATTTATTCACATTTTGTTTCCATTTTTGATATCATAACTGTGTCAATTCTATACTAATATATTTAGATCACAATTCACAATATGCATTTTAATTTCATAATAACACTTTTTATCTATGTGAAATCATAATTCTATTTATTTTATTTTATTTTAGTATTTATTTTATTTTAGAGAATAAGAGAGTATGCAAGCAAGGGAGAGGGCAGAGGGAGAGAAAGAGAGAGAGAGAGAGAGGGAGAGAGAGTCCCAAGCAGGCTCCACACTGAATGTGGAGCCTGATGGGGGGCTCAATCCCACTACCCTGGGATCATGACTTAGTCGAAATCAAAAGTCAGATGCTCAAACGGCTGAGCCACCCAGGATCCCCAATTCTTTATATTTTAAATAACTAGATATCTGCTGAAAAATACATATCTGGAATCATCCAAATTGAGTAAAATACTTTGGAATTTCAAATAACTTTAAAATGAAAAGCATGCTATACAAATATTCTTAATGAAAAACAAACTTTAAATAAAAAGTTGTGAATATAAGTTGAGACCATTGGCAGTTAGTTAATGTTCATAGTTCTTCCTCAAATCAAACATTATATATTTACTGTGTAGGCTTATTTCCAAAGTTTCCAAACATATTAAAGTATTCCTCATTATTATTTTTTTCTACTTGAATGACTGTAATATCTGAATATAATAATGTAATATAATACAATAACTGAAAATATCTCTCACAGCTTTCTAACATACAAAGAGATTTTCCTTTTTCTTCCATTCATTATTTGTAAAAGTTTCAACTTAGTAATGTATCTGAATTTAAAAAAAATATTAAAAAAAGCATTAGACATAAATCACCAAGATTTACTTCTGAAATGTGTGCCTCTTCCTTGACATTCAAGACAAATATTTCCTTGCTTTTGAATATTTTATAGAAGCTGTTACTGAAAGTTCTAGTTCTGAACCTAAATATATGACTTTGATTCAAAAGTATGATTATCATTTTCTTCTTGAAGTATGATACTATCTGGGAATATTTACCTTAAATCTGATTGATTAAATGGCTCTTAACAGTGTTATCTTGACTCCACAAAAATATTTCAAGTAAAATTATAAATGATTAATGTTAAAACTAGATTGTATTTTTAAAAGCAAGATCACTTAGGCCTCAAAGCTACTTATGCCAAATATTTGGCTGGTTTCTTTAATATTCAGCTTTCTCAAAATATAGGACCCCCATCCTCCAAATCTGTACTTAGTAAAATAAACACTATGCTTAGGAAGGGAATAAGCACTTATTAAAAATCACTGTTAGGCAATAAGCATATTATTTTCCCTAGTTTTTATCACTTTATCTTTACAACAATCCTCCAAAATAGTTGGTACTCTCGATTTACAAAGTTAGTTGAGAATAGTTTACCAAATATCTCATTGTCAGAAAGTGTCAAAGTAACAATTCAAAAGGGCTTCCTGACCTTATATATTTTTTTTCCACTAAATTTTACTGGTTCCCTCTTATCTGCTTTTAATTAATTAAGTGCTTTATGCAATTTCATTGTTTTTAGTCTCTTTATATTTCTGCAAGGTCTTCATTACTCCATTCAACAAATATATATTAAGCTGAAACTATTGACAGTTGACCATTTTTGATCTCCAAAAATGCCAGTTGCATACAGCTATCTTAATATTTGTTGAGTGCTTCCTTTATGGAGGGAATAAAACACTCTATTATTTATCTTCTGTATGACAATTACTCCTAAACTGAATCAAAATAATATTTAATATCTCACACTTTCTGACAGTCCAGAATCCCAGGATGACTCAGCTGGGCCCTCTGCTTCAGTGTCTCTTATAAGCTAAAATTGAAATCATAGGGCTTTGGTCTCCTCTGTGGACACGACTGAAGAAGGATCCAGTTCAAACTCCCTAATGCGATTCAGGATTCTGTCCCTCAATGGTTGTTGGACTAAAGCCCTCAGTCCTTTTCTGGTCATTATCCAGAGTCTGTTCTCATTTTCTCACCCCATGGGCCTCTCCAGCTTCCTTCATCAGAAGAATGGTGTGGAGGAGAACAAGGATCTAAAGATCTGAGAGAGAGAGAGAGAGAGAGAGAGAGAAAGAGAGAGACCAGAAATATGAAAGTCACAGTGGTTTGTAACCTAATCTCAGAAGTAACATCTAATCACTTTGGTCATATTCTATTCATTAAAAACAAGTAACCAGGTCCCATTTACACCTAAGGAAAGAAAATTGCACAAGGGCAAGAAAACAAAAAGATGGGACTCAATGGGAGCCATCTTAGAAGTCTCCCTACTATGAGCACTAAATTAGACAAAATGTCCTACTCTCGGTAGTTCACATTCTAGTATTGGAAGAAAGATACAGCAAAGAAATATATGTACACACACAAGCATACAATAAAACAATACACATATACAAAGTGGTCATACAGGCAGTTTAAGGAGTGGAGATCAAAGGCAAATGTTATTTTATACAGGATATGGAGGAAAATGGGGGGAAGCAAATCAGATTTCTAGAAGGAGAATATCCCAGCAAAGAAAATAGCAAGCACTAAGTCCCTGAAATAAATCCAAGTTTTGTGTTTGAGGAAGAGGCCCTCGTGGTTGGCGGAGATATGGGAGAGACAAATGAGAGAAAACAGTTGGCCATATTATGTAGGGCTTTTAGCCTGTGCCATGACTTGGGAAGCTCTTCTGAGTGAGATATAAGCCATTTAGAATATTCGCTGTGGAGGAATGGCATGACCTAACCTACAACTGTAAAGGATCGTTCTGAATTCTGTGTGGAAAATACAGTAAGGAGAACATTTCTAAAATATAAGGCGACAATATAAGAAACTATCTTGCTAACCCAAGCAAAGGTATTATGATGAGTTGGGTCAAAGTGCTAGCAGTATACTTAGTGAGATATTAAGAGCTTCTGTCTGGATGTATTTAAACATAGATCCAGCAGCATTTCTTAACAGATTTTCTCCTAAGTATGAAAGAGATCGGCGATGGCTCCAAATATTTTTGCCTGAATGCTAAGAGGTAGAAATTCTACTTTGTAAGACTGTGAAAGATCAATCTGCATCAGGTCAGTTACCGCTGAAACAAATATTAGATGTAATAATGTTCATGATGAAGAGAACTTTCTATGTGAGGCCCAAATATAAAAGAAGGGTTGAAGAAATAGATTTCTGAGTCATCAGAGTGAAGATTGTGTTTAAAATCATGGCACCAAATGAGATCAGCTGAAGAGCGAGGAAAGATAAGGAAGAGAAGAGGTCTGAGAACTGAAACTGGGAATATCTCAAATATTTAATATTTGGAATCTTTGAAGTCATGAGTGATGGAGGAAAAAATGACAGAGTGTTGTGGCAATTGAAGAAACCAAGTATCAAGGGAGATGAGAAATGAAAATCGATCCACATATCTGGCAAAATGAAAGCCACTAATGACCCTGACAAAACCTTGGTCCAAAGAGGTGGGGATAAAAGCCTCTACGGAGTGAGAGTCCAATAAAGAAATGGAGATGGTTGTGGGTAAATTTCTTTTCAGTTTCGATAAATAATTGCACCGTAATGACACAGTAAGAATATGGAGCCAGGACAACTTTATTTTGCAGGGTTTAGGATTTTGCTACAGGAAAATAGCACACAACTCTTCAAGACTGAACAGATTTAATACAAGTTGGATACTAACACAATAGTATGGACTGCTAGCAGAAACTGTGTCCCCCCAAGATGTCAGCTCTTGCCAGGAGTTTTCCTCTAGTTTGAACTGTCTCTGGGCTCCAGTAACATTTTATATTCACCTTGTCGCCTCCTGCTGGGTGCCTCAACATCCCTTCAGCGATCTTTTACCTATGCCCACACCTCTGTTAGTAATCCATTAAAGGTTGCTTATTTGAAATACATGAGGTGGACATTCTTTCCGGATAGTTCCCTAGTTGATACAGGGAACCCACAAATTCTTTGCTGGAACTACGGGCTTCAAGTATTTAATGGTTAGATGGTAAATTAATGGTATTTAATGGTTAGAAAGCAATCACCGCTTTATCAATCACTATTTGACAGCAACAAAGCTAGTCTCCAGACTCGGAAAGCTGGATCCTGCCAACTGTGGCTACTCTCCCATTTGCCTCTATCTATAAACTCACTAAGATTATGACATAGGGCAGTCTGCTGTCAAAGCTTCCAATTTTTCGGTGACTTTGCTTGCCTGAAAGCAATAGCTAAAAATGCAAGAAGACATACTCTTTTCCCAGTGCTGCTTCCCAATCTCACACGATGCAGCTGGTTGGCACAACCTATCTGACATCCGAAACCTTCATCACAAGGGGGCTTTGCAACTAAACTGTTTAGCATTCCAACCTCTTCAGTTCTGAAATTTACACTAGACAGAGGCGGGGATTGATTCTGAGTGGGATCTCATCACTCACTGTGTGCACCGATCCTTTGTGGTGTTACTTTGATCGTTATTAAATAAGAAAGAAATGAAGAGGAGGAACAGAGAAGGGACAATTATAGGAGCAAAGTCCTTGGGACAAAACTTGGGACAAGACTAGTGTACAAGTTTCTATTCCATATGTTAATTACATATGTAAGAATGCCATACAACTTTTAGGTTTTTTTTTATATTTATTTATTTTTGAGAGAGAGACACACACAGGGCAGGAGCAGGGAAGGGGCAGAGAGAGAGGGAGTTACAGAATCTGAAGTAGATTGCAGGCTCTGAGCTGTGAGCACAGAGCCTAATGTGGGGCTCGAACTCACAAACAATGAGATCATGACTTGCGCTGAAGTGGGATGCTCAACTGACTGAGCCACCCAGGTGCCCCAGAATGCCATAAAATTTAATGGGAATGATTACTTTTTTTTTTTTAATAGAGAGAAAGAGACAGAAAGCCAGGGAGAGGGGCAGAGGGGGGAGAGAGAGAGAGAGAGAGAGAGAGAGAGAGAGAGAGAGAGAGAGAGAGAGAATCTTATGCAGGCTCCATGATGGCCGGTGCAGAGCCTAATGCAGGGCTGAATCCTTGACCCTGAGATCATGACCTAAACCAAAATCAAGAATTGAATGCTCAACCGACTTAGTCACCCAGGCCCAGGTGTCCCTTTTTTAAAACTTTTACCTCTATATCCTCAAGTTTTCAAAGCACAAACAAATTAAACGTGGAATGATATTTGAATATATTTATAAGTATCTGTCTTTGTAAATTAAGATAACTTGCTTTAAATCTTATTTTTTGATAATAAAATTGTTCTCATTTCCTTCCGGTCATCGTCATCAGCTGTATCTTTCTCCAGTTCTCTAAATATTTCACCATTCTGTGTTTCCACATGTGAGCATTAAATAAATTGTTGGCTCATGTTGGTAGGTTTTAAGAATTTTTTTTGTTTTTATTTTATTTGTCAATTATAGATCCTGTGACTTTTTCTCTTTCTGTGTGTGTGTATGTATGCGTGTCAATTTAACACATTTATGATTGTGTTCAGTATTGTAATTAGGGTGTACTTCTGTTATTTTGTTTCATATTTTCTGTTTATTTTTAAATATTGTTTTTCTTTCTTATTTTCTTCACTAGATACACTGATGTTTGCGTGTTTTTGTGAAATAAAGTTAGCTGAAAATGAAAAAAAAATCCAGTATGGTCGCTTAAACAGAGTAGTAAAACTGAAGTAAATAAGACAGAGTAGTTTGGTGATAATATCAGGCAAGACGCTTTCCATATTTCAACTACGCCGTCCTTGTGGGTGCAAGGTTTCCAGTCTACCCCTAGATGGCTGAGTTTAGATAGATAAGTATTTTTTAGTTACCTGTATTCTATACCAGGGTTCTTTTATAATTTTTTTTAATTTTTTTTTTATGTTTTATTTATTTTTGAGAGAGAGAGAGAGAGAGAGAGAGAGAACGCACACACAAGAGAGCAGGGGAGGGTCAGAGAAAGAGGGGGACACAGTCTGAAGACAGGTTCCAGGCTCTGAGCTGTCAGCACAGATCTGGGCGCAGGGCTGGAACCCATGAACTGTGAGATCATGACCTGAGCCAAAGTCAGACACTTAACCGATTGAACCAGCCACACACCCACAGGGTTCTTTTAAAGGGAGAGGTGAGACTAGGTTTTGAAGAGTCACTATTTAAATGTCTTAATTTGTCAGTATGTGTGTATGTGTGGAGTTTATAAACATTCTTTTTATTTTAATTTACTTTTATTAACAAAAAAGTACTGACTTATTTACTTACCTCATAACTACATCCTTGTAAATGCATTTCCTTTAGGACTAATTTTTTTCCAAGCTTTTACTTTTTTTTTTAAGAGAATTTTGTGTGACTAAGAATATTTTTTATATTATTTTCATATTTAAATAGTTATTTAACTTGTTATAAAACTGAAGTTACTTTCCTTCATTACTTCAGAAAGTATAATCCATTGCCATATCCATTATTGCTGTGGATTTATCTTATTGCAGTCTGATTCTGTTTACTTTGGATGACCTGATTTTTGTTCAGAAGCTTAATGATTTTTCTCCTATTTTTTTCTTTTTTTATTATTATTAATTTTCACTGTGGTATGACTCAGTGATGTTTTTATTATTACTAAGTAGAAATGCATTACCTCTTTCATTGTGAGGGCTAATGTATTTTCTAAGTATGGGCAATTCTGGTCGTTTCTTCAATTATTTCCTCTCTGCCATTAATATTTTGCAATATCATTTGACCTTTTATTATATGGATATTAAATCTAAACACCCTGTCCCTTAAGCTTTCTTAGGAACATTGCATTTCTTTTCCTTTCCTATCCTAAAATAATTCTTTGACCTATTATTTGACCTCCCGCACTCATCCTCTGTGTAGATTTCACCATTATCTTTTCTCACCCAGTACTTTCTTTGCTTCATCTTTTGGATTTCTGATTCTGTTCTCTAGCTTACATAATTAAACTCTTTCAGAATACATAAAGATTTATTTTGAATTCTTACTTATCCCAGGTGTATGAAGCTGCTTTGTTTGTTATAGGTCGTTTAGTTTGTTGTATTTCATTTAGGTCGACTGAATTAATTGGTATCTTTTCTTTTTTAAGTTTTTATTTAAATTCCAGTTAGTTAACCTACTTTGTAATATTAGTGTCAGGCATGCAATTTAGTGATTGGACACTTCCATACAACCCAGTTTGTTCATCACAAGTACCCTCCTTAATCCCCATCAACTATTTCAACCATCCTCCAACCCCCTCCCTGCTCGTAACCCTCAGTTTGTTCTCTCCTTAAGGTTCAGCTTCTTGGTTTGCCTCTCTCTCTCTTTTTCCCCCCTCTATGCTCATTTGTTTTGTTTTTTAAATCCCACGTATGAGTGAAATCACATGGTAGCTTGGTATCTTTAACCATTAAATCCCTAATCCTCTGGGGCTAGATGCTCTCTTATTGGTTCTATATAAGGACTGGAGTTCAGGTTCTAATTAGTGCACCGATTGACAATTTAGAGAATGTTTCCCTGGATCTTAGCCTAGGTTCAGATGCTCTGATGTTAAAGTCTGTCTCAGCCACTTCCTGCTTTTTTTCTCGAAGCTGTGAATACCAGAATAAACTCTCCCTGCCTTCTGCTAGAGGGACTGCTCTTTTCAAAAGTTCTTTTGAACTGAAATATACTAAAGGTAAGGAGAAAAATGCACGTGAACTGATCAGTGGGCCTGCCCCTCTTACCCGCTCCCATGCATGTCAAGCTCTGCAAGTTGGCTTGAAGTGACCATTCTATCCTTTAGATACTATTGCTGCTGCCTTTCTGCCTGTCAATAGTGATGGGGTACAAACATAATGTAAAAAAAAAAATATATATATATATATATATATATATATATATATATATATAAATGACTATAATATCTCCCTTTATTCCTTACCCTGGTATCACCTCCTTTTGCTCTTGAAGGAATGAATCACGAAGTCACATAATGGAATCTGACTCTTTCTCTCGGCTTCTTTCTTCCTAAGTTTTTTTCCTTTTAAATTAGGCTTCCGTATTAGTTGCCCTGATGCTCCTTTGACATCACCAAATTTGAGATGGTGAAAGATAGAAGACAACAATGCAGATTTTCTGGATAAACTTTGAATAATAATTTTTAAAACTGCTAGGGACAAATATAATATGCTAAAACTATTTTAAACTCAAGGAAAAAATATCTGAAGTATATGTTTTTAAAATGTATTCCTAAAAACATTAAAATAAAATATAGTCCAAGTATTTTTAATGTGTTGAATACATATATAGTCAATAAACATTAAAACACTAATATCGTCTTAAATGTGAACATCTGGCATGCTGTTGTGGGTTATAGGTATTGTGTAAAAATACACGATGCATCCAGTTTTTCCTTAAATTTCCCATCTGCTTCAGCTGGATTGAGAGCTAATCAACAAGTGACTGGATAAAAAACAAAAACAAAAACAAAAACAAAAACATTTTGTATTGATTTCTGTCACTCAGTGTGCCTACTCCAAATTCTCACATCCTGCTCTCTGAATATAATTTTTTTTATGCTTCCAAGCTTCCCTGTATCAAAGACAATCAATCTAGTGTCTTCTCCATTTTAAGGACCAGAAAAGTAATATTTGGATTCAGTCATCATCATAACTTTGATTAATGCAACTCCAGCTGTTGTAACCTTATTTCAAGTATCTGGTTTATTTGTTTGTTTGCTAGCCACATCAAGTTTATTGAATCAAATCATAGCCAGATGCTTACTGAAGACTTTTATGTCATGCGTAGGAGTTACAAGCTTCAGTCTCAAAGGTTTTATCTTCTTCTGTAATGAGAAAAGTCTGATCTCCTATTGATGAAATAGTTATATTTTATTAAAACAAGTTAAATATAGAACCATGTATCTAGCTTTATCCTTTTAGTTATCACAATATACTATGATTTGTTCATCATAATTTTTGAGCCAAAACACACATTCTAGTCATTAGACATAATTTGTTTATTTCGGGGAGGTGAGTTTTTATAGGTATAGATGCACGGCCATCTGAAAGATTTACTACAAATTCTGCAATCTACATGCTTCGCATGTTTAGCTTACTTAAAATTTAAAAAACAATGTAAAATAAGTTACTAGTTGTTTGAAAATATTATCTATGTATTATTAACATATTACGAATGTGTGTATTTTGTTATTACACTCACTTACTAGAAATCTAATATGTCTCAACACTTTGGGCTAAATGCTAAGAATCCAGGAATCAAAAACATATCATCCGGGGCGCCTGGGTGGCACAGTCGGTTAAGCGTCCAACTTCAGCCAGGTCACGATCTCGTGAGTTCGAGCCCCGCGTCAGGCTCTGGGCTGATGGCTCGGAGCCTGGAGCCTGTTTCCGATTCTGTGTCTCCCTCTCTCTCTGCCCCTCCCCCGTTCATGCTCTGTCTCTCTCTGTCCCAAAAATAAATAAAAAATGTTGAAAAAAAATTAAAAAAAAAAAAAACAAAAAACAACAACAACAAAAAACGTATCATCCACCTTCCAGGTAGTGGCAGAAAAAAATACATACCAGTTACGATTACAATTGGCATCAATATTAAACCCTACACAACTGTATTTTCACCAAGTGCTCTTATGATATGAAATAAACTAGTGTTCTCCTAGTACTATTTTCTGTTTCATATGACACAGGACATAGGATAGAAAGAGTTAGAAAATATATCCAAGAGAAGGAAGACTTTAACATTGGGTAAATGTAAAGAAATGCCAGAAAGTAAGCTTGCAACTTAATAGAGAAAATGTTACTAGGAGAGCATTAATGCATTTCATATAGTAGGAGCAGTTGGCAAAGATCTAGTTGCATAAAGTTTGCAGTGAAGGGCAAAACTTCCTTGAGTGAATCCAGGAAAGTCAAACTACATTCAAAATAATTTAATATCCTTTTAGGAAAGCATGTTAACTACTGAGAAGTTATTATGACTTAGACACATCAGTTTCTGGAGGTTTGAAAATGGGGAGGGTAGTCAAAAGATCCAAGGCAAAGTCGGAATTCCTGGTAGTTTCAGTAAGAAGTGGCACTTTTGTTCAGTCAGTTCACACCTAGAAGGAGGGAAAAGACACAGATATTAATTGACTTCACACAAGACCTCAAAAATGAAAAAAGTTCATAGTTAGATGAAAAATGATGTTAATTTTTGGCATGCTGAAATTGTGCTTGTAAGACATCCCAATTGAAATATATTGAGGCATTTAGGTGTGGTTTCAGAACTTCAGAAAAACAAAAGAACTGGTTAGAAATACAGGTGTGCATTTTATCAGCTCAGAGAAAGTGTTGAAACAAATTGGGTAGAGGAGATCAGTCCGGATGACATCAGAATTGAAAAGATAAGGGGACAGATGGATGACCAAGGTCTCTGGAACACTAATATTTATGATGAATAGAGAGGTATTGGCCCTGCAGTGGATAAAAACATCTTCGTTCAATATCTTCATCTGATTAAAACAAAACAAAACAAAACAAAACAAAACAAAACTGAAATTCACCTAAGTATGCAATGAGGAGAACTAAAGAGACAATGCAAATTATGTCTGTAGTGTATAATGAGAATTCACAATGTGATTCATGTCTGGAGGTAAAAAAAAAAAAAAAAAAAAAAAAAAAAAAATGGAACTATTATCTTCTCCCAAGATGAAAAGGAGAAAATATTAACCATCTGTTAATAAAATGAACATTACAAATGAAAGCATACAGTATGCCTGAGGTTTATTGCAAGTAAATACTCTTTTTAAAAACGATCTACTGAATTTTCTAAGACAAGAGATGACCAAAAAAAAATTATGTCTTCTTGAATATTAAGTGGATTTTACTGTAAAAGGCAGCAAAAAGCCTATACCAGAATAAATCTAGAATAAAGAAATAATAAATTGGGAAAAGGATGATAAAATACACATTAAAAGTAAATTCAAAACCCAATGATACTATTTTTTAATAAAGGAAACTTTTCTGTATTGTTATTTTCAGTAGACTTTATTATTTAGAGAAGTTTTAGGTTCACAGGAAAGGTAAGAGTAAGATATAGAGACTCTACACCTACTGTAGGGAGGCATCCATAGCCTTTCCCCTCATCAATATAACACTTCTTAGGGGGTCTTGATGAGACATCAAGCACTATCGTTTTCTAGTGGAACCAAAGAAGGGAGCAGCGAGGGCTCCTAGCCCTGGCCCTCTCACAGTATGTGAGATCCCACCGCCACAGCTGCAAAGAAATGGGACGGAAGGTTTGCTTCTCACCCTGTCCAAGAGTAGCCTTGCAGGGCTGAGCTCTGAGCCAGATGCAGCCGCAGGTTCTGCTGAGTGGATGCACTAATTGCTTTCTCCAAGCCTGGAGCTGTTTTAGAAGATCACGAAGGAAGGGACATTAATCAACATAACTCACCAGGGTGGCATAATTTGTTACAACTGATGAACCTACATAATACATCATTATCACCCAAATTCCATGGCGTTCATTAGGGTTCCCTTTTGGTGTACATTCTATGGGTATGAATAAATAAATATGGGCAAACCCATAAATTCTATGGGTTTGACACGTATCCGTCGTTATGGTATCCTACAGACAATATTCACTGCCCTAAAAATCCCCTGTGTTCTGCCTATCCATGCCTCCCTCTGCCCTAACCCCTGACAATCACAAATCTTTTACTGTTCTCATGGTTTTGACTTTCCCAGAAAGTCATATAATTGGAAGGTAGCCTTTTCAGAATGGCTTCCTTCACTTAAAATGCATTTAAGATCCCTCCATGTCTTTTTTTTAAATTAAATTTTGTTTTAATTTTTTTTACATATATTTTTGAGAGAGAGACAAAGAATGAACAGGGGATGGGCGTAGAGAGAAGGAGACACAGAATCTGAAGCAGGCTCCAGGCTCTGAGCTGTCAGCACAGAGACACACAGGGGGTTCAAACCCGTGAACCATGAGATCATACATGACCTGAAGTAGGACGCTTAACCAACTGAGCTACTCAAGCACCCCCTTCCATGTGTTTTTGATGCCAGAGGATGGGCAAGGCCCTGAGAGGGAGGGCCTCAGGCTCCTGGCTAAGAGCGTTCTTGGTTTTGCACTAGAAAGAATTCAAGAGGAAGCCATTTGGAGAAAGGGACAAAGGTTCCTTAAGTACAGAAGTAAGAAAGGAGCTACTTCACAAAGTAATGGTCTCTCCTCCTAGATGGGGAAGAGTACCCATCCTCCCTTTGTCTCTAATGAAGGATTTTATAAGTTTTTAAAATTAACCATGTAGAAAGGGGCTTACTCTATCTCTGGGTTTATCATTTGCATTGGGTGGTTATTTTATCCTTTGTTTCAGGATTGTGAAATTACCCACAGGGAACGATTTTAACATTGTCCAGACTTTTTGGCTTTTACTACCAGGGGGAATGGAGTCTTGTGTCTTCTGTGAGTCAGATCTTGTGACTCTCTTTAAGACTTGCTGGCTTTAAGGTTAAGGGTCAGCCTATGGGCGCCTGGGTGGCTCAGTCGGTTAAGCGGCCGACTTCGGCTCAGGTCATGATCTCGCGGTCAGTGAGTTCAAGCCCTGCGTCGGGCTCTGTGCTGACAGCTCAGAGCCTGGAGCCTGTTTCAGATTCTGTGTCTCCCTCTCTCTCTGCTTCTCCCCTGTTCATGCTCTGTCTCTCCCTGTCTCAAAAATAAATAAACGTTAAAAAAAAAATTAAAAAAAAAAAAAAAGGTTAAGGGTCAGCCTAAAACCAAAATGGCTTTACTTTGGTCAGCTTGTCTCGCAAGTTTACCTTTCCTCCTGCCTCATTTTCACGACCTGATAGCCCATTTCTTTTTAGTGCTGAAAGGGAGAAACTATTTTTAAAATGGAATATTTTAAGGGGACCAAATAGAATTTTGATACAAATTATACTATTCTGGTTAAAAAAAGAATGAGGATGATACCTCAGGGCTGCCTATATTCTAGGTGATCTCGGAGAAGCCCGTTTAAAATAGTGGATTTAAAAGGAGAAAGAAATGGAAACAAAACTAGGTATTTATGGACATTATTCGAGGTTTCTGAATAACATGTGCTTTAAAAAAATTAGGGTTGAGGGGCGCCTGGGTGGCTCAGTCTGTTAAGCGTCCGACTTCAGCTCAGGTCACGATCTCGTGGTCCGTGAGTTCAAGCCCCGCGTCGGGCTCTGGGCTGATGGCTCAGAGCCTGGAGCCTGCTTCTGATTCTGTGTCTCCCTCTCTCTCTGCTCCTCCCCCATTCATGCTCTCTCTCTCTGTCTCAAAAGTAAATAAACGTTAAAAAATAATTAAAAAAAAAATCAGGGTTGAAAAATTCTCTGCAAAATAATTTCTGCTTTTATATATCGATGAATTTATTAAGTCATTAATTCAAACGTTTATTCTACAAATGTGCACATTTGTCTAAATCTTCCTTGGTGCTCAACACTGTTTTAGGATCGTCATCTCCAGGCCCCCAAAATTATCTCATCAAACTCATATGTAATAAACATGCAGGTTATCCATAGAGTGTTCACACACACATATCTAAAAAATTCTGATGAAAGTACTTTCAAACTAAAAAAACAACTGAATGTGAAAATTCACATGCACCTTATTATAAAGAGAAGAAATAATTATTTATTAACGTAAGTTGGCTCCAAAATGTTTCACAAAGAAATCTAAGTACTATGGTCTCGAATCTTATTTAATCTTTTTCTCATCATCAGAAGTTAAGCTCGATCACATTTACCGATGTGTATCTGTGCTGTTGCTGGCACAGTAGATGGAGTTGAGGAGTGATTTACAGGGTTTTATTAAGCTGTTCAAGGCTCTCCTTAGAATATATTTATTCATGATGATTTGGATTCTGCACTGTCAGCTAGATGTATTATAATCTATCATTTTGGATCAGCAGTGTTTCCAGGTTCATTTTGATTTTGTGTAGTCTCTCTTTTGAGTTGCCATAAATTAATTTTAAATTTATCTCTTAGAAAGATTTATGCACATTCCTGTACTGATTGAATGCACTCAAATATTTGAGGTATTTTGACCGGAAATCCATGTGTAGCAAAAAGAATTTAAATATTGATAGATAAGGATTGCAGTTTTATTATTTATGCAACAACTCTAAATCATAAAATTATAAACAATGATGAATTTAAAAATATTTTGTGGTATGTGAAATTAAATTTATTTATTTTTGTTTAACATCGTGATTTTTATCAATATTTTGAATCAAGTATAGGGATTTTTTATTTTGCTGGTATCATCAGATAATCTTTTATTTCATATAGATACATTCTATAATAAGCTAAAAGTAATTCTTCATGTGCTAAAGCTTATGTTGTAATCAATATTTATGTTCATAATGCTAAAATTAAAAAGACGATGTATTTATACTTGGAATCTAGTAAACATTCTGTAGCACTTTTAATGGCTTTTTATGAATCAAACCATCTCATATGTATTAGTTATTGGCTTGAAATACAAGTCAGGTGGCTTTATATTAATTGCTTTTGCATATGATTTATATAGATCCTTCCTCATAAGAAAGGAATCCACTTTTCTTTTATAAGCTGCCAGGGCTGTCCAACAATTGTGGGTTTATTTTGTAGATTTAGTGTATTATTTGTGACTGTATCTAGGTCTAAGATCCATTTTATGAACCAATTAAAATTCATGGGTTTTTATCAATTACATTCCCCCCGCCCCCAAAAAGGGGGGCTTTTAAAAAAACGTTGAGGGGCACGTGGATGGCTCAGTTCGTTAAGTGTCTGACTTCAGCTCAGGTCATGATCTCACTGTTTGTGAGTTGGAGTCCCGTGTCGGGCTCTGTGCTGACAGCTCAGAGCCTGGAGCCTGCTTCGGATTCGGTGTCTCCCTCTCTCTCTGCCCCTCCCCGACTTGTGCTCTGTCTCTCTCTGTCTCTCAAAATAAATAAATGTAAAATAATAAAAAATAAATAAAAACGTTGAAATCACATTTCTGTGATATCTATATCATTGTATTTTTTTAAATATCTGAGATGTTGCACATCATACATCATCATGGAAATGCAAATTAAAATAACAACGAGATGCCACCACACACCTATTAGAATGACCTAAGTCCAGAATACCAACGGCACCAAGTGCTGTTGAGGATATGAAGCAAAACAACTCTCATTATTGCTGCTGAGAATTCAAAATGGCACAACCACTTTGGTGGGCAGTTTGATGGTTTCTTATAAAACTAAATAATCTTGCCATACAATCTAGCAATCATTCTCCTTGGTGTTTACCTAAAGGAGTTGAAAACTTATGTGCATGCAAAAAACTGCCCTTGAAAGTTTGTAGCAGTTTTATCCATAATTGTCAAAGTTTGGAAGCAACCAAACTGTCCTTCAGTAGGTGAATGGGTAAATAAACTGTGGTACATCCAAATGTTGGAATATTACTCAGTACTACAGATGCATTGAATGAAGAAATCAATACGTTATATTGTGTCTCCAATAGATATTATACATGGTTCACTCAACCAGTGTAAGAATTATCAATTTATCTCACTATCAAAACCAGTTATCCATTTATGGCATTTGGGCTTCCCATTCTTAAGAACTTGGGGTCTGCAGGGATACAAGAACTGTTCATGGCAGGCAGGGAACACTTCATCAGGGGATACAGTAAGCGCTTCCTTGATCTGGAAGATGTGCAACATTTGGCAAAGTGGGGTTCCGTGTGATGGTAGACAAAAGCAGGCAAAGAAAAAAAATAGTTTGCTGTTTATAATATTCAATCCTCATTACCATGAAAAACTAAGGTTACTATTGTTTAAAAAGGACCAGAAGGATTACTCTGGAATCCAGAGAATTGGGTCTTTCAGTGTTTCCTAGTCAAGTAGTAAACTGTCATAGGAAGTAAAGAGTTTAGTCCCTTTGGAGATTGAAAGCCCTCAGTCTCTCCACCAAGAAACAAACTAAACCAGGCAAAGTGTTAGTGAAGGGTAAAGGAAAGGTAGAGTGGTTTCATGTAGGAAGGATGAAGAATATCCACTATAGTCTTGGGACCAGCTGAGGCAGCAAAGACTGTGCTTCTGTTTCCCGATTACCTTTAAGTTTTCCAAGGGGATTGTGAATTACGACCACCCTGAAAGAGATTCTGTGACTGACTGGATGCATATCTAACCTGTCCGGAAAGAGTATACTTAAAAAAAAATAGTGACCTTATGTTTAACCATGGAAGCTAGTTAGTTATAATGTTGACAAATGATGGGACCTGAGAGGCACAAGTAGTGTATATTATCAACAATTTTTAATGTGCCTCTTCAGATTCATATTTCCTTCATTAAAACCCTTAGCTTCGTGCTCTGCCTTAGCTGATTTCACAGCTGATGGACTCTGGTTGCCCACCAGCGCTGAACCCCGTGTCTTACCTGCAGCCAGGAAAGCCAGAAGATGCCCCAGAGTTTTTGTTTGCAGAAGGAAACACTAAAGGAGGTGGAAATGCCTTGTGGCTTGTTGAGCAAAGGGGTTAAATGGCGGGAGAGTTGCCTTTGTAAAGAATGAATCTTACTTATGAGAATTAGGAGAGAGGAAAGAGCCACATTGATAAGCCCTCTCTTTTTTTTTTTTTTTTTTTTTTTTTTTTTTTTTTGTACATCTCGTGGAATGATTTGAGATATAGTTCATGAGTACGAATTGAAGACTTTCTTCTAGGCTGAATAGTAGGGCTCTTCCTGACTCTGCACAGGGAGAGTCTATCCCGGTATTGCCTTGACCTCCCCCTCTTTCTCCTTCTCTCTACCTTTCTCCTTTCTCTTCATTCTTGGTGTCCTGCATTTGTATTTACCAAATGACAATTAGCATTTCATTCTTGCTTCAGGAGCTGGTTTGCTAAAATCCCAAACTTGAGAGTCAGGAATTTTATAATATTATAAGTGTTTTTCTTTTCTAGAAATGGAACTATTTGTATTTTCAACAATTGACAATTTCTTCACAGCCTCCCCACAATACACAGTTTTCAAATGTACAGATTTTGCCAACCAGTAAACTGTGAAAAGATATCTCATTGTAATTGTGATTTAGAGTTCTGGTCTAAGAAGAAATCTGACCATACTTTCATATATTTAAAAGGCAATTACATATATTTGTCTGTGAACTATTGTGCCTACATAGGCTAATGTCCTTCTGGGTTGTTGGACTTTTATATTCATTTTAAATTTAGATGAGAGTATGCAAAATGGTACCAGACTGAAACTTGACCTGCATTATATATGGCAAAATTATATTATAAAAATTGAGTTTCAGTACTTACCCACATTTCGTTGAAGAAGCATGCTTTCTGTTAGGTAGTATAATCTCTTAAATCTTTCTTGTTAATCCCTGTTCCTCTAAATGGAACACAACTGAGATCTTTAAAGTGTTTCACTCTTTTTTTTTTAATTTTTTTAATGTTTATTTATTTTTGAAGGAGAGAGAGACAGAGTGTGAGTGGGGGAGGGGCAGAGAGAGAGGGAGACACAGAATCGGAAGCAGGCTCCAGGCTCTGAGCTGTCAGCCCAGAGCCCGATGTGGGGCTCGAACCCACGAACTGTGAGATCATGACCTAAGCCGAAGTCGGACGCTCAACCAACTGAGCCACCCAGGTGCCCCAAAAGTGTTTCACTCTTTTAACATTCCTTCCTAGCCCTTGGAGATTTGTGGGGTTGATTTTCATTTTTATTATTTTACACATTCTTTGGTACTGTATAAATTAATGCAATGAGGGGTGCCTGGGTGGCTCGGTCGGTTGAGTGTCCAACTTCGGGTCAGGTCATGATCTCACAGTTCGTGGGTTCAAGCCCCCCATCGGGTGCTGTGCTGCCAGCTCAGAGCCTGGAGCCTGCTTTGGATTCTGTGTCTCCCTCTCTCTCTGCCCCTCCCTTGCTCGTGCTCTGCTTCTTTCTGTCTCAAAAGTAAACATTAAAAAAAAAAAAGACATAAATTAATGCAATGATTATTTCTTACTATTTTAACATTCCTCCCTATCCCTTGGGAATTTGTGGGTGTTATTTTTATTTTTATTATTTTACATATTCTTTGGTATTGTATAAAATCAACGCAATGATTGTACATTATACTTAGAGTAAAAATAATTTTTATTTTAGCATTTTGAACAATCTTATTGTGCTTACAAACTTCAAATTTTACTACTTCCTCACCAAAAATCAACAAAAAAAATTGTTGCAAATTTTGCTGTTTTGAAGCATAGGCACATTTTTATATTTTGGCCTTAAAATATGAGTCTTAACGTAGGACTTGATACTCACTGTTCTAATATTTCTGTATTTTTAATACATGTTTTCCATATTATTTATTTAATTAAAGTAATACTTCAGCAAATATGACATCTGTAACAAGTCTAGTTTTTTAAACCTCTAGTCTAAAAAGTCAGTTATCTTTTCTGGGATACATTTTATAGAATTTATTTCAGTGTGAGCCTTTGAAATTGTTTTGTTTCTGAAACAGGCAACTACATACTAGAAGTGATTCTGTTTCATTCAACCATTGCTTTATTCCCTGAATAGAGATAGGTTTATATTTTGAAAGTTGTGTGTGTGTGTGATAATTTTTAAAAACATTTAACTCTTAATCTAAAGTAGTTAGCATATTAAGATACATTGAATCAAAGTTCTGTAAACGTTCTGTTTTGGGATTGGAAATGTATTCTCTATATAGTATACTTACATGACTCTTACAAAACTATTTGAAAATTACATAACAAAATATTTTTATACTAAAACTGTCTTTTCCTCTTTTCAAAGTTTGCAATGCAACCACGTTATTTCCAGTAAAGAATGGATCAACATTATTTTACTAATGTAAATGTATTGCAATGGACTTTAGTATTTTAATGGCAAAGATTTCCATATGAAAATGTGATAATTTAAAATACACAAGTTGACAATTTTGGAAAAAAAACTTGTTTATATAAGTTTGAACCTTCATGTTTAAGAAAAAGGTGTTTTATTGTTTTAGTTAAAATTAATAAAAGGAAGACAAAATACAAAGAGAAATTTGTCACCTGAAAAAACATTTTAATACTCAAACCCAGTAGGTAACACATAGTGATGAGGCTTTTCTAGTGCAGGGTGATAAATTATGAGAATGGAATACTATTAACTTCAAGTTCACCCATAGCAATTAAATGCCATGAACCTCTAGCTGGTGCTTTGTCTGTGCTAAAAAAAGCAATTGCTATTTCTTTACTCAGTCTGAGGTTAGTTCCGACTTTTAATTAACACGAAGCCAAGAATTTTCCTTTAAAACACTCTACTCCCAAGAGTGTGCTCTTCCAAATGTCTAATGAAAAATAAACACTAAGACTACTAAGCCTGGTGCTAGGTTTAACTGGGACTCATTTAATTCTTCTCTCCACAAACTCCTGGATCAGATATTTAATTTCATCTGTGCTGTAGAGGATTTTCTGGCTTGTTTTTACATGCGTATGTTAACCGAGTATTATATTTATTCTATCAATCCTGCCTCATTTTTCTAATTGTATTCAAAAAATAAGAAGGAGGGAGCAGTGAAAAGAGGTTACAAATTACAGAGAGAAATCTAGTAGATCAGCCAGATAATTTTCCACTACTGCTTGAGGAAAAGAAAACAAGTTAAGGTGATACATTTCTCTAAAGGCTAAGAGGGGGAAAAAAAAAAAAAAACCCAACAGATAAATAAATAAAACGTTATTAGACATTGTCTGTGAAAGGCATGGTAGTGAGGAGGGAACTCATTTAGTCTTGAAAAACCTCTAAAAGTTAAAGTGCCTATGGCCCCTTAATGAAAACGGATTGCCTAAATTTTGACTTTTCTGAATTTTTTAAGTTATTTATGTATTTTGATTGATATGTAATGTCACAAGTGGAAAAATAACTATTTTCCAAGTAGGGGAAAAAACTGCCCTCTCTCTCAGTAATTAGGTAACTAGCTAGAAATACAGAGATTTTACCATTAAGTCCTTGTAAAGATTGGTCAGTTTAATATGGTCTCCACACATGTTCAGTTTGGAACACAGTCCTTTGCTGTAGATATTTAAAAAGGATCAAGCATTGGAATTATCGTGCTATTTCTTATAAACAGTCTTCATTCTTTAAAACATTTTTTTAATGTTTATTTATTTTTGAGAGACAGAAAGAGACAGAGCATGAGCAGGGGAGGGGCAGAGAGAGAGGGAGACCCAGAATCTGAAGAAGGCTCCAGGCTCCAGGTTCTGAGCTGTCAGCACAGAGGCGGATGCCGGGCTCGAACTCACAAACCGTGAGATCATGACCTGAGCCAAAGTCGGCACTTAACCCACGAGCCACCCAAATGCCCCTAAACAGTCTAATTCTAACAGTACATGGAAAGATAAGATCTGCCCTTTTTTCAGTTTCATATTTTATTATGAAAATTTTTAATTGTACAAGGGAAAGGATACACTCATATACCTATCCTCTAGATTCTCAAATTAACATATATGTCTACTCACACTTCTGTTCATTTGCCAATCTATCTTATTTTTCTGATGCGTTTCACAATAAATTGCAGACATAAATCTACTTCGACCTGAAAGAGTTCACCAAGCATGTCAGCTGCTAGAATTCAATATTACTTGTATGACTTTTTTTAGGTAAAACTTATGTGCAGTGATATGTGCAAATCTTGGGTGTACCAGTCATGAGATTTTTGAGTAATGCAAATATTGTATAACTGAAATTTCTACTAAAGATAAATTGTCATTACCATCTCTTCAGAAAGCTGCCTCAAGTCCTTTCTCAGAAACTTATTTTTATAAACATTTTTTTATTAAGTTTTTTTTTTTTAATGTTTGTTTATTTTTGAGACGATGCGAAAGACAGAGTGCAAGCAACAGAGGGTCCGACAGAGGGAGACACAGAATCCCCAGTGGGTTCCAGGCCCTGAACTGTCAGTCCAGAGCCCCATGGGGGGCTCAAACTCGCAAACCTTGAGATCATGGCCTGAGCCGAAGTCAGACCCTTAACTGAATTAGCCACTCAGGCGCCCCCTTTCTCAGAAACTTCTTGATTCTGCTTCCTCAAAGGTAACCACTCTTCCATTTTTATTTTTACTACAGATTAGTTTTAACTACTCCATAAAGTCATAAAAATGGAATCATATATCTCTTCACATTTTGTGAATTGTTCATATATGATTTTTTTAACATTTTTTTAATGTTTTTTTTTAATTTATTTTTGAAGGAGAGACAGAGCATGAGCGGGGGAGGAGCAGAGAGAGAGAGGAAGACATAGAATTTGAAGCAGGCTCCAGGCTCTAAGCTGTCAGCATAGAGCCTGATGCGGGGCTCGAACTCACGAACTGTGAGATCATGACCTGAGCTAAAGTTGGACACTTAACCGACTGAGCCACCCAGGCGCCCCTCGTATATGATTTTTTAAGTTTATTTATTTATTTCGAGAGAGGCAGAGATAGCACCAGAATGGGCAGGGCAGAGAGAGGGAGACAGAAAATCCCAAGCAGGCTCAGCATTGTCAGTACAAAGCCCTTCACAGGACTCAAACCCACAAAACCACAAGATCATGACCTGAGCCGAACCCAAGACTTGGACACAAGTGACTGAACCACCCAGGTGCTCCCATAATGATTTGATTAGCAATTTTACAGAATACAAATTCAAAATGTAAAGTAAAGAAAGAAAGAAAAAAAAAAAAAAAGGCCAGAGTTAATCATGTTACAAAATATGCCCGTAACACTGTCTGGGTTAAGTGTTTTGATTTAATGAAAGTTACTATTGTTGACTACATTGTAAAAACTTTCTAGGAATACTCAAGTTTAACTGAAGTTCTGGCTCAAAGTTAGTAAGTGATATTTTCTAGATATTTGTCTAAAATGATGATTTAAAATAAGTTTTTAAGTGAATAGGATTGCAGTAATTCATAATTTTCTGTCATAGGTTAATTTCTGATGTAAATGCCATTTTAATTTTCTTTACATTTTTAAGAGTTGTTTACCCTTTCAGTGTTTTTTTTGACAAAATTTGTCTATTACTCCACACAAAATAATTTCAAACAGCTTTAACTTCACAGATTTAAAAGTTCTTTCTCTCATTTACTAATATCTATTAAACTTTATATCTTCTCTTTTAAGTGATTTAGATATAATCTATTTTTTTCAATGTGTAAGTTTGATATTGAAGGTGTTATTATTACACTGTCTCAGGCAGAATATAAGATATGAACATCCATGAACATGTTTTGACTTAATTCTGTACAGTTTGATGTCTGGAATTTCACTGTTGCTTAGTTCCATAGATTTTCTTTTTTTATTTTTTTTTCAGTTTTTTCAAGTTTATTTATTTATTTATTTTGAGAGAAAGAGAGACAGAGAATGTGAGCAGGGGAGGTAGACAGAGAGAGAGAGAGAGAGAGAGAGAGAGAGAATCCCAAGCAGGCTCCCCACTGTCAGCACAGGGGCCATGTGGGGCTCAAACTCATGAACTATGAGATTATGTTCTGACCCAAAACCAAGAGTCAGATGGTTAACTGATTGAAATACCTAGGCATTCCAGTTTCATAGATTTTCAAATCTTCATTATGATTTAATTGACTCATATATTATCAAAAGTATTATTAATTTCCAAAGTTGCAGTATTCTTAAATTTTTAAAGTTTTTTTTTTTGTTTTGTTTTATTAAATTTTCCCTTCATTGTTTTATAATCAAAGAAAATATTTGATGACAGCAATTACTAGAAAGATTTTATCAATCCAAAAGATTAGCGTCTTAAACCAGCTGAGTGAGAGATATGGGATTCAGGACATGTAATGAGGACCGTGAATGAATCTTCTACATGGTTCCAAGTGGTTTCTCCCTACGACCTATTCATTCTTACCTTAAGTTTAGCCCACTCAGTGCTTTAAGACTTTTCACAGAATCCAAAGCTCTGGCCAGTTGAAAGTATATTCTCTTTCTTACAATATTGCATTTTAAAATATTGCTTCATAATAATTTTTATATATATTTATATATATTTTTATATACATACATAAATATGTATGTGTGTGTGTGTCTGTGTGTGTGCACAATACAGAAAATAAAGGCCAGAAATAGTCATGTTCCAAAATATGCCTATAACTCTATCTGGGTTAAGTGTTTTGATTTTATGAAAGCTACAATTGTTAAGTACATTTTAAAAACTGTGTGTGTTGTGTGCGTGTGTGTATCTATGGTATGTCAACCTCTATTATAAACTGGGTCCAGTTTGTTTATTTTAGACAAACATATAGACCCTGGTGAGTTTATAACCTCAATTACTCTTACTTCCTGATGTTTACAAACAAACTGTTCTGTTGCTCAGACTTACTCCTTACCTCACTCTAGTTTCAGTAGTGTTTGTTTTCTTTCTTATGTGTTGTATCTCATTTTGGGATATTTTCTATAATGTTTTTATGTTCTTTTTTATATATTTCTTGAGGTTTGTCAAAAAGGACCTAGACACTGGGTCTATGTGGACAAAACTGTCTATGTAATCTGTCTGCTATAAACATCACCTCTCCCCCAGTGTCAAGATACTTACTAAGCCCTCAGGAGTTAGCATTATTTCAGAACCATTTTCTTAATTCTATGGCCTGATCTGATCCTTTTGTTTTAGTGCAAAGCTACCATGAACTGAAATGCACTTTAGGGAAAGATAAAGAGAAGATTAAATCACTTATTTCTAATATTTGCATTGGTCTCTTCAAGGAAATTTAGTATGTGCTTATTGAAGCACATATTCTATTTTTTTTCTTTTAAATTTATTTACTTAATTTGAGAGAGACAGAGAGAGAGTGCAAGCAGGGGAGAGGCAGAGAGAAGAGGAACAGAGGATCCAAAGAGGGCTCCGCGCTGACAGCAGAGACACTGATGCAGGGCTTGAACCCATGAACGTGAGAACATGACCTGAGCCTAAATGAGTTGCTCAACCAACTGAGCCACCCAGGCACTCTCCTTATTCGGTATTCAAGACCCTGTTTCCTCTTGTTACCATCTCATATTAAAATGGAACATTTGTGACAACCGGTGACCAGATATTGTACTAGCTAGGATCCTTACATGATTTGTGTGTTGTTAATTTTTATTAATGTCCTTTTTTTTTATTTTTCCTTTCCAAGATGGCCTCTCCATATTGCATTTCATCGTCATGTCTCCTTATGCTCCTCTAGACTGTAAACTTTCTCAGCAGAAAGTGTCTTTTGAGTAGTAATATTGGCTATATGTAACACAAGAAAATGTCGCTCCAGAAGTAATATCCCCAAAAGCCCTACAATTTCTTTATCTAAATTTCGCCAAAGAATTTCTCACATTAATTGCCACTTAAAATAGTATGTGGAGCAGTGGAGGCCACCTCTTAGTCTATCAGCTTAAGTACTAATTAAAACGAGCTGTTAGACCTACTGCACTGTATCTCGATGCCTGCACATCTAGTTATGCCTTTTCTTTTTTCGTGAAACGCCCCTGGAATCTGTCAATACAGAATCCACTATCACACATTTTCACTATCAGTAATATTTATTTAAATACTCTCATTATTTTGGTGGGAAAGTTTGTGCTATCAGGTTGGTTTGCTAATTCACTTGATGAAGTTCCCTTAGACCCTTGTAAGTCTTAATTTGTACTGTCCTTTAAGTGAAAGTGACAAAAACAACATTCCTGCCAGAAGTGCTCTTAATGCACTTTCTACTATAATGCTTCAGGCGTCTCCCGGTAATAATACAGATATTTCCTTTGCCACTGTTTGTTGTGAGCTATTAGAGTCCCATACCTAAATATGAACCAAATTTTCACTGCTGTCAGGTTCAATAAACCAGTGAAACAATGACGGATTTCTCCCAGGGCACAGCAAACGATTGTGTGGTCATGTGCCTATACCATAGCTGCCTGTGTGTGGTTTTGCAGTTACCTACTGTTGTGTTGCTTATTCCCTAGAAACTTCCCTAGTGGCTTAATCAAAACCGTAATTATATTTTTTTCTTATAATTCTGTGGTTTGACTGGGGCCCAGCTGGGTGTCCTTATGCTCTTCACTATTGAGTCTCTTTTGTGTCTGCAGTCAGATGGTTGCTTCAAGATGGCTTCCCTCATGTATCTGATGCCCTGCTGGGGAGCTGGTAGACAGGCTCGGCAAAACACTGAAGACCTGAGTCTGTCTCAAGCCTGTTTCACTGTGTCTAGATGGTCTCTTCGTGGGTACTTCCCATGTGTTCTCAACAGCAGTGTTGCTGTAATTTTTACTTAATAGCACTCCTAAGAGTGCAAAAGTAGAAACCCTTATGGTTTCATACGCCATATCACGGAACAGGCACGATGTTGCCTCTGCCACTTTGGTCAGTCGCAGGGCCTGCCTAATTCAACATGTGAGGAAACCACACCAAGATGTAAATATTGGGATAGATGGTCTATCATGACTATGTTTGAAAACTAGTTAATACAAGTGAGAGGAAGACTTTTCCTACTTTCAGATTTCACCAAGACTCGAAACACAGAAGACTTGCTAAAAAAGGCTGAGAGTTCCAACTTTGAATAAATAAGGCAAATATCTATTATATTATGCAATCCTTTTCCCAAGAATTTCAGATGACTTTTTTGTACAGTTTTTCAGGGAAATGGTCCTGTAAGAGTAAGAACATATTATTTAAAATATAGCTGATCGCTCTTTTTGATATTCAGTTTCTTATCTACACTCAAGAATTAGCTCCATTTTCCTGTTAATTTCCTATTAGTATAATAAAAAAATACTAATTATTAGGGAAAGTATTTCACCAATTCTAAAGCCAGTTATCCCCAACTGATATGCGAATCTCCAAATTCTTGTCCTGTCACATAGTCATTTTTCTGCACTATTGGTAATGATTGTGTTTCAATATGAATTTGATAAGAAATACAGAAATTAGAGCAAACTTATGGTTACCAGAGGGAAGGTAGTTAAGGGAATGGGTTAAATAGGTGATGGGCTTAATGAGGGCACTTTTGATGAGCACATGGTGATGTATGGAAGTGTTAAATTACTATATTGCACACCTGAAATGAATGTAACCGTGTATGTTAACTAACAGGAATTAAAATAAATACATAAAAGAAAGTAACTCTTCCTGGAGCATAATCTGTCCTTCTGTAAGGTGCTCCAAGGCATAATGAATGTTTAAATATTATCTGGAAGGCATCTCTTCTGCACCTTTCTGCAGGTATCAATGCTAAGCTTTGTAAACATTTCACGCAAGACCTTGCCATCCTTCAGTTGGTCACCAAACACAAAATAAAGAGAATATCCAAGTACATAACATCTTATGTACTTGGGGAAAAAAAGGAAGTAGAATATAAAAAAAGTTAAATGAAGTAAGCAAATATACTGATTTGCCATAAAGCCCAGAGATGGGCTTATATATATTTTTTTTAGTTTTTTAAGTTTAATTTTCATATTTGAGACAGAGAGAGAGCATGAGCAGGGGAGGGCCAGAGAGATGGAGACAGAATCTGAAGCAGACTCCAGGCTCTGAGCTGTCAGCACAGAGCCCGATGCGGGGCTCGAACTCACAAGCAGTGAGTTTGAACTCATGACTTGAGCTGAAATAGGACGCCTAACTGACTGAGCCACCCAGGCGCCCCTTGGGTTTATACTTTATATACATTTGCTTGAAAAGCATAAAGAAGAAAAGAAAAGAAAGAAAAGAAGAAAAGCTCTTGACCTTTCAAGAGAGAGAACTGAGCCTTAAAGAATATGAGCAAATCAAAATCAAGAACCTGCTCATTTAGGTGGACCTTGTCTCTCTCTGGGTTGCAGGTATAATGATATAGGACAAGGGAAAGGGAATACGGGGGTGCAAAGAGATGTCTGCTGGGCCAATGTTTTTAACCCCACAATCAGCTATGCAAAGGCAATTTAGCTTTCTCCACCCAAAATTCACTAGTTTTTTCCTATTGAGTCTCCCCCAACATAGTGAGAAATATAATTAATATGGAATCCCATCAAGTAAACAATGCAATAAAAAGTGCTTTTAGAAAAACACTCTGAGTTAAATCCTCGACTTTTCATATTTTGGGAGTTACCATATCCAGTTTTTTATAGGAAATCTAGTCTCAAAAAACGACTGAAAGGATTATCTATAAATGTAAATTCGGCTGTTGAATTTCCATGATTTCTCCATACTCACGTTAATCTGTTGAAAGATGTTCTTTACAGTCTCCGTCTCCCACTTTCTTATGTATAAACTTCCACTGGAATGTGTCTCTGACAAATATTCAACTAAGATGTTTATCTTGCAGAATGAATGGCAGTGAATCTGAGGAGTATTCTAAAACCAAAATCAAACTTGATTACAGATTTCAAAATGTCTATGTAATAAACAAAGTGAAAAATGTTCTGAGCCAAAAACCGCTTTATTTCTGGATGGGAAATTTGTTTTACAAATGCACAGTTTTTAACATGCTCCTTAAAATGATTGCAAAGTGAACATTTCAAAGGGAAAGTCTAACAATCGATGACTGTCTGTGACTGTCAATAAGAAAAATGATAATGAAGCAAGAAAGATGTGTACACAATTAATGACAATATTTGAACAAAACTAAAGTACCATACCTGCCCATCTGTGCTCAAAGAATCAAGAAAATGGAAGCAACCAGAATGTGAAATAGGCTAAAAAGGTAAAAACATTTAATAAAGACATGATGACTTAAAAGTATTTTAGTCAGTTCTGGGTAGGGTAGCAGACAAACATTGCAGAGCATTTCTCAATTATTTCCCAATCCCTCGATGCCTGTTTTGACAGTGTGTGCTTGAATTCTGCTGTTCCATGTGTGGCTTCCTGTTCCCAATCTTTCAGATGGTAGTGGAGGCAATAGTATCTCTGGAGAATCAGTTCTGTGGTGTTTTGGATGTCGTTTCTGGAAGAACAACCTAGAAACCTGGTCTATCCTACCTGTTATAGGCTGAATTGCATCCCCTCCAAATTTATATGGTAACGTCCTGAACCCCCCAGTACCTCAGATTGTGACTATATTTGGAGATAGGGTCTTGGAAGAGATAATGAATTTAAAATGAGGACATTAGGGTGGGCCCTAATGCAATCTAACTGGTGTCCTAAAGAGAAGAGGAGATTATTATATAATGAGATGTACCAGGAACACACATGCACAGAGGGACAATCTTATGAAGAGGCAACAAGAGGACTGCCAGTTTTTTAAATGTTTATTCATTTTAGAGAGAGAGAGAGAGAGATAGTGTGGGTGTGCGCTCATGAGCTGGAGAGGGGCAACGAGATAGAGAGGGGCACAGAGGATTGGAAGAGCTCTGTGATGACAAAAGAGAGCCTGATGAGGGGCTTGAACTCATGAATTGCTCCAGTATGACCTGAACTGAAGTTGGATGCTCAACTGGCCAAACCACCCTGGGTCCCCAAGAGGCCTGCCATTTGTAAGCCGAGGAAAGAGACCTCAGAAGAAACCGACCCTGCCAGAACCTTGATCTTTGACTTCTAGCTTCAGGAACTATGAGAAAATAAATCTCTGTTTAAGCCACCCGGACTGTGGTATTTATTATGGCAGCCCCAGCAAACGAATATACTGCCATTCCTAAGACTATTAACCTAAATTCTTCTACTTAACTCTTTCTGATAAAATACATAGACAGTTCATTTTCCCTGGATTGAATACTGATTAACGAGATATTTAACAGCAACATTAGGTAACAGATCCTTAAAACTGGAAATCTGAGATTGCTTATCTGAACTGGTTGTGTTTGTAAGCAAAGATGACTGTTCCTGTAGGAAAGGGAATTAATAGCATATGACACACAATAGCAAACACTTAGTGATATTATCACTCAAGTAGGAGACAAGACCCTGGTGGAGCAAGGGGCCCCTGTGTTTGACTAGTTTAGTTTGAATGAAGAGTTCAAGTCAAGTGGAAAAAAATGGTGGTGTGTTAAAGTACAGAGAGTTGAAAATGGAGAAATGACAACCTCATGGCTTAAACCCTTCTATGAAAGAATGATAAAAACTTGCATAGATAAAGATCAGAAGAGAATGTCTGCTCTCTCTCAGAAGAGAGTTGCTTAGCATCATTTTTCATTAGGCAAATGTATCTTAAGCATTTTAAAAATAAAATGAAGTAAAATTTCTAAATGTAGTAAAGAAAATGTGGTGCCTGACTAGCCCTGCCACCACAAAGAATGTAAAACTGGATAATCTACATTAAGTACCAATTTCCTGTCCGTGACAGGTACCGCAAGGCCATAATCCTCGAGTCAAGTCACATTTATGAAGTGATAGCCGGGGCTCTTGGCTTGTGGCAGGTTGTTCCCTGAGGAACCAGGAACTGAGGCCCATAGAGAACACGGGAGCCTCACTGAGCTGAGGACTTTCTATTCCTTCTTATTCTAATGGTTGCTTTAGTATCTACTATCTTTTTATACGTTTCTAGAGAATTCTTTACCTGTCCTTTTATCACATTGTTCACAATTGTCATCCCCTATGTGACACTGTTCTGTCCTTGGGTCCCTTTTCATCATTTATATTGAGAACTATCAGGCAACCACTCTGGGTCAAAAAAGTCGCTTCAACAGACATGATAAAACAGTTGAAAAATGTCAGCCAATCTTGGCATACACACTCCCCCCCCCACACAACCAAATTACTAATCACCCTATAAATGAACAAAAAATAATCATCTCAATTATTATGAAAGACACATAGACACAAATATTGTGGAAAAAAATAAACATAGGGTTTGTAGGTCTCAAAGTTTCAAATAGAAAAATGCAGGCAGCAAACAATTTTACATTTAATGAAAAAATTCAATGTATGAAAGATACTTGTTGACTGATTTATATGGAAGAGCAAATGTTTGGGGTTCACTTATTCAGGCTACAAATACTTACAGAAAACATATCACATCAACTTTCATCATAATTTCATATTCCAAAAATGATCAAATATCTTTCCACTTCTGGGAGATGTAAATGTTCCAGAAAGCCTGATTTAATTTCATCCTGTATGTGTCGCTACAACTTAAATATCTTGAAGTTGTATAAAGAGTGCTAATAGATAAAACCCACACATACTAGGTATAGTTTAATGATTTTGCATACAGTTGAAAGAGTTTGGTATAAATATATATTCATGATTTGAAAGAAATAATAAAATGATCTGTTTATGTTAATGAGAATTTCAAGGTTAGTATTGCTAAGCAAACATATGATGAATTGCCTAAGACTTGATTCATCTTTTTAAAAAATTTTTTAATGTTTACTTTTGAGAGAGAGAGAGAGAAACAGACCATGAGCAGAGAGAGAGGGAGAGAGAGAGGGAGACACAGAATCTGAAGCAGGATCCAGGCTCTGAGCTGTCAGCACAGAGCCCAATGTGGGGCTCAAACTCACAAACCATCAGATCATGATCTAAGCCCAAGTCGGATGCTTAAATGACTAAGCCATCCAGGTGCACCAAGACTTGATTCATCTTGAGAGAGAGACAGAGAGAGAGAGAGAGAGAGAGAGAGAGAGAGAGAGAGAAAAGCTGGTTTGATTACTTCTTTGTGGCAATTCTGGTGTTTTTCATTTGTTCTCATTACTTCACAGCAGAATCCAAGCTAGAAAATCTAATAGTACAACATTGAAAATATCCAGACCAGTTAACTTGGAATGGTTATAGATTCAACAGCACGTTAAAATTGTGTAAGAAGATGAACGGGAAATTTTAAGGACTTCAAAGACAATCAGAGAAGTTGCTGGCTTCTGTCTCAGGTTCCATGAGAATTTTATATAATGAATCCATTAAGAATTTTTATATGTTAAGTAAACTTCTATTGTTCTGTGGTACATTAGCTCATTTGTGTCCTTACCTTTCATTCAATGTAATGCAGTTAAACTTAACGAACATTTTTCCCCCATTCTCTAGTAAGTGCCCCGCTATTAGGTGGAAACAGGAAGGAATAAGCACTATCATTGTCCTTGAGAACTCACCCTCAAGAGAAACAGACAAAACAATACAAAACAAAAGAAAACAAAAAGCTATGTGAATTTTGTCAACTATATTTGATTCCATTTCCCAGACACTATGGATTACAGTTTGCCTACTCAACGTCACTGATTCATATGTTGAAACCCTAACACCTAGTGCCTCACAACATGACTGTATTTGGGATTTGGTCATAAGGCTTTTACAGAGGTGACTAATTCAAATTGATGTTGCTAGGAAGGACCTTAATCCAATCTGACTGGTGCCCTGATAAGAGGATATTTGGACAAAAAGAGACAGGAAGGATGCACACAGGCACAGAGGAAAGACTATGTGAGGACACAGCAAGAAGGAAACTATCTGCAGGGCAAGGAGAATGGCTTTAGGAAAACCCAAGCCTGCCAATTCCGTGATCTTGGACTTCTAGACTCCAAAATTGTGAGTAAATGAATTTTTGTTATTGTGGCACCTAGTCTGTGGTATTTTACCCTGGGAGCCCTAGCAAAATAATATGCCAGATGAAAAAATAATAATTTATACATTTACTTAACACATATTTAAGAACCTACTCTTCACTGAATTCTTTGTAACATAAAAGCAATGATCAATAAAAGCATCATGTCTAATAATAAATTTTAATATCTAATCAGGGCACAAAGACAAATATTGAGTAAATAATAACAGTTTTGATGTGTGAGGAATTTGTGTACAGTCTCTTATAAGAATGGACAACAGGGGACCAAAGTAAAGTTTATCATGAGAATTTTCCCTAATGGAGGTGTTTAAACTTTATTCAGTACTTAACTTAAAACTTGCGTTTGGGCTAGCTAGAGAAGGTGGCAGAGGAGGAAAATATTCTTTGTAAAAGAAACCTGAGAGGACAAACCAGTGAATCTTTAGTAAACTGAAGGTTGATTGGAAAAGTTGTGTAGACTAACTGAGAAGAAAACGGATGGGAGACGAAGCTGAGGGAAAGGCAGGGGTGGAAATAAGGAGGGTTGTGGAGGTCACGTTTCTCCTCAAAATATTCAAATGTTAGGAAAATGTATTTCAACAGAGCAGAGTTGAATTTTTTTTTCCACTGTGTTTGTTTGTTTGTTTTCATGGGAAGTGGGAAGGGGTTCTCAACAAGTCAAATGTAGATCTTGGTGGGTAAAATGATACTACAGTGGAGGACACTAGTGTTAAAACGAAATAGCAAAGTGGAAAAGGAGATAACAGGAGACCCTGTGGTGGCATCACTTACTCAGAAACACATGATTGGATGAGTGCAAGGTGTAGAAACCTTTGCCAACTATTTCTTATGGTTGGATCTTGAGTAAGTGTGCATTTTTCCCAGTTGTCATCGGTCATGCTATACGGTGATACTTAAAATTCCTGAACTCTCCCTCATCAGGAATACTAAATAGTACCATAGTTTGCAAAGATGAGAAATCTCACCTTTAGGGAATTTTGGGAGAAAGGGTGCGGATGCCCACCAAATTTCTTTACTTGTATCTTGAGTGTCTCTTATACTAGAGCTCATGAGGAATAACTATTGATTTTTGTGGCTAAAATAAATTCATGCATTTTATCTTCTACATTATCATACACGATGAAAGCTATGCAGGAAGTCCCACAGACATGGTGAATGTTTCCTATTCCATTTTAACACTGAAAGGAAACAAAGCAAAAAATCACTTATTTATAGAGATTGCTACAAAATACATCACCATCACCATTCAGGTAGAGTATCTAAAGTGTCTAGTATATTGAATCCAGAAGCCAGAGTTCAATGTAGTCAGTATCAAAATAAAACTGATTCATTATAGTGATGATGTCATGATGTATTTCTTCTCAGAGAAATAAGCCAAGAAAGAATTTAAAACCGTAAAGGCACCTTCGCAGTAGATGATGATGATTAATTAATATGGCAGAAACAGAGGGCTCACTCCTATAGATAAATCTGGGGAATAACTGATTCTGACACTTGAGATACTTGATGGTAAGATTCCATTATGTAGTGGTAAGAAACTGGATGATAATCCCCTTAAATTTTCAACAAATGATTCTGGAATAATCTATGTGATTGCCAACTCCTACTATTAAATCTGAATCAATGAAACTTGACAAAATACACTAGTCCTCTATGAAGCTTGGACAGAAAGCAAGTGACGTTTGGGACATCTTTTCCTGATTGGCAGTGTTTGGAGCTCCTAGCTATGTTTATTCCTCTAGGCAAGCATTGTCAGGCTGCTTGGGTCAATTTTGATAATAATCTGCCTCGTGTAAATTCACCAGTTATTTTTAGAGCACCTGAATGTTCCATTCATTTGAGTCCATGGTAGGTAAGCCATATTAGTTACTAAGGCTTCTGAAGGACCAAGGGTTGAAGCTAAGGAGGAGTCTGGTTTTACTTCAAATCCCGTAAGTGACCTTTCAGGCCTATCAGAGGACATGACAAGATTTTGCCTGGGAGACCTCATGAGGTAGAGGGAGGGAGAAAAGCTGTTCTATCCACACCAGTCTTGGTGCACAGCAAGTTAATTGCAGTTTCCAGGAGAAGTTGCTGTCACATCCCTCAGGCCAGCTATGCTCAGACACATATCTGCATCTCTAGCCTAAGTACCTCCATTCAGAAAACTTCTTAGATTGGGTTTTATCAAAGGCACTTTCTCTACTCTGACTTAGTAATTTATTAGAAAAGACAATTATAAGAAAAAACCTGCAGAGCAGTAGCTATCAGGAACATAGACAAAAAAAAATCCTAATAAGATATTAAGTAAATGTAATATGACAATAAATTGAGAGAAATATGCATCTTGGCAAAGTATGGTTTCATTTTAGGTATGGAAAGATGGTTCTACATTTAAAAGTTAACCACACTTATCAACCATATTGACAGTTAAACAATAAAAATCAAATGATCATATCAATCGATGCAGAAAAACCTTGTGACAAAATCCAACATACATTCATGATAAAACTCTCAGCAAACTGGGGATAGAGAGGAAATTACACAACTGGATATATACACACACACACACACACACACACACACACACACACACATACACACACATCTATAAGTATTTACAGCTAACATTGTACTTAATGGTGTAAAATTGGTTATAATCCCCTAACATTTTCAACAAATAGTATTGGAACAATTGTACATCCAAAACAAATTAACCTATGTAGATATCTTACAAGTTACACAAGTTTGAACTCAAAATAGATCAAAAACGTAAAATGCAAAATTATAAACTTTTATAAAAGCATAGAAGAAATTTTACATATCCTTAGGCTTTCCACTATTCTTGTAAATAGTGGAAACATGGTTTTAGGTACAATATTAAAAGCAGGTATATGAAAAAAAATTGTTTAGTTGGAATGTACTAAAATTAAAAACTTCTGCTTCACAACAGACTCTATTAAAGAGTGAATAAACAAGCCATACACTACGAGAAAATATTTTTACAACACATATTTCACAAAGAACTCCAAATATATACAAAGAACTCTTGTGTACAAATATACAAAGAACTCTTAAAATTCAACAGTAGGTTGAATAGCCAACCTAGGTGACTCAGTTGGTTAAGTATCTGACTCTTGATCTTAACTCAGGTCATTATTTCATGATTTGTGGCATGGAGCTCTGTATTGGATTCCGTGATGAATGTCCAGCCTGATTGGAATTCTCTCTCTCCCTCTCTCTCTGCCCCTCCTCCTCTCTCAAAATAAATAAACTAAAAAAAAAAAATTAAGGAAGCAAACATTCCAGTTAAATGGTGGGACAAATTCTAAACATACACCTCATCAAAGCAAATATACAGATGGCACATAAGCATATGAAACTATGCTCATTACTTGTTATGAAATGCAAATTAAAACCACAATGAGATAATACTATACCCTACTAGGATATATAAAACCCCAAAAGTGACAATAAACATTTATGATGAGAATGCAGAACAAGAGGCATACTCATTAATTACTGGTGGAAATGCAAAATGGGATTGCACATTTTGACAAAGCAGAATATAGTCTTACCAGATTACCCAGCAATTCTGCACCTAGATCTATACTAATTTGAAAACTTATGTCAACATAAACTTGTATGCAAATGATTATAGCAACTCTATTTATAACTGTCAAAAACTGGAAGCAACAAAGATGTCCTTCAATAGATGAATGAATTAACTAACTGTGGTCGAACCATAAAATGGAATATTATTCAGCAATAAAAATAAATGAGCTATCAAGCTATAAAAAGACATGGATGAAGCTTAAATGTATATTGTTAAGTGAAAAAAACAGTCTGAAAGTCAACATACTGTGGGACGCTGTTTATATGAGATTAAAGAAAAAGGAAAAATGATAAAGGTAAGAAATAAATAATACTTGGCAGGATTTGAAGAGGGGGTGTATGGGAATAGATAATGCACAGGGGACTATTTAGGACAGTGAAATTACTCTGTATAATGTCGCAATAGTGGAAACATGGTGTATTTATCAATACTCATCAAACTTTATAGCATAAAGAATAAACTTGAATATATACAAAATAGCAAAAATCATTCAGGAGGTCAGGTGATCCCACGATGGAATCAAAATGTGATAAGAGAATTTAATTAAATTACAAATCTATGAAGCAACTTTATGAAAAGTGGAGAGAGAGAAAACTATTGAAGTAAGTAGCTTTGAAAAACAGTGAAGTCTGTCATGCTAAAGCCTAAAGCAACTACATGTAAGAATTTTTCTCTAGTTAATAAAGTTGTTCTCCATGGAGATATGGTTTAATAATTCTGATATCACTGTACATGTGCACAGAAATTGAACAATTAAGTAAATGGATGGCAGATAGTTGGAGCCATATTTCTTACTGTTGATGTAAGAATTCTCAGAGAACCAAGGCTTCTCTGGAGCAAGGCAAGAAGGCTACAGAAATTAAAATAAATACTTAAAATAAAAAAAGAATAGAAGACTACAATGATCTATGTAGTGATAAATTTTGAAACATCATATGGATTTACGTTTATATTAATTATATTTGTCTGTATTTCTCTATATATGTTGAAATATCTACATCTGTATTTCTATTATGTATCTGAATGTCTAATATATATGTATGTATACATACATGTGTGTATATATACATACACACATAGATAAATGCATAGATAGATATAAAGTGTATATACATGGAGTGGTACACATGCATACATTCTCTTGCCCTGTTGGCTGAGAAAATCTATAAGTAATGATACCCCAGGTTTAATGAACACACTTAGCAACAGATATTGGTTTCTAGTATGATCCTCCAATAAAAGAAATCAGACAGTGTCCTTGGAGAAATGCTGATTCTAGGACATGGGCAGGAGATAAATAAAATGACCTTGGAGCAGTTTGCATTGCCAAAGTGAGGAAGAGCCTATTGAGGTAAAAGAAACAATGATGGCAGTATGTCAAAGAGACACAAAACCAACAAAAGAGTTCCCACTAGTTAAAACTAGAACATCTAAGCAACAAAATAAAATACAATTGGATTATAATCCTTATAAAATATACATCCAGAGGTCCATAGTGTTATGATTATATGATTCAATAAATAAGTGGTATAAAATAGACAATTTTTTGTATCAAAAATCGATAGCTAATTCCTGTAGATTCTTCCCCCCTAAGGAGGTGAATCATGCTTTAGGTGTGAGCTGTCCATAAGGACTCTATTCCAAAGTGTATAGAATGGAAACGGGGTGGGGGAAAAAAGATTAGTATAACAGTGGAGAAACATGACAAAAATACTAGGTTATCAGGGTTAATATTAGCAATGTTGAACCATGTTTCTTTCTGTTTTTTTTTCTTTTTCTTTTATGTTGCTGTTGTTGTTTTGGTTTGGTTTTTTGAGAGACAGAGAGAGAGAGTGCACGCACACGTGCAAAGTGGGGGGACAGTGAGAGAAGGAGAGTGAGAATCTCAAGTAGGCTGGAAGCCCAGCACAGATCCCAACCTGGGGCTCAATCTCATGACCTTGAGATCATGACCTGAGCCGAAATCTAGAGTTGGATGCTTAACCGACTGAGCCACCCTAGTGCTCCTCTTGTGTTTTCAAAGTCATGTTTCTAATATGTACCTTGTTGTAATGACAATGGCATTTTACTTCTATAGTTTTCCTCCCCCAAATCCAAAACTCCAGTCTATTCATGAGAAAAATATCAGGAAAATTCCTATGGAGGCCTATTCTACCAAATAGCTTACCAGTTTTCTTGAAAACATCAAGGTCAATGAAAACAAGAAAAGTCTTTGTCACCATTATGGCTGAAAGGATCTTAAGGAGACATAACTATTAAATTCAATATAGTATTATGGATGGTACCTTAGAATTGAAAAAAGTAAGTGAGTAAAAGCTAAGTAAATAGTTTTTGAACAAAGAATGAATTTTCGTTAATAATAATGCATCGATATTGGGTAATTAATGGTGACAAATGCACTCTTCCAATATAAGATAATAGGAGACTTTGGGTATGGGGTATGGGAACTCTTTGTACTATCTTCCTATTTCCTTCCCTCTCCTTCCCTTTCCTTCCCTTTCCTTCCCTTTCCTTCCCTTTCCTTCCCTTTCCTTTCCTTTCCTTTCCTTTCCTTTCCTTTCCTTTCCTTTCCTTTCCTTTCCTTTCCTTTCATTCCTTTCCTTTCCTTTCCTTTCCTTTCCTTTCTTCTTCTTCTTCTTCTTCTTCTTCTTCTTCTTCTTCTTCTTCTTCTTCTTCTCCTTCTTCTTCTTCCCCTCCTCCTCCTCCTCCTCCTTCTCCTTCGTCTTATTTTTTTTGTAAATCTAAAAAGAATACATGTCCAATACTATACATCTTTAAAATAAGAAATGTTGATAATTTTATTCAGTTTGTTATTCAGAAATCCATTACATTATAAAACTGATTCCTTCTTACTGAAAATATGCACAATGGCAGCTATGCTAAGGTTATCCCCATGAGTTTTCAGTATCACAACCCGGGATACAAAATCTCAGCTAATGTATAGTACACAGGGGTGGAGGTAGAAAGAAATTGTAGCCAACTGAAAAGATGCACACAGATGGTTAAGGAACCCAGAAAAGGAAAACATCACTTCTTATCTGACTTCATTTCACAAAGCAAGATAACGATTTTTTTTTTTCTATTTCTTTTGGATGTGGTGCTGAGTTATGTTCAAAGTCTGGAGAAGTCCAAGATTTCTTTTTCATAAAAACGGAGAGACTAGGGGCACCTGGGTGGCTCAGCTGATAAAGCATCTGACTCTTAATTTCAGCTCAGGTCATGATCTCATGGTTTTGTTGGTCCGAGCCCTGTGTAGGGCTCCACGCTGACAACAAACAAACAAACAAATAATAATCCCACTTGGGATTTCCTGTCTCCCTGTTTCTCTTCCCTACTCTGTTCTCTCTCTCGCTCTCTCTCTCTCTCTCTCTCTCAAAAATAAATAAACATTAAATAGAAAGGTAAGGAGAATCTACCTGAAGCTCAATTATAATATAATATTTATCCCCAAACCACTTTGGGGAGAAAAAGATATCATTTGGAGAAAATATATCAACCAGAATTTCTTGAGATACTACTCATTAACAGCAGGTGAATTTATCATTTCTGTAGCATTTTTTGGCTTAACAGAAATACTATCTTAGAATTAGACTGTATGGTTTATGCTGTTAGTGAGCAGCTCTTACATGATATGGCTATGAACCAAGATGACATCCTTTTTGGACAACTGCATGGGTACAAAGGCAAAACCATTGTTTCTGTCTCTCTTCCATCAGTTTCTGCATTGTTTTTAGACCACAAGTATAGATAGATCATTATACAAGTGGCTGTCGAAGAAACAAGAATAATGTCCAAGAGGGTAAGTATTGATGTAATATAATGGCTACAGATGAGTGATGATTTTTTCTGGAATTTCAGAAAAGACAATTATGGGAAGCGTGTTTTTTTAATTTTTTATTTTAACTTTAATTTTAATTTTTTGCATGTCGACTCAAGTGCACCTTGATCTCTAAATATGGTCAGTTGACAATTGCCCATGGGACACATCACTTGATGCATATAATTTACTTGAATTTCACCACACCAAACGTACTCAGCACTTTTGGTGACTCAGCCAGCTATCACTGACCCCAAAGTAGTAGGATATTCTCAGAGTTTTGGAAACTGGAATGGTATCAACTGGACATGGAAAGGATTTTTCTAGAGGGTCACCTTGGGTATGATAAGAACCTGTTAACTTAGTTAAGGACACAAGAGGGAGCTATTTTCAAGGAAATTGGCCATGCTCAAGCAGTGAACCTTGACAAGACAGTTTCATCAAATTAAGAGTGGTCAAGTGAGCTCCTGGCTCAAGCTATATGAATGGGTACATTCTGACCAGCTTAAAACTGGCAAGCCATCACTGATAAGTGTGGACAAATACTCTACTTCATTTATCATAACCACATGTCAAACTGTCAAGTTAGAGAGTTGAAATTTGCACCTGGGGGTCTCAAAATTATGTTATACTGTTACTTTGAATGCTGCATTGTTTCCTATAATAAACTCTTAGGAAATACTAAGTCAACTTACAGCAGGGGAATGCCCGTTTTGTGTTAGACATTTGATTGTGAAACTGAAATCAAACCTCTGCAGCCCATTGAGCAGAGTGGATGGTAGAAGTCCATACATGGAAATATAGCCATGATCAATGAATCCAGTAGTATCATACCAAATACATATAATCCTTTACACCATAATTTATATTGAAGTCTTACCTTTTTATTTAATCAAAAGCTTTAGAGAATAGTTATATATATACTGAAATGTGTGCAGATCATGAATGTATATGTGGATGGATTTTCCTAAATTAAACTTTCCTGGGCAGCCAGCATCCAAATAACGAAATGTAATATTTTTAGCATAGCAGAAGCTTTTTTTTAATGTTTATTTATTTTTTTTGAGAGTGAGACAGAGAGACAGAGAGACAGAGCGTGTGTAGGGGAGGGGGAGAGAGAGAGGGAAACACAGAATCCTGGCAGGGCTCCAGGCTCTGAGCTGTCGGCACAGAGCCCGACATGGGACTCAAAATCACAAACTGTGAGATAATGACCTGAGACAAAATCGGACACTTAACTGACTGAACCACCCAGGAGCCCCATAACAGAAACTTTCCAATCATTATCTTCTTCCAGGATAACCCTTCTTCTGACTATTAATAACACTAATATGGTCTGACATTGCTCAAATTCCCTAAAACTGTATGATACAAATCATAACCTCCTGTTCTTTTAAGATTTATACCATTCAATCATGGTGTTGTGTAGATCGACAATTTGTTTTTGATCATGCCTGTATAATATTCCATCCTATGAATATGCCATAATTTACCTGTACATTTGGAGAGCATTCTTTTAAATTTTCACCTTAGGTTTTATCAGGAAACGTAATTATTGTCTTTCTATCACACATTAAAAAATAAAGAAAAACACATTTTATTCTTGGAGTCTTTCTCTGAAAGGTTGTTTTTTTTTTTATTTTTTTTTCAGATCTCTCTTTTATTTATAACAAATAAACTTTATGCCTCAATTTTAATTGCCTACCCCTCTTATAGTGACTCAAAGTCAAACTTCTCATCCTTCGGCATAGATCTTAACAGAGATCATCTGCCTAGGATGGACATTTGGTCCCGGTGAGGAAGCATAGTTCTACATTTTGCTCTCCCATTTGTTTTTGTCTCTTGGTTATGTTTGTTGTTGTATCTTGCCTTTGGGAAATTCCTCATTTCCTGTGAGCTTAAAGAACATTTAAAAATAAAGGTAATGATAATTTATATAACATGTTTTTGTTTTTTTGTTTTTGTTTTTGTTTTTGTTTTGTTTTTGTTTTTTGTTTTTGTTTTTGTTTTTGTTTTTGTTTTTGTTTTTGTTTTTGTTTTCTGCCTTCTAAAGTCTTTTCAAACTAGCCAAACTGTGGCTGTCAGAAAGAGAAATCCCTTGCAACTTTTTAGAGTTGAACACTTTACCTCTACTCACGTGGAAATCGTACACAGAAATGCATGATACATTTTATCTCAGGGATAAGATATTGTTACTAAGTTATTTTCAAAGTATACACCCTAGTTGTTTTTTTTCTTCATTTTATTTGCTTAGCCTTTGTGACAACATGAATACTTTCATATTAAGTATTTTAACAATAAATTTTTGTTAATTAAAATTGAGAATCCTACCTACTGTCATAATCAATGTACGTATCTTCCATGTAGATTCAATATATTTTCCATACTCTACAAATACTATTAGAATCATATGAGGTCTTGCTGCATATGATACATATGATATTATTATGCAAGTAGACTATTTTATTGAACTAAAGACATTGAAACACACACACCCACAGAAGATCCAGTAAAATTAAAATGCTTAATGTTCAAGTAAAACATATTTGTATTGATTAGATATAAAACATCTTTTAATATAAATATATTTCTTTTATTTTTAATTGAACAGACATTTGACACTTCACGTATAAAAATATAGATAAAAACGACCCAAATTATGCCCATTGACTACGAAACACTGATTTCACATCTTCTATTTCTTTAACACCTCTGAATTTTCCACTTTGATTTAAAAAAAAATAAATCCTCTATAGATTATTAACTCCACTTCATAATGACATTTCATAGTCTAATCAATACTGGATGAATGTGTCACAACTACTCATAATCATAGGACTAAAATTACTGGTGACAGAAACAATTGGCTAACTACCATTTTTTGACCTCCAGGGGTAAATGATTAAAGTCTTAAATTGAATAGTGCTATTTTGAATAGAATTTCATGTAAAATTTTTATTTGTCTTCAAGAGTAATAAAACACCACATTCTATAAAGATTTGCAGAAATGATTACACGTGTAATTTTTTTTTTTTTTGCATTTTCTATCACGTTGTCCTTATTTGGATGAGAATTTAGATTATAAAAAGATATGTAATCAGGAACTCAAATTAGATGATGAAAACTTCCTTGAACTCTTTAAAATACATTATTTATAACACATTATATTCAAGCAGCAAATGAAAATAACTTGCTAAAGGTAGGAATAATTCTTGAAATATTTTATTTAGTACTTTGCTTTAGTATTTGTATACTCAATGCAAACACACACACACACACACACACACACACACACACATATATATATATATATATATATATGAAGATGTGAAGACCAAAATATATTAATAGGATATTTCTATTTTGAAACTTCGCTAATTCTAAATAATATAAGTGGCTATGTTCACCATAGCATTATTTTAAATATAAGATAGATAACCACTTGAGTTTGAAACACTTTGGGACTTTTTGGGGAAAAAGAATTTGGAGGAAGCAAATAAGTAGAATACTGTGTGTATTTGTATGTGTGACTACAAAAAAAAAGTGGTTCTCATGGATGTAATGAGTGAGGCAATTTTTGATAAAATCTGAAGTAGACAACTTTAGACAATTTATTTGCTGTAAGATTTCAGGTACATATACAACATTTACCAGTCAATTAGTACAGAGGCATACTTCAAAACAGATATGGACACAATCATGCCAGCTGTTAAAACTCTGGATAGGTATACTTCTGTGTACCAGTGGATTATTGTCTTATTTTTTAGGGCAACATAAAATGAAATATAAGAAGCTAAATGAAATCATATTCATTTATATATTATATATATAATTTTTGGATAATGAATAATTTATACATAATATATTATTGAATATATAGTGTACATGATTGATTTTATAATATTAATACATTTCTGAATTTGGGAAAATGACCCATGATTTGTTCTTTCTATACTTGTTTATGTATATCTATCAATATAATCAAGGATCAAAACTTAAAAGTAAATTAATACCAAAAAATTCAAAACAGAGCTACCCTAGAACCCAGCAATTGCACTATTAGGTATTTATCCAAAGGATACAAAAATGCTGTTTCGAAGGGGCACATACACCCCAATGTTTATAGCAGCACCATCAAGAATAGCCAAATTACGGAAAGAGCCCAATGTCCGTTGACTGATGAATGGATAAAGAAGATATTGTATATGTATGTGCTTATGTGTGTGTGTGTGTATGTGTGTGTGGGTATATATGGATATATATGTGTATATACCCATGTATATATACACATATGTATATATATATACACATATATATGACTATATATGTATGTGTGTGTATATATACATATATATGTGTATATGTACACGCACATATGTATGTGTATGTATATAGATATATATATAATGTATATACTGCTTGGTGATAAAATAGAATTAAATCTTCCGTTTGCAACAATGTGGATGGAACTAGAATGTATTATGCGAAGCAAATAAGTCAGTCAGAGAAAGATAATTATCCTATGACTTCACTCATATGTGGAATTTTAAGAAACAAAACAGATGGACATAGGGGAAGGGAAGGAGAATTAAGATAAAAACAAAGAGGCAGGCAAACCACAAGAGACTCTTAAATACAGAGAACAAACTGAGGGTTGCTGGAGGGAGTGTTGGGTGGGGTTTGGGCTAAATGGGTGATGACATCAAGGAGGGCACTAGTTGGGATGAGCACTGGGTGTTACCTGTAAGTGACGAATCACTAAATCCTACTCCTAAAACCACTATCACACTATACGTAAGCTAAATTGGATTTAAATAATTAAAACAAAGTAAATTAAAAATATAATCCATTAATGTGGTTTCACAGTTAAAGAACTTTGGGGAATGGTCGCTAGGAATTGCCATATTATATCAATGAAGAGATCGTGAGGCAGGAGAGACAGAGGCAGAGACAGAAAAAGACACACAGACACAGAAAGAGAATTTAATGTTTACTCTTTTGATCTATATACAACTTTTTATCATCGCACTTTTATTCTTCTAATCGAATAGTGTGACTTCACTCTTTTACGACAATATATTTGAATCTGTTTTTAAAATGGCATTTCTCTCTTTTCTCTTCCAAATACCTGCTTGAAATGCGTTTACTTGAGTTCATAGTGGCTTCTCTGTCTCCTGAAGGTTTCAAAGGAATTTTTGGAATTATGAGGCACAAAATATTAGGCTCTTTTTTGTATAAACAAGAAGCTCTAGATGATGTGTGGACTAAAAGAGGTAGTTTTAATTGCTTCCTTCCTTTATTATCTTACTTGCAACTCTCGCGTCATTATTTTCCCCAAATATTTTCTTATATCTTTGTGACAGCAAACGTTTATTATCTTCAGTCAATCTTCTAGGTATTTTTCTAAGGTTGATAAGATCCGAAGGCCAGGAATTCTAGTGTAATTATTGCCTCTTTTTGCATCACAGGCTATACACATAATAGGCATGACATAGTATCTTATAAAGATGCATTTTAAAAATTATTTTCTGTGTAGATAATGTTTTCAATTCAGGTGGTGGAGGAGAGACCACTTTCTAGGAGTCACCAGAAGTCTTAAGCCAGGATAAAGAGTTTCTTGTTATATAAAATTGTTCATTAAATCTGAAATTCAAGAAATAAGATAGATAAAAATATAAAAAAAAATTAACAATTCTACTTACTTATTGCAGTCATTTAAGAATTATTAAACAAAAGCCTCACAACAAAAGTTAAATATGTTTCTGATAATGCTACAATTTGAGAGATTTTGAAAAACATATAAATTGAGACATGGTACAGATTATTAAAGCAGTATTGATTGATTGATTGATTGATTGATTGATTTTTTGTTTTTTGTTTTGTTTTGTTTTATTTTAGAGAGAGAGCCAGAGTGGAAGGGAGGGGCAGAGGGAGAGAAAGAGAATCCTAAACGGGCTCTACGCTGGAGTCTGAAGCAGGGCTCGATCCCACAATCCTGGGATCATGACCAGAGCAGAAATCAAGAGTCAGATGATCAACTGACTGAGTCACTCAGGTGCCCTTAAAGCAGTAATGTTAAAAGAGGAAGACAAAGCAGTAATATGTTCTTATAATATTCTCATGGTATGTTACATCTTCTTATATATTATGCATTATTCTTATATATTCTTATATGATTCATACATATTCATATTCATACATATATGATTTTACAGCGTTTGGAATCAAAGGATCTAGAATATGACTAAATTCTATGTATAGCCTTATACTCCTTCATGACCTTAATACTCAAGTATGAATCAGAGAATGAATGATATACTTAATATATGAAGAAAAAATAATTCAGTACTCTTAGTCTACTGTTATTTCTACTGAACCACTGCTGTTGAACCGATCATAGGAATTTAACATTCATAATCTATTGGTTTGAAACGATTTTAGTTTTGGGGTGCCTGGGTGGCTCAGTCGGTTGGGCATCCGACTTCGGCTCAGGTCATGTCCTCACTGTCGGTGAGTTCGAGCCCCACGTGGGGCTCTGTGCTGACAGCTCAGAGCCTGGAGCCTGCTTCACATTCTGTGTCTCCCTCTCCCTGCCCCTCCCCCACTCAAGCTCTGTCTCTCTCAAAAACCAATAAACTTTAAAAAAATAAATAAATAAAAGATTTTAGTTTTAGGAACAATGTAAGAAAGAAGATACCCATTTATGAGTGAATAAATAATAAGTAGTAAATTGAATGATAACATAAATATTTTGGAAAGTATTTTATTTTAGATTACTGGTTAACAATATTAGGGCATCATTCTTTTATTTTTTTTATGTTTGCCATGTGAAATATATATAGTTATGTCAAGTGTTTGAGAGAAATAACTATTGAGCAAATATTTACTTTGCATAAGTTAATTAATTATTTAAAACTGGCCCGTGAAATTTTACCCAATATATTTGAGATCAGATGTTTTTCAGAATTCAGATTTTTTAATTAAATAACTTTATACAGTGCATATTTTATGCATTACTGACAACTCAAGTGGGGTTTGGAGCATTTTTCAGCGTCATACAAATTAATATTTACAGTTAATGTGATTTCCAAAAGACTATTAATACTATTAAAGTTCACTTAACCTTTATTTGTTGAGTAGCAGTTCTGTTTTAATTGTAGGATAATTTTAGACCATAATTATAATGGGGAGAAACTTAGCATGTTTGACCCCATATTGCTTCTATTGCTGTGACCTATAGCTTAGCAACTTCCTCTTATCCCAGCATACAGGCATATTACAGCGAAGATTTGCAAAAACTACTTTTAACCTGAAATCTACTACACCCGAGGAGATAAGGAAGTATGTGCAGAAATGACTATGCTATGATTAAGATTCACAGGAATTACACGACCAGATTCGTACAGGCAAAAATCAACTGACCAAGGACAGAGAAGTTATAGGACCTTCCTGGGATGTCTACAGACTTCAGTCAACTTTTGACTCCACCCGTTTCTCACTTTCCCTTTTGATAACAACAACAACAAAAAGTTTGGATTTACTGTCAAGGGGAGACAATTGTTTGGTACAGTAGGTTTCCATCTCTTCAGTTAGCTGGCTCTCCGAAAAAAGGCACTTTCCTTGCCCCCACATCTTGCCTCTTAATAGCATATTGTGCAGCGGGAAGAACAAGCTTGCACTTGGTTACAAATTTGGCAACCTGTCAGGGCCTGGTTATATAATTAGAATAGCATATATTATTTCTAAGAGCAGTATGTAATAAGTCGTAGACCAAGATAAATACTTGACACGTGCAATAAATGTTAATTACTCTGGGCATTTGAGGATCTTTGAAAGAAAGGTAAATCACTGTTGTCATCACCATCATGTTAGAGTTGAATGTTTGATGACGAGAAGGATACCAGGTGCTCAATTACCGAAGCTGACCAGGGTATCTAGTCTTTATAAAGACCTCTTCCAGTGGGGTCTGACTCATTAATCTCATTCACAGAAATTTCTGTCTCAACAGCCGAAGACCAAACATTGCATGAGCACATATTTTTGTCATGCCGAAAGATATTTCTTTTCAAATAGTTCACAATGTCATGCACACCAACACTACTAGTCTCGGGTCTTTCTGTTCAACCCTATTTCAGCAATTTCACTCTCTCAAGAAATGCATGAGCAGTGCCTCCCAGTCAATGTGTATCATGTCTAGGATGTCAGCTCTCTCTAACTTATTTTACACTTTCAGCTGATAAATGTTGGCATACATATAGCAGAGTGCGAGGTGGTTTTTCTCATTAGCAACCCAAATTGTTTTAAAGTCTTCCTTTTAAAGTTCATTTTCAGACATCATTGCATGCCAAGGTCGGCACCAGGCATTTGCTAATGGTGGCTTACCAAACTGTTATTAGCAACTGGGTAAACAGCATTCTTAACCACTTTCATGAACTCTCAAGTCTGAGAAATCTGTTGATTGTAGCAAGCACACAATAAAGCAATCAATCAAT